>NW_027412526.1:12580641-13780641 GCF_025532065.1 Leptinotarsa decemlineata | reverse complement strand
TTATTCTCTTCGGCTTCTCATGGAGGTCCGCAAATCCCTGAGGAATTTCACTTTTTATTATTTCTCTCTCGAACAAATAATCTACAACGGAAAATTGTTCGTGTCCCGCCGATATTGATGGTGAAAGTATGGTCGGCAATTTGACCACATGGAATGGTTCATTGCGGTTCTTTCTTTTCCTGAATTAGACAGGACGTATTATTTCATTATGTGTTCATGAGGGCTTTTTTTGTTCTTGGTTGTATTTTTCATTGTCTTGGAATGAAAATTCCAATGTAGATTCAGCCAATATTTTCAACGGCACCTGACAGAGTAGATTTGCTAATAACTGCGTTAATTAAAAATGAAACTGAAATCTCTACCGGGAAATAAATCCAAATCAAGCATTTTTTTCACTTGACGCGTCACCAACCGAGTTGGCATCTTCAGGAGATGAAGAGAACTAATTCCCAAGTCTTGAACTGGTTTCTATCTATCTCTAATGGGGTACTCTTCCATTTTTACTTTCCGACACACATCACAGATCTCTGATGGAAATTCACGTGAAAATCATTAGCAAATTCCAATAGTGATTTATGCAGAGTTTGAAATGGGGCCTTCGTCAATGTTCATAGTTCTCAGGCCACACTTTACTATTTCCAAACGTTCGAGAGCATACAAAAATCTAGTGTCACGTACCGATCTCAACAATTCAAACCAGTTTTCTTGCATACTATGGCCGTTTCCCAAAACGTTTTGACTTTATTTAGATATTTCTGGTCTCAAACCGGATATGTGCTGCCTGTTCTTTGAAACAACTTTCAAGGGCTCGCATAGTTTGACCGATATACTTTTGTCACGTTATTCACAGCTCTTTGAATATATACTCGACTTTTCGATTTCCATTTTTTTTTTGGGTAACATAACATTTGTGGAAGTGAGCAAGACGTTTTGAAAGCTACTTTCACGTCCAAGTTTCTCAAAATCTGACAATAAAGAACAATGCTCTTTGAATATATGTCTTTTTGAGAACTCGAAGATTTACAATTAATTTTCCTGACAGAATTTTGAAAACAATATGTTCGTTCACTCTTATAATATCTAATGAACGATTTTATTGAAAAACAGACACATAAACAATACAAGCATCTGATAGAACATTGAAAAGAAGACGATAGTCAACCAGAAGAGTTAACTTTTATCAGTACTAAACTTTGTAAAAAGTGTATCAGCTGCTAGAGTGCCCAACTGAGAAAATACATTCACATTTGAGGGTTCATCTATTCCCCATCCGTGAAGAGAATTTCAATTTTTACTCAAACGGCGTGCTTATGAAGATATTAGGGCTGGAAGTTTCGGTATTAGGAAAGCACAGCACAGTCCAGATCATTCGAGAGTGTTCGAGAGTATTCCACAACAATGCAATAACAAAAAATTCAGGACATCAGGCTGCGGTAGAAAAAAAACTGTAACATCAAATGTTTCGTCTTCTACTTCGACTGACATCTTCAGAGGTGTATGTATTGACTGCGAAGACGGAGGAGATATCTCGAAGTAGTTCACCCTATTATTCCAACTACCACATAATTTCATATCAAAATCCTGGTGTCATGTACCATTCTGTACAATTCCAAACAGTTTTCATTCGTTCTATGGCCGTTATTCAGAGCGTGTTGGGCAACATTTGTTTTTTTGGTCTCCAAAATTGGATATGTGCTGCGTGTTCTTAGATACAAATTTTAAGAGCTTGCAAAGTCTGACCGCTATATTTTCTGTCATGTTTGTCACAGATCATTTTGGAAGCATTCCACAAAAATTAGAGAGAACACAATTGGAGCCATTAGGTTGCGTTGTACTACTACGGCTGACATTTTCACAGGTGTATGCGTTGAATGCGAAGACGAAGGTGGTATTTCGAAATAGTTCATTCTATTATCTCAATATATGAATGATTTTGATGACCGTTGATAAAATCCACTCAAAGGGATTATACTCAGTTCCCTAAAAATGATCATTATAAATGCAGAACGCTAACAGAGTGCTCAAATTACATTTTGTGAATTCGTTATGATTCGACACAACAGCTATAAGTTGGGTTTATGATACTTTACCGAATCCACTCTATTTTTGTTTCGCGAAATATTTCAAGTGTTCGGATCGTTTTCTACGTGTTCTTCATTCGAAGCTCCATTTTTAATTGAGGGTCGGTAGTTCTTCCTCAAAATGAAACGAATGTACCGTACTTCTAATTGAAAGTTTGCAGTTTTGATCAGCAGACATAGTTTTTGTTCCTGAAAATTATGTTAGTGCTTTCACATTTTCATTTTTTCTCTCATCCTTGAATTCACATGTCGATTATTTCGAAACTTCCGTCAATTGAAAACACATTTCCAATACAAAGTATTTCAGTGTATAAAATCGTCACATTCATTGAGAATAATGATCTTTTCGTTAACAGAAAACGCACAATTGCTCGTTTCACTCAAGATAAAACTGAAGTAGCTATTTTGATTCACACACTAATTGAAACGCAAGGGCTTCATTCATCATCAATTCATATTCTTCAGGTAATAAAGTACCCAAATGGAGCATTATTTGATCAGATCGAATCATGACGTAATCCTCTTTTCCAGCGGAAATTGAAAATATCTCAGATATACCTGATTCAATCAGATGAGCTATGTAGGTATGTAATATATCACAGAGGCTTTTCATATAAAGTATTGCAATTTTCATCTTCAACAATCAATACTCAACACTCGAAAATGTTTCATTACTCCGATGCTCGGGGTAGAGTTTTCGATGAAAGCATCAAGAGGTTGCATCACTGTCCGGACTTCTCATGAATAAGATCTTCATGTTCAATCCAATTCACAATTATGTGTACAATGAATTGTACACATAAACCGTTCTCTTGAATTGACCCATCGATTGGTGAAAATTGTATGAAATTCCGTTCGATAGGTTTTAAGTTTGTCTTGTTCATATACAGTGCATTTCTATTTTTAAGTGAAATCGACACATAAAACTTTTAAGATGGCGACTGGATGCCATCTGGGAAAAACATTCAATGGAAAGAGGGGTCTTGTGACACACCACTCTGAAGCTCCTGACAAATACTTCGCAATCTTAGAATATGAAGTCAATATCTTCACCTACTATAAAATAGCGGAACATTCAATTATTTCCTGAAAACAAACACATTAATATCGATATTTCTAGAAATATTCCGACAACTCGATAAGGTTTGTTAAGATATTTTTTGTTTATAAAAACGACAAAAAATGTCAGTACGACAATGAACATCATTGTTCAGTTAGAATATTCTCATTTAGTTTTCGGTTTTACTAGTAGAAAGATACCACGTCAACAATTTCTATATGATCAATTCTCGTCCATTGGAAGGGAAAATTGAAGCGATTTTTATTTACGGTGCGACGAGTCACTTTCACGAGACCGAAAGGATTTTCAATGAGCATTTTCCGAATCGTCCTATCTGTAGAAACTAATTGAGGGAACTTGTATCCAAATTCACAACTGCCGATAGTGTACATAACAAAAAGCCTCCAGGTCATCCGTCCATTCTGGAAGAACAGTAAGTGCAAATATTCCGTTGCGAATATTTGTGAGGTGTCTCTCTCTACTGTGTGAATACTTTTGAAGAGTAATAGGTATCATCCATACAAAATTTGTGACGAATGTACATTTTTTTCAAACGGCAGGGTTCACAGACAAAATTGCCGTTATTGGAATGCCACCAACCCTCACGTTTTCCGGGAAGCACATACCCAATATCCAGAAAAAAATAATGTTTGGGCTGGAATATTGGGAAACCATATTGTAGGACCTCTATTTATTGATCAAAATTCAAACTGTATTTGAATATGCTGGAAACTACCGTTAACCCTCTCATCACTGAAAATGTCGAAGCGAATCCTAATGAATTCGATATGGATATTATATTATATATAAAAATATGGAGTACCATCACCTTACTCCAGATGAGTAAGAAACTATTTGGATACTACTTTTCCCGGTGGTTTGATTGGCCGTCGAGGTCCTACAGAATGGCCAGCCCACTCTCCAAATTTGACACTTTTTGTCTTTTTTGATGGGACTATTTGAAGCATGCGGTGAACGAAATTGAACCTGCTTCAATATTGGATATACGGCAGAGAATAATAAATATTGGTAGAGATATTGATGTTACTGTGTTCGAAAATGTTCGGCGTGAAATATCGGATAGGCTGTTAATATGTCAAGAAGTTCAAGGCAACCATTTCGAACATCTTCTGAACTAACTTCAAGCTTATTACCTCATATTATGTAGTTAAATGTTAATGTATTTAGGCAATTATTGAAAGTTCCGCAATTTTGTTTTAGTTGAAGATATTGACATTATATTCTAGGTTTCTGAAGCATTTGTCAGGAGCTTCAAAAAGATGTGTCACAAGACACATCTATTTAATTTTTTTTTTCAGATGGCGCCCAGTCGCCATCTTGGAAGCTTCATCTGCCAATTTCACTTCAAAATAAAGCATTCATGCATTAATTACATCATCCCAAATTTCAGTTTTTTGAGTTGACCCGTTCAAAAAATAAAAGGGAGGGGGGACATTAAAGAAATGCACTGTTTTGAGCTGAGCATTGTTCCGAAAATAGTCTTGAAATATCTATCGTGTGTATAACACCAACACATCCACAAATTTTGACAAATAGTACACTCGAATAAATTTTTTTGTAAATAACACGTCGGTCCAAAATATAAAAAAAGAGTTTTAGTGACAACAGTTTTCATTAAATAGAAACAATATCTAATGTGACCTGGCAATATTTTATTACACACCCTATTACTTCCAGAACCCTCTGGCACTGTAATATCTCTAATTGCCCGTTGTGTAGGCCTAGCGCTGTAGGAATTTCGTTGGTCGACGTTAAAATCGATGCCACTGAATTGGGGCGACAGGAATTTATGAGAGTCCTAGGTGGTTTGTTTGTAGCCAATCTTGATTGAATTTTCCTTCAGTGATGTAGCTAACATTCTATTGAAATTTTTTGCTAACCTTTTCTTCTATAATCAGAGAATAATTTTAATGAAGAACTTTAAACTGGAGTAAAAAGGGCAAACATTTAGTACACTCCAATAAGTAACAGCTTGAATTCAATGTATTTTAAGCGAAGAAAAATTACTTTCAACCAGTACCATGCCATTTATAGTTATATATCAAAAAGAGCGAAAAATGTTAAAGATATTGATTTCAAAGTTTGCGGGGACTGAATGTAGGTCGGTTTTTATAATTGAAAGGATTTTTTTTTCACTACGACTGAATTTTACAGTTCTCCTTTCCAAAATTCGTCTTGTTATCAAACTTCTTCAACAGATATTGAGAAGTATATATCAAAAAATGAATATTTCGAAATAAAATCTTAAAACATTCATCTCTTCCAAACGTACCCACACATTAGTTTTTTTTAGCAGCAGGGCCATGCTGAAATCAACCGAGTGGATCACCTACAGACAGGTTTCGAAGTATAACCTCTCATCAGTGCAGGAAAGATCCGACACAAACAGCAGTGTGCCCGACGCGGCCCGACTGCTTGTATGAAACCTTCGTCTAAGAAAAGATTGTTTACTAGCAACAACTCCATCTTATGAACAAAGCCCCAAGCGGGGAAGAAACATTCCATGTACCAATACTCCGACACGAATCAAAGTAACTTTGAAGACTGTATCGAGAAGAGATACATACATATAATAAAATGGGTATTTTAAAATGAAATCTCGAAACAGTCATATTTCCCAACAAATGTTGGTTCTGTGGAATGTGCCAAAAACATCTGCTTTTTCGGATGATACCATGCTGTACATTGGATTATATCCGATAGACAGTATATAAAGTAAGTGAGCATACTTGAATACTGGAATCGATTATGTTGATGATAGATACTATCTCGCACTGACGAGTGACCAAACAGCCCGAAACTGGTCTGCGAGTGTGTTCCAATAGTTGAAAATCGATTCCGGCAGTTGTATCGTATATGCAGGAATAACTTCACTGAATAATCCTGCACTGACATCTGTTGGATATAATGCAACGCCCTTTGTGGTATCAGCCAGGGGAATAGTTGTTTTCTGATAGGTGTCAGTACATCAACCTACAGTGTAGGTAAGTTGAGACTGGCCTGAACGAATTTTTCTTATACATAATTTGATTTATAACTAGTCTTCAAGTATTTCCACTTAGTTTATGTCATGGGCTGACCTACAACAAAAAATTAATCAAGATTTTATTCACATTATAGACTGGTTTGATTATAATTTATTAACTGTTAATTACTCAAAAACGTGCTTTGTTCCATTTAGTTGTTATGAAAATGGTTTACCAGATTTTAATGTTGTACAGTTACATGTCAACAATAAAATAATAGAAATAAATAGAGTTAGATATATAAAATATTTAGGTATAACAATTGACGATACTATGAAATGGAATATACATATACAAAATGTAATTAAAACATTAAGGCCTATGCTATATGAAATAAAATTTCTGAACCGATACTTAGACTTACCTGTGATAAAGATTGTATATTACTCTCTGGTTGAATCTAGGCTAAATTACGGAATATTGGGATGGGGTGGAGCCGCAAACTGTCATTTGTCCAAACTTGAGACTCTACAAAAAAGATTCCTAAAAATAATATTTAAAAGAGACATGTTGTATCCTACAAACCTTCTTTATCAAGAGGCTAAAATATTTGATATTAGTCAGTTGTACTATATACACTTAGTGTATTTTCAATATAAACATAAACGTCACGATTATATAGACCACGTACATAACACTAGAAATAAAGTAAAAAAATTGATCAAAACAGAACTGACACTCAAAACAATTGGTCATCGAAGTCATTTGCATTCAGCTAGTCGAGCCTATAATATACTTTCGGAATCCATTCGACAGGCAGAACATTTTAAAAAATTTAAAAAATTAATTAAAAAATTCGTTTTGGACGAACGACATCAAATTAATTTGTTACTAAGAGCCTGACGTCCTAGTAACATAGTATGTTGTTCATTTTTTTGTATTGGCAAATCCTGTTGTTTGCAATGGTTTGTAGTTCTTTTTGTTTATTATTATTTTCATTAACTACTACATTAAAAAAGTTTTATTTACTGTCTAGATTATTTCTTCTGTATTTCTTTTTTGTTTGTTGCCATAGTTTATTTCATAAAATACGTATATTTTTTTATCGAAAATTTTGGCAGTTTCATCGCATACAAGCTCTGCTTTCGCGATGTTCTGTGTTGGTGTTTATTTGTATTTATTTGTATATTATATATAATATAATCGATGTAAATTAGCATGTGAACAATTGACAAATAAACATATTATTATTATTATATTATCATATTAGACAATGAAAGTCCGAACTAATGAAAGACAAACATGTTGTTTGGCGTTCGCTTCAGCCTAGTTCGAGGAATAATACTCTGAAAGTATTCGATTTTCAATAATGGGAAATCATCGACTTTATGTTGATGATAATACACTACCTTGCACTGACGAGTGTGTTTCAATAAATAAAAATCGATTTCGATAGTTGTATCGCCAACAGCATTTGCAGGAATAACTTCAGTGAGGAATCCTGCACTGACACCTGTTGGATATAATTCAACGCCCTTCGTGTTAATATCCAGAGGAGTAGCAATTTTCTGATAGGTCAAAGTTGATCAATGACTTCTGAAATATTCAATAGCTTCAAGGTTGTGTTTTCTGTTGAATTATGTACTTTTCGAGTACGACCTCTTTCTAAAGCGATCTCCACATAAAATGAATGTATGCTGATGATACGAGTTCACGCGTCTAATCATTACAAAACATGTTCTGAGAATTTTCAGCTTTTCAACCATATATTTCTGAAGTACCGTTGATGTGCATTTTGGCGCATGGATTTTCTCGTTTCACCAATGCCACTTCTACCACTATTACAAAGTATTTTATGAAGACAATGTTTATATGTTTTGTGAAGATAATGTTCTTCAACCGTCACCAGCGATTAATGGACGAAACTATTTTTCTATTTTCTGGGGTTGATAACTTACCCTGCTATACTGTTGAGTCATGCAGAAGATACTTTATGTATCCTCCACTAATATTATTCATTCTGTCTTCGAAAACAGGAGTTTGCCTGAAGAATTTAAAAAAGTACAGTTAACACTAGTATGGACAACACGTAAAATAATTATTGTTTTACGCAGCAAAAATAGTTGGCTAGACAGTTTATTGCAAATATGGTTCATGTGACTATGCCACTAAAATTCATCATCGAGAGTTATTCCAGAAGTTTTACAGTGGATCCATTCGAAACTTTTTTATTAGAAGAGAGTGTGTCTTATCATTGTTGATTTCAAGTTTATTTATCGAAAACCATAGTTCGGCTTCTGATGCAGTAGTCGCCAGTTGTTCATTGAGTACAAATCGACTATAGTGTGAATTAATCAACGAAGTGTCATTAGCAAAAGCAATACACATGTCCGGAAGCAAGTAATGGAATATGTCATTGACATGAATGGTGAAGAACGGTGGCCCAAGGGCGGATCCCTGTGGAACGTCATGATCAATATGAACCTGAAGTGAATTGGTTCCGTGGACCGGTACCACTTGTTGACGGTTGGTCAAATATGACCTCACAAGGTTCAGTGGGATTTCCCACAGCCCATACTATTCAAACTTTGCCAGCAGCAGCTTTCACGACTCTGCTCACTTCCTGAACTATGAAGCAGTTTGTACGAAATCCATATTGACAACAGTGAATTGTTTCCAAATGTAACAATATATCCGATTTTTCAGAATGGTCTCAATAATTTTTCCCAGAATTGGTATTATGGAGATGTGTCTGTAGTTGTCGGAAAAATATCTGTCATCTTTTTTGAAAATGATGAATACTTTGGATATTTCAAAGGCATCGGGAAATACACTATCAGTAAAACAAATGTTAATCAGATCCGTCAGCGGATTCATTATCATTTCCATTATCTCCTTCAGTATTTTACTATTTGAAAAATATAAATCAAAGATAGTTCAAATTTTTAGATTTTCGATTACGGACAATAATTCTTTTGTTGTGACTAATTCGCGAAAAAATGAATGTTGAGGTTTCAAGTTGAGATCTAAAAAGTCAGTCTCGTTATGATGACTTTGAGGTAAACTCTCGATTATGTTTTGTGCAACCGCAGAGAACCAGTTATTGAACTCATTTTCCGTTTTTGTTTTGTCATTGGGAAAAACATCAGATTTTGTTTTATTTCACTCAATATTAATTAACTTCCAGCAGTCTTTACTCCTCTTATTTGAGGACGCAATAAAAGTACCATGAGCATTTCTTTATGCTGCAGTGATTTCTGGAAGATAAAGTGATTTGAAATTATCCTATGAACAAGCTTATACATGTCTCTTCAGCTCTCTCCGATGATCATTGAAAAAAGTACAGGTGATTGATTGTTTTTTTTCTGGAATGTGTTCGCATATCAAAGTGTGTAAAGTGTTTGTGAGATAATCTGCAAAGGAGTTTGCTAACTTTTCTACTGTATTTGAAGAAAAATTCAAATCAGTTCACTTTTAGTTACTGGTCTAGTAACTTTAGAGGGTTCTTGATTATCTCTTTCACACACAATATCTATATATTGCCCTAAATGATCCGAGATGCAGAGGTTTATCACTGAGGCATCTCTCACGTCAAAGGTGAGAACTGTCATATTGTCAATGCAACTAGACGAATTGTAAGATATTCTATTGGCATCTAAAATATTGATTTTGAGATTGTAGGAGTTTATGAGATCATTACAAATTTGAGAGTGAAAATCTTCTTTATTCAAGTCTATATTGAAATATCCTGATACAAATATATTACTGTATATACCTGTCACAAAGTACATCATGACAGTGAATTTGTTGATAAAAGTTTCGAAGTTACCGTTAGTAATTTGGACTAATCGTTCAAGAGGTTTCAACACAATGTCACGAAACTCAGCATGCATTTCCACACAAAAGTTAATTAAGTTTTGCGATGAATAAAAACTCGAAGACGCCTCCACAATTTATTATCACCTTCAGATGTTAGAACGGTAAAGCCATCAATCAGTACATGTTTCGAACTTATATATAGGTTCATCATTAGCTAATTATTTAAAATTCTACAATAAAAAAAGAACAACATAACAATAGTTAATACAATCAAGTATCAAATAGTTACATGCAGAAGAAAATATGTTATAATGAACAAAAAAAAAACTGTCACATGTTACCAATGAATGAATGGTCACAATGACATGTTGATAATAATGATTTTTTCAAGTAATAAAAACGACGGAAGTTTATATAATCATATCTATAAAACATTGAACTATGGGAGGCTTAGAGCCTTTATGCCCACTCATTAACATCAAAATCATAAAACGGTACATGAAAACGAATTATAATGAAATATATCCTGACTGAATCGAATGAGAAATGAGAATCAACTGTAAAAAGTTTATACAGAGATAAAATCAAGATGACATGGAACAACAACAAGAGATGTGCAACGACTACCACATACATATCGACTCGTGTTCTGAGCAAACAAATCCCATACCATCTTGTTACAAAAATTTGTGAAAGTAATCCTATGAGTTGAAATGTGAGTGAATAAGGTTGGTGAACAATTGTTTCGATCACCAACACCAGACGAGACTTCTGTTGCCCAATGAAGAAAAGGTGTCAAATGACTGGAACTGACCACAGCTCAAAGTTATTTAAGACTTGACAGTTTAGTTTGTTTTCAGAGAATATACAGACACCCCAGTGAATAGTTTTGGTTCTACAGAAAAATGATTGCAGTTTATAATTAGACAGTTGAATCATTTTTAGATTTGATTCGTTCAGTCAACGTTCACCAAAGCAAACAACACTGAAATGATTTTGTTCAATAAATAGTTCAAGAAGCTCAGTTTTGTTCGATAGACATTAGATATTGAGATGTAATACCCAAGCAGAAGCTTCCACATACGGTAAGAAAACTAGGATCAGAGGTCGAAATGTTACCGTGTGGAATTTTCTCCAGGATGAAAAACGTTGTATTAGAGCATCTTTTAGCCAAATTGTTGTATTCATCGCCTTTTCGTCATGTTTGTCATAAATTGTTATTTTACATGAAGATTATTTCTCTGAATGCTTGGATTGCAGAGTTTCACAGGTGACCTCTGAGAAGTGAGACGCTAGATATTCTCCGAGTGTTTCGGAGGGTCTTTTCACCAATGTATTGGTTTCACTGGTTTTGCTCCCTACAATCGGATGTTTCTTTCTATTATAACTAACAAGGTACCATATTAGATTAGGTGTCTCACCTACAGAGTTTGTGGAAGAATATATGATAGTCTGTAACGTTATAATTACTGCCGATTTACCAGGCTAGTGCAGTGGAGATGTGTTCTTTGGACTGACTTGCCGACTGACTTGCCAGTTTCAGATTTTTTTAGGTGTCAAGCAATGTTCTTGAAATTCAATTTTGGCTGGACGCCAGAATTTTTTGTTAAAAAAAAAGGATAAAAATTCAAACTTCCTGTAAATATATATAGCGATAAATTTGTAGAATATATATAACGGTAATTTCCTTTTATTTTTGTACAAAACAATAAAACATCAATCAAATGTATATGAAATATAATAAAATTAATATGGAATTCTATGACAATGAATTGTATATAAATACAATATGATATTTACAGAGGTACCTGTTAGGGTAGTTCGTACAATAGTAGACTGCACCTGGGTTCGGTGTAGGTTGTCTTGAGTATTCGTCAGAGTTCAATAAGTAGGGCTTCTATATTCACCCTTGTATCCCTTGGTAACTATACGTTGGAGATCAGCAGCTCAGGTATGGCTCACCATGGTAGTGATATCATGAAAACGATATGAACTAATGACAGATTGAACCAGATAGATGTACACTTGAACCTTGAATGTCTATCGTCTTTCAGCGAATATACAATTGATTGAGTACAATATATTGAGTACAGAGGAGAAAAATTATATACATGAATTCTAATATCAAAGATCTTGAACAACACTTTCACAATAATATTTTAGCAAGCGTTAAGACTAAGGTTCATCACTGAATGTATATATACTAATATATATGATTGAAACCGTTTATATATACAAAATATTACAAATGCAGGTGAATTGAAGCAAAAGAATGTTCAAACAAAGAAAATTTTGTTTATAGAAATAAAACATCTGTTGACGTGACAGAGCGTTCCAAGAAAGAGATAATCGAATATATTTTTACTATTTATAAGCAATCCAAGTTTCAAGTGGATGAGTCTTGGGTTCAAGGTATTTCATTCAATTCAATGAAATATTTTTAAGGTAAAGATAATACAGGGAAACGTGAGATCAAGAAGGTAAGATAAGTAAAATTTTCACAATTTATAGTGCAGATAAGAAATTCCAACTTTCAAGAAAATTGTCACTGGACCTGACGGCTTAAAAGTGACTCTGGGTGAGATCAGACACAAAATTATTGATTTTTAAATTTAGAGGAAACGTGTGTTTCAATACTCACCCAGAATCGTCTCCAGCCTTAATGTACAGGAATCCATGTGGCTTGCTGCGTTTCTAATATATATATTTCCCAAGCAGGAACAGCCTTCAGCTTCTATTCCGAACAAATTGATTTAAGATACTTTTGGAATTTCATTCGTCATGCAGCCAAATGCTGTGAAATTTTTGCTTCACGAAATTGTTAAAGCTAAATAGATATGTCCCCCACGATAAATAATCTCAAGATACTCGTGAACGGAAGATATAACCACTCAAATACTGAAGGATTACAAAAACAAGTCAAGATATCGATTGCATGAACCATGCATATCGCCATTTACGAATAAATTCAAGCCATCAATCATTCAATCGATATTGCTCCAACCATCGTCAAATCGGAAGAGAGCGGGCCCTTGTCCCTTCGAGAAAAACTGAATTCGCTCATGTGTATTTTATTCTACCTACTGACGCGAACTTGATATTGCGTTCTGTAAAAATATAAGTGTTGTAGGTTTGATTGATTGATGGTTCGGCTATCTTCCGCAAGATGCTCTGGCATGTACGAAATCATTATTATTGATTTATTGAACGAATCCAATGTTTTACTCTTGGTCACTAGATAGTGGGCTAATATTTATGATAAATTTAGTTATTGTTCCTTAATGATAGATTTTGAGGTACTTGATTTGGCTGTGTCTTTTATTGAATCCTTATTTGTAATCTTTTCTTTCGAAAGACATGGATTTTTGTTCTTATTAGCATTTTTGTAGTTGAATTTTTGTACTCTGAAGTTCTGATATTATCTACCTGCGAACTTTCAGTGGCAACGTTGTAGTTTACTGACTGAGTCCTGATTATGTTTCCCATTCAGCAATTTCATTATTAAATTACTATCTAATATCACTATGAAGCGAAAGCCCCTATTGAGTGTGGAATTGATAGTGTGCAAAGTCAGTCATGATATGTTACTTGCTAAGCTCAAGACTTATGGACCGAGTGATCATCTATCGAATATTTTCATCTTCTACCTTGTAGGAAACTTTATGCCTCCAAATGTTAACTTCGAACTGCCTTAAAAAGTAGAGAGGACTGTATCCTCTGGAGGAAGGAAATATTGAGAGCAGATAGTTGTTGTTTCACAGATGGATCAAAAACACCTTCCAATTCCGGTGCAGGTGTTTTTCGTTTCTGACCCAGGACAAAGATATCAAACTGCCTAGCAACCTATGCGATCGTATTTCAAGCGGAAATTAACGCTATTGAATTATGTGCGAAGAGATTGGAAAAATCCAATATCATACACAAGTCAACAAAAATATTCTCGGCAGTTGGCGTTGGAAACTCTTGGCTCCTACCGAGCCACGTCTAAATCGGTAGCAAATTTCCGAAAACGACTCCTCTCGATAGGAAGACTCAACAGATTGTCTATGGTCTGGTCTGTATTCCTGGCCATACTGGCCTGGAAGGCAATGAGGCTGCTGACTTCCTTACAAAGGAGGGTGCTGGAAGCAGCTTCATTGGACCAGAACCTGTCATTAGCATCACTTTAGGGTTTGCCAAATAAAGATTGAACACCTGCATGGCAGGAAGATTTATGGACTTCTGGCAGAATCTTCCAGGATTGGCTCACTCCAAGGCGCTTATTCACCCTTCGAAGCTTGATACCAAACAGTTGTTGGACTACAGTAGGGATGAATTACGATGTCTAACAGGCCTTCTTACAGGTCACTCTCATTTGAATCATCACACGCAGAGACTCGGACTATCGAAAGACAGTGTGTGTCGCCTCTGTTTGGAAAATGAAGAAACGTCATAGCACATACGTGTACGGAAGGCCTCATTATCTGACCTGAGACCCCTCACCATACAAACTAATCGGCTTCGTTGAGAAGCTGGGTTCTGTTGGTCGAGTATGAATAAGTGTGAGTCACAATAAACCCTTGCGGGTTGCAATGAAGGATCAAATAGACCCACTCACTTTGGACATAACCTAACTTAATATTGAAGGAAGAACTCTTCAACTGTCATATTGTGGAAGGAATTCACATTACTATTTTTATTCATTGAAGATATTCCACGTATTGTTTCAAAGTCATATTGATCACATTGCCAAAAAAGCTACAAAATTTTCTAGTTCCATAAGAAGAGTAGGCCTGAATTTCGATGAACTTCAGGGTATTAAATATCTGTTTGATGCATTTGTACCAAGCAATATGCCTCGATAATTTGGTATCCTTTCACAAAATCCATTATACATGTTGTCGAAACTGTACGAAATAATTTTGTCAAATATTTGTACTATAAAAATATCACGAAATATTATATACACATTATTTATGAGGAATAAATAGTTTTGGTTAATTTTCAGTAATTAAGAAAGACGTAGGTCTGAAATAAAATATTTCTATACAACTCAATTGAAATTTCATCACCACCACGTCCTAAGTGAAATTAAATTATCTCTGAAGTCCATTTTATACGAAAGATATCTGATATCATTATGATATCTGATAAATTGATTGAATTGTGAAACATGCCATTTTTGCGAACTTTTCGAAAAATAAATGATGAATTTCAATCATTCGTACAACAGTCTTCAATTCTCAGACTCACAGCCATTTCATCTATCGCTTATTTTATATTATGAAGCATACATTTATACCAGTTATTTTACTCGTGAATAATGCTTTTATGTAGAACAGTTCATTATGTTTGTAACGTTTCGAAAGCATGTTTCATGGGAAAGCACGTTTCATGGGAAAGCACAAAACCCACAAATATATTCATTGAATAATCACGTTGCGTGTTTCAGAAATTTCAGGAAAAAGTCGAATCCAATTAATAAATTCGATTTGCCTCTTATACAATTTTCAGAACTTCTGATCAATACTTCATCATGCTTCTACGTCACGTGAAACCACCGAATATCGGAATGGAAGAAAGAAACGTTCAGTAGTTATTACAATCCAAATGTTTCAAAAACCAGTGCTTTGGATGATATGAATAGGATACAAGTTCCTGTACTGATTTTTATGAATTCCATCAATTTTGAGGTTGAGTAACACTAAATTATGTTTTCCATGGAAATTATGAATTTACACGGAATTGATTTGTATATGAAACAACTTCACAGCATGAATGATTCCATTTTCACTTCAACCTAATGCCAGGATAACTTCGCCTCAAACTGATGCCACACTTATGCCACACACTACGAATAGATCGCTGTTTCTCGACGATATAGCTCAAAATTGAAGATTGTTTGAACATCTTGTGAACATCTGTGAATTTTTGAATTTGATTGCTCTGGTTGTTGTTTCTTATACTTCCTTCAAGAATGAAAAACTGGACACATTCCTGTTAGAAATCAAATATTGAAAGCCCATATTTTCTGCTAGTTATGACCTGATTCACAAAAGGTTTCCATTCGAAAAAAATGAACCATGATAGATATTCAATCTGACCAGTTGAAGTCGACTTTTCACAAGTCTGAAGATGAAAATAACTCTCAGAACTATTTTTTCACCTCAATGAGTTTTATGTCCTAAATTTAATTTAATTTTGTCAGTTTTGAAGTTGGAAACCTGGAGTTTTGACTTTAAAATGGACAAACCAAATTATACGCAGGCGAAGCCGCGGTCAACAACTAGTTTTCCAATATATACCATCCAGTGTTCACACTATAAATTTCATTCAAGGCGCTTAGCGGTAGTTTCATCTGTCGGACTAGTTCAGAACACCAGATATTCACTCAATAACTACAGCACCTACATTGAAGTTGTTTTTGACGGATATAATGATGGAACTTAGCATCTGAAAAATACCGTGAATATATGAGTTATACTTCAATTAATTATGTAAATTGATGAATGTGGTACTATGTGGTAGGAGATCATAATGAAAAATGAGAAATATGTTCCACCTCTTTCATTTGTAACTGAAATTACTGCAGTTTCATCCTGTAAGGACATTTTCAAACTTATACATTGAACTAAAAATGAATAATAATATTTTCTGTTTCATGATTTCATGGAATAGAAAATAGCTGTTGCTTACAGCATTCACCATATTTGTGAATTGAAGTTTTTCTGTGGATTTTCGAGTTCTGAATTCCGAAATTGCCATTCGTTATGGTTTTTTGATACTCTCAATCATATTTGAATCGTTTTCATCAAAGATTCTATCAGAAAATTCAATTGCTAATTTAAATTCAAATTTATTGAATATTTTATTCTATTATAAGATAGATTGGATGAGTCCTAATACTAACATTGAAATAATAACAATGAACAGTACTACTAGACTGAGTGAACAAACAAATAACATCACTGAAAAAACATGGTTCACACATATATTACTCTACTTGGTCGGAAACAAACCCGACGAATTCATCCAAGTAATAAAAACAATTTTTATTGACATTTTCTTTAAGCTACTTTCAAAGGTCTCGTATCTCGAACAATTCTTTATATTTTCAGGAAGCTTATTGAAGTATTGAATGTAGTGTATCGAAACCATTCCTGATAGAGATTTTAACTGGGAATCTGTTGTTGGTACCGTCATATTTTTTATTGCTTCCAATTTTTCTGGTGATTGGTGTACCAGTTCTATCTAGTACTTATCCTAAATATGAAATACTATCACCGAAAAAACATTCATTTTTCCCAGTTGTCAAACCTGTATCTGATATTTATAAAACTTTTTCTAAATAAGCTGAATGTGATTCATTATCACGCCCGGGTATTAATATATTGTCAAGAAAACAACCACGGTCAGATATATCTAAAAAAAGCTGTTCCATTAAACGCTGGAACTGCGCAGGTGCTGAAGTCAATCCGTATGGCAAACGATTATATGCGAAAAAGCCTAATGCGTAGATATTGTAGTCAGATTACGCGAATCTTTGTGCAGAGGTATTTGCTGATAGATGCTGATAAGCATGGTTGAGGTCAATTGTCGATAATTTTTCTCCCCCACTTAATTTTGACAATGAGTCATCTATCTACTGATAAAAACGGTAAACTGTTAACTTATAGTAATCGCAAAGTCTCACCGTATAATTTTTTTCTTTTCAATTGGAACAATCGGAGTTCCAAATTCGCTATAGTCTTCAAGATTCCGTCATCAACCTTATTCTTTCAAGCGAAAGATAGTGTCTGTTGCTTACAGAATTTAGGAATAATTAAATTTATTGAACCGGCCCGGAATGTAAAAAAAACTGCTCTATATTTTTCAGTGAAGTAATCAATGCCTTTCATTTTCCCTTCCCGATAAATTATATTGAATTGGCGAATGGAATTTCTGCCCTGCAAAGCAGGCGCCCACGAGTTTCGACAACATACAATTCAATAAACTTTCGTTTATAATTGATGTAACTGTCAAGGTTGATGAATCTTTATTTTCTTCTGACTGTTACGTCTATAGGAATTGTCGAGCCCAATTCTAGGGACTACCAAAAGAATAAGAAAGAAAAATAAAATATAAACTTCAGATTAGGCAATCAGAACATTAATTTTCAATTAAAAATTCGGAAAGCGAATAAAAACGTTTCTTGTACCCAGAAAAATTAGTCATTTTCATGTTTATGTTCGACAATACATTATCAAAACAATATTTTTCATATGTTCTGAGTGGGCAAATTTAAGTTGCAGCACCAGAGTATAGCTCAAATTTCAAAGGTACATCATTCAGAGAAACTTCAGTAATTATTGGTTTATCTGAGTCTCACCGTGGAAAACATTAATTATGTTCTATTTCATGTACATTTGATGACTCTAAAAAACTCAATATTTGTCTAATAGAACACTTGTTACATATGTACTAACGATAGGGGCATTTGTTTGCATAATGTTCATTACCACATTCCCACTTTTGATGCTTCTGTTGCTCCTATTGCATCCTTCTCCGGCTCTCCCTCGAAGTAGTCCAGCCGAAGATGTTGCTTGGCTGCGCCATGATTGTACAAACTACGGTTACGTTACGCCATTCTGGCTGTCTGATGGACCTAGTTGTTTCGAAATGGAATTAATATCGACCTCCCTAGGCTCCTACTTCATTTCCATGTCACAATTCATTATACCACCTAGTGCTGATTCTTCAATTATTGTTGTGTTTAAAGCCATTGAATATGTCACCTCTTTCTTCTCTGTGGATAATTTGTTCTTCATTTTCCCGGTGTTGTAACCGGTAACACATTTATTGCATAATTTTGTTGTGAATGAAGTTCCAAAATAACATTTATTATTAATTTGATCAAAAGAGCGGCCCATTCTTGCGCACTTTCTGATTTAAATTTTGTTTCACCATAATAAGTGCACCGCTCAATAAAAACAACACTCTTTTAAATGTACTACCAGTCTATTTTTTTTAATTCACAATTTTCCGTTTCTTCCGGAACACAAAACGTTTGAAGTGACTTGTATTTCTCTTGATTTAAACTATTCAATAGAATGGCACGTTTAACTTCATCAGAAATTATTCTGTTTGCGATGAAAAACTGATTTAATCGTTTGAAATTCACTGGCCATTCATTTATTTTAGAATTGAATTCTAACCAAGCATATAGATTGAATCCTAACATTCCCCATTGAATACAACAAAAATCATAAATTCAACATAGACGTAGACAAATAATTTTTAATGGGTAGGTACTAAATGGCTTCAATACATTTCAATGAAAATCAGGGATTAGTGTTGATTTTTTATAAGAAGTACGATTTGCTTCTTTTAATAGCAGGTCATTTCAATGCCGTGTGTGGTCGTCACAATTCTTTGGCAGTTTGTGCTCACTCTGCGTAATGTAGCGTGATAGTTTTTATAAATAAATGGGAGTTACCGTAAGAATACACCACGACACGAGGTCTGAAGAGGTAGGTTTGATATATAGTGTTAGTTAGATACGTTTTCGTAAAACAAAAACACGGTAAAATGTCATGTCCTTGTCCCAATACTAAAATGATCGCAATCGCAAAGTAATCGCAAAGTGAGCATATGAGTACTGAACATTCAACATAGTTTCTCTAACATACTTTTCAGTACAATCAAGAGATGGAAGTACTGATTCAGTTTTTACAGACACTGTAAGTGAGGGTACAGTCAATTAGTTTCAGGAGCATTAGTGATTTAGACTGATTTACCAATAATAGGGTAACGCAAGCGGGGATTTCGGGATTGACTAAAGCGCGGCAGATCCATATACAGGGGGATACGTTGTACCCGGTTAAGTGCCTCCACCGAATATGAGCCCCATATATAAGGCCGCCTGTGAGGGATAAAGGATCAGATTAGTAAAAAAAAATTGATCATCAGAAATTTTCGAGCGCGTCAGATTAAGGTAGGGTGAGTTAATTACCTGCTGAAAAGTGTATATTCCAGTAATCTGACAATTTGAGAGTGACGTAAAGAAAGAGGAAGGCAGCAAAGTTGTAAAAAAAATAACGTCATTTAGACATTCTCCAGCGTAGCTAATTTTTTTTTGAAGGAAAAATTTCAAGGATAACGAAAAATATATAATCTGACAATTTTCGCAAGACGAAATAACAAAAATTCGTCGATAAAGTTTGATGCGTGCAACTGTGTGATACCTATATTTCCTCCTCCGGGTTTCTATTCTTCTATTCTCTATTCGCTTCTTCTATATATATATATTACTCTCTCACTCCGTCTCCACTCTGAATTCTGTTGCCATGACGCCATCACAGCTGATCACAGAGACTCGTTCGTGATGAAGATGAAGATGATGATTAATTAATCAAATAATTGATGGATGTAGCCGTTACTACGTGGTAAGAAATCATAATGAAGAAAAGAGAAATTAAACTTTCTATGTTTTTTACCACTTTCATTTGTAACTAACGTCACTGCAGTTTCCAAACTTATATATTGTATACAATTGAAAATGTCCTTATAAATTGTATATAAGTACATTTTCAAACATATATATATATTGTATAAGTTTGAAAATGTCTTTATAGTAACAAATAAAAGTGGTAAAAAACATAGAAAGTTTCATTTCTCTTTTCTTCATTCATTAATCAATTGATTATAAAAAATTAAATTTTTTTGAGCATTTTTCTAGAATTATTTTCTTATAAATACAAGTATTCTACTTAAAAAAACATACACTTATTTATTTGCATGTTATTTCCTGAGCTTTTCGAATAATTAAGTACAATGAATAATAAAAATTATTAAAAAGAATATTGTTTTTGTCTGATTGAGCGAATCCCTCTAGATAATCGTCAGATTATGACACAGAACGTCTAAAACATAAAGATGAACCATATATATCTTGATCTGACTCGGTTGAGTATTTCAAAATGGCAAATTTTTTTGCACATTATAATAATGGCCGCGAGTTTGCGTCAAATCGAAATCGTCAGATTATTGAATGAGAGCTTTTTTTGTTGCACTTAACACCCCTTCAGAAAATCTGACGCGCTACACTGGTAAAAATTTTTCCACCGGTACCGGTGGCAATTTAATTACCGCCCATATTAGCGAGAAATTACTTTCGCGTGTGATCTCACATTCCATGCGGAATATTATTTTGTAATTCTACCCCGAAGACAAGTGTGGAATTTTTCAGTGTAATTTTTCATTTTGAGTGTAATTTTGTGTTGAAATAAAACTTTATAGGGTAAATTTGCGATATAAATTTATATCGAGATATTACACTCTTGACAGAATTTTACAGTAGAATTTTACACTCTTATATAATTTCACAGTGGAATTCTATACTCTGATAAAATTTTACATTGTAATTATTCATTTACGGGTTATATTACCTTGGGATATTCCGTTGTAAGAAGGTCCGAATTCAGAGTAGTTTTGAAGATAATGATACCTCAATCAGATGTTGACTCTTGACTCTTAAGTGGCCATTTTTCCACATAATTTAGATAATTGAATGCACAAGACATATTACACATTGATATATTAAAAAAAATGTGTATATACAAAATAAGTTCATATACATTCTTGAAATGAAATTCTACAAAACATTGTTTTTTTCCATTTTCAAAAAAGTCAAATAACAGTACAAAATAAAAAAACCATTCTTCAAATTAACACATTTTCTTTCTTGCCCATGGTGGTATTATTCGAAAAGAGAAATGAAAGTAATATTCCTTTTTCTTTTTTCCTCAATTGCTGTTATTATCCTAAAATAGAAATGAAATATCATCAAATGAATAGGTTTAGAAATCTAAAAAATAGTAAGTTGACGAACACACATTCCTAGAGAGGAACTACTACTAGTTTGAATTCAATATTAATATTTCTCAAAAATTTTTGATACATATTCAACCGTTTAAATAAAAAATTAGATTTTTCCAAATGTTTTCCAACATTTTCTGAAATATAGCTATAATGATATGGTATAAAGTGGTGATGAAGTGTTTTGTTCACCTCTTCAACAGAAACAAAAAGGTCCTAAAGTGTTTCTCGATTCCTTCAATTTTGAGTTCCAACTTGCCTCCCATCACAAAAATGTTTTCAAGTTCAATAATAAGAATCACAAATCCTCAAATTTATCCAAAATTATGAGAGATACGAATAAAACATTCAGATATTTTTTTAGGTGAATGAAATTACGATTTAACATTGTCCGATATTTGCAACCACCAATACGAAACTTTATTCCTCATCAAAATTCATATTTAAAATTGGTCGTGCATACGGCGTCACTGATGAGTCACGCCACTGCTACCGAGTATATCTTTTTTTCTCTTTTTCTCAATACCATTCAGTAATTATCACAAACTTTTTCAAATATATGTTCTGTAATTATTTGAAAATCAGTTAAAATATGTTGTACTATTCCATACAGTATGAAATAATTCGCGATGTGAGGTTAGGATATACTTGTAATAAAAAAAACACTCTAATGCATAACGAGAAAACTCAATGAATTCATCTGTTTATTGGACTAGTTATTGAAATTTTACAAGAAATGTACTCACCTTCTTTATTTATTTTCACCAACAACAAAAATATTCTAATGCACACGTCAGACAAACCGATGCGCTTCTGTAGACAAGAATGAACAATACAATAAATACTCACAAATACAAGCGTAATTTTACATTCGATAAAGAGATGGCGAAAATTTACATTTCACTAAGGGGGAAAAGCCATCGTCCAGTTAGTAATTCTCTTCACATGAAATAATACGTTATGATTTCACACATATATTAGATGAATATTTAATTCTCAATGAAAAGTACATTGCCTACTGAAATTACGCTCGGGGATGTGAATTACTCAATAGAGAGAGTATATTTTCAATAAAACTGGAGTAATTTTCTTCGTTCGAAATTAAAATTCCGAGGTAAATTTCAATCATTTTTCCCGGTGTAGATTAATTTTTTCTCTTTTTACTTTTAACCCTTACGTACAAACACCCACACCATGCAAACGATCAGATTAACATACCAACATTATTAAAAATACGTAGGACATTGATGGTATCAATGTCTGACGTGCTCGAGTATGTCCATGCAACAGTATTTTTTTACATATTTAAAAATCTATAGTCGCTTCCCCCACCGATGAAAAGGTATATATTATCAAACATTTTTTTCTTCTTATCATCCAAGCTTTGCAACCTAATATGTCTCAATGACGCTCGAGTAAATCCCCATTTTGCATCGTGGGCTCCCCTGCTACAATAATCTATTTCGATAAAAAACTGATTTTTTCCTCCACAAAAAATGACTTTCGTTGAATAAATCTATTTTTGTATTAGCAAATTTCGAATTTACCTAACGTGTTATTGACTTTTGCAAAGAGTGCTGTTTTTGAAGGCTCAGAAATTATTGTGCGAATATCGTATTGAACTTGACAATTATTGCATCAATAATCAATAATAAAAAAATCAAAGTTCCTTGAGCAGTCTTGAAAGAAACCTAACATTGTTACATCCAAGAATATCTAGCTTATCTAGTTTTTCAGAAATAAAACAATTTTCGACTGTGTTGAGTCAAATAAAACCGACGCTACATGCTCTCCAAAATCCATTTCGACATTATTATACTAAGTGAATTCAGCTACACCAGATTCTGTTGAGAATCCACTTCTGAAGCCATGTTGAGTGTTTGATATCGTATCAAATACATTTAAATAAGCGTACACTCTCATTTCAATAATGTTTCTATAATTTTAGGAAATATAGTCATTAAATAAATTGGTCGGTAGTTCTCAATATTGCTAGTATCGTCTTGTTTATAGAGCAGTATGACCGCAGCTATTCTTTGAGTTTAGGAAAATTTCCCCTTATAATTCCGGAATTTCATAGTACCTGTGCTATTTGTATAAAGTAATTGAGAAATCAATTATTTCAATAACGTCTGTCCTACTGACTGGTATGAAAAACATAATCTGAATACTGATAGTTCGTACTGGAATCTCTGGCGTGAAATGAATTTAGTGAAAACATTTTCCCAACACCAGAACAAAATTACGGTCTCCGTAATTTTGGAAAATTGTTTTCAATAGGTAATCTGAATAGCAAAGTCACTTTTCTCACATGAATTAGTTGAGTCATTGCCAAAATGGTTGGAATTTTTTTATTTAATAGAAGTGAATAGGTAGGAATAGGTAATCTGAATAGCAAAGTCACTTTTCTCACATGAATTAGTTGAGTCATTGCCAAAATGGTTGGAATTTTTTTATTTAATAGAAGTGAATAGATATTCATGAAGAGCAATTGTTTTTTTCTCGAAATTGGTGATTACTTTATTGTGATAATTCAGCTGCCTTTTTCTGAGCTTTCTTGTTTACCGTTCACCTCATTTACGATATACCATGCCAGTTTGTTTTCGTTGTTGGACTTATTATTAATATATTTGTAATATGCTTTTTTTCTCTAGTTCAATTTGTTTATTTTTTATTTTAAGGGGTTTATGCTTTATGTTCAAGTCGATATCTGAAACTCCTGTACGGAGTTAGTTTTATATACGAAGTTGTTCCTTTTTTCATTTAGATTCTTCAAAAATTTCGTGTTTTTGGTTTTTATAGGTTTCAGAATTTCATAATGTTGTTTTTTCGTCAAATACAAATTGAAGCATCAAAGGAAGTCGATCAAATCAATTTATGATGCAGTCATCAAATTTTTCAAAATGATTTATTTTGATATCATCATTAGTGGTAAAACTAACTAACCGCTTTTCTGAAGCATCCTTTCCGCTCCGGGAAATCATCACCATCTGGTCAGTTCACTGAATGAAACTTGTCTGGCATGTCCACCATCCTGAATTTATTGCGCACATATCCAACCAATTAATTTAAAAATTTCTATACCAATATTTACATAAAAAAGTTTGTTCACAACACAAAAAATAGACTTGAAAAAACACCTGTGGTATATCTTATTCTTATGTATTCATAAAGAAATTCAAAGAAATTTGGATTGAGCATTCATCCATATGTATATTTTATGTCAGTTTTATCACAATTCACATCTACCTTTCAATTTACATTGTCTTGTTTTAGAACACTATACTATCACATGAACACTAATATTAACGGAATCTAACGTTTTTTGGAAAAGCTTCGAGCAGAATTATTATTCATGAGAGTTCCTTTGAGTGAAAGTTTCCATCTAAAATACCATTCGGCTTTTGCCATTGCAGGGTTTCTACGATAAGGACTCTCAAATTGTACAAATATTATATGCAATATAAACACTGAATCTCCATTTTGGTACACTCTAGTTATAAGTGCCTTATTTATGTTTCTCGTTAACGTTTCTCTTTCTACTGAGGAGATGTAAATGTAGTTGGATCATATTGAAAGGGTATATTTTTTGGAGAGAATGATTTTTAGGACTGAAAGTTTTTGGCCATCTTCTTCTCCATATTGATACGAAATATGTCGGAATCTTTCAAAGGAAGAAAGTAAGCAATAAATTTCCTTCCATATATTATGATAAGACTTCATGTTCTTGTGATGCACTACTTGGAATCTATGGTGTATAGTAATGAATATTACTGGAGTTTTTTCCGAACACCGTCCGAAAATGAATTAAGTGTCGAAGTTGTGCCTCACCCACCATACTCCCTAGACCAGTCGCCAACCGACTACCATGTTCTCTAGCACTTCCCTACGCGGATATAATCTTCGTCAATCAGGACGGCCTTTGTCGACTTCATCGAATCACGATCACACAATTTTTATGCTGACGAAATCAATCTACTCGTTCAACGTTAGCAAAAGTGCATTTGGCCCTCATTTAGATTGAATTGAATAAGAAATCACTGAGATATTACGGTTTCAAGTAGACTCACAAAACGAATAAAACTTTTGAAACAACCTGATAACTTCGAATACACAAAAGTAAATTCTGAATATCTATAGATAGTGTTAGGAATCACACGTTAAAAGGTAAGACTTCGTTAGTCCTTAGCTCGCACAAGTTTCACAATTTCTGAGAGTTGTTGTTCGTATGGGGGCGACAGCTGATTAACGGAAAAACAGAACAGATTTGAACAGTTGTGTAAGTTTGATGAACCGCTTACTAAACCTTGCTATTGTTTGAGAATTTAATAAAAACTGGGTAGTCAGTGGATCATGATATTTGACTTATATACATCCAATTGAACATACTACTGTTGGGAAGAAGTGCCAACCCCCTTTCTCACACGTAGTAAAATTCAAGATACAAGATATGTTTCCTTCATTTTCTCAAGTGTGGAATGTAGTTTACTCTAATATTTGGTAATTCATTCTATTCCACACGAGTATCTAGTTGTGATTCAGTAATACATATTGTATCATAAACACAACTTATATGCGACTGTCCCCTATAAACTGATAAAAATAAGATTTTTTCTATTCAGGAACAAATATTTGAACTTGTAATGCACTGTTTGAAATATTCACATTTGATGAGTAATGAATATTACTGGTGTTTTATCCCAATCCCAACCCTTATTTTCAACACCTCGATACGTGTTTCAATCACCAAGTGACCATCTTCAAGAGGAAGATTGAAGTAAATCTGTATACAATGTTGTCCTTATTTATATCATATCTGCTAGGTACCTAGGTCTTAATTATCTTAAAATTAATTTTACAATGTTGCCTTATCTACTAGTCAGCTAAATCTGAAACTGAAACTGACGTAGCAACTGAAACTTTCAAAAGAAGTTGTGTCGGCATTTTCTAAAAGTAATTTATATGTTTTTTGTGCCCATCTTTGTAAATAGTTCATTTTGAACCTAATTGCTCTCTTCCTCCCTTTGGAAGTTCCTCACAATTTTTGTTTGAATAAAGAGAATTAAGAAGCCAAAAAGTTTTTTTCTCAGAAACTATTCTCCCCACTAACCAGTCAGAGTTAGGTTATGATATGTTTATATAGCCTTCGAAATTGAGACTGATTTGAAAAATGTTGTGAAAACGTCATCGTGATGCTGCCTGTCATTTTCAAAACGAAAAACAGGCGGCTTTTTTCAAAGTATACAAATAAAACTGTTCACCAGAAACGTCTTTGGAAACGAATCGAATGTGATACTGAAGTAATCATGACCAGTATTACTCTCTCGCGATGAAGGAATCACATTTGAGTTGATCTTCATAAACCGTATGTTAATGAATTCTCGACGTGGTGCATAACCCACAAATTACCCTCATGCATAAACCGGAACAGAACGAAGATAATAACTCGTTACTCCAAGAGGCTTAGCAATAAAGTAACATGTACGAGTAATATGCACATGGATTCTGCTCACGGAAATCCAATATACTAGATGTATTATAATCTGTTATTCTGTTGGCAAATGTATGCATAGGTCTCGACATGTAGGTCTTCGTTCTCTAATCCGATAAAATTTGATGAATATCGCATTCTGAATATGATTCTCGTTATTCCAGTGTCATTTGACATAATTTCAGTTCACTCTAATCAATAAATTGAGAAGTAATTTCTGTAATAGTAATTTACGATAAGAGCCAAGTTGCGCCAGTAAATAGTTTTAGAGTTTAAAAAAATCAATCTCAATAACTGATGCAAGAAATTCAAGGTCTTCAAAATTATTCTTGAGGAGCGGAAAAAAAAACGAAAAACGTCTTATCTTCCATAACTAAAGGTCCAGCGTTTCATTATTTCAATTTTGCTGTGAGAATACAGGTAGAAAAAGTAGTTTGGCTAGGCACGATTTGCGCGCTTTCACATTCCATTTTGCATATAATTATAGTTCTGTTGATTTCTTCTTCGAATTGGAGTGTTATATGAAAAAAACTTTAGTCATCAAAATAAAAGCCTGGAATTTTTTCCGTTTCTGGAGCTATTAATTGAAGGCTTCGAAAAAGATTCTAGCTAGAAAATTTCAAAAATGAATAATTGTTCAAGTAACACTTTATTGACAAAATGGTTTCACGGCTGAGGTTTTCAGTGTCATTGCTTTTCGAGTTTGAAAGCCGTGGATTTTTGGAATTTCTTCCAAAGAAGAAATATAACCCTTTCAATTGAAAAAAGACATATTGTTTGTGAAAATACAAGATTCTAAAACACATAATGCTTTGGTCAAGGAAACTAGCTGCAAGGAAACGGCCATCCCATACTCCACTCAACAGATTATTCATATGAATTACAAAAAAAAAGGTTCAATTCAGCCTGTATCCACAGTTTCGCCAAAGCGTTCGTCGAACTTCAGTGATTTTAGTTGCTGATAATGGTGGAAACATCACAAATATGAAGAGACACTATTTTTATTTCAGATAATGCAGAAAATATCAGAGAGGCGTGATATTCCGGCATCAAAAAGAATGTAATTTACCCAAACTATTACTTGTAGGTTAGTCAGGAATGATGATAGAAAGAGTTGTCAAAAAATAAATAAATTACCTTCAATCACTAATTTGCGTCGTTCTACGTATTTGGCCACATTCAACAAATTGAATACAATTCGTAAAAAAAGGGCCCATATGGAGTATTATTGGGTATCATTACTGTAAATTACTGTAATTTTTTTATGTATTGCGATATTGAGGTTGTGCGTTTATTGAATTATACTTAACAATTTTGTTTTCAATTCAACAAAGAACTGAAATCATTCTTATTCATGGGAAATGTCATGCTCAAGAAGAATAGCTACAATAATCAATGGAAGATTCCCCAACAGTAATTTAAATCAAAAATATATGAAATTCGTGGCTTAGTTTGATGGAACTGGTTTCGTTGCTAACACGAATATGAGTTTTAAGCATCTTTCAAATCGCTCCGTATTCTGGAATGACGACACGAAATATTTCACGGAGTAGGGAAAGCTCTAAAGTTGAATGAATTTCACTCGTTTGTAATGAACATTCTACGGAACATTGGAATTTTATGATTTCATGAACGTTAACCAAAATATTTTGCACAATATTTGCTACTTTCAGGAAAGGACTTTTTAGGAAAGTTCACACACTGTATCCAGAGAAAGTGACAGTTTGGACTGGTTTTCAGGAATACCATTATTGGACCTTCATTCGTTTAGGAAAATCTAACTGGTGAGCTCTATTTCAATCTGTTTCGAAAAATAATAGACCCTTAATGAAAATGAGTTTAAAAAATCAGATTGATTTGTCATGTGACATGATTTGGCAGAACGATCGTATTCCCTTCCAACAAGATGTAGATTCATCACATTACTTTCTTGTAGTTAGACATTCCTGCAATCTAAGTGTAATGACGAGACGAGTCTGATGTCGTCAGCAAAGCAATATATTGGATTCTTGTTTTTTTACAATGAATCGTTGATATACAGGGTTATTTAAATTCGTTTCTGTACATGGGGATCTCGTAAATGATAAGAGATAAGAGTGTCTGTTAAATTGTTGGAAAAATTGCGTATCAAACAAATCGAATACAGCTCTTTTGGTTCTGGTGATATACAGGAAAAACCAAAAAAAACCAAGTAATTTTTTTGCCTATATCTTATTTATTCGTGAAAATCTATCCACATTTTGCTATTGGCACTTGATGTGGTCTATCAGAATATGTCCATAAATTTTTTATACAGGGTGTTATCTGACTTGGGCCACCTTCATCTTTGAATTCTTGAATACGGACCAGTATTGTTTGTTGTAGTTTTTGGATCGTAGACGTTCACTTCATACTGAGAAATTGAATTTTATTTTATATTTCGGGATGTTAAGGTGATATTTGATTATAATTGGGTGCATTATTCCCTTTTAAATAACGGCCCTGGAAATTGGTTGACTGAATTGAATAAAAACACAATAGTTAACTTTCACGTCTTCCTATGAACCGTAGAGGTTTCAGAGAGTTTTTTTTCATTTTTGGGTACCTATTCATATTCTTTCATATTTCCATTGCTCTGAGCCACAATGAACTTCGAGTAAGGAAACCTTTTACTCCAATTGGAGTTATTCCATTTGGAGATATTTTTGAACTCAGTATTTCATATTATTTATTCCCTTAATACACTTATTTGCTGCATTGTTGCGAAATCATTCAAAATCCTCAGTCTCGAGTCTTCCATATTTTCTATCTCTCTGTCAGCGTAAGTTCTATTTTTCAATGTCCCCAATAGAAAATAGTCCAAAATAGTAAGATCTGGTGATCTTGCAGGCCATCTTATTGACCCATTATTTGTCTCGAAATGGAAGGACTCCAATTCAAACATTTATTGCGTCATTAATTTTTTTGTGTATATAAATTACTTCTTTTTAATTTTCATTACAATTATAGTGTTCGTGTCGGATGTTATTATTCCATCATATCTTTTTCTGCTTATCAAAACACACAAATATATTTTTATTGTAGATATGTTTCAGATAATCATAAAATGTTTTCTTATTCGAAGTTCATTGTAGAAAACGCTCATAGCAATGGAAATATGAAAAAATATGAATAGGTACCTGAAAACTCTCTACGGTACATAGGGAAACGTGAAAATTGCTATTGTGTTTTTATTCAAGTCAGTCAACCAATTTCCAGGGCCTTAATTTAAAAAGGTATAATTCACCCAATTATAATGAAATATTACATCCGGAAACACCCCGAAATATGAAATAAAATTTAATTTTTCAGTATCAAGTGAACGTCTACGATCCAAAAAATATAGGTCTGCATTAAAAATTCAAAGATGGGGGTGGCCCAAGTCAGATAACACCCTATATAAAAGATTTATGGACATATTCTGATAGCCCACATCAAATGCCAATAGCAAAATGTGGGCAGATTTTCATATATCTGCGAATAGAGAAGACAGAGTAAAAAAAAATTCTGAATTTTTTTGTTTTACCTGTATATCTCCAGAACCAAAAGAACTATATTCGATTTTTTTACATCATTGAATAGGTATCTAAAATACGCAGCTTTGCTATAATTTAGCCGACATTCTATCTCTTATCGTTTATGAGATCCCCATGTACAGGAACGAATTTGAATAGCCCTGTATAATAAAAAGTGGGTTGGAGACAATATGGATCCCTGGGAAACACCAGCGTTGATGTTGAAAGTATTCGCGAGATGTCGTTTGACGGCCACATGCATGAAACGTTCTTGCAGGAAGCTGAAGGACCATACACAGAAATGTTCCGATAAGCCATAGTATCGAAGTTTGGCCAGCAAACCATCATGCTACACACGGTCAAAGGGCAAGCGCAATAGCACTTGACTCTCCATGTTTCTCGATTGCGTTATTTCAAATATGGGTGACATACGATAGAAGGTCGCCTTTCGATCTTTGTTTCCGAAAGACACATTGATGATCGCTCAAAATGTTGAAGCCTTCTAAATATTTGAGGCTATAGTGGTTTACGGCTTTTTCCATGATTTTTCATATATCTGATAGCAAAGCGACTGGTCTATAGTTATTTGGAAGAGTTTTCTCGCCCGTATTGGAAATAGGCTGAACGCGAGAAATCTTCCATCGAGAAGAAAAAACGCCTTTCTTGTGAGAGAGGTTGAAAAGTTTGCAAAATACTGGCACTTCATGAGAACCAGGTGTCCTATTGATATTGAGCTATTTGAAAATTTGCCTGAAGAAACAGTCGAAAAGTAATTTCCGGCATTGTGGATTCTAGGAATAATAGGTGGTGCCTTTCTCAGAAAATTGTTTATGGAGTGGGACTAAAGTTGTTCAGATAGTAGACAAGCTTTTTCTATGGCTCTTGTTGCAATTGAAAAATCCGCTTGTGATTGTGGTGGAATTGTAGATTTTGTAAAGTTCTGAGTAACAGTTTTAGCTACCGACCAGAAGGATCTAGACCCGTTGGGATTGGCAAGTAGTTTGTCTCTAATTCTCTGATTGTGAAGTTCTTTGTTATCATTGATCCTAAGTTTGCAGCTGTTGCGAGCATTAACAAACCTAGTTCGATTTTCGACACTGAGATTTTTGTGCCACTGCCGGTAGGCAAAATTTCTGAAGGCGACAGTCTGCTCGCAGTGTTTGTTGAACCAAGATTCGCCGTTAGAAAATCGTTTGATAGAAAAAGGAAAATATGCATCCATAGGATGATAGAATAACTTCAGTGACTTTAGAAGCACAAGTTGATGGATCTTTAGAGCTGAAACAAATATCCAGTCAGAAGAAATTTCGGAAATGGTTTTGAATATCCTTCCATTCAGCTGATCTATAATGCGCGGCTCAGATTGTTCCCCAACATTTATCGGTAATTTACCCCACACTAAAATGAGTTTGTAATCAAAAGATCCCAATGGAGACCTTACGGTGACTGTGTAGACATCAATGTCAGGATTCTTGGTTGGCTCACATATAATCTAAGTAAGTCCACTGCTTATTGCGGAAGTCTCAACTTCGCAACCTTGTTCGTCGTTGATATTTGAAAACTTGAGTGATTCTATATTGTGGACATTGAAGTCACCGAATATGGAAATTTATGCACTGGGATGATTGATTTGCAGAAAGTCAATGGTGTTTGCAAGTGAAGAGAATAGTTCCCTATATTGTGTATCGCTAGGTGGTCGCTTGGTGATCTTCTGTAATATCATTTTGAACCACATAATATCATAACTTCACGGTTCAACTTGAATTCTCCAAAATCATGTTAGAGAATTTTCGAATATGTAGTATTTTCAAAAACGTATCTAAACGGTGTTCAAAGTGATGTATCATTCAACCTCCCTATTGTTGTGGTTGTGGTTGTCCTTACTAGAGGAATGGAGCAATTAGTTTCAAATACTTTTATATGAACACTTAATTATACAAAAAAACTTTTCTCTATGCAGTTTGTATTCAAAACATTCGTTATGGAATTGAATCAGGTATCATTCACAGGATTGATACACAATTCAGTAGATGAAAGCGGTAAAATTTTACTTTAAATGAAAACTAATTAATACAGTCTATTGTACGATTATCACTGAAAAGGGTTTTGCAAAAACCGCGACACGTGTCAAGTTCACGCTTGAGAAAGCTATTGTATAGCGAAAGGTGTCGCGGTTTTTGTGAAACCCTTTATAGAGAAAATCGTATGGTAAATTGTATTGATTAGTTTTAAAATGGATTTTCATCAAGTATCGGCCAGTTTTATTTGAATTTTACTTATATGGAACACTGTCATCCTCACGAAGTTTCGCCGTGACACGCTTGCCTTATCAGCTCTTCATTACCTTTTTTTGGAAGATTCCCACATTTTTTGATGAAGACGTAGAGATCCAAAACCTTTTTTTTCAAGGTTGATGTGTTTTTGAATATTTTTTGATTTTCTGTAGGTTCCGAAATATACAGGGATGTGCAATTTCGAATTTCATACCCTGTATATTTATGTGACTTGAGTACCCGAAGATACAGAACCAAAATAATATACTGTCTACAGACCGTAATACCAATTTCTAAGGCAAGTTTCTACATCTTGTATTCGACGTTCTGTGTACGCAAAATGTATACGTCAGAACCGAGAACTTTCTCATAGTCAAACTACTCCTCTCCTTGGCAATACACTGAATTATTTGGAGTTGCTCGTACTTCGCGAAATGAAATAGCTCTTTCTGAGGACACTTCGTGAATCCCAACTTTTGTTTCCATTACAGTTGAGATTCATTGTGCCGAGGTAGTTCAAGAAGTGAGGAGTTGTTTCGATGTTTTTGAGGCGAAGTAGTGTGGTGCGAGTTTCGAAAGTTTGTGTGTTGAAGAATGTTCAGTCAAACGATGAGTGAGAATGGAAACGTTTTGGAAACTTGCCAAAAAACGTTTGGTGCATGTTCGAATTTCTCAATGTGAAAAATTATGAGTGATTATCTGAGATAGGAATGAACTCTGCAAATCAGAAAGTACCAAAAATATTTCATCAGATGTTTCTCAAACGATTTTGAAATTGGAACTTTTCATAGTTTGGATACTAAATGAAATTTCCAAGGAGTGTTTTCAATATATTTTTGGTTTTTTGGGATTTTTGTCCGTTGTCTATTCATGGTTTCTCTCTCATGAGTAGTTGTCGTATTCAAGGTTATAATAGTCTCTGTACACACAGAATAAGAAAAAAATACGAATATACAGATTCCAATTCATGCATAAGGATATTGTTAATAGTAGGCATTTTTTATTCCAGAAATTTTTAAATTTTGTTCTTTGATAATCGAATAGAACTAGCCGATACTTGATGAAAATCCATATTGAAATTCATTATTATAGTTTATCGTATGATTTTCACTGTAAAGGGTTTTACAAAAACCGCGATACGTGCTACAATAGCGTTCTCAAGCGTTTGAGAAAGCTATTGTGTAGCAAAACAGGTGTCGCAGTTTCTGTAAAGCCCTTCATAGTGAATATCATACAATAAACTGTATCTATGAGTTTTTTGTTCTTTGCTATATCTCATTTATCTGCAGCAAAATTGAGTTCTGATCATACCCCGCTAGATGAACTTTCGATGAGTCAAGAATTCATAGAATTTTTATACAGGATAACACAGCACCTGAAATATGTTGAAATTTGTTCATATTGAATGATAGTAAAAATGTCATGAACTTTTCATTGATTTATGTCTACATCTACTTTATTTTGACATGAAATTTTTGTCTTTCAGGTGAGCAAGTCGGAAAAAACACTTCGAAGTTGGTGAGTAGAATTATATCATATGTCAACTTTTTTTTTAAATGACAAGTGCTTTTCGAATATTTGAAAAACTTACTAACATATCTCTTGAAGAAATGAAACAAAAAGTTGATTCCTAGTGTATTACTGAATTACTTTCTGTATATTGTCGATTTTTCTTCTCGTGAACATTTAGAGCTCACATATATATATATATATATATATATATATATATATATATATATATATATATATAGAGAGAGAGAGAGAGAGAGATTTTATCGAGTGTGTATGATACAAATAGCCAGAAACACGTGTCCGCAGTTTGCCCCCCTTTTTGGAGTGTTATGTCCACTATTTGTTACATTTTTTATTTATATATATATATATATATATATATATATATATATATATATATTTATATATATATATATATATATATATATATATATATATATATATATATATATTTATATATATATATATATATATATATATATATATATATATATATATATATATATATATAAAATCGAGAAAGGTTAATGCAGTCAAGCTGCTGGAAAATAATTCCATGAAAATCAAAAAGTACTGATCTATTTATCTTTTATATATATATATATATATATATATATATAACAAAAATTCGACAACTTTTTTTCTTGAATATATCAAAAATATTGTAGGTCCTGCTTGGTGAATTTCAATTTGCCGTATGATTACCATAGAAAAGCTTTGTTTTTTTTAAATAACTTGAAACTATTTCATGCTTTAGAAACATTAGCAATCATCTTCAATCCAACTATTGTATCCATTCATTTTTAGAAAAATCTTTGGAGTTTACGTGTTACAAAAAATTCGATATGAACTTTTATATACTTTTTCATCTGTAACTGGATCAGTTGTATTTATGAACTATTTCTTTCAGAATTTCGTAAGATTTAACGAATTCCTTATAGACTTCCGCTCCACGCTTTCTCCCTTGTTCGACCTTATTTTGATCTATCGGAACCGCCAACATGGATTTCTACTTTCTTGTTTCAACAGAAAGCAATAACCTGATATTAGGACTCGGTTTTATGTTACGGGATTATTCTGGAGGGTGCCTCCAATAAATTGAGATTTTTTGACAACATCGCGTTCTCGAGGCTACGTATGATTTAAGTTTGAAGTTTTGATGTATCTACCAACAAAAAGAGTAACTGAGCGCTAGGAAGTTTGTCGTCTCTTCACTTGATGAATATTTCATGTGGCCGTTGAAAAAATACGTTGATGACTCGCGAATGATTTGAATATTTTCTGCATTCCTTCATTATATTGATGCGGGCTGTTTTCATTTTATATTGATGTATAACATGATCTAGATAGAATTATATAATTTATATAATATTGCAAAATTGCATGAAATATTCCATTATGTTTCACACGCCTCTGAACTTTCCAATAATAACAGAACAGTTATTTTCTCATCATAGGAGCAACAAATTTCATCTACCATCTTTCTGAGTGATACAGTGTAGCAATATTTTGAAAGGAAATCTAACTTAGTAGATTGTCAAATACATTTTTCTCAATTCTCGATAGTTGTTCAAAGAACTTTAGTCGTGGTGAGTAATATTTATTCATTGGTTATGGATCTTTGAAACGTTTGATTTGAAATTGTATGAAAAAGCATACATTTCTTGAAACGATACAGAGTGAATCATAACACCCATACACACTCACAATAGCCACACTTCTGAAACTATTCAGAAAAGTCAGGATTTCTATCTCAAATGAATTTGAGAGATGGCATAGTTTCAATTTTCCAACTCAGTGCTTTAATTTTTCACTACATTTCTCAAGTGTGAGAACAGGAATTATTTTCCATAAATGAGAAAAATGCAGAAACCACCTGAATAAAAATCCATTTCCAAAGAACTATTTTCATTAATTCTCCTCAAAACACCACTTCCAATTTGAATATCCTAAGTGATTGTTGCAATTAATATCAAGAAAATCATCTGGTGTTTGTATATCCAGTTTATTTTCAAGGAGTGATTTCATAGGAGCCCATTTCTTTTTGAGTGAAACATGCTAAGTTTCAATTGTCAGTAGATTTCCTAATCAATTTTGATGGCCAATCTGATGATATTTGGTTAGTCTAAATATGTTTGATGAATCAGTAGATTTCCTAATCAATTTTGATGGCCAATCTGATGATATTTGGTTAGTCTAAATATGTTTGATGAAGTGTTCCTGTCCTTTTTGAGAATACTGTAACGTTTTCATAGGTTTTGAACGCAAATTTTTTGGCAAATGGAGTAGGTTTTCAGTCAGGTTTTCAGAAGGTTGCGTTCATCACACCACTCCTTAGCAATCTACAGGTATTGATCAGATGAAAAAATAATGAAATCGTTGGGCGTAGTATCTACATATTAACTCTGGTTACGCCACTCCTAATGATTTTATTATAATTTTTATTTGATCAATACGTAGATTGCTGACGAGAGTGATGTGATGTCTGCCACCTAGGACCTGAATTATTTTTCAGTTTTTAGGACATTATCTACATCATTATTATATTTTTCTCCAAGAAAACCGTTCAACAATTTTTTTTAATTTTTGATATTTTCAATTCAGTTTCCTTTATTAAGTATTCGCTTTTGGGAATTGCTTTTGCATTTCATTCGTGACTTTACCGAACAAAAATATTTCGAAGAGTTTGAATTATGGATGTATCAAAACAACCGACAGACCCTTGGAATACATTTTTCAGTAAAACAATGTGATAGAAAAAATAACAGCATAAGTTTCCAGTTGGGCACAACAATATAAGAGTATCAAGAAAATTCTCGATCCTGAAAAGATGATTCATTCGTTTTTAAGCGTAAACCTTGATTTTCATAATAATCTTGAACTTGCTACTTCTGCTATGGAATGAAAAGGACACCAAAACCCATTTAAATGAATAATGAGGCATTTAATGGTGTGAGAGATAATATTAAGTAGATTATATTGAAACGGAAATTCTTCTCGGGAAGATGAATGTTACTAACGGAGTAATAAATAATCATAATTTGTTCTTTTCTCTGCTCCATTATTTTTTAACATATCGTTTCTTTAGTCATTTCCTTCATATGTTGGTCTGGATACACATCGAAGTTTAGTTATAACTTTGAGGTGATCGAGTGGAGATTAAAAAAAATCGTGTGAAAAAAGTTCATCAATGCATTCTGCCTTTTGAAACCATTCAATGAAATTCATCGTAACAAATGTCAAAAAAATTAACTTGAGAAACGCTGCATTCTGCTTTCCACGTTCGGATTCTCACCAAGAACTGGGAGATGATGGATGCATTGTGTATCACATTTTGCTTTCATTGGCAGTTTGTAATGATGCAATCAAGGTAAAGGAAATGTTTCGTATGAAAATTTCAAAAATCAAAAACCTATCGAAGTTAGGTTTTTTAACTTTAACGATTTCAGTAAGTTACACCATATAAACACAAAACAATTCTCGAACACAATTTGATTGCCAAAGTTATTCTTCACAAAAGAAGTTTTAATATGATAATGTGAGTAAGGAAACGTTATAAAACATTTTTCAACAACATTCTTCATGTTATCAAGGTTGAGATTCCTGATAAAACGGTTATTATAAAAATATAATCTTTAACTATTTTCGAGAGGGGTTTGAAATCTATTGAATTGTACTATAATCATCCCACTCTTTTGTGTTCTCAAAGATTCCGCTGAAAAAGTTTAATTTGGAAAACAAACTTTGTTAAAATTTTTGGACCACTGGGTATTTACTTCACTATAAAAATCACACTTTTGAGAATAGCTTCCAAACAGAGTATCATAATTTGAATGAAATATAGATTTTGATTACAAAAAGATCGAGAAAAAATGATTCCAAGTTTCAGTTTACCTTGTATTACGAAAAAAGTTTCGAAATTTCATTCAAAAGAGTTGAAAAAAACAAATTTTTGCAATTTTTCGAGCTTTCATCTGCGTGTAGAGACTTCTCGAGACCTTTCAATTCCAAATAGAAAAGAGACCAAAAAATGAACAAAACTCACAAATGAGTGGAAAACTTCAAAATTAATAGCTATTAGAAAAAGTCGATAAAATACAGAAATTGATGTTAGAGGTGTCAGACTTTAGAATATCAACATTATCAATGTCAAGTATCATTGGGAAGGATTTTCATCTCAAACGACTCAATAAATTGTTTCGAAACTTTCTTGATAAACAGCAAGTGAAAACATGTACTCTCATAATACTCGTACTCTATTTCCAATATTTCGATTATTCGTATCATATTCAGAAAGGACTACAGAAATGTTCAGATTAGTATGCAATAATAATAAGGGGTCTTACAAGTTACTCACAGTGTTGGTAAGGAAGACCATTATATATGAATTGAAGGGATTATATTTTTTAGGAGTGATTAATTTTTGGGGAAGAAAGTTTTTGGCTTTTTACTACTCCATCTTGATACAAAAAAAAGAAGGATGAGGGAGTCTTCCAAAGAAAGGAAGGAAGTAACTCTATACATGGATGTGTAGATCATGCAAAGAAGTAACTTCTAGACACAAACTGAAAGAAAGTCCTCCTGAAACAGCTACTTTCATATAAATATTGAATTATACGAAAGAAAAAATTCTTTCGAAACAAATACTTCTATATGAACACTGAATTATACAGAAGATACTTTTCTCTACTCAGTTTGTATTTCAAACATTCGTTGTGGAATAAAAATCAGATATCATTCACATGAGTTCTACTTTAAATCAATGGTAACAAATTGCACTTACATAGAACACTGCCATCCTCACTGGTATACACCGATGTGTGTATTTTTTATAATATTGTCCAATTTGGTACTGAAGAGCCTTAGGGCAAGTGTCTTAAGGCGAAAAATCATGTGAATGATATCTGATTTTTATTCCACAACGAATGTTTGAAATACAAACTGAGTAGAGAAAAGTATCTTCTTTATAATTCAGTGTTCATATAGAAGTATTTGTTTCGAAAGAATTTTTTCTTTCGTATAATTCAATGTTTATATGAAAGTAGCTGTTTCAGGAGGACTTTCTTTCAGTTTGTGTCTGAAAGTTACTTCTTTGCATGATCTACACATCCATGTAGAGAGTTACTTCCTTCCTTTCTTTGGAAGACACCCTCATCCTTTTTTTTTGTATCAAGATGGAGTAGTAGAAAGCCAAAAACTTTCTTTCCCAAAAAAAAACATTATATAGGATCATAAAAAGATTAACATACCTTGTTATAATCAAAGTTATCGAAATATTGGGGTATTAGAAGTACAATAGGATACTTTTTATAAGAAAAAAATTATGTATGATAAAAATATTGTTTGTCAAAAAAATCTCAAAATCTAGCTACTTCAACGTCATCTAGCATTCTAGTAATAAAGTTTCAATATTTTAACATTAGTTATTGCAATTCAACAAAGCATATTTTAAATTTTCGAAAGTTCATCGTTTGTAATAATTTTTAAAAATGATAATCCCAGCCTATAGCATTAAAATATAGTTGTCATATTGATTCATTTCTATTGTGCTGACACTTATTTAATCGCATAAATGAAAGCGACATTCGTCATTAAAACAAATATTGTGGAGATAGGTAGGATACTTTGCAATGGTTTCTGTCATGATACCCCAGAATTTTGTTCTTCGATCCGGGTCATCTTCAGATAATTGGTGTACCATTTCAACTTTACATTGATGATACCTACTTCTCTTCAAAAGTCTCCACACAGTAGAAGGAGACACCTCACAAACATTTTCGCGACGGAATAAGTAGACTGTTCCGGATTTACTACCATCTCACCAATTATTTGCACTTGCTCTTCTTCCGGAATGAACAGATGACCTGGGGGCTCTTTGTTGTGTACACTAATGGTAGTTGTGCATTTGGATACAAGTTCCCTCAAATATTTTCTACAGATAGAACGATTCGGAAAACATTAATTGAAAATACTTTCGGTCTCGTGAAAGTTACGCGTCGCACCGTAAATAAAAATCACCTAAATTTTTTCTTCCAATGGACGAGAATTGACCATTTTAGAGATTGTTTATGTGGTACCTTTCTACTAGTAAAACCGAAAACTAAATGAGAATATTCTAACTGAACAATGAGATTCAATATCGTACTGACATTTTTTGTCGTTTATATAAACAAAAAATAGCACAACAAACCTCATCAGGTTGTTGGAATTGCCATATGGTAGATAAAAACGAATATTTATAGAAATACCAATATTAATGTGTTTGTCTTCAGGAAATTATCACATGTTTCGCCATTTTGTAATAGGTGAGAATATTGACTTCATATTCTAGGGTTGTGAAGTAGTCGTCAGGAGCTTCGAAATGATGTATCACAAGTCACAAGACCCCCCCTTTTCCATTCAATTTTTTTTTTCCAGATGGCGCCCAGTTGAAAGTTTCATCTGTCAAAGTAAAGTATCCATTCATTGATTTCATTATCTCAAATTTAAATGTTTTGAGTTGACCCGTTCAAAAAATAAAAGGGGGAGGAGGACATTGAAGAAATGCACTGTATAAAAAATACACAACCATCTCCTTTCTCAAAAAAAAGAACCATCAAATGTAAAATTCAAACATTTTTTCTGAAGATTACATGTGTAATGAATTTTTAGTCATTCGCCTTGATAATACTACCTACGGTCGGTAGCCAGGCGGTTCGACGTGGGTGTTTTGTTCACTCACTCGGATTGACTGCCTTGTTGGTCGGTGGTTCAAGCCCTAGTCTGAATGATCGATTTTCACTTGCTATCGTCCAACCCGTGTTAGGAATCACACGTTAAAAGGTAAGACCTCATAAATCCTTAGCTCACAAAAGTTTCGACTTCTAAGGGTTGTCGTTCGTGAGGGTGCGACAGCTGGTTAACGGAAAAACATATATTTTTTTACTTCCTATATTTTTCCCACACCACGTGCTTGGTATTCTTGTATGTATTCTGCCAATGAAAATACTTACTAACCACCTGAGCTGAGATGGATATTGTTAGACACAGACGTTTCTTTAGGATTAGATTGTATACGCTCTGTTGAAAAAATAATGTGAATTTTCATTTTTCCCAGAAAAAAATTATTTATTCATCAATTTCTATTCAGACCCTTCGAAAGTAGACCTCTCAGATATAAAACACATATGCCAGCGTGGGTGTCTTGAATAGTGGAAACAAAAAAAAACAAATACAGGACGCCAAATCTGGTGAATACGCTGGCTGAAGTTTAATTAGGGTCTTAATTTTGACCAAAAAATTACGAACGAGCAATGACGAGTGAGCCGGTGCATTATCGTGATGTTAAAGCCATGAATTGTTTTTTGACAATACCGGACGTTTTCTTCTCGCAAGCGGTGCATAACTTCAATATACGACCATGTGGCAAAATCTCCTGATGCACTACGCTACGGTAATCGAAGGAAACATTGAGCGTTACCTTGACATTTGATCGAACTTGGCGTGCTTGGCGTCCAACCGGGGCTCTTCCATTCGGACGATTGAGTTTGGTTTCGATTTAATAACTTTATATCCATGATTTGTCACAAGTTATGACCTTTTTGAGCAAATCTGGATCGCTTTTGACGTCATTTAAAAACTTCTGAGCGATTTTCATGAACGCTTTTTTTGGTCGGGTTGTCGTTCGTAAGGGTGTGACAGCTGGTTAACGGAAAAACATATATTTTCCTACTACCTATATTTTTCCCACACCACGTGCTTGGTATTCTTGTATGTATTCTGCCAATGAAAATACTTACTAACCACCTGAGCTGAGATGGATATTGTTAGACACAGACGTTTCTTTAGGATTAGATTGTATACGCTCTGTTGAAAAAATAATGTGAATTTTCATTTTTCCCAGAAAAAAATTATTTATTCATCAATTTCTATTCAGACCTTTCGAAAGTAGACCTCTCAGATATAAAACACATATGCCAGCGTGGGTGTCTCGAATAGTGGGAACAAAAAAAAAACAAATACAGGACGCCAAATCTGGTGAATACGCTGGCTGAAGTTTAATTAGGTTCTTAATTTTGACCAAAAATTACGAACGAGCAATGACGAGTGAGCCGGTGCATTATCGTGATGTTAAAGCCATGAATTGTTTTTTGACAATACCGGACGTTTTCTTCTCGAAAGAGGTGCATAACTTCAATATACGACCATGTGGCAAAATCTCCTAATGCACTACGCTACGGTAATCGAAGGAAACATTGAGCATTACCTTGACATTTGATCGAACTTGGCGTGCTTGGCGTCCAACCGGGGCTCTTCCATTCGAACGATTGAGTTTGGTTTCGATTTAATAACTTTATATCCATGATTTGTCACAAGTTATGACCTGTTGATGTCATTTAAAAACTTCTGATCGATTTTCATGAACGGCTTTTTTGGTCGGGATTCAGCAATTTTGGGACGAACTTTGCTGCCACAAGCTCCATGCCCAAAATTTCCGAAAAAGTTGCATGACATGTGCCAACCGATATGCCGACATCCTCAGCAACTTCTCTAATAGTGTTTCGACGATTCTCCATAACAATTTCCTTCAGTTCCTCAACATTCTCATCAGTTGTTGATGTGCTGGGGTGTCCATGGCGAGCGTGTTTTGGTGAACTTTATTCCATTTTTCCACACAAAATTAAATACGAATTCTTTGATTCATTTCTTCTGATAGCATAACTTTTATGTTTCCGTCCAACAAAGTGAAAATGCTGAATAGCTCAACCTGATGTGTTTATTTCGAGACTAGCATACCAACTTAAAAAAGAATGAATAACATCGATAATCAAATGTACGTTGCTCGTAAGTCAAAGGTGAATGTTTACCTTTGCCTTACGATCTACAGATTGATTTCTTATGACCTATTCGCTACTAAGAACTGATATTTATATTCTTAGATATGTGTTACATTCACGATAATTCAGAAAAACTCAATTTTTTTTTTAAATCAATAATCATACTGAAGAAAATGAAAAAGAGCAAATCAGAACCTCGATCAAATCATTCATGACTCATTCAAATCACTCAAAAACTTCTCAAATTTATTTTTTTCATAATTTCATTTGAGTATTGTGAGTTATGTATAAATGTTTACATTATGTCCGTGTTTTGTCTTCTCCTCTGGGTAAAATCATCATTTCCTGGTATGATTTCAGATCTATTAACAAATTTAGTCTTCATTAATGTAAGTTCTATGAATGATAAATGATGTAATTTGATTGAAATCATCAAAAACTGAAGTGAACCGAGCTACCATTTTTCATAAACACCTCCTGAAAGAGTTTGCCTTCGATTCAGTGCAATCAAGGAACTGAATTAAGAGAAAATCCAGCGTCCTCAAAATCTGAATAATCCGGTTACTCGAGCATTTTTCACTGCACCCATTAAAAAATCAAACAAATTGAAAATGTCTCCTCATTGCCTCATTTCCTCTCAGCCATTCAGCAGCGTGTCACTGAATAATGTTTCAAAGAGCCTGAATAGCCTGAATTATGCGACCCCCGAGTTTTCGAGAGCTCAAATTATTTGAAAGTTTCAATGTGACATTGGCAAGAAAATTAATATCAAGAAGATGTGACATCAGTTGGGAATATGGCAGAATTTGAAAGTTTCCGACAAACGACGACTATTTGTTACCTCGATCGGTAGCTGGAAGATAAGTTTGACAGTCGAGGATTATTTTCTGTTCAGTTCTGTGTCGAGAATAAGTTTGAATGATGACTGAAGAAGGAATGTTTTGTTAGGGATGTGACTAATTTTGTTCTAGTTGGTTTCGTGATTCATTTTGTATAATATACAGGGTATCCCTGGACTTCCTCTTTTCCTCTCGGGAATGTATAGATGGGGTCAAAATATCACCAGTACTTCATATAACTTTTTTTCCTAAAAGTCTTCGTAACCAAGTTACGGGCCCTCGAAGTTACAAAATGAAAAATGTTTTTCTTTGATAACTTTTCAAGTGAATATTCAAAATCATCCAAATTTTAGTAATTGACTAAACAAATGAATTCCTTCGATGAGCTTTCATGCAGGAGTCAGTTGTTTTGCTACAAAGTCAGGACTACCCCCGATGGTCCACACCCCAAAACTTTGAAATGACAGATATTTTTCAATATTATTCAACAAATTAAGGTTACTTGGAAAATTTTATGAATAAAAGTACTCGTGTGGAAAGTCGATCGGAGCAACGAGTCTTGATAAAAATGTAGTTTCACTCGACGACATCAAACCCGCTCGTCCACCATTATTTGAAATGAATAATTATCAAAGCAGAAATAATAATGATAACGTTAATTCAACAACATTTATCCTGAGATGTCTACCATTATTCGAAAATATTAGTTTTTAAGGAAAATGGAAATGATAGGTAAAATGTTCATAACGAATTTTTATAATGCAAACACGTTTAACTAACGAAACTCAAGAGCCTCAAGAGCAAACAGAAATGAAAAATCCGCTACAGAAACTGCTCGATATGACCACCTTCTCTCTCTATACATTTTCTTAGTCTGCGAAGACACCCTCTCTGTACTTGAAATAGCATTCCAGGGTCGTTTCGTATGGCTTCACAATGTAATGTTATTCTATTCAACAATGCATCTCTTGTGTGAATAGGTGTAGCGTAAACAAGGCTTTTTAGATGCCCCCACAGAAAGAAATCCAATGGATTTAAATCCGGAGACCGCGATGGCCATGAATATGGCCCACCTCTACCAATCCATCTATTGTGGAAAATATGGTTCAGATGGTCATGCACAATCAAACTAAAATGAGAAGGAGCGCCATCATGCATAAACCACATATCTCTTCGGGTTTGCAATGGAACATGTTCCAAAAGTCCATTCAAATCGTTCTGAATGAACTCCAAATAACGTTCTCCATTCAATCGGTCCTGTAGAACGAATGGTCCTATAAGATGGTTTCTTATGATACCAGCCCAAACATTCACGTTGAATTTCCGTTGGTGTTTGGTTTGCAATATCCCATGGGGATTTTCTTCGGCCCATATATTGAGATTATGAGAGTTGATAACTCCATCTCTACTGAAACCTGCTTCATCAGTGAATAAAACTCGATTATTAAAAGTCATATCCTCTCTTTGCCTATCCATGAACCAATTGGCATATTCCAGTCGTGCTGGAAAATCTTGAGTTGTCATGGCATGTACCTTCTGGATGTGAAATGGGTGGAGCAGTTGTTCCCTAATTATTCTATGAATAGTGGACTTGGATGTATGGAACTGTTCTGATAGATTTCTGATGCTCATTGAAGGATCATCAGCGACGGCTTCCAAAATATTTTCCTCCAATACAACGGTACGTACAGTCCTAGGAGCGCCCTCACCACCTCGTTTTGGCAAAACTGTACCTACAATAATATCGAAATAAAACAACGTGCTCAAATTAATCATCAATTATTACATACCTGTCTCCCTCAAGCTGCGATCGACACGCTCGAATGTTTCTCTTGACTGTACCGTTCGATTGGGAAAATGCTCGGAATACAGACGACGAGCTTCTGCAGCATTACAAAATGCTCGTCCATAAAATACATGCATATCTGCATATTCATTGAATGTAAACTGTTCGGCCATATCAAAATATCCTATAGAATATTGACAATACAATGATAGTCATATGACAACGCACCACTCAACAAAACAAAATCGCATTCCAGTTTCTCATTTTTTATCAAAACTTTCTGTGAAAGAAATATTATTCCCTGGATATTTTTCACCTGATCATGTGCAGCCGTTTTTGTAGTTCATTCGTTTGCTTTTTATTAGTATAGTAAATATTTTTTCCAATGTGCGTTTTTTCAGCTAAATTTAGATTCGTGTTGAAGAATTTCTCCCATAAAATTATAATTATCAGTGAAACTCCTCAACAGTTTAGCTGTGAAGAAGAATTTGAAACATTCGAATGTTGAGTTTCATGAGATTCAGATAACTGATCAACACGAAACCTGATTATTCCACACGTATTATGTACATACAAAATATGGAATGACTTCGATATTTCATAGTAGAGTAGCTTGTTAGTTTAAAAACACCACGAATCTACAGAACTTGATATTTCTTTTGAAAAAATTCTGCTATCACAATTGTGACTTAAACTTCCATATAGGTATTGTACTTTTTGTTTACGACTTCATTTTAGCATACTTTGTATTATTCCTGTTATAAATGTTGTTGAATTAACGTTATCATTATTATTTCTGCTTTGATAATTATTCATTTCAAATAATGGTGGACGAGCGGGTTTGATGTCGTCGAGTAGAACTACATTTTTATCAAGACTCGTTGCGCCGATCGACTTTCCACACGAGTACTTTTATTCATAAAATTGTCCAAGTAACCTTATTTTGTTGAAAAATATTGAAAAATATCTGTCATTTCAAAGTTTTGGGGTGTGGACCATCGGGGGTAGTCCGTTCCTGACTTTGTAGCAAAACAACTGACTCCTGCATGAAAGCTCATCGACGGAATTCATTTGTTTAGTCAATTACCAAAATTTGGATGATTTTGAATATTCACTTGAAAAGTTATCAAAGAAAAACATTTTTCATTTTGTAACTTCGAGGGCCCGTAACTTGGTTACGAAGACTTTTAGGAAAAAAAGTTATATGAAGTACTGGTGATATTTTGACCCCATCTATACATTCCCGAGAGGAAAAGAGGAAGTCCAGGGACACCCTGTATATCACTAGCTTCTGCCGAAACTTCATCTGCGTTAACTTTTATCAGGTATACTAAAGGTGATATGATCTGTGAAAATTTCTACCAATAATTTTTTTCACTCACACATTTTTTATTTGTCTATGTTCATGTAGATGAATTTGCTTGCAGAAGCTGTGACATAGCAAATAAATCTAATCGAAAAACTGTACCCAGTGGTTTTCATTCAATTTGTCAGTTATAACGTAGGAGTGAGTCATAATTCACCAATAAACACAAATAAAAACTGAAACTAGAGCCATAAACATGAGCTGAATCACGAGTGCATTGCTGTACCCAACTATCATTGGAGGGCAAGCCTGAGGTAGTAAGTTAGTTACAAATCCAAACTACGACATCACCCGCCAAACGAGATTCACCTTCTGTATTCATTTACAGTGCAACTCTAGTTGCGCTGGGCTCTAGCCCATAAACAGAGCCCATAAACAGCTATTTTCTGAGTTTTTGGCCTTGATCTGCAGGTTTTTATGTCTGACGTTTCGTCTACTTCTGCGGTAGACATTATCAAAGGCGATGTGTTAACGATCGCAGTGTACGAGTTGGTGCTGGAGTTGTTGTTCCCGTTTCGAACGCAGGCTTTACGATGCTGATATTTGACTCTAGTTTTATATTATTATCAGTGGGCGTGACTTAGTTTTACTTAATTGGATTACCTGACCTTGTTTGTGTCAAAGACAGGTGGCTAGATTTTATTGATGTTCATTGATTCTTCTTTTCTATTGAAATTATTTCAGTGTTTTTGAATTTCTTCTGCCTCTCTGTTGCCTCTATTGCCTTGATAGTAATTTTGAGTTTCATTGAGCATTACTGTATCTTTAAATGAGATCATGTAAATGCTTTTTTGTTGAGAGCTACAGCTTATTTGTCGTTTTGTCCGAGTCGACAATTTCTCTTGTGTTCAGAGAGACTGCTACCTACAGACCGACCCGCAGCTGCTAGGAATCTGGAATATCTTGAGTGTTGCTAAAGGTTCCTTGGAGTCCTTAGCTGACCTTATACTTCGACTGATAGTTTTCATTTCAATACACAGGGGTAGATGGGTATCTCTCGGAACTTTTGAATGAAAGAATCTTGTTAGTTTCCACGCTCTAGATTGGGAGAAGAAATAAAATTATTTGGCTTCCATCGTCACCAGACTCGTCTTCATTTGATTTATATGATGTAATTGGCCGAAACTTGGCCTTTGATTCATCTTCACATGGAGATCCAAGAAGTGAAACTTATTGAACATAATTATTGTCTTCAAAATATTCACATCGAAAAATGTTTGCTAATATACATTAGATGACTACTGAAACATGGAAACGTTTCGAACAAAATTTTTAATATTGTATGGATGGAGGTGGTCATCATCATCAAACAATAATGTATCCAACTGAGCAGTAGGTAAGTGAAAAAAAAAGAAAAAACTTTATAAGTTTATAAGTTTGAAAGTGTAATATTATTTTTCATTTACGTGACTCAGGAAATTTCCGTTAAGAAATGATTGTTATTCCGGAGTTCAAGAAAATTATTTCAATATCCTCATTATCTAATGATAATCTTGGGTAAAGTTGCGAACACCATTGTCGACAAGTATTACTTACACTTGATAGTTTGTTAAAACTTTTCAGCGAGAAGCAACAAACTTTTTATCTTGGACGTTGATGTTCGGGATTTTCATTAAAGTATAATGCCTTTCAGACGGTAGTTTCGAACGAAATTAGTTTGGAAAGTTCACTAATGACTCAGAATTGATAAGAATTTTCAATCAGTTTTCAGGAGGATACAAAAAATATTATTCGATGATTAATGACGTTAATTGTTGAGAAATTTTGGGTGAAATGAAAATGCATAACTGAGGTTTTGTACTGAAGCAAAAATAGACCATACTTACATATATTCATCATTTATTTTTTTTGGATTCTCTCTTTAAAACTCGGAATTTTGACTTCGAAACGTAAATTCCGACTTCAATCCTACTACTTATAAGTATTTTAATAACAATGAATAATTCCAATGTTTCAACTCATTTATTTCCTAATGTTTTGATTTTGAACTCGAATTTTAACTCTAATTCCGAAATTTTGACTTTCAAACTCCTAATTTCGACTGTCACTCAAAAATTCTGACCTCAATATTAACGTTTCGAATTACTTTCCAGAATTTGTAGTTGAATAAAGTTATAATTCTGAATTTGAAGTTGAAAATTATAGGTTCAGAGTGGAAATGAAGTGAGATCAATATTATTAATACAAGGTTATGATAGGCGGTCAGATTGCCCAAATTGGAACCCGGAGTTTCGAATTTGAAGTCGAATTTTTAGTCTAAAGTCAAAGTCATGTAGAACTTAGCATTACCTTGCACTACTAGTATAAAGCTCCATATTCTGAACCCATACTAGGACAGCTCAACAACATAATTTGAAATGTATGAAAAATCTGCAAACTTTAATGAATTGTCTATAAATAGTATCAAGAATATATATGCTTAACCGCTTACTTGTAGTCTATTGAAGATTGCCAATCAAGATGGCGTCTTCAAATTGATTGTGAAACGCGCCGGGGAGAGTATTGCATTTTTAGTGATTAAGAAAAGTGCGTGTTTTGGATTCATTCTACGTCAGAGGTTCTAGTTTTACCTTTCACTGTAGAACTAGTTTTTTATAAGGTATTTCTTTGAGACAGACTTGATGACCGACTATTATCATACTATTTCCAGTTTTTATTGGTGAAAAGACAATTAAACAGTTTGGTGTCTATATAGAATGAAGTGTAGGTATTTATACAGTGTTCTCAGATGTTCGACTATAGTATTCAACTCATATAGTTTTGAATAAACATGAAATTTTCATTTCTTCCAACAGTTCCTGGCGATTTTTTACAAAAAACTGCGTACTTGAATACTTAGTAATATTACGAGATTGTTGTTTTCGAAATATGTTCTACACGAAACTCCGAGTCCCAATATTAGTCCAGACTGATAAGTCAGATATTTGAATATTCTTTGGGCATGATGAGTGTAGGCTCATAATATTACATTGTATAGTGTTCGGGAATCCATGAGGATATATAGACGCTAAGCAGTTCTAATCTATTGAAAATACTCTTTAAGTAGGAGAATTGCAAAGTATTCACCGTTCAACTTTTTTGGTATGAGATTATTTTGAAGATGACTTATGCATCCATACTGATATAGAGCTAGTGAAAATCAAGAAGTTCCTAGAACAACATTTACTGAATTCTGTAGATGATATATTTAAGATTGGGTTGGATTCAATCAATCAATCAATCAAAACTGTGCTTTATTGTCCAAGAAGTAGTCATTATTGACAAAGCGATGAGTGAAATAACTTGTGGTAGAATCCGTAGTGTTATATATAAATATTGAATGTGAATATGTGTAGATGGAATGTTAGTATATAATTCAAAATATAAAATAAAATGTATATATTGAAATAATTTTGTAATATAATTTTTAATGAAATACGGGTTGAAGAAAGAAAAACAATGATTTCAGTACATTACAAATCAGTAAGGTTGAGTTAGATGCTAAATGTAAAGCATACTTGAAATTGGTAAAATAATAACAACAATTTTATTGAGATCAGCAATTTTCATTATAGTACTCCTGCAGGTCGTAGTATGATTTTGGCATGTCTTTCTGAAGTGCTTAAGATTTTTCAATACTTTTAAATATTCCAATATGTGGTTATATATTTTCCTACATTCATATATAACTGAATTTTGGTAAGAGTTTTTTTTGAGATTAATATGCTAAGATTGTTGTTTCGGGTGGTTACGTAAGTGCGAGTCAAATCAATGCTTGCAGACTGTTTGTTGTGAATCAAACAGTTTCCCAAATGAAAATACTAGTTATGGTAGACATTTTCTGGGATATAAACAACGGTCTACATTGGTCCCTCTCCTTTGCCCTACAAAAGTATTTCATGGCCCTCTTTTGTTGAATAAAAATAGATTGTAATAAATTCTGGCCACAGAAACCCCAGAAAACTATGCCATATCTAATATGAGATTCGATGAGGGAAAAATAGGTGTTCCTAGCCATGACTGTTCTAAGTTCATTTGACACCACTCTAATTGGGTAGTAGCCTGATGCTAATCTTTTTCTAGTGACATAATACGGTCTTCGAATTTAAGTTTATCATCAATGTGCATGCCTAGAAACTCAATATATGATTTATTTTCCACCTTATATGTGTTCAGACAGGTATTATTCAATTCTAACTTGAAGGTTGGAATGTTAGTTTTATTCATATTGAAGCAGATATAGTTGGAGTTACACCAATATATAACCTTCAGTAGATCCTGGGCTGTTTTTAAGCTTTCCACATTTCTGCCATGCCACCTAAGGGTGGCATCGTCAGCAAACAATGTGAACTTTCCTATGCTAGGTGAACCAGTCAAGTCATTGATGTACTGTTAGAACAAAACAGGACTTAGCACTGAGCCCCGAGGTACTCTGGATCTGATATCAGAATAACCCTAGCATCCACTGAAAGTTTGGAGCCTGAAAGTTTGAACCAATTTTAAAGCAACGCTCCTGACACCATAATGATGAATCACAGAACACTGCTGCAACCACCTCACCTTCATTTGAGCCCAAATGAACCTATTCAAGGAATGAAAAGATTGCATCAGTTGTACTTATGCTGGATCCATATCGTATATAGGAGACTGATCATTTTCTGTTTTTACGTATATCCTTCTATATTGTTAGTGAAATGAAAACCAGAAAAGGATTTCGGCTGATACGTACAAACGTACTTTGTAAATCATGCCCTGAAGAAAATAACGCCGGCTGCCACTGATAGTCATAAACCAATGGTGACGTAGCTAAGAGCGCGCAAATGTACGATGTTCGCTGCCACTCTAGATGCAGCAAGAATAATGCTACCGACTTCGACTGAATTTCGGCGGAATTTTCTAGCGCATTCGATTACGATATATAAGGCTAGACACGAGCATATCGACACAGTCAAGTGGAAGTTACAGTGCGGTACGCGAAGCGACCTAGTAAGGCGATAGACATTCGAATAATAGTTGAAATTTCAGTTGAAGTTTTTGTTGTACTTAAAGTAAAATAAAGTTAAGTTTGATTATTCAGTGTAGTCAATCATTGGCCGAATGGATTAAGTTCAACATCGCATCGATACTGGTGATGCCAAGCCCATAAGCCAACCACCGAGACGTCTTCCCTGTTGTGTTAGTGACTAAGAAAGATGGATCAACGAGATTCTGCATAGAATACAGGAGGCTTAATGATGTCATCAGAAAGGACAGTTACCCTCTTCCTAGAATAGATGACACCCTGAACATCTTGGCTAAATGCAGATGGTTCTCAACATTAGATCTGAAAAGCGGATATTGGCAGGTGGCCGTTCGCCCCGAGGATGAAGAGAAGACTGCCTTTTCCACTGGCAATGGAGTATACCAGTTTAAGTTTATGCCGTTCGGATTATGCAATGCACCTGTAATATTTGAACGCTTGATGAAGTTGGTGTTGAGAGGACTTACCTGGAAACATGCCTGGTCTATCTTGATGATATTATAGTCACCGTAAAAAGTTTTGATGAACATCTGTCAAACTTGAGGAGTTTTTTCACGAGGCTATGCAATGCTAATTTGCAGATAAATCCCAAGAAGTGCTGCCCCTTTCACGAAAAGGTGAATTTTGTGGGACAGGTTGTGTCTTCGGGAGGAGTTGAAACGGATCCAGAGAAAATCAAGGCAGTGCAAGAATGAACAGCACCGAAGAGCAAGCACGACGTAAGAAGTTTCCTAGGACTCTGTAGCTATCACCGTTTCGTGAAGTTCTTTGGAAAAATGGCCAGACCGCTGCATAGCTTTCTTGAAAAGATAACACCCTTCGTTTCGTCTTCAGACTGCCAGCAAGCATTTGCTGCCCTGAATAGACATTTGACGAGCGCACCGGTCTTGGAATACCCAGAGGAGAAGGGCTTGTTTATTCTGGACACGGATGCATCCCAATATGGAATAGGAGCAGTATTTTCACACGTACAAAAGGAAGAAGAAGTCGTCATCAGCTATTTTAGTAAGTCCCTGGTAACGTCCGAAAGAAATTACTGCGTTACTAGAAAAGAACTCCTCGCAGTGGTCAAAGCGGTGGATCACTACCACTCCTTTTTATATGGCCTGCGGCTTGAACCACCGACTAACACGGCAGCCGATTGAGTGAGTGAACAAAGCACCCACGTCAAACCGACGGGCTACCGACCGATGATATAAGCTGAAGGATTGGCAAGGTACTATCTATATGTCGGTCATCAAATGTATTGTTTTTAGATTGCATCTCAAATTAGGTTGATGTATCAGCTCATTCAGTTTTCTCTTTAACAATATATCGAATAGCTTCTTGCGACATTTTTTATTCACGATATTGTGATTCATGTTGAAAAAGTAATTTTTGTTCTCAATGACTTTAGTTATATGATTATTTCAAGTGATTATATTGTTGAGATAAATGTGTGGCAATGAATTGCTGACTGAACCGAAACAAATTCTTCATTTCTCCTTTTATACTCTTAATTCCATTATTAATTGAAGAGTGATTCCTAACTAATATTTTTCAATTCGTTTCAATATTAGACAGGTTCCATCAATGATGTGAGCAATATCATTTATCAATCGATATCATGTGAATTTGAGTGAAATGAATCGAATTTTCTAGTGACATGAATTTTGTAAGTTTGTCTCATGAATATCTCTGAATTAAATGAACCTGGGCTCAATTTCAACATCATCCTCAAATTCAGATGTAATGCAGGTGAATATCAATCCAAAGTGGTTGCCTGAGTCAATATTTGGAAACTTTCCAGCTTGGTTTCGTGTATCATTATCAGAGATGCAATAATCGATTTCTGGTATACTTACTCTGCTCACTCTTATTAGTCTTATCAGTACTAATTCCTGTAGGAAAAATATCTTTCAGGTTGATATGAAAAATCTCAAAAATATCTAATTAATCATCGTTAGAATCTTTTGAAAAATCTTCACTGAAATCACCTCAAAAAATCAAATGATTAAACTTTGATTCACAGATGTTCATCGTCAATAATTTTTCTAGGGACCCATATAGATGATGATTGTTTTTAAACTCAGTTTTTTGGAACACTATTACTCAGACACACGATGAATCTCTAGGCATTCTTTGTGAGATATTTCAATTTGATAGGTTTTCTTAATAATTCATTTAAAATCCACCTGAAGAACTTGGTTCCGGTTAATGAAACCTTGCATCTCATCAGCGGGTTATTCTCTCCAGATAGTACCCCCTTACTTGAACAATACTTGAACACCAACATACTTTCAGTAGGATGGAAAAATCTAATGAGCAATAAGAAGTACTTGCAATGGAAAGCCCACTAAGTCCAATAGTTGCCCCAGTGGTTGCCAACTTCTACATGGAACAATTCCAACAACGGGGTCTAGAACATTCGCCGATCTGACCCTCCCGCTGGCTACAATATGTTCATGATACCTTCGTCGTTTGGAGTCATAGGGTAGAGAAATTGGCAAGATTTCTGGAATTTATGAACTTCTGAAACCCGAAAATCTCAGTGAAAAGACGGAAAAGTGGTAGACTGTGGCAAGAAATAAACAGATATATGGATAAGCACCCCAATCCACGATAGAAAAGAGGGGTTATCAAGAGAGGCAAAACGTATCTGGGAACCAGAAGAGCTACAAGGGAAAATGTGTCATCTGAAAAATGAATTTCTGGGTAACGGATATAACTAGGCCAAAATCAAAGGAGCCTAACAACCCATACAGAAACATTTTACGATGACACTAGAACTAAGAGCCAGTGACATAGCTTTTCTGTCCTACATAAGTTGTGAGACGGACCGAATTAGAGAAAGATATTCAAGAAATATAGAGCTAATACCACTTTTTAGCCCACAAGAACGATAGAAAATACTCTCAAGTCAGCAAAATACCCCAGGGATTTGGATTATACCAAATACAATGTAATTGTGGTTCATTTTACATCGGAACTCAGAAACCATGTGTTAAAACACGCTTCAATGGACATGAAGGGAGTTGCCGCTGAAGCCTAAAAAAATTAATCGGCAGTTGCAGACCACGCTGTCTCATAGGGCAGCCATGACATCGAACGTCGAACGCACGCAAGTTCTTGATAAAACCAGAGGGTACTATCTGGTGCTATTCTGGAAGGTCATAAAAATGCATGAGAATAACTTCAACCGTAAGGTAGAGAACATCAACAATACATGGATACCAGCACTTCATAACACAAATATTCTCCCAGTAATTGAAGAAGGGTCGGACTTATCAGGTAATAGAGCAGTCGGCTGACCGACGTCCAGACCCATCATGAATATAAACGCACCAGGACCGTTTTCTGTTTGTGCATGGCATTAAGGTAGGTCACTACGACCGTTGTTGCATCGCCTTTGATCCTATCTGCCGCAGTAGCAGACGAAACGACAGGTAAAAAACCTGCAGACCACGGATATCAAACCTGGAAACATCGAATCATACCGGCCGTAAACGCCTACACATCATGACACATTCATAGCAGCGAATCTCTGTGGTTGACAGATTCCTTGAACATTCTTCAGTTTTGAATAGTGGTTATTCCATGTGTAGGAAATCAGTTTTCGTGAATCTTTTTCAGTTTAATAAAAAAAAAACGTTATTTTCTGAATCTATCAAAATTCTAACGCCATCATTACTTCATAGAGCCATTATAAGATAATACTGTTGGAAGATATAAATATCTCCTGAAAATCTTTTTTTTTTTAATGAAGCAAATGTTGAAATCAGATTATTATTTTCCATTCAAATGAAACTCAGATAGCTTCATCCAACTTGTCAATAACTCTCCTTATCAATAATGTTGCCTATATATTTGGAAAACCAAAAGGATATAAATTTGTTATGGAAATATTCTGCCTTTGGAGAAAGTTTCTGGAACTTCCTCTGTTTTTTAGAATCTTGATAAAGAACTGATTCACATCGTACAAATAAACAAAAGTTTCAATTCAAAATCTTTTGATACCTAAAGACAATTTTGGTAATATTGCATTATATGACTATTCATATAAAAATTCCACTTCAGCTTTTTTTCTCAGGACAGGCAGCCATTTTCGATCTAATTTGAATAATGTTCAGTCTCAAAATGGTTCGACAATGAAACATTATTTTGCCATTTACATGTTTGAGTAAACATCCATTTTATTGAATAATTGTTTCATCTCAAATCATATCCCATACATTTTCTTATGGTAATAATATTCCTGTAACAAATATACAAAGTTACAATACGGTTCAAATTTCAGAAACTTCGGCATTTCATAACTATCCGGTTTTTGGTAGTCTAATCAAAGAACTTCTCATTCTCCTCGACCCCGAATCGAATCTTATATCGTATTCCCGCCTATCTGGAATTCGACTTTCCATAAATTAATTCCAAGGTATCGGCTTCCCAACTCATCAGTGTTCTATTCCACCCGATTCCCGGTAATGACTCAGTTTGCGGAATTCAGTCATGATATAGTATTATATCGAATGTAAGCCGTACTTATCATACCACTGAAGTGTATCTGATGTTCCATTCATTTTGGTTTCTATATGGAGAATAGTTCTCTGTTCAGATGCTCCTTACATGCCATACATTATTAGTGGAATTTGAAATCTGAAAAAGGAAAAATGGAAATGGAATAATGTGCTGAATGTTTCCAAGAAGGTACTTTAGAAACTTATTATTGTAGTTAACTGTGAGATTATCAATAATGATTCCACAAGACCTCAGAATTCCATCGATACATTTTCAACAACAGACAACTAGATGCCTATGAGAGTGTAGAAATAAGTGAACATAATAATATTATGAATAACGATGACGGACCAATACAAAATAGCATACTATATAGCTTGTTAAAATAGAATAATATTATTGTATTTACTGATTACTACATAAGGACACATTGTAAAAATGAATTCAGGTAGGCAATATTGTGAAATTAATTTTTCATTTAGCTGAAAATTATTTTACATATAGCTATAACGTTTATAAGTACATATTGTAAAATAATAGATAAGGCAAATTGTAAAATTAATTTAGGTGTGGTATACTTGTATGTGTGGTAGACCTGTATGATTTACCTGTATGGTATATCTGTATAGCATATATAGCGTTAGCTTCGTTAAAGTTTCCAGTTTATTCTTCCTCTTGAAGATGATCACTTGGTGATCGAAAAACGTGTCGAGGTGTTGAAAAAAAACGATTATGTCTTGGGAAAAACTCCATTTTTATTCACATTCATTTGAGTTGTTTCAGTAGACTTAGGATCTAGTAACTGTTATAGTCCTCATATCAAATTGAAACTGTGAATCATTTATGCAAAGTTTTGATATTTATGATATGATCTGATACCATAAAAGGTTTCACGACAACCGTGAAACGTATCATTATAAACTTGGAGTCGCTTGAAGCATTGGCCAGTTCTATTCTCTGTTTCGAGATACTTTTGTCATCACTGACATTTCCGGGATTTTACTTATCTCGAATCGAAAATGTTCGAGAAATAATTGCAATAGGAAAAAAGGATTACTAAATATCCTTGAAAATATTACTGGAGGATTCATCAACAATCATAATCATCGCCGTAGCATCTGAAACAACAACAGCTTCTGAAGTAACCGAATTTATTCTGTGAAATTTTTCCAGTCAATACGAGCCACCCAGAATGAGTCATGATATCATGATATCAAAAATCATGGGGAAAGTCGTGAACCACCATATTCTAAAATATTTGGAAGGCTTCAACATCTTGAACGATCATCAATATGGTTTTCAGAAACATAGATCAACAGGCGACCTTCTATCGTATGTCACCCTCATTTGAAATAACGTAATCGAGAAACATAGAGAATCAAGGGCTGTTACGCTTGATATTTCTTAGGCCTTTGACCTTGTGTAACATGAGGGTTTGCTGGCAAAACTTCGATGATATGGCTTGTCGGATCATTTCTGTGTATGGCTCTTCAGCTTCCTGAAAGGACGTTCCTTGAAGCATTGGCCAGTTCTATTATCTGTTTCGAGATACTTTTGTCATCATTGACATTTATGATGCACGGTTTGGAACCTTTGGTGTAGTAATGAATATTACTGGAGTTTTTTCCCAATACCAAATCATTATTTTCTACATCTCGACACGTGTTTCGATCACCAAGTGATCATCTTCCAAGGGGAAGATTAAAACTAGAAACTAACTCTAAGCTAACTCTATTTATGCTTTATATATATAAAATATATATATATATATATATATATATATATATATATATATATATATATATACACATCTCGGTAAACCATCCAGATGTACCACCCATACACATATACCAACCTAATATAATTTTAGAATTTTTCCTTATCTATTATTTTACAATATATGTTTAACTGTTATAGCTGTATGTAAAACAATTTCCAGCTATATAAAATTAATTTCACAATATTGCCTATCTAGATTTATTTTTACAATTTGTCCTTATGTAGTAATCAGTAAACCCAACAATATTATTTGAACAAGCTATATAGTATGCTCTCTGGTATAGATCCGTCATCGTTATTCATAATATTATTGTGTTCACTTATTTCTACACTCTCATAGGCATCTAGTTGCCTGTTGTTGTTAACTTGTCTAACTAATCTTAATGAACTGAAGTCTATGGAATGGTTTTGTTGCGAAATATGATGGGCGACTGCTGATTTTTCAGGTTTTCTATATTTCAAGTGTGCTTTGTTTTCCTTATATCTTACTTTAATAGATCGTTTTGTCTGTACATAATATTTTGCATCGCAGTCCTTACATTCAATTTCGTAAATTCCAGACTTTTTCGAATTCTCGACTTTGTCTTTTTTAACTTCCCAAAAGGCTCTGTAGTGTATGACTTGTTTTAAAAACCACCTTCGTATCTAGTTCCTTGAAAATCTTTCCAAAGTTCATCGTATATTGGTGGTATGGAACTGAGATGTATTTATCTTGGTTATTGTCCTTTCTGAAAGTCGAGATTTCATTCATTCTCAACCTAAACTTCTTCTTCTTCATTATGTCATCTACAATACTCCTCGAGAAATCGTTAGTGGCTGCTATTTTCTGTATTGTACGTCTTTCTTTTGTGAACCTATCATGTGTTAGAGGGAAAGTCAAAAGACGATGCACTAAAAAAACTCAACCCAGCACGTTTTTGCTGTCCACAGTGATGTGAACTGTCAGGAATATACCTATACGTGCTTGTTTCTTTTCAAAATATATCGTATTCTAACCCTCCATATTGGCTCTTCATTACCAAAATGTCAAGAAATGGTAGTTGTCCCTTATTTTCTAACTCATGCGTGAATTTTATTGATGGGCATCTATTATTTAAAATAGAAACAAAGTCCTCAATATTCGATTTTTTGTTATCGAATATCGCAAAAATATCATCCACATACCTTAGCCAAATACTTCGACTATTCTTTGATTTCCATTTCGAATCTGCTCACGAAAAGGTCTGCCAGGTAGGGGGACAAGGGGTTTTCCATGGCCGTTCCTTCCTGTTGTTCATAAAAGCAACCTTCTACCTGGAAACTGGAACTACCTGGAAAGGATTAATCGCAATATGGAGAAAGGATTACTAGATATTCTCAGAAAAATTACTGGAGGATTCATCAACAATCATAACCATCGCCGTAGCATCTGAAACAACAACAGCTTCCGAAGTAACTGAATTTATTCTGTGGAATTTTTCCAGTCAAAACGAGCCACCCTGTATGAGTCATGATATCAAAAATCATGGGGAAATTCGCGAACCACCATATTCTCAAATATTTGGAAAGCTTCAACATCTTGAACGATCATCAATATGAATATGTCATACTTATTTGGAATAACGTAATCTAGAAACATAGAGAATAAAGAGCTTTTGCGCTTGATATTTCTTAGGTCTTTGACCTTGTGTGGCATGAGGATTTGCTGGCCAAACTTCGTCGGATCATTTCTGTGTATGGCTCTTCAGCTTCCTGAAAGGACGTTCCCAAGTGGCCGTCGATGGATATTTCTCGAATACTTTCACCGTCAACTCTGATGTTCCTCAGGGAACCATATTGTCTTCAACCCTCTTTTTATTGTTTATCAATGACTTATTGTAAAAAAAAATAATCCAATATATTGCTTTGCTAACGACAGCACACTTGTCTCGTCATATCATTTGGATTCCATTACATCGACTACGGAGGCACCTCTTCACAGGCAGCATGAGGTTCCACATCTAAATGAGGATCTAGAAGTGATTTCGAATTGGGGTGGATGTAACCAGGTTCAATTCAATGCCACAAAAATCCAGGCATGGCTTTTCTCCAAGAAGATGAATGTCTCCGAACCGATGTCAGGTCAGACAATCCCGCTTTCTGCTTCGATAACTTTGTTGGGAATTAAAATGGCCACCAATATGTCTTGGCAATATCATGTCGCTGGAATTGCAAAGGCTGCTTCTCAAAAGCTTGGAACAATGTTCCGAACCAGAAAATTGTACACACATTAACAACTTATGATACTTCATGAAGCTCACATCAGTCCTTCTTTGGAGTATTATTCTCATGTATGGACCTCTACCCCCACACATACCCTGAAGTTGCTGGATTCTATCCAGAAAAGAGTCACCCGGCTGATTGGAGACGCGAACATCACGTGCAACCTTGATAGCCTGGAACATCAAAGAAAATTTGAAGATCTGTCTCTCCCCTAGATACTATCACGGGAAGTGTTCAAGTGACTTGGCACATTTGATTCCGCCAAGAGCGGTACATATCAAAAATTCGCAACGGACATAAACTGCGTTTTTGTGGAATAAACTTCCTGAGAACGTTTCTTCAAATGGATTCAATCTCCAGCAATTCAAATTCAATGTAAATGGTTACTTTTGCATAGGCATCGCTCTAAAAACGCCTTACGGATGTTCCTGTAGCGCTTGTGTTTTGTCTTTAAAAAAATGATGTTGAGACTGTTAAACATCGTGAAACACGTTGACCTTAGTTTTCAGGGATGCATATTTCTACGTAAAAAAATAACCCGGTCGTTAATCACACTACCCCTACAGCAACCCTCACGTCAAAATATCGAATGGGAGTAATGGCCAAGTTACAGATGATTAGAAAGGGTTTTTAGTTACGTTCAAACCCTGTTATATTTTCAACATTACAATCATTACCATTGACAGAAAAAATACATTTTTGGAGTTTGTTTTTAATCTTTATCAAATGTTCGAACATAGCAACATGGTATCAACGAGTTTCTGTTTTATTCCTTTAATTCTGAAGAATATGATATGTTAGTAGCCCACATCACTTGGTAATTTTATTCCGTAAACTATCTAAAGATGGTTGCGTCTTATAGACTTTTGATTTGAATCATCCTAATAAAAAAGTTCAGTGGAGTCGCATCGGGAAAACTGTTCTATGAAACCTCTTCCTTCAATCCATTGACCCGGAAAGTAATTATTGCGAAAGTATCTAACTGCAATGAGAAGGAGCCTCATTCCGTTGAAAAACTACTTTATTCCGCAATGATTAGAGCATAAAGATATTCAACTCAATTATCATCAGAAAATGAGATCATGATAAATATCACTTCTAAAATACATATCGTGAAATTATAAAACAATAACAAAAATTAATTGGCCTTCCGGGGCGACTCCATTGATTTCTGTGGCGCATTTGCTTTTTCAGCTGCAGGAAAACTCGGAAAAACCTGCATCATCTGGAGATCTTGATCTGACTCATTCGCCAAACTAACTGACTGTTATGAGAAAACATGTTGAACTGGGGCACCAGTCAATCTCTGATGATTTTCAAAAATGACTCAACCTCTGACGGAAGTACCAAACTATTACGAAGGTTCGAAATAGATGAACACTTCAATCTAGCAGACCACTATTATAATCTTCATGCAATCATTGTTCACTGTGGTTCTGGCGTTGAATCTGGTCATTATTACGCCTTGGTCAAAGACGAAACGGACTGGTTTAAATTTGACGATAGTCGTGTCATGAAGTGTTCTGGCGATGTATTGAATCTATTTTTGTTTTATGAAAGAGATGACATTGGCAGATCAAGATCTTCAGATGATGTGGTGCTGCAGGATTTTCTGGATTTTCCTGCAGCTGAAAAAGCAAATGCGCCACTGGAATCAATGAAGTCGCCCCTGAGCACCAAATAATTTTTGTTGCAGTTTTATAATTTCATGATTTGTTTTGAAAATAAATCGCATTATTATTGCTTGGTGTAACTTGATCATACAGGAAATTGAAATATCCTCACCGATTAGGATTGCTCCTCACGAAATTCAACTCTTGTTTCGAAATCATCTTCATTTCGTGGAAATAAAATTTGTGTCAATGAATAATTCTGAAAACGTTCGTACGACTCATTCCTGATACTTGGGACAACTCAGTCAAAGATTGCTCATTTTCAATCAAGGCAACTAGGTCTGGAAATGCAATAGCAATACTTTTGTTATCGACTATTTCTGAACGAACATGCATTTATTCAACAACTCCAATACATATTTATGTCTAACATGTCTGCCCGGATCTTGCAGATTTTCCATGTCCATAGTATGAACTCACTATTTATATCTGCTTTCGAAGTGTATAGGTACACATTATTTCTTAATCAGAAGATGATGGATAAAATAATAAATCTAGTTCAAAAACATATAAAAACGATAATAATCAAACTGAACTGACAGTCACTATTCCAAAATGATTTTAAATTATCCCCACACCAAAGTTCAGGTAACTGGATTTGGGGCCATATTGTGTATTTGAGCAAGAAATTTTCCACCATGATTTCTTTTTTCTATCATGCCCTAGTGTTCACTATGAACATTGCAAATAGTGAAATTGTGTAATCAGCTAACCCTCAGCTAACCCTTCCATTTTCGAACGTCTGTGGAATAACCGCCCGCACTGGCATTATGTTATATTTCAAGTATGTTTGCAGGTTATGTTGTATAGATTCTGTTTTTCGAGAGAACAATGTGGAGTCACATGATTTAGTCGGCCATTGCATGCCATATCTACGAATGCGAAACCTATGTGAATGTGATATTTTATGAGTGAAAAAAAAGAACTTGGTTAGTGGCTTACAGAACAAATGATACTTCAAGCAAATTTATTGGAGATAATAAGCAGACATTTTCACTGTCGGATGGGTTAGAAATATAAAGGGTTTTCCATTAATAGCTTCCTATCATTAGATTTGGATAAAACAATGTGTGTGTGTGAGATATCGTCAACATTATTTTTTTCGTTCGGAAGACCTATTAATGACACTATGTGTATAATTTGACATCGTTCAAATGTCCTCCACGGCTTCTCTGGGTAACATCCAATTTTCATTGACTCTTGCGCATAATTCAGGCTGAATTCGACTGATCCAGTGGACTCAAATTCATCCAGTACATTGCGAATAGTCCTCTCTGTAGGATGATTATAGCGACCGTAAAATGGGAGAAGCGCGCGGTACGTTGCCCAAACAGAACACCTATTTTGATAGAACAATTCTACTATTTACACATGTTGTTCATTGATTTATCCATCCATGGTGATTTGGCAAAACACACTGAATACATGACGACTAATTTGACAGATGTAGATTCTACAAAACGGCCGTTATCAATTGTCAAAGTTCGAAAATTCCTTCTGGAATACCCTATATAAGTGGAGATGTGGTTTTTGTCCGAAACTTCATGTTGACTAAACGTGGAGAACTTTTTCCATAAAATAAAAACCATAGGAGTAGTTTCTTGAATGTGAAGACCAATTCCACATTTGCGAATCATTCTGAAATGTTTGGAAATCAATAGGTTCAAGAATGAGGTCAGAATTGAATTATTCGTTTTTATCAAATATGTTTTCTAACTGGAACTGAAACTTGTGGCATAGAATCTGTTTAAAATCTGTTTAAACCTGTTTTTTCGTAAATCAGCTATCGCCTCGTACGAACGACAACTCTCAGAAGTTGAGAAACTTGAGCGAGCTAAGGACTAACGAGGTCTTACCTTTTAACGAGTGGTTATGGCGACCGTGAAATGGGCGAAGCGCGCGGTGTGCCACACCTATTTTGATAGAACAATTCTACTATTTGCACGCGTTGTTCATTGCTTTATCCATCCATGGTGATTTGGCAAAACACACTGAATACAAATTTGACAGATGTAGATTCTACAAAACGGCCGTTATCACTTGTCAAAGTTCGAAATTTCCTTTTGGAAGACCCTATATAAGTAAACTTGTAGTTTTTGTCCGAAACTTCATGTTGACTAAACGGGAAGAACTTTTTCCATAAAATGAAAACCATAAGAATAGTTTTTGAATGTGAAGACCAATTCCATACTTGCGAATCATTTTGAAATGTTTGGAAGTCAATAAATTCAAGAATGAGGTCGGAATTGATTATTCGTTTTTATCAAATATGTTTTCTAACTGGCGTAGAATAATTCCAAAAACCAAGAAAAACTAGATTAAGAAAACTAATTTGATGACGATGCAAGTTTGGTTGCTGAAACGTGCGTTGAGAAGAATATTGTATTTTAAGTGCTTTTCTTAGTGTTTCCTAAAGTTGAAATTGGTAATAAATTGGTTCGTAAATTCGGGAAATTTCATTTCATTTTATGAGTTTGTAAAATTTCCTTACAAATGTTTAATTGGTTATCATTATATAAGTAAACTCCAGTATAATTATCAGTCATTTAGTAATAAATCATGAGGGTGCGGTATTTCCTGGTAACTTTGAAGAAAATGTAAACAATTCGTACACATATCAATTAAAAATTTTCCTTAGGTACAATAATAATTGAATTACTGCATTGAACTACTTTCAGGACTACATAACCCAAATTATATCTCTTTCTCTTTAATTCGAAAAAATTTTATGAAAAGTTTTCTAAGTATGAACAAACACTGATGTTTCCACAACATTTTTTGAAAAATGTTCCTGCAATTTTTCAGAATTCATCTCATTTGGTGAATGGTTGTTCAAATTTACCCACATCACTTTCCTAGATTAATGGAACGTTTTCTCCTGAATTGGTTCAGGGAAAGAATAAGAAAAAACTGTATGGGTTTTCCATTATTTGAATGGAATATTACATATTGAATATCTCTTTCGTTTCAAGTATAATCAGATTACCTTTCCCGCAGATGTATCCTGTTTCAAATCGAATTATTGGGATGCCTTTAGTTTTTCCTGGAATGAATTGTAACAGGATCCGGAGAGTTTGTCAAAGAGATATCCGGAATAGAGATGGCCGGTATAGATGTTTTGTAATGGAGTTATTGAAATATAGTTTGTGAATGCTGCGGCTTGACTTTTGTTCTGGTTATATATCTGATTGGTCTTTTTTTTAATCGTTTGAAGGTATGATTCAATGTTTGTTTTCATTCCATTTATATGAGTGAACTCCATATTAGTTTATGTGACATGAGAATAATTGAGGACATGTTGAATATTTTGTTCCCAACAAAAAACCGTTATTTGTTTGATGAGTTTTTTTTATTTTTCAAGAGATCTATTAAAACATCAAATATTTTCGAAATAATGGAAATAATCAATAAGTATGAACTTTCACGGGCAGAGGTAAGTAATAATCTTGTATTCATAAACTGACATAATGATTCACCAATTTTGTCAGTGTAGGTCAACCGGGGTGAGAATGGTGCAAATTTTGACATTTTATTCAACAACTTTTTTGCTATTTTGCCTAGAAAGCTGAACCTTTCACAATATACTGCTCATCTTTTCAGCTTTCAATTCCAGTAAGACAAAAATTCCAAGACTTTGGGAAGGGAGGGTATGGATTGATTTAGAGTGTACCATTCTCATCCCTGGAAGGTGGTGAGAATGGTACACCACATTTTTTCCCTATGTAACAGAAAGGAAACGTCTTCTGTCCTATTCTCACCTCTCAGTCTGTTGAAAAGAACATGTCTGCTTATCAAAAAAAATTGGGAAAATGTTTTTCCAGTCATCTGAAGGATGTGTTGGATGAATGTTTTACAGAATCATCGTTTAATTGAGAAAGTTGTTACTACAATAAAAACTGTAATAAAACTCATTGAAGAAATCAACAGTTAACCTGTTATATAATTATTTAAAAACAAAAAATTCACTTCTTCAAGTCAATGAGGAATGAATTGGGAGAGATTTCTATTGGACCTTCAAAAAGGCTCACAACTTGTTCAAGCTTATACAAAATTTCATCAGGTGGATCGGACCACATCCAATACTTTCCACTCTTCTTCATAGCTGTCACTAAAGCCTCCTCCATCTCATCAAAATTCGACACCTTTTCTCCTGGGTAGAGTTTTCCTTCGTACTGAACGACGACAAAAGCACCTTTTTTTGGTAGGGCAGGTTGATTAGTCGGAATGCAGTCATTGTTTGAAGAAGAATTTGGGATTTTTTCTTCTTCATGAAGGGGTCCATCAACTGTAGTCACAGTGCTTGAGGTTGCTGTCGATGCTGTAACATCAGTGGTCTCAGTTAGCATTAGTGCAATATTTTGTGAATATGGCAATGTCCTGAGGACACCAAGTGAGACTATCCTCACTTTCCGCTTACGAAATATCATCCGGATTGTCACTTTCTTCTGAACCTGCCTCATCATCTGACTCTTTTCTTCGTGATCGTTTTTTTCATATTTTTTTTTATTATCTTTATGGTTGCAGCTCTAGTAGTGCTGGCTCTAACGTAATCATTATACGTGATCCCTTTTCCTGCCTCAACATCAACTTTCTTTCTTCGCCTGGAAGGTCTGTTGGAACCAGTGATCTCCTGCCGATAAGGAATTGAGTGCATCGATAAATGCAGTTGATACATTGTGAAGGTGCGTTCCGCGATCGGCGGTTTTAAATATAGGAGCAGTCAACCTTTCCAATACTTTATTTCTACACAATGGGTGAATCTCACAGGCCTTGAAGCCTCCTTGCATTGAGGCAACACGGGTTGGTTCCAGGATTTCAAGTAACTTTTTTACTAAACTGGGAAAAATTGATTTGGGCACTGTTTGTAATTTCAACCCCTCAGGTTTGCGTTTCCATTGGTTCAGAACGGTTTTCCAGTTTCTTTTGAGAGGCCTGAAAAACACCAAATCCAGTGGTTGATGCAAATGAGTTGAATGCGGCGATAGAGCAATGAATTTGACATTGTGGGCTTGACACAACGACAAAACATGACCACTCAAGTGGGAACTGAGGTAATCTACAATTAAGACCTTTGGTATCGTCGTGTTTTCGAAGAATCGGTAGCATTAGAAATTCAAACCAAACCTCAAAAATCTTTAGGTCAAACCAGCCGCTTTATGACCGGTTGTAACTTGTCCCTGGTGGGCCACCTTCCATCCAGGTGGGTTGTAATTCATATAAATGGGGGCCAAATCACCTACAACATTCCCACATAACATGAAATTACAATATGAATTTCATCAGTGTGTTTTGCACCTCTCTTCACAATAACCTCTTAAAAGCCAGGATCATCCTGGAGGGTTGATTCGTCGTATTTCAACAAATTTTGTGGTGGAACACTCTCCAGTTCGATGGCCAAGTTATCAAAAAAATCAGAGATTTTATTCTCGTCAAGTGCAGCCCGATATCTAGAGACGCATTTCTCCGCGTGGTCAAAGTATTTTTGTGTCTTGTTAAAAAACTCTTCATCCACTTCTTTGCCGGCATATCGTTAGTAATCTTTGAAATTCTATGTCCAGAATCATCAAGATAACATTTGATTAATAAACAGAGGTCAAAGAATGTAACGGGAAAACCGTATGTGGACAGGGCAATGACATGGGAGCATATCACCTGTTCTTCATTACTCAAAACAGTTCGACCACCTGAAGTACGTTTGATTTTTTGACTCCTCTTCCTTTTCATATTTTTGACAAGAGTGTTTCTTGATATCCCATACCTGAAACAAAAAAAAACAAATAATAAAAATAGTCCAAAGGTTATTTAGGTAGGTTGCAATGCTGCATTTTGACACACTTTTTAGAAGCATTTCTGAAAGATATGGTTTCCTTCTCCAGTTCAGCCAGGGCTTTTTCCAACGTCTCGGGGCCGTAGTTGCAATAGGGACGCCAACCCAACTTTTTTTTGTATGTACGGACCATGATATCTTAAAAGGAAGAATAAAATAATAGGTAGCTACCTAGGAATCAATGAAAAATTACGAAAACGAATTGAAAACCGTGAAATAAGGGCGTACCATTCTCGCCACCTTCACTGGTGGCTTTTACATTATTTGCTAATAACATCCATAAAACCAGTCGTACCACTTTGCACAAACAAAATATGAAACTTACCAATTGCGGCAGTTGAAACGAAGTTAATGTCCCAATGGAGGTTTTCTCAGGATATTAAGAAATCACAAAAACCACGTGTTGTCTTCTGAAATTCGACTGTTACTGTGGAACCTTCCAGAATGATGAGGTTCAGTGTAGTTAGTCCTCTACTAATGCGTAATAATTGACGGTACCTATAATGATATCATCAACGCAACATTTTTTCATTATATTTCTCATTTGTGATACGAAAGTTATATTATTCAAGACACTTGTCATGTTTCAAAAATGTACAAATATATCTTCCATGGAAGAAAATTTTTGGCTTTCTACTACTCCATCTTGATACAAAAACAGGATGAGGGAATCTTCCAAAGAAAGGAAGGATGTAAAAAGTAGAAAGCCAAAAACTTTCTGTCCCAAAAATTAATCACTCCTAAAAATATAACCCCTTCAATTCATATCTTTCATGTTCTTTTGAGAGGCCTTGAAAATGTACATATATTATATTTCACGGATATCTCTCGAAGATATCATTTATACATATTTTTTGGTTGGTTTGGCTATCTACTTCCTCCAAGCACTTGATTTCAAAATGAACTCTCTACAAAGATGTGTAGATCATACAAAGAAGTAACTATCAGACACAAACTAAAAGAAAAAGCTTTTTCGAAACATCAACTTTCATATAAACATTGAATTACACGGAAAAAATATAAAAGAATAGAAAGCCGAAATATTTCTTTTCCAAACTTCAAGATGTCTTTAACTCCCACAAGGAAATACACTAACTGTAATAAACATAATTGGGGATAAATTGATGGATGTAGCTGGTACTACGTGGTAGGAAATCATTATGAAGAAAAGAGAATTGAAACTATGTTTTTTACACAGTTGTGAAGTTATCCACATCCAACAACGTAGGTTCCTTGAGAAAAAAAATCTTATCATTATTTTTTCCATTAACCGACTCTGTACACCTACAATTTTTCAATATGACTGATTTAGTGAAAAAAAATCATCCTAGTTTATTTAACTGTCTGACGGGGTGAAAATAGCGTGAAAATATTAAAAAAAATTCGTAACATAAAAAATCGACTCTGTTCATCGACTCTGTCGAATAGATTATCAAGAATAACATGTCTCAATTTTGTAGGTGTTACAAAGTCGATTTTTCATGTTACGAAATTTTTAAATATTTTCACCCCTTCAGACAGTTTTATAAACTAGGCGGTTCTTTTCACTAAATCAGTCAATAAGCGTATCATATTGCAAAATGTTAGGTGTACAGAGTCGGTAAATAAATAATAATAATTTGATATTTTTTTCTCAGTGTACTTTGTGGATGTGGATAATTTCACACCCATTTTTTTTACCACTTTCATTTGCAACTTACGTTTCTGTAGTTTCTTTCTATAAAGACATTTGCAAACTTATTCAATGAACTAAAAATAATTCATTAGATTAGCCCTTAGATAACACCACTGTAGGTGATAAGAGAAGTCTTAGCTTCATTGATTACCTAAATTTTGTTTACTTGTGACAATGTGGATACGCTTTTTTGAAAACCGGTGAGTAAACTAGATCGATTTGATCATTTAACAGGGTACACCCGCAATGTTTATGCTTATGAATTTCCAAGGATTCCATTTAATTGAATTTGCAATTTTTCCTTGCAAAGATAAGAAAATTTTGCATAATGTAAGGAAGCACGCCATATATACAAAACTGGCCATTTTAAACGAATCAAACAAAGCAAAAACAATCATTATTTATTTTCTGATTCATCCTTGTTTCATCTTTGAGAAAATTGCATTAGATAATAAACTCAGGAGACTAATAACCTACAAGCGCTTATGTGGAACAGAGTGCAATCTGTAAAATTATTGTTGCTAATAACCCACCCGTATTTGAAGACGTGACTCCAATACGTTCGTTTATTAGTCCTATTTATACCGGATACTAATCAACGGGGGATTTTCCGGAGCGATAAGCCGATTATATGAATTCCGTTTCTGCCGTTGTTTTTACGGCCTGCTAATAATACTTCCAAATGAACGAATAATTTTCTTTCAGAACTTTTCTTTCGCAGGAGTTTTCAATGAAGCTCGCCATACCACTCAAACTTGTACTGCCAGTGCTGAGAAGTTTCGATACTCTGGCAGAGTTTTACTGATATACTTGTACACTTCATATAAATTTTTATAATGGAACTGGAAAACCTTCATGAGGGGACTGTCTGAAAATACAACATCAGAATAGTAGATTGAGTCATAATAATCACGAGGCAACTCGTAATACACTGTTTGGAACCTTTGGTGTAGTAATGAATATTACTGGAGTTTTTCCCAACACCAAACGGTTATTTTAACACTTCGACACGTGTGTTCGATCACCAAATTATCATCTTCAAGGGCAAATTCATACCAATCATACTTACAAAGCTATCCTAATTTATACCGCAGATACCTGTTCTAGATACATGCGCCTTGAGTGTCTTAAATTGATTTTAGAATGAGTCCTTGTGTAATAATAAGGTAAATCTAATAATTGAAATAGTATAAGCTAGTGTAGGGTGGTCGACAGTGGATCACAAATTTTTCAAACCCATATATCTTGGAAAATAATACATAAAGTTTATTGAAATTTTGGATAGAGTTACATGGACTATATATAATCTTATCAAAATATGATAATTCAAAGTCAGTCGTATTACAAGTGAAATATAAAAAAAATATTAAATTTTTAGTGCACAATGATTCAGTGTTGACCAGGCGTGGTCTACACTGGGTCGGTCTACAGTTAACAGTGGATCAGTCACCACAAATGAAAATATAGAAAAATAATATGTTTTCAAAAGGAATATATTATGGAAAAACAGAAAAAATACATTTTCGAGATAAAATATAAGAAAATAAAAAATTAACGCATTTCTAATAGAGAAAGATCAACTGAGAATTTATAATAAGACTATCGCCTAGCTGTACCATTAATTGTTGGATTCGAAAAGATGAATATAACATCCTGTTCTTTGACGAACGCCTGGTAAGGCACATCTGAAATACAAAATTGACATAATATTCGATATTATGATTCAAGGTATCCAAAACCTTTGCAATGAAGACAACCTTTTGCTTTTTTGTACAAAATAGAACAAGCACAAATTTATGTTGTTCTGCTTGACGAGCTAAGAGTTGTTCTAAACGCTTTTCAGTCAACAAGTTTTCTTCGACTTCCGTTTCGTCTTCTTCGAATCAATCATTGTCATTGTCAGAATCTTGACACAATACTCTCATTATAGTCTTCTTCAGAATCACTTTGCAAAACTTGGCGCTTCAATTTTTTTTTGGCTTCTTTTCTACTTTTAGTTGCTTCTCTGGCCGTTGCTATCTCATTTTTTTTCTGAAGTGTCGGTAGATATGATGCTTTTTCCCAGCTTTCTTGATTTTCTTTTGTTGGTTCTAGGATTGGCTTTCAATGGTGCCCTGAATTGTTCTGGTGATACAAAATTATTGTTGCAATTGGATGGTCCAGCAATAGCATCATCGTGTGATACCATATTACCTGCGCCAAAATTAGACTGGACTGGAATCTGGCTGGCTGGATCCAGTTGATCTATCACTGTGCTGGGCAAGAAATCATCACTGGAGAATATATCCTTATCAAAAGTGCATATTCCAGTTTTCTGAAAGGCTTTTGTTTTGTTGGAAATGATCACTGATTTTGTAAAAGTTATTTCAATTAATTGTTCAACATCGTATATGGTAACTGGGCAACCTGGATGACGTATCAACCAAGAGTCCATAGCATTGTGGTAATAACTCTTGAACGGACCAAAAACTCCCACATCCAAGGGCTGCATTCTTGCTGATCTATGACGATGAAGTGTAAAAACAGTGATCCCGGATGTTTTTGCTAAGTCAAGCGCCTCTATACATGAGTGGTATTCGTGACTGTCCATTATCACAATACTGGGATTATCCGGCGTGCTGTAGCTGTGCTTGATAACATGCTCCATTACTTCAACGAACAGCTCACTGGTCATCCAACCCGAAGTAGTTGCCAGGATCAGAGTTCCAGGTGGTGTCCCAAAATTCATTCAGTTATTGACTTTTTTTCTGGGAAAAATAATGGCAGGTGGCAATGCTTGACCGACCACCAACACTAATGATGCAGCAAGTTGTGCATAATGTTCTCCTTTCACCGCTGGTGACTTTGTACAAGTTCTTGTGGCCTTTCGGCCCAATAACTCTCTGGGGTGGTCGTTCCTGTTTCATCTAAGTGGTATATCCGAGTTCCATTGGCAAGAGCTGGAATATGCTGAATTACTTTTTCCAAATTGTCAAAAAATGTTTCGAGAGTCTCGTCATCAGAACCCGTTGTCCTTGCGAGGCTGTAAGCCTCCGGTTTTCTAAGACTCAGATCGGGATGCCGTTGGCGAAAACATCGGAACCAGTCAATCCCCGCCAACTTCTCCGCTTTCCAATTGGGTGGCATTTTGAGATTATTAATCGTGGCCATTTGATAGGCTACTTGACGACAATCTTTTGATGAAAGACCGTAAAATAATAGCGCACATTTATTGTCTCTTCGTCTCTTACTATAACGTTGTAATGTCGTGAAAGTAACACCAATTTCTGTCGCAGCTTGCCGGATACTCAAACCACCTTTAATCAGTTGAAACGCGGTTTCTATCTGGGCCTGGGTGTGCCTGCCAATTTTTCTCTGGAAACTTCTCCTTCGAGGCATTTTCTGTAACAAAATTGACAAAATTGGCAAATAAAGTCCAATAAATCTAATGAAAACTTCTGTGAAATGAATCGTTGTTCTTAAAAGATTTACAATTGGATGTGTTTTGTTCTCAGACAAAATTGTCTGAGAAGCCTCTCTATTGTTTTAGTTGGGTTGAATTATGAACCAATAGATGTTTTTGTTCATTTCATCGTGAATTAGGTTTACTGATGTTAGGTACACAGTGGATTATGATCCACTGTTAACCATGTGCACAAAACAAGTTGAATAACACCTGTTATTCGAGTGCTCTTACGAATGCTAATGATTTCCTGAAACAATGAAAATATCCAGAATTCTATCGTAGAAGAACTGATGGAATTACACAAAAAGTTCGACTTACCTGATAATAAGAAATTAATGCTCCAAAACAAAAATTCAACTGTTGAAAATTCGACTATCAACTGAACCGCTCAGCTGTGAAATGAGTCAAAGAGGCATTACATTACATACCACGTGTACCTCGCGCAAGCGCCTACATACAATAGATAAACCTGTTGACCACTCTACCCTTATAAAATAATTTCACATATTGCCCTATCTACTAGTATTAAATCAATTTCATAATGTGTTCTTATGTAATAGTTAGGTGAGATTGCTTTCATCAGTGAACGAAATCTTGACTTTTAGAAAGGCAAAAACCAAGATAAATATATTTCAGTTCCATACCACCAATACACGAAGAACTTTGAAAAGATTTTCAAGGAACTAGGTATGGAGGTGGTTTTTAAAACAAGTCATACCCTACAGAGCCTTATAGGAAGTTCAAAAGACAAAGTCCAGAATTCGGAAAAGTCTAGAATTCACGAAATTAAATGCGATGCAAAATATTATGGACAGACAAAAAGATCTATTAAAATAATATATAAGGAACACTTAGCACACTTAAAATATGGAAGACCTGAAAAATCAGCAGTCGCCCATCATATTTTGCAACAAAACCATTCCATAGATTTTAGTTCATGAAGATTAGTTTCACTCACAAGTTAACAACAACAGGCATCTAGATGCCTATGAGAGTGTAAAAATAAGTAAACATAATAATATTATGAATAACGATAGTGGACCAATACATAATAATGCACTAGATAGTTTGTTGAAATAATATTTCATTTATCAGATTTACCTGATTATTATGTAAGGAAACATTGTGAAATTAATTTAAGACAAGTAGATGAGGCAAATTTTGTATGGTATAAATAGTCAAGTCAAAGTCAAAATATGCTTTATCGTCTGAAGATTCATATCTCATTGACAAAGCTTAGATAAAATAATGAAATGAAAGAACAAACAAACAAAATCACACATATTAGCTATGTCTACTTAGTCATATAAAACTATAAACTATAAAATGATATACAATTTCAAGTAGATACTGAATATATGTATATGTAACAAAATGGGATATAAAAAGATAACGGTAACAGTTTGTATTTACTTAGCACAATAAAACACTTTAGAAAAATAGCCAATAATAATGTATTTTAAAAATTTTCAATATTGATTACATGAACTGTATTGAGAGTCAGACAGTAGTCAATCAATAAATCAATCATGCTCTATTGTTCAATAAATCCTTATTGACAAAGCTAGTGAAACTTTATGAAGTCAACAATGTTTGAAGTTTTTTAAAAAAATATTAAAATTATGATATACGGTGAACAATCATTATAGGTTTAAAAAAATTTACATATATGAATACACATAAATAAAATAATATATAAACCATTACAGATAATAAATATATCATTACAAATATGTGAACATCTGAAATACTTAGAGTTAAAATACATCATTGTAATATTCTCTTAAGTCATAGTAGGCCTTTTGCAGAAGTACTCCTTTAACTATTTTCTTCAAATTTAAATTTCCAACTATGGAAAAAACAGAAAAAACAGTTTTCACTCTCAAAATTTCCACGATTTCTCTAAATGAGCACAGTATTTTTTCCAATATAATCATTTTATGCAGTTATTAGTTTTTTCCTCTTCAAAAATCATCTGCATTGGCCTATTATGAATCAGCTCGAACGAAACGACGTAATTTCAACTGGATAAAAATGAAAAGCACAACTACGAAATTGTTTTCAATTACACTCAACGCATAAACTCGCTCTGCAATTAACCAAAGCACATAACTCGAATGCTCTGAGTACTCCGGCTATTGGTGTTTATAGCCGTGCGGAAACTGTGTAAGTTCATTGCTAATTCGAAGATAATTTTGGGCCTACGGGCTAAACGAAATTAATCGGCTGAGCTGAGACAAAGCGAGACCTAATTACGGTTTCGTTTCTTATTTGCCCTCGAGATGGCGATGGTGTTGACTTGATGAAATTAACACAGTGTCGAACTTTCGTGAGTTCAATTTATACTAACGACTCGAATCAATATTTATAATTTGAGTGTAAATTACTTGGTAATCTAATCGAGAATGCCAAGGGCGACTTAAGATTGGCAACAATGGAAGTCCCACCGCTCCTCTATTCGAAGCTCCATGCGACAGGACGAGAACATGCCGGGACGTTTCTCTTTCTATAATTTCTTATGGAGGGGGTGTGCGTTTTTTTTCCTGTCCTGGCATGTGCCTCTTCATTGCTGCCTTTGTGACGCCGTAAAAAACCATAAATAGAGAAACAGAACTTCCCGGCATATTCTTGTTCTTTGCTGTCCTGTCGCAGTGTGCCCCTTACATTAGGGGTATCAAAAGTGAGTAGATTATTTCTTTGTTGTTTTGGGTATACAACCTTCCACAATCTGAAAAATAAACGAAGTCGAACGGATGGAGAATCTGGTGAAGTGTAATAAAGTGCAAACTGAAAAGTTCACCCCAAAAAGTTACTGGGTAACATGAACCACTGAAATATCTAATTGGTCAGTTCCTCTGATGTTCATAAATTTTGCCGACAAATTGAAAATAACCAATTTAAACAAATACAAAGTCTACACTTAGCTTTCATTAGTGGTCGATGTTTCGATGTTTTTTTGTTCTCAAAACCCGAAATTCACTTTGAAACCTTCGCCTTGATTACGCATAGCTGTATTTCCCTTAACATCCGTCAAAAGAATGAATTGTCTAGATGTCATATGCGATAATCTACATGAATAGATATACTGGATGTTTTTTTTTTAAATCAGTTGAGGCTTATATTTTCGTTTTCAGCCTCTCGCCTTAGCAAGGACAACCAAATACAATCAACTCCTACAGAGCTATTTATATTACCTGCTGAAAGAATATATGCAAATTTTTTTATTTTTTTTAATTTTGAATTTGGTGATTATTTTTGTTACACTTCATTTCATAACATGAAAACTAGATGATTTCAGAATATGCTGCGCTATCCTCGATGCTGTTATCTGTTCTCTGCTTATTTATTCACGATGTTCATTTTTTCTCTCATCTAGGGATTTTGAGGTTCTATCTATATAACTTTTTCCACAAGAACAAGGTATATTTTGAATACACTCTTTCGTTCTTTCAAACGTATTTTCGAGTTTTGGTGAAGAGACATTTCAACGTATTGGTAGTTCTGAAAGTTTTTTTTGAATTATATCAATAACCGATGTGTCTCAACTTCTCTGACAAACCGTCAAAATAAGGATGCCGTTAGTCGTGAGGTATGTGATGATTGTGGAATCTGTCGTAGAATAATTGTCTTCATATCTGTTACGATTCAGAATATGGTATGGTTACCATATGGTAAAAAAACAGTATAGTTAAATTAGAAATTATTCTCAATTATGATTTTTTTCCGGTTGGATACACTTTTTGTCACGAAATAATTCTCCATTTTCAAATGAATATACAGCTTGAGCCACTTGAAAGCGAGACACTTTCCTAAAATTTCCATCCATATATCATTTTCTTTCTATTATTATGAATTAGTTCAATTATCAGATAGACTGAAGAGTAAAATAAACATCGAGTAATCGTTGATATTGATGTGACAAATTTAATGAACGAATGAAAATATTCATTGAACAAATTGAATAATTAAGGAACAATATTTAACAAAATTATTGCAAATTATTCAACCAATCCGCCTTTCGTTGCAATGCACTCGTGCTAGCTTCTGTTCTGTATTTTTAACACGATTTTTTGAGCGAATAGCAATAAACAAAACATAATTATTCAATTTTCAGGAGAGTTTAATGTAAACAATAGATATAGATACAATAATTTTTTTTTTACAAATGTATTAACTAATTACATTACTATTATTATTTATAAACATTAATATAAAAATTACAATCAGACCAACTGCCGATATTGATACTTTGCGATGTTGGAGAGCCTTATAATATATTTGAACTAGCTGAGTTGACAATTTCATGGACACTAACATTTAATTCTTGAAACGCTCGAGGTAGCTGTTGGGATTATTTTTTCAGCGTGAAATTGCTCAACTTGTTTCGCAAACTATTTCTCTCACAAAATAAAACCTTACTTTTAACACTCATATCATAAATAGCTATTATTGTGAGATTTTGTTTAGTGAAAATCTCACAATGAGTGTTTCTTGAACACGTTAGTTATGGATTTTCATCACGTATCCGCCAATTCCATCATATAAAATATATATTTTTCTTACTAATCAGGCAAACCGGACGTTACTCCTTCCATACAGTTTTTGACAGCAGCAATAATAATCAACAGTTGTCTTTTTTTCAGTGCTGAGTGAAAAGAGCACGATTTTGCTATCCACACGGTGTTTCACGGCCAATTCACCAAAATTTAAAAACCATTTAAGAGGTATAGTTATCATTCTATTATGATACAATGTGAATGTTTATTCGACCACAGAATCATCAAAATTGAATATTTTTCATTGAATTTGGTATACCACCATTTGAGAGGGTGCCCAGTACAATGGTGATTTTAAATTTTTCCTAAAAATATCGCTAATACGATTTCTTATATTTCACTCTATTGAAATATTCGCAGCAGGTCTTGGTTTTTGTACAAAGAAAATTATATTTGGTCGCGAAGTATAGGAGAATGTGTATGAAAGAGTCAGTTTTGAAAAACATCAAAAAAAGTTAACGTCAGGTGATGGTTATTGAATAAAATTACTTTTTGTAAATAATTAGTTTCATAGTCATGTTTATCCAATCAAAATAAAATGAGATACCATGACAGAAATGAGTAATATGTCAACTTAATGAAAAAAAGGAAATCGGCTCTTTCGAAGCAACATGTGTATGAAAGAGCTGGGCATGTGCTATGAAAGAGCCGGGTTCCTCTTTACAAAAAAAATAGTCTTTCAGCAAATAAAAATCACTTGATAAATTATTTATATGTTATATAAATCTTATCAAAGTGTAAAATTGCTCATTTCTGTGAAAATCAGTTATTTATCAGTCTTAAATCACGATCCACTCGTACATAACTATTCAATATCTTGTTTTCAAAGGCCCGTAAACCGCAACATCCAGAGGTTGGAGTCTATAGCTACAATGAGGTGGAAATATCAGCAGTAGTAACTTGTCCCATTTGTTTTGACCCTTTTTCAGTGATGATTTTAGGAGGAGCTGAAATAGTGCTGCATCCTGGAGCTGGCTCTTTCAAAGCCTCCACAAGTGGCTCTTTCAAAATTTTGTCATTCAAAATCAAAATCAAAATCAAATCAAAAAATCTGTATTTCCGTAGACCTAGGGAAGGCATGGAAAAAGTCACATTACTCAGTACAATTACAATGAGGTCACAATCATAAAACAACATAATTATAAGATATACTATATAACATTTAGACCATAAAAGGGATACAAAAATTAAAATTTAAAATTCCAAATCAGACTGAAAAAATTCATCAAGCGAATAAAATACCTTTTCACATAATAGTTTCCGAACTTTTTGTTTAAAGAGCTTTACACTAGTTATTTTTTTAATGGATATTGGGAGCTTGTTGTACAGTTTTATTGACATGATATGAGGTCCATTAGTGACCTTGGCTAACTTATGACTAGGAATCAAAATGTTATAGTTTTTTCTCAGGGTGAAGCCCGAAAGAAGACATGTATCATCTCTGTTCTGAAACTTGGAGCAATTTGATTTAACGTAGATTACGCAATTAAGAATATACATGCAAGTAACAGTTAATATATTCAACTTTGCAAAAAGTGGTTTACAGGAATCGAGTGGTTTTTTAAAACAAATTGTTCTAATAATCTTTTTCTGGAAAATTAATAAGTCACTGATTCTATTGCAGTTGCCAAAACAAATAATACAGTAATTGAGGGCAGAGTAAACATATGCATAATAGTAACTTTTAAGAATTTCAATAGACACAAAATTACGCAGATTCCATATAACGAAACTGTGTGTCGCTAATTTCTTCAGTATGAAATCAACATGATGATTCTAATTGAGTTGGGAATCAATAAAAACTCCCAAAAATATTTTATAGTTTACCTGTTCAATACTTTTAATCTCAGACCTAACCAATACCCTCCAATCAGTTTCCTGAATTGTAAAGAGAATGGTGTTGGTTTTAAGATTATTTAGAATCAAGCCATTTTTAGAACAATAATTTTGCATGTTGGATACAGCATCATTTGCTCTTACTGACAATGTTTCACATTCCGAACCACTGACAGTAAAAGATGTGTCATCAGCAAATTGTATAGAGCACTGTGGATGATTAATTTTTGAAAGGTCATTAACAAATAAAATAAATAGTGTAGGCCCCAAAACACTACCTTGGGGCACACCTGTAACAACGTTTCGAGATTCAGAGACAAATTACCCAGTCTGAAGCCTAACTTTAACAACCTGTGTACGACCAGTTAAATAGGTTTCAATCCATTTCAGACTTGGACCACGGACGCCCATGTCAAACAGTTTATCAAGAAGAAGACCATGATGTATGGTATCAAACGCCCGTGTCAAGTCGAAAAGAACACTAAGTGATTTTTCACCGTTGTCGAAGTTTGATAATACATGATTATGTAGAGAAAGGATGGCATCCTGGGTTGACAAGCCTACTTGAAACCCATATTGGTTATCAGATACGATATTGTATTTATTTAAAAAGGACGCAAGTCTGTTTTGATATGATTTCTCAAATATTTTCGAAAATGGAGATGGTAAAGCAATACCTCTATAGTTCGACATTACATGCTTTTCGCTTTTTTATGGACTGGGACGACCATTGCTTGCAAGTTGTAACCTCAAAATACAGCTATTTCGCTTACACATTATTACATCAATATTCTCGTAAAATAATGCTAAATATATGCCTAACAATACAACATATCAATTTTATCAACTCATGCTGCACTTTCTTTGTAAAACAAATTGAGTGAACGCAAAAAAATTACTTTTTGGTACTAAAATCTTTGATGTGGTCTACCGACGCCATTCGTTTTCGCAGAACTGTTAAATGTTTGTGGATGACAGCAATTCAGTGTTGCCTACAAACATTAAAATCAAATTATGGTAAGATTTTGGTAAGTGGTAGAGAATCACAGGCTCTTTCAAAGCCTGGCTCTTCAATACACACTCTCCTGTACAGTTTTTTGAAATCTACAATTCAAGATGAAGTTCTTCGAAATCGTGGAAAAGATGCAAATTTCGGGAAGATGTCCCGCTTTCAAGTGGGTCACTTGAAACTGGAATTCATCCATTTGTTATAACTTATATCCTGACTTGAAGTGTTTCTATAACGAGTGGCGAGATTCACCTGGATCCGTCAGCAAGAAACTGTATAATCTTGATCTGCCCAGTCATGTAACTCTAGACGAAAGTGTACCTTTTAATTTATTCAAAAAAATATTACAGGCGAAACTGTGATCATCGTCCAATCAGAGTTAGGCGTGAGAGAGTTCCTTTTGGAAAATCCCGGTAGTTGTTTTTGTCAGGTTTGTTATTTTTCTGAAATTTCCATCATCATTGAACTCAATGATGGAAATTACACCTAATGAATAAAATATATCGTCAGAGGTGTTATACAAAATTGCTCGTTATACAAAATTGCTTGTTATACAAAATTAAATTTATGAATATGAGATGCAATAAGCTCTTGAATATCAGTTTCAAAAATTTGTTGGCCTTGTCGTTATGCAAAACAGAAGTCCATAATTATGAGAGTAGGCAGCAAGACAGACAAGTACTCAATGAATAATAGTAATTGGATGTAAACATCGAAAATTTACTGTAAACAAGTTCATATTATGAATCCTCTGAGCCATTACTCGACGAAAATTATCATGGATAAGTTCGTTATAATTAGCCATTGATTATACAAACATCAATACATACTATGAATTGAAGTCCCACGTCCTGTCTGTCGTCTGTTTGTCTGAATGCGATAAACTCAAAAACTATCAAAAGGATTTCCCATACGGTTATCACCAATGAATGAAGTGATTCATCAGGTTCAGGTGCGTATTTTATTTTTTGTGAGAATTGATAGAATTGTGACGTTGCCTTGCGTGATAATTCGGGACGAGGGTGCTACTCGTGTGAGCTTTCATCAAAGGCGCTATTTATTCCCCTTGAGATGTAATGAAACCATTCACTAAATATCATTTTCATGTTACAGGTCTACAAAAAAAATCCACGATAGCATATGTTAGATTCACTCAATAATACACCAAATCAACCCCAAAACACAATATATAATTCCACGACGGAAGCTAAAATAAGACTTTCATTATCTGTTCTTTAACTTACCGGGATAGCAAATTCACTCTTATAATGATCAGGATTGGTCATCAATAACTGAAATAATGATTTAGTTAATAATTCGTATATGTGGTCACCTTGATGAGTGAAGTTTCTTGACAAGTTTTCTGAATGAAACTACAAGTATTAGTATGTCAGTGTAGGAATCACACATTGAAAGGTAAGACCTCGTTAGTCTTAGCTCGCACAAGTTTCGACTTTCGAGGGTTGTCGTTGGTAGAGATGCGACAGCTGGTTAACGGAAAACATATTTTAAACATATTTAAATTGCGTCGTAAACGTAACACAATATATAATTCCACGACGGAAGCTAAAATTAGACTTTTATAATCTGTGCTTCAACTTACCGGGACAGCAAATTCACTTTCATAATAATCAGGATTGGTCATCAATAACTGAAATAATGATTTAGTTATTATTTCGAATATGTGGTCACTTTGATGAGTGAAGTTTCTTGACAGGTTTTCTGAATGAAACTACAATTATTGGTATGTCAGTGTAGGTATCACACGTTAAAAGGTGAGACCTCGTTAGTCCGTAGCTCCCACAATTAGGGTTGCTCGTAGGGGTGCGACAGCTGGTTAACGGAAAAACATATTTTCAACATATTTTAATTGCATAATTACTGCTAAATATATGCTGCATCAGAAGGAAATAAAAAAGACTGTGAAAAATCACAAATGAATGAAACATAGTGGAAAAAAACATATAACATCTATCGAAACATGCCTAACTTACCCAAGTAGAGGGGATACAAGAGAACTGGGGCGTATTCCCTAGGGGACGTACTTACGGTAGTGAGTGGGAAAGAGACGTGTGCGACGTGATCGACGCATAGAAGGATGGAATGAGCATCGAGTAGATTCATTTGATAGATAAGAGCGCGGTGGAATTATAAAAATAACATGTTTGTCATACAGGGTGTCTTATCGTTTAAGAAAAAACATGTACGGGGTGTCTCGAATACGTCAACGTGGAAAATAATGATATAATAATACTAATGCACGAAAAATTGGAATGAAGAAAAAACATGGCCACAGATATTAAAGAAAAAAACATGTCTGCCATACAGGGTGTCTCATCGTTTGAGAAAAAACATGTACAGGGTGTCTCAAATATGTCAGCGTGGCCGGATTTTACGGACTCCAATACGAGTATAAATAAAGCGGACCATATACTCAGAACAATTTCGTCAGGTATTACGAATGAAGAGCTGAAAACTGAGATATTGAAGTGAAATACTGGACGGAAATCGATTATTCAATCAGTCAAACTATTGCTGAAAATTGAAGAGATTAATAAACGCTTCAAGAGCTGACATTGAGATATTCAAGGGAAATACCAAATGGAAATGGATAATTCAAACAGTCAAACTATTGTTGAAAACTGAACAGATTAATAATAACCATCTCAAGAAAGTTGAGAAAGAAACCGAGGACTTGTTGTGTTCTGAGTATAGTACTAGTTGAAAGTGATATGAGTAATATGTTTTCTCTGTGAAAAATTTATGGATAATTCCGTTAAACTGTAACTTACTCTATTTTGAAAAAAATTGCAATTCTGATAAACGCAATCAATTTGAATGGAACTCCACAAAGTATAGAACACGACTTGACTAAGCAAGATAGACTGAATGAACGGTAAAATTAAAGTCAGGGTCGAAATTGAACAAAACAACGGCATTAACTTTCTTGATCTCACTATTATAAAAATTGATAATAAATTTCAGTTCAAGATATAGAAAAAAAAACACTTTTTTGGACTGTACAATCCCTGGATTCTTTTAGTCCTTTATCACATGAATTTTCTGCATTCAGATCAATGATACATAGAGCAATTATGATTCCGTCATCAGAGAATGAAGCTTTTTAAGAAGAAATGAAGATCATAAAGCAGATAGCATCTAATAACCATATTCCAGTCAACTTGAATGAGAAACTGATCTCTAATAACAACAAAAAATTGATCAGGATCGAACTATATCTCAATCGGAAAAAACTTTTCGAAAATATTAAAAACTATTTTTGAAAATTCAACATACTCCCTGAGCTAAAAAGTCTTGGGCGTAACACATAGATGGCGCTAGTCTTATTGCATTCAGCGGTTTTTCAGTCAGTACTAACATTCAAAAGAAACCTGTTGAAGTTTCATGATATTTCACTCATGAGTTTGTGAGTTATTGTGCTAAGAGTGACACTTTTGTTATTTTCAAAACAATGGATCAAAAAACAATTCGTATTTTGCTTTTACACTGCTTCTTGATGAAAAAAAATACCATTCAAACGAAGCAATGGCTTGAAAAGTGTTATAAGAACTCCGATCTATCACAAACAACAATTAAATGTCGATTTGCTGACTTCAAACTTGTTCGTAGAGACACCGATGATGCAGAACGCAATGGACGTCCAAATGAGGTAGTAAAACCAGGAAACATAAAAAAAGTCACCAGATCGTTTTGAATGATCGGAAAGTGAAGTTGCATGAGTTAGCTGACATTGTAGAGATATCAAAAGAGCGTATTGACTTTATATTGCATAAGCATTTGACTATGGGAAAGCTGTGTACAAACAAGAAATAATAATTCTGACGCACTGTTTGGAACTTTTGATGTAGTGATGAATATTATTGGAAATTTATTTCAACACCAAACCATTATTTCAACACTTCGACACGTGTTTCGATTACCAAGTTATCATCTTCAAGCGGAAGATCAAACTAAATATACATGTGTTATTCTTATTTACACCGTAGATAACTCTGCTAGCTACCTGCGTCTCAATTGTCTTGAATCAATTTCACAATGTTGCCTTATCTAGTAGTCCTAAATTAATTTTACAATGTGGCCTTATGTAATGGTCACGTAAATCTGATAATGGAAATATTTCAACAAGCCTTATAGGTATTGGTCCACCATCGTTATCCATAATGTTCACTTATTTTTTCACTCTCGTAGGCATATAGATGCCTGTTGTTGTTAACTTTTCTAACTAATTTCAATGAATTGAAGTCTATGAAATGGTTTTGTTGCAAAAGATGATGGGCGATTGCTGAATTTTTTGGTCTTCCATATTTTAGGTATGCCAAGTGTTCCCTATATCTTATTTCAATAAATCTTTCAGGTTGTCCATGATATTTTGCATCGCGGTCCTCACACTGAATTTTGTGAAATCCAGACTTTTTCGAATTCTCGACTTCGTCCTTTGGATTTCCTTAAAGGCTCTGAAGTGTATGACTTTTATCAAATACCACCTCCACACCTAGTTCCTTGAAAATCAATACAAGAAAACTTTGGATATTTCAGCAATATTCCTCAAACAAGAAGTGTCCTGAATGAAATTTCAAACGAAGAGGTCAGGCAATTTTGAGTTCCTGAATTCATTAAAAAAATCAAAAAAATTGAATTATCTGAAAGTGTCTCGACTTACCTACACAGTAGGTTAATGGACTGACACCTATCAAAAAACAACTATTCACCTGGATAATAGCACGAAGGGCGTTGGATTATATTTAACAGGTGTCAGTGCAGGATTCTCCACAGAATTATTTCCTGCTGCAATCAATTTTCAATAATTATCAACCTAAAGTTGATAATTATCCATAATTCAAAATCAAATTTCTTTCAGAGTAACAATCCTCTAACCAAGCTGAAGCGAACGGGAAACAACTGATTTGTCATCGCTCCATCTTGTAAATAAGGTACTAACCAACCGCATATCCAAAATTCTCCCAATTCCTCGTATAAGGAAAGAAACCTTCACATATACTCAGTGGGCATTCTTGAAGACTGGTTGTTAATCAAATTAACTAAAAGAACAATTTGTTCAGGCCAGTCTCGACCAACCTACACAATAGGCTAATGGACTGACACCATTCAGAAAACAACTATTCATCTGGGTAATACCACGAAGGGCGTTGAATTATATCAAACAGGTGTCAGTGCAGGACTCTTCACAGAAGTATTCCCTGCATATGCTGTTGGCGACACAACTGCTGAAATCGGTTTTCAATTATAGGAACTGGCACACTTGCAGACCGGTTTTTGGCTATTTGGCTTCTCGTCAGTGCAAGTTAGTGACCATCATCAACCTAAAGTTGATGATATTCCATAATTGAAACTCGAATTTCTTCAATTCAAAATAACAGAGCACCATATTACACGTATTTCAAAACGAATTCTGATCACGATTAGATCTATGAAGTCTAAAGAATAGTTACATAAATTCTCTTGAGTTCATAGAACTAGTGAAAGTTAATAGAACATTCATTCAAGGGCAGATAAAGTTTCCATGCGCTCAGCTCAAAAGTAGTAAAAACTTTATGACCTCAAATTTTAATTTTAAGTTCAAAAGGGTTTAGATTCTGAATTTACTTGCTCTCATTCAATACTGCTTCTTCGTAATTCTATTTTATATATCATCCATATTTGTAAACATTTCATTGAACTTTGTTAAAATAAAATTTAATTTCATTGAATTATTTTGGATTATATTACTTTTGACGAAAATAATAATGAAGAACATAATTAAAAAATGAAATATAATCATATTGTTCAAAGTATTTTGACCAGTCTTCAGGTACAAACTTATTTCGTGTATCCAGTTGTATTTTTTCTAATACGACTTTTTTTCGAAAATAACATTCATTATGGAAAATCAGGCATATTCTACGGTAAATTCGGTTTCCAAAAGTTGGAACATAACTGTGTCTCCATTTAGAGGACCTTTTCTCCGACTTCTTTACATCTATCAAACTGCTGCAGAAACATTATGAAAATGAAAGGACCTTATTAGAAATTAGTCTGCCTCTTCCTGAAACGTTACTCAAATAGACCCTTCCGGATTCCGGAAGCTTCCGCTAGTGTCACGTTACGGTGGGGTAGAAATACGAGTATGCCTTGTTTGAAAGGATTTATGAATTTTTCCTGTAATTAGGGAATAATCTGTTGTTTACATTTTGATAATATAAGAGTCCATAGGGATATTTTTAAGGAGAGTATTTTCAAGGTAGAACTCTTGCAAGTACAGATTCACAGCTTATTTAACTTTTACTTCCGTCTATTCATGTCAGCTATTCCAACAATGTTTTTCCTATACTAGTTAGTACAAGTGCTTTGTTAGGTCAGGTTAGGTATTTTACATAATATTTGAAAAATGTTCTATCATCTTTCTTTCAAATCAGCAGTTTGAAGTCGATGTGCAGATCATTTCAAAATGAACTTTTGAATAATTCTGTCCAGAAAGGAGAATGTGTTTAATATTCATATTTTGCACATCTTTTCTGAAAAGTGTTTCGTTTAAAAGATACGGGGTAAATTAATATTTTGTGATACAATTATGAGCAATGCAATAGTCTGGCCAATTCGTATCTCTCAGTTTATGTTTTGCCTGCGCCTAATACCGTACAAGTAAATTTAGTAACTCTGAAGCGTCTTCTTACAAACCCAAGTAATCTAAAAATGGTCGGTAGTCCTGATAAAAGAATCAACGATATGTAAGAGTGTAGTTGAACGACTATAAGTATTTACGTTGGAATCTAGATTGAACCGACGGAATCGAGGAGTTTTCTGTCAAAAAATTATTCTGTTCAGCCCTAAAGCTCTCTCCAAAATCGTAGAAAGAGTTGGCAAAGTACTTATTATACTTAAGTCCTTCAATTCCTTGAGATTGAACTTTTTCGGTGGTCTTACAACCCCACATATGCAAGCGTCAGGAACCTCACCTCTACATTAGCAGTAATTTATAGTATGCGTTATGTATGGTACAATCTGCAACATGAACTTATAATTTCTCTCTGAGAGAGTTTGTCTTTGGTATTGAGTTGATGCATAACTTATTTATTTCATTGACTCCCAGCATATCATTGAAAATTACTGTATTCAATAATGTTATTATTGAAGAATAATTATTTTTTTTTGCATTTTGAAACCTACTCGATACCCTCAACTGGTAACAACGCGATTTTTTCCTTCAATTTGAAAATCTTGGAATGGTATCTGATTCAATATTAGGAATACAAACTGAATATAGAGATAATTAAGTGTTCACATGAAAGTATTTGTTTCAACAGTATTTTTTTTCGTGTAGTATCATTTTTATATATGAAAGTAACCGTTTTGAGAGAGCTTTCCTTCCAGTTCATTTCTGGAAGTTACTTCCTTGCATGATTTACACATTTTTTTTGGAGTTAATTCTTTGAAATTGATTGCTTTCCTTCCGGTTTTTGAAAGATTTTCATAAACATGAAGAAGTACAACGCCAAAACTTGTCTATCCCAAAAATGAATCAAGTATGTTCTCCAGATAGTAAACTCTCTTGATTTTACTAGTTTGATCATGTATTCAAAACATATCTGCATCAAGTAAATCTTTTCTAGAAAAATCATCGTGTTTGAAATTTCGGCAAGAACATAAATGATATAGCGAAAAATGTCAAACCTCCAAATATGTTGGGCATTTATGCTAATATGACCAACAACTACACTCATTATACAGCTCACCAAAATGCAATAACTAATCTGAAAAAGTGGTCGAGAACCACGGGTTTCTACTTTTCTCGCTCGAAAACTCAGTGCATGTTCCTCTCACACAAAAACGAGACAGAATAATCAGTTTTGAGTTTTCATAACAGCCTGTGGAGTGTGTTGATGAGCACATATTTCTGAGGATGGTATTCGCCAAGAAACATCAATGGAATGCATTATCTGAAAGTATCGTGCCAGAATGACTCAACTTGATGGAGCAAGACAACACTGGGGTCCGATTGCACTACACTCCTCAAGATTTACAGAACTCTCATTGCCTTTAAAATTGATTACGGTTCAATCACATATGAAACTGCCAGGAAATCTCTATTGAAACAGTTGAACATGATCCATAACGCAGACATGAGACTCGCACTCGGAGCATTCAGCACAAGTTATGTAGGAAGCCTTTATGTGGAAGCAGACGAACCTCCTGTTAACATCTGGAGACAGTACGTGTGCCTGTCTGTCGCTGCGAAAATATCCGCCAACCAATCAAACCTAACTCATGAGAACACTCAAATCATCTTACGGAGTTTTCACTACGAAATCCCAACGAAACATTATCATACTTCGGACGTTTCATCAAATATGGAATTGACTTTCCAAACGTTATTCCTCTTCAGTTTTCACCAAATGTCGAAAATTCTCAACATCTAATTCCGCATACAAACAACTGTTCCACAAACTCTAGGCTGAGTACTCATATTATAACAAAATATTTACTTATCCTCCAAAAATAGAAAATAGGGATTTCGTCGCCCAACTCACTTATATCCTTTCATCTTGATGTCAACATTCACAGGAGAGTGATATGCCATGGCGGAAGGCATATCACAAGCAAAAAGTGACGAAACAGTTCTATCTACTAATTTTTTCAGCTCTCTCAGCTCTCAGCTCTCTCAATTACTTCAATGAAATGAATGAAAAAAGACTTTCGTCCAATTTCCACTAGTAGCAAAAGTGATTCATTCATTTCTTTGAAGTGATCATGAATTTTCACAAAATAAACAAGTCATCAATTACACAAACTACCTCTCAATTATACCCAAGGCACTCGATTCTACAATGAATAAAATAAAATCAAAACTAGCTACATTGAATAACCTAAAATATACTGCTGTTGCTGAAAGCATCTACTGTTACTAGCACGGAAAAAATCTCTAAATACCCTATTACGATTCCGAAGAAAAAAATTGAGAGATTTACAAAAAGGCTCTAGCGTGCCAGGTGACAAAATTCTAAGTATAATCTAAAATAAATCAACCTAGGCATCACACCCTACAGCTTCAAATGGTCATCCTTTCCAGAATACGCATAGGTCACACCAAATCAACCATTCAACATCTTCTTACGAAAAATATCCCAGGTTCAACAATGAACGACCATTTCCTGGTTTATCGATCATTCAACAAAATTTCGAAAAACGCAACCTGCAAAACTTTATGAAATTTTTGAAGCTGATCAAATTCTACAGTATCATCTGAATCTGACCAGATCACTTACTATTATCATAATACCATTGCTAATAACCTGCAATTGTTGATACGGTTTTTTTAATGAGTACAAGTCGTATTTTGTAATTGATCTAATTTTAAAATTTTATTGGTACACGCCGAAATTATACATCTTAATGTATTCTTGTGCAAACATATTTGAAGACTCAGTGGGACTTGACTAAAAAAAACTCAAATCTACAGTAAGAGATTCCGCTGGATTCAAATGGAAATTGAATTGAAAATAACTATTGTTTCGCAATAGAAGTGAACTTTGCAAGGATCAGATTTTAGTATATTTTTGTTGTTTAGACTAGTGCTATTTTTTCAAATTTCGTGTTGACCTGTTTATCTGTGGAAGTCAAAAAGATGTTTATTTATTCACCTATTATTTACCCCCATCCCTCTTATCAGCAAAAGTGAGAAAAGCTGTTACCCCCCTATATGCTTACGTAAACATTGTTAAATGCATTTTTCATACGTAGACAATGTGTGGGTTGCCATATGTGTGGAAAAGTAAATAACTTCTGCTGACGTGATCACCATCTAGATCCCCGCCCCTATTTCATCAAAAATAAGCGAAGATACACACGCCCCCCCCTATAATGCTAACGTAATACTTGGACGGCCCCTCATCGCATAAAATGTCAAAACACATTTTGAATATCAAAATGGAAAAAATTACTTTTCTCTTTGGCAACCATATGACTACATCGCATTTATCTCTACTTCAATTCTGTAAAATTCCCTTGTGGAAATGTTTCATGATCACATATTCATGTATAAAAATATATAATTTTGAAGATATTGAATGCTCAAAAAAAAATAATCAAGTGAATCAAAAATATGCGATAATGTTTTACATTTTCAAGATCGAGTAGTAGAAAGCCAACAATTTTCTTGCCAAAAATTAGTTACTCCTAAAAATATAACCCTTTCAATATAAACAAAATATTTTCTGGCTGGGATTTCATCAAATGAGTGAATTAATGTCATACGATTTCATCAATGAAATAAGTAGATCAAACTTACTCCGTGACATAAAAATCGTGATTTGTGAATGAATTATTGTGTGGTTCTTTCTCATAACACTATCCAGATTGATACTGAAGAGCCCTAAGGCAAGTATCTTACGGGGAAACATCGATGTCTACCAGTGAGGACGACAGTGTTCCATGTAAGTGAAATTTTTACCTTTCATTTGGTATATTGTGTAGAAATCTTGGGAATGATATCTGATTCAATTCCATAATAGATGTGTGGAATACAAACTGAGTAGATAAGAGTGTTTTTTGTATAATTCAGTGTTTATATGTGTTCAATGTTTGTTTGGAAGTAGCTGTTTAGAAAGAATCTTTTTCCTAGTTTGTGTCTGAAAGTTACTCCTCTGCATGATCTACACATCTATGGATAGAGTAAAATTGATTGCTTGCTTCCTTTCTTTGGAAAATTTTCACATTTTTTGTACAAAGATGGAGTAGTAGAAAGCTAAAAACGTTCTTTTCCAACTCCAGTTCCAGCTGGATTTAATACTCGTATCGGCATCTCATATAAATGCGAATGGACTAGTAACTAATAGTTGTCGGGAAGTTCTCGCCACCCAAATCTAGGACATAACTATGAATCTATGAGGCAGTCCCTGCCCTCTTCTGGTCAGTGTCGTTTAATGAAGTGGAAATTGGGTAAATTGTGTTAGAATGGCCCCTAGGTGTTAAAACAAGAACCGAAACGTTCTCAGACACCGACTTCAGTAATTAAATCCTAGGACCCGGAAAATGGAAGGATAATTCCCGTCTTGTAAGCCCTCTGGTGGCGCTTGCTGGCAATAAATTCATAGCAAGGTAATTGAATATGTATCTGACGATGAGTTGGTGACTGGTTTTTGTATTTAACGTAAATGGACTGTTTATCGACAAAAGTAATCGAAGTCATTTTTGAGTATATATATTAACCACTAGCATAAACCACCAACAAATCTGTGGAAGACGGAATTTTGACAACTACCGGCCAATAACCATTCCTAGTGTTTGGCATTTTGAAAAAAGTAAAAATTGGTTCTCTCTTAAAAAGAAATGATCCATTGTTTTTTGACAACTACCGGCCAATAACCATTCCTGGTGTGTTGAGCAAAGTAATTGAAGTATATATCTATGTGTTAAATGACTAAATGGAGTTTACTCAAGTAGATCGACGGAAAATACAACTACAACTTCTCTGGAAAATATTTAGGAAGCTATCGACAAAAGAAAGTTTGTGACAGCACTCTTTTCCGATTTACCAACGGCTTTTGATTCTATAGACTTCAATATACTGGCCAATAAGCCATGGTTGATTGGAATTCGAGATGAATTTCTACCTTGGGTTATGTCTTACATGTAAAATGGAATAATATGAACTCCTGAGACCATTACTGTATTTGCTATACAAATAATTTGTCACAACATATCGGCACAACTTTTTGCCGATAATGCTTCTATTTCTGAAGAAGCCAACAGTCCTTTGGAACTCCAGAACAAACTGAATGAAATGAGTCAAAATTTCTCAGAGTGGTGTTGAAGAAATGGATTCATGGCCAATACGGAAAAAACAATGTTGCTACAGTTTTTTTCCAACAACATAGGTGTCACATTTTATATACGTTGTATCTTCACGTTATTCATATGAGTGGAATGTATGTATGAGTGAAAGACTCAAAAGCAATTTCTTTGTCTTATAATGCAACTGAAAAAAATATTGAACACCTATTAGATGTTTACTATGCCCTTGTGAATTCTTCTCTAACTTATAATGTGGTCCGATGGAAAAATACAACAAATATTAACAGGTTAGTTGTTGCTCAGGAACGAGTAATTCATATGCTTCACAATCTACGTCATACTGATTCATGTAGACCTGTTTTCTAACAGAAGAAGATATCAACAGTACTTTCTCTCTATATTCATAACTTTCTGCTCTTTGCAAAAAAACTCGAACTTGAAGCAGAAACTAACTCCTAATGTCACAAACACGCAACAAGGAACTGAAAGTTAATCAAACTATAACAACATCGTACAAAATCATTTAAAAAACGCCGTATCTAGAAGAGATGACAGAAAGATATTATTGGACAATAATAAAACCACCCCCAGAAAAACTCCATCTTTAGTGAATAATGCAAGGCATTTTGTCAAACTACTAGGGGCAATCGAAGTCACAGAGCAAGATCAATTGATCTGTTTCGACATGGAAAGCCTTCACATCAACGTTCCTGTCGAAGAAGCACTTTAAATCATACAGAGAAAGCTATTCGAAGACGGGGACCTGACATATAGAACGATCTTACCCATGAAATAATCATGGAATTACTAGAATAATGTGCACAAAACTGTTATTTCCAACTGAAGGACGAATTCTTCACGCAAGATGAGGTACCGCCACTTCCACCAGTTATAGCCAACATATATATGAAGTGTTTTGAAACTCTGGCCTTCGACAAAGCCCCGAGTCTGGTTGAGAAACGTTGACGACACCTACATAATATGGAACCATGGGAATACAAAACTAGATACCTTCACAATGGAGAAGGAACTCCACAACGAATTGCCATTCTTAGACATATTGGTGAAGAGGACCGACACTAAGTGGGAATCATCTGTATACCAAAAACCCACTCGCACGGGACTGTATCAAAACCACGAATCCAATCACTATAAATCTACTGAAAGTGAAATCATCAAGACTCTAGTAGACCGTGCTTTCGGTTTCTGTAATACCAAGGAAGGTCCCGAGAAGAAACTAGGCATCATCAAAAATAATCTTGAACGGGATGGTTACGGACTTTGGCTAAAAGACAGCAAGAGATTAGCAAGAAAGATAAGCCGTCACAACCAGTACTTACACTTCTCTACATCAGAGGATTGTCGGAAAAGATATAAACCTGCTCCAGATCCGGAAACACTATCCGTAGCAACCTCGCGAAAACCAGTTCATCAAACACGGAATGCGATTTCAAGAACTTAATAGGAAAATCCTATATTGTTGAAACTGAGAGGTCATTGAAAATCCACATTACCGAGCACATGAAAGACACATAGCATGAGAAACCAGCTAATCGGGAATAGCATGTTTGGGCTCATCAACATAACATCACGTGGTCCCAAGCTGATATCATTCACAGGGAGAAACACTGGTTTAGGAGTAAATTCAAAGAAGCCGCATGTATGTTGTCCACACCGCATTCAGCCAAGCTAGCGTAGAGATACGCAACATATAGAAACCCATAATCAAACAGACAACAACCAAATCCCGCCAAACGGTCAGCTCAGACCTATAAATAGGCGTCTCTCGGAGAAATGAGTTCAGTCATCACCCGAAGACGATTGTGGATACTGACAATCGAAACGTCCTGAAGTAACTTGGCTTGAAATCATCCAAATTTTTTTCTCAATAACTGTTCAATTTTCTATTGCTGTTTGTATTTTATTTTATTGTTATTCCATTTCAGGGTTTTTTGCTTAATATATTCGTTATTTTCAGGTATTTATTTTAATTTTATTGATTCCTTCATAAATTTCAAATCATATAAGATAATGAGAGTCCGAACTAATAGAATTCATTAGTTATTTCGACAATAATGTGCATGTATAAATACTTTTGATGTTTAATTTTTCTACACGAGCACTCTCATGTGTTGAATTTATGTATTTTGTAATACATTCCATGTTTTACCATTGACGACTTATATATTATTGTAAATTGATCATTTTTGTATTGTATATTATATATTTGAAAATCATTGAGGACATTTTTCTGTTTGATACTCAACTGAAATGTTACCATGCAATCGTATCCTGAAGGTGAATTCATGGGGAAAATAGGGCATAGTTATTTTCTCGAACTTATTACTATTTTGAACTTGTGAAGGTTAGTGTCTATTCTGTAGTGATGAATTTCTCCCAACTAACGTAAACAATACATTTATCATTACTTTTGAATTGAAAGTAATAATCCAATATGTCCATATAGAATGAAGAAAATATTGATTATTACGATCGGTTTCGGTTTAGTAGATTATTTTCAAATAACTGATACGTCAAGACAAGTACTTATACACTGATGAGGTCAGGTACCTGCAACAGGTACCTGTAATAACAAATGTTACCTGATAATCTTTTTGATAGTTCGTACTGGAACCTTTGGAGTAAAATGAACCTATTGAAAACACTTTCCAAACAATAGAACGGATAGCAAAATGCGGTCTCCAGAGGCGCGGTTTTCTAACAAGTTAGCGTCATCAGGAAATCATTAGAAGATCCATGATCAATGCTTCTACAGAAACAGCCAAAAACACTTATTTTCAACTTTTTGTGAAGAGTTTATTTTGTAGTTAGTTACCATCTCTCTGTTTTCCAAATTTTTTGTATAAAAATGGTGAAGTAAAAAGCCAATAGCTCTTTTCTAAGAACGAATCTCTACTAATAATGTACTTTTTTGTATCCAAACTAATTACTGTAACTCGATCATTTATACTTCATCTATACAGCAGCAGACGAATCAATCAACAATCCGAGTATTCGGGTCATTTAAGACAATACTACAAACGTAGAATCAAAACAAAAGCGATTCAATAAACAGGCAGCCCTGATGTGGGTCTTATATCAATAAATCCCAAACATGGAACATGTTTTTGGAAACAACAATCAGACCCATTGGCAAATCCAGTAGAAAAGTTCGCGCTTCTTGTTTTAATCCCGGTCGAATGCTTTTGAATATGTTTGTCTAAGATGACGAGATTCGAATCAATTGGTCAGTGTTAATAACAGTAATAACTTTTGTATCTGAGATGGATAAATCATTGTTCATATCGCCATTAAGATCACACATCTTCATCGTAGGAGTGAGAAGTAGAATATACTAAATTTATTTACGATCGGAATGCATATCACTATAAATATTATAAACTATACAAACAAAAAATATCATATATGAATATCTCCAGAAAACGAATAGTTTTACAAATTATGGTTAATGTAACCAAAGCATTCATGTCTATCAATAACCCAATGAGCATAACTCAGCCAACGAAATTACTCTTTCTAAATCTGTATACAGGGTGTAAATGAGTTATTCGCACGAAATTTGGCACTCCCGGATTTTTCGACTTGAAAAATTATAATTTTGTATTAATTTTCATATTACATCTAGAGGGCGTTGCGTACGCTGTCATTATCTATTTCTCCTTCAAAAGTGAACTTTTGGTATTTTTTTTGAGAAAGTAAACAAGGTATACTTCCTCAACAACTTTGGAGGTGATCGTACGTATTCGATATATTCACAATTTTCTAAATCGATGCATATTACTGAGCTTCTAGGACGCTGATTGAAGTTGCTGTGAACATTAAAAAAATAAGTATATAGTGGATCTCGTCAAAATGAACATATTTCTTTTTTAAAACCTTGTTTTGTATCTCGAAAACGAATGATTTTTTTTAAAAGTTATTTATTTTGATAAGATCCACCCCATACTCAGTTTTTATATTATTCTCAGCGACTTCACTTAGCTCCCTAGAAGCTAATTGATATGCATCGATATAGAAAATTGTAAATATCTCGAAGACCTCCAGCGTTGTTGAGGAAGTGTACCTCTTTTCTGGAAGAGGTGTGGTTTTTTCATGTTAAGTACCAAAAGTTTACTGTCAAAAAAGTTAGGGCAATTTAAAGTAAATAATATCAGCGTACGCAGCGCCTTCTAGATGTTAGATAAAAATTGATATGAAATGGTTTCCCACGTCAAATTTGATATCCTGTATTTTCAAAATCAAGCATTTCTGAACACAATTTATATAGACTCTTTCTTTTAAAATTATCTTAGGAAAACGTCGTATTATGTTACACCCTGTACAACAGTTGACGAATCGATCACCAATTCTACCATGTAGGTCATTCAAAAAAATACTACAAACTGCATTATCCATTCTAGAGATTTTCCATACAAGATGATAAAGCAAACAATTGAAGCAATGAAAACGCCAAAGGGTAATTACCAAACAGTAGAATCAACACAAAAGCGATTCAATAGACAGACAGCTCTGATGTGGATCTCATATCATTAAATTCCGAACATGGAAAACGTTTCTTAAAACAACAATCGCTAATCAATCAGATCCATTAGCAAATTCAGTATAGTAGTTGGTCAGACTGAAATTATTTTTCGAACCGTTCACGCTACGAGAAAAAACGTTTCGCACTCCATGTTGTAATTTCGGTCGAATGCTTCCTGTTTGCCTAGGAGGACGAGATTTGAATCATTCAGTTACTTTCAATAGACGGAAGGACCTTCGTTGTCGTGATGGATAGTTCATTGTTGATCTTGTTCTTTTCAACGTTTATCCTGGTAAATATTCTCCGTCATTCTAGTCAAAATTTGGTAGTTGGAAATAACGTTGTTGTACAGTTTAGCTAAAATAGTTCCATATTCCAATCTCTTTCGATTATACTCGAATTAGTCTCAAACTTCCTTATTTCAAATGGAGTATCCTCAATTCACTTACATTTCCAGATTCTACATAAAATTGTTGATCCATTTCATACGACATATTGTTTTTCTATCTTGAAGATTATTCGAAATATTTGACATTCAATATTGCATTTGCAATTTTTTATTCTTCATTTATAAAAAAAAATCCCTTTTTTTTGTTACTTATCTTCTGAGAAAAGGTATGTGGCCTTTCACAGCCGATTTCTAACAAATTTTTCGATGCTTTCGGGTTTAGCCATGGTTTGCAAGTTTTAATACATAACGTTTCGTCTGCTACTGCGGCAGACGTTATCAAAAGCGATGCAGCAACGGTCGAAGCATACAGAAACACTTTTCCAGGGATTTATTGAGTACTCCAGGAGTATACCGAATACCGTGTAGTTGATGTTCGTTCTACATCGGATTCATGGAGGAAAGCGTTGAAACGCGTTTGACTAAGCATAAAAGATGTTGCGTCATGGCCAAATACATCTGTCTGTTTCTGTTCAAAAATATATTTTTCCGTTAACCAGCTGTCGCCCCCATACGAACGACAACTCTCAGAAGTTGAGAAACTTGTGCGAGCTAAGGACTAACGAGGTCTTATCTTTCAACGTGTGATTCCTAACACGGTTACAGAATCATTCCAGCTTCAACCAGATGAATTCTCTCGAGAAAAATATCTGATCGAGGCGGGAATCGAACCCACGGTCTCCCGATCGTGAGTCGGGCGCACTTCCACCGCGGCCAATTCCACAACATTACACAACATTCCACAATTCTACAAATACATAAATCGGCAGTTGCAGAATAAGTTCTATCAAAGGGAAGCCATGACATTGCAATGCATCAGAGCTAATTATCCGAACCTATTCAGAGATGTCCAGAAAAACATTAACATAAGAATAATTTCAACAGTAAGGAAGATAGCTCAACCATCAACAAGACATGAATGGTTCAAGAAAGGTCGAACCAAGTAGGTACGAGAGCGGATGGTACTTCGACACCTAGTACAAATGCATCAAGACCATTTTCAGTTTACGCATCGCAGCAAGATAGATCTCTTCGGCCGTTGCCGTTTTGAAATTGATGATGTATGTCGCAGTAGCAGACGAAACGTCAGATATAACATCCTGCAGAACACGACTGATAAACCCAGAAACATTGGTCAATTTCTAAGAAAATATTTAATATGAACGATGAGTACTACCAATTTGTCAATTTTTCATACATGTTGTCTACAATAACTATATCAATATTTAAAAAGTATCCAAAAGTTATGGATACAGTTCTTGTTAGTTCTGATCTTTGATGAAATTCAAAACATGAAACAGGAGTAACCACATTCTGATTAGGCAGAAAAGATTTCAGACTTGAAAGTTTATCACACAATAGACAACCATTAAGCATACACTTGAGGAAACTTTGTATAGCGGTTTTTGTAAAACCCTTCATAGTGAAAGTCATACAATGATCTGTATTAATTAGTTTCAAATATAATAAGGTTGAGTTATCAACTTCTATAGTACAATACCATAATAGTAGGCAGCATATTCTCAGAAATATTATTGCACTAAAACAAAAACTTTGTTGTCAAGGTTGTGATTCTATATATTTTATCATCATTTTTCCCCATCTGTTTACCATAATTTCCGTACGCCACTGCAAGACAGATTTAGGCAAAACCGTCAGTCATTTGTGAGAATTGTGTGCTTACTATTTTGGGAGTATAGTATAGTAGGTTGTTCAATAAGAAATTTGATTGTTTTCTAGGGAATCCTTCAGGTTCAATTTTTGTTCTTTATTTTCTCTATGTAATATGTCGTAGTACAAGACAGAATTGTGGTTATTCTCTAAAGGCAAGCATTGGTGGGAATTGATGACCACAACGTTTTGAAAAATGTTAAATGGACTGATAAGTTCAAATTTGGATGAAACTGTTTATTCAACAGACGTAACTCATACTACTAGATTGACAGCAATTCACACGCGATTAGTGCAAAAACTTTCCAGGACTAATAAACAATCTATTTGGGCTTTTTTTTTAATGTAGATGGACGCCATGTTGATATTTCAGAAGATACGGCATTGACAGGTTTGGACAATTTATCATTTGCGGATTATTGGAAAGCTTTCACCATGATACGGCCTCTTCCCGCAATAGGAGACTCGTAAATGATTTTCTAACAAGAATGTTCGAGAGCTGGTGGAAACTAAATAATGAATATGCCCATATAATAATTGAATATTTTTAGAATGATTACGATTTCAAAACTACGTACGACATACTTAATGTAGAAGGTAAGGAAAAGAATTTGAACATCACGAAGAAAGCCGTAACCACCATATTCTCAAATATTTGGAAGGCTTCAACATCTTGAGCGATCATCAATATGGCTCTAAATATGGAATAACGCAATCGGGAAACATGGAGAGTTAAGAGCTGTTGCGCTTGATATTTCCAAGGTTTTTAACCGTATGTAGCATGAGGGGTTGCTGGCTAAACTTCGATGCTATGGCTTGTCGAATCATTTTTGTGTATGGTTCTTCAGCTTCCTGAATGTCTCCGAACCGGATACAATAATGTCAGGACTGGCAACTTCGCTTCCTGCAACGACTTTGTTGGGAGTTAAAATGAACACCAATATGTCTTGGGACAATCATGTCGCTGGAATTGCAGATGCTGCTTCTCAAAAGCTTGCAACACTATTCCGAACCAGAAAACTGTACACACCTAAGCAACTTCAATGCTTTATAAAGCTCAGATCAGACCTTCATTGGAGTATTGTTCTCATGTATGAAGCTCTGCCCCCAAACATACCCTGAAGTTTTTGGATTCCATCCGGAAAAAGAGTCATCCCCGTAATTGGAGACACCAACATCACTTGCAACGCTTAAAGTCTGGAACATTAAAAAAAGGTTGGAGATTTGTTCTTTTATAGATACTTTCACGTGAGGTGTTCAAGTGACTTGGCACATTCGATTCCATCGAAAGCGGTACATATCAGAAATACGCAACAGACTGTGTACATCTTGAACTCCACTGTTTGAGAACTCTTATTTGGAGAACTTCGTTTAGGTGAAATAAACTTTTTGAAAACATTTTTCCAAATGAATTTAATATCCAGCGATTCAAATCCAACGCGAATCGGTACTTTCGCACAGGCACCGCTCTTAGATCGCCTTAAGGAATCTTCTGTAGTGCTTGTGTTCTGTCCTTAAATTTTTTTTCACCAGAACATGCCAGTATAAAGGGTTTTTAGTTGTTTATTTGATAGGATAGCACAAAATGCTTCTAGGATTATCAAAAATTATTTCAGAAGAAAAATAAACATGAAAAATGAGCAAGATAAAATAGATATACCAGTGAATCTATTGAAAACCCTTTTCAACGCCAATACACGTTTTGCTTACCAAGTTAGCATCACCAGAATTTTTATTCTGAAGGAAAAGTGTTTTCAATAGTTTCATTTCATCAAAGAGGTTCTAATTTAGACCACGAAAACAAAAATTTTATCATACGCCTTTGGCAGTATCTGCCAAGCATATTATATAATTAGGATATACAGAATTTACTAATGATCGAAACGGACTGTATCCATAAATATTATAAACCATACAAACCAAGTCTCCATAAATATTATAAACCATACACACCAAGATAAATTTTTTGAATATCTTCAGAGAGCACATATTTTTTTAGATATGATAAATGTAACGCATTCATTCAATTTTACTGTTGGCTAATGTTCACTGAAGTCGGTGTCCTTCAAAAAACCAACGATTATAATTTGACTAACGAAATAACTCTTTCTAAATCTCTATATAGCAGTTGATGAATCGATCAACAATTCTAGCTTGTGTGCCATTCAAGAAAATACTACAAACCGCATTATCCATTCCAGAGAGTTTCCAGACATAAAGCCGAAGCAAACAATTGAAGCAATAAAACCTCCAAAGGGGCATTACCAAACGGTAGAGTCAACACAAAAGCGATCCAATAGGCAGACAGCCCTAATGTGGATCTTATATCATTAAATGGCGAACATGGAAAACGTTTCTAAAAACAACAATCGCCAATCAATCAGACCCATTGGCAAATTCAGTATCGTAGTTGGTCAGACGAGAATTATCTTTTGAACCGTTCATGCTACGAGAGAAAATCACTCGGTCTCCACGTTATGATTTCGGTCGAACGATTTTGAATCTGGATGATGAGATTTGAATCAATTAGTTGTTGCTAATATAAGGAAGGACCTGTATCGCCAGCTCTTTTATGTGATGATTGAATCATCGTTGATCTTGTTATCTCAATCCCCGTAAATATTCTTCGTCGTTTCAATCTGAATGGATATTGATTGTGAATAGATATTGTGCTGAGTTCTATTGATATCGTTCATTCAAGTGGTAATATATAGTTGGTTCAATTCAGATCTTGAAGAAAGAATGGGAAATGGACTTGATTCCTGTCTTCATTTTTTTGACAACAATTACAAAATTGTGTGGGATTCTACAGTAGCACGATTTCAAAAACACATTTTCTATGAAAATTCCATTAGGTATTGTTCAAAAATGAAAAGATTTTCTGAATTTCTCATGGGAATGGGCCAGAAGTTGAAAATGAGTGGTGTCATGTGAAAAGAATAGTCTTAGGCTACCTCAGTCTTTCCATATATTACATAAACTTTGTTTTTTTCCAGTATCGACATAAGGTTCATTATTCAGAACAATTGAATCATTCTCGTCATTGAGTACACGTATCAATAAAACAGTAATAACAAATACGACAAAGTGAGGATTCCCATCAACTTGAAGGTATTTCTACATAAAGCACCAATAATACGTATAACTTTTTTCTGGTTTAGGAAAACATCTAAAAAGTGTGAAGTTGAACCACAGAGAACAATCTCACAACGTAGCCTAGAGCCAACCTGACCATTGTGTAGAGTTGGACACTTTTAAAAGGAAACTCCTGTTTTCAAACTGGATAGATGGAAACTGATGGCTGTGTCTGAGGGTCGAATTGAAAGAGAGGCCAAAATTATATGAATCAATGGGGATGAGGAGTTGAAAGAAATAGTCGTTTGACGAGCTGTTGAAAATAAATCTAAAACGTCAACGCGAAATTTAAAAATATCCACAAGCATACGACGAACTAAAATTGAGAGGATTTTGAAAAAACACAAAATCTAGCATTATAGGATTAGAAAATTCATCAACTCAGACCAAGATATTTTAAACGCCGCATGACTTTGTGCTAGTCTGAAAATCAGTTTTTCTGTTAACCAGCTTTCGCAGCCCTACGAACAATAACTTTCAGAACTCAACTTTCAGTGAGAAGTGAGTATTAACGAGGTCTTACCTTTTAACGTGTGATTCATAACACGGGTTGGACGATAGCAAGTGGAAATCGATCGTTCAAACTAGGGCTTGAACCAGGTTCAATTCATTGGCACGAATACCCAAGCATCGGTTTTCTCCAGAAAGATGAATGTCTCCGAACCGGATATAATAATGTCAGGATTGGCAATTCCGCTCTCTGCTCCGACTGCTTCAGACTAGGGCTTGAAACAGCGACCAACACGGTGGTCAATTTGAGTGAGTGAACAAAGCGCCCACGTTGAAACCAACCGGCTACCGTCCGTAGTGGATTTTGAAAGTAACCGGGTACGTGATTTTTCGTTGAATTGTATTTGGACGCATGAAACTTATGTGAGCAGTGCCACTACAATTCTCATATTTCGACACAACAAACTCCTCATACAGTAGAAAAGTCAAAGAAGATTTGGATTCGGTGTTTGGATAGGTGTTCACAGGGGTTAAATTATCGGCCCATTTACTTACAATGGCACTCTCACATCTCAGAGATATTTATAAATTTAAGAGCAAAATTTTGAACCCCTCTTTGATGAATTGGCACTAATGAAGCTGAAAAGTCAACAAGCTTCTGGCTGCAAATTTTGCTAATAATTGGATAGCCAACCAAGGACCCAACCGTTGGCCGACCAGGTCACCGGACCTAACGGCTATGGACTTTCATCTCTAGAGAAGGTTGAAAGATATCATTTTTCATTCGTCCAACTAATTATTTCGGCAAAAACTGTTCAGAAAAGGTGTAGAATGTATGTAGTAGAACACCTCCTCTGAAGGAATATATATCATTGTTCATTTTTTATCATTATCATTGTCGAAGTTTCATTGATTAATAGTAATTGTTTTCAGTTTTATTGAAACTATTCGTTTCAATTACTGCTCAACATTTGATAACTACCACTAACGAACAGTTTGTTTCTGTTTTATCGCCGCATCGTTCGAAGCCTATTTGATCAAAGTGTGCGTTCCAAAGTCTACATAAAAAAAAACAAAAAGCTCTGCATTTCAAAGATGATTCTAGCAAAACATTAAGTGTGCTACATTTTTGGAAAATTAATTTTAAGCTCTATTGAAATGTGCTGGAATATACAGGGTTTTCATTGAAAAAAAAATAGTTTTTTATACCATTAAATTCTACGTGAAAAGTGCTTTGGAAATAATTCCATGCAAACAAGAAATTTTTGACGAGAAAAAAGTTACAGCAACTTTTCGGGAATGCACATTTTCAAAGAGCATGCTATTTCTCAGAAAAAATGATACATATTGATATCCAGTTTCCACCATTGGGTTTGTCATAAAATTCAACCTTCAGACACAGTTTTCATCTATCTAGTTTGAAAAGAGGAGTTTTCCTTTGAAAGTGTCCAATTTGGCCCACACTGTACAAGTTGAATAATTTGAGATGAGTTTCATGTTTTGATGTTGGTATAGGACAGAAGTGTTTCTCAATGATTGCAACAACTCAAATGTGAATCAAAATATCCTCCAGAAAACGTTATACTCCTACTTTCTGACGTAACCATATCGGATATATACTTTCTTCAAAAACTACAGTTTTTTTGCCGACAATGAAATCCAATTGATACATTCACTTTTTAGCATAAAATGTAGTAGGAGATCATCATGAACACTGAAAATTTGTACTTTCTATAGTTTTATGCCACTTGCATTCGTAACTAACGTTACTGCAGTTTCGTCTTACAAAGACATTTTCAAACGAGTACAATAAATAAATGTAATACAAGTTCATTGTATTCATTTGAAAATGTCCTTATAGAACGAAACTGTTCAAATGAATTTCGGTAGAAGCATTCATGCGAAGTTTCAATATTTATTCATGATTGTATTAAAATATTTGAATCCATCAATTCGATTATGACAGTGAACGTGATTATGATTATGAGAATTATGCATAACTAGGCCTGGAGTCACATATGATGTATTGCGATGTATCAAGGAGGTTGCGTACAGCGCATCTCCCGCAAATAGATCAAGTAATAGTGTCGATATATCTAGGAGGTTACGTACAGCGCCATCTACTCACGTATAGATCAAGCAAAATGTTGATATATCAAGGAGGTTACGTACAGCGCTATCTGCCCGCGAATAGATCAAGCAATAATGTCGATTTTTCTTTTAAATACAGATCTCGAGCTTGAGAGTTACAAACAAACAAACTCACATACATACAGGTAAAGCTAATATAAAGCATGTAATAAAACACATCCCATAACATAACAAGAGAACGGTTTTACAGGTGCACCCTCGCATCGTGCCTAGACATACGAACCCAAGATCTGCCTTAAGCCCAGCTTAGGGCAGATCTTAGGGCAGACCTTGGGATCCCAGCCCTAAAGATGGGAGAAGCCAGGATCCAGACTAGCATTCACGGCTTCTTGTACTACTATAACTTAACGCCGATTGCCGAGGAAATCGATCAAATACAAAAGCAATTCGATGACATCACTGACCCTACTTAGAAGGGCTCATCAATTCCAATCGAACACTGAAATACCAACTCAAAATTGTATATCAAAAATTTTACAGCATCAACCCATCCCACAGAACCAAAAGATGTCTAATCAACGGACTTGGCAGCGGAAATTCAGATCAAGAAGACGCTCAGCGGTATGACCAAGTAATAGCATCACTACAGAAGAGTAGATATAATATTCTACAGAGATTGAACCAGCACATATCTCTCACTTATCAGCCATAATGACGACATTATCTCCAAGGAAATTGATAAAATCAATGAAAAAATGTATACAATAACATTCGATTTCAATCAATTTATGAAAATCAGTAATATTCTAGACCAACTAAATTCGTCATTGCAAATAACTGTACAACTGCTAACCGACCTGGAGAATGCATTTGAGTTAGAAAAAACCAATACCTTGTATAATAATATCATACAACCCACTGAAATGAATTTCATAATTCAGGCGATGGCTCGATACCACACATTTCTATTCATATTCAATCTCAACTAGTAACTTCACTGCCATCATCTAACATTGAATACTGGACTACACCACTATTCGCAGAGACCATGCAAGAAGATGAATCCTGGATTCCTTTGCCAAATTTCAATCACTCGAGGTGACCTTCAGTCACGAGATTGCATTTACCAAATTGTACACCTCTCTAAAGATGAAGCCAGATGCCAACAAGTTCCGGTATCAATAATTGTTACCCTGATAGAAGAAATTACATCAGTCCACTATGTTGGTGTATCCCCAAAGCCATCAACAATATCTACAAAATGTTTCACTTCCGAAAAAACAGGAATTGCACGGCACCCACCCTATAGAACTGCTTCCAGGATGCGGATTTGAGACATCCGAAGCCAACTACGTTAATTCCAAGGACTTCACATATGAGCAACCCCTAGCCTTGCCAAAAGTCCGAACAATTTCAAGACCATGCTATCCAACTGGAGAAAATCCTCCTAGATAAACTTCACAAAATTCACGAACATAGCTTAATGCAACCCCTAGGTTTTGAGGATATTCCAGTCGATAATACACACTCTTGGACTACCCCTGTATTCGACATTGTTATAGCGGTAATTGGAATTTTGCTATTCAAATTCCGTTACACCCTACGATGCGAGAGGATCTCCGAAACACCACCAGTACCAGCTACATGGACTCAAGTTTTATTCCACCCTCATGAAACTTCTTCAGAGTATGGTTATGATCTTATAATCTGAATCCACGGAGTGGATTGTAACACGTGTTTTACTTTTTGAAAACTTATTTTTCAAAAAAAAAACATCCCATTTTTACTAAAAACACGGAACATTTCAATATAACAAACTTTTCCTGTAATTTTTTATGTCTGCCAATTTCCTTTTTTATGAACACAAATATTGATACAATAACAAGCTTCCGGATAATAATGCTGTAAAAAGAAATGCTGTATAAGAAACAAAAACAGAAAGTATTTTTCTTTCGTGTAAATCAATGTTTATATGAAAGTACGAGTAGCTGTTTCGAAAGGGCTTTCCTTCCAGTTTGTGTCTGAAAGTTACTTTCTCGCATGATCTACATAATATGTAGATCATGCGATATTATCTTCGTATAGAGTTAATTCTTTGGAACTGATTGCTCGCCAAAACGTTTCTTTTCCAAAAATCAGCAATACAAACGTTAATTGTCAGCAAATTCTTAAATTTTGAGACCAATTGAAAACATACTACCCTGGCTGACAATTATTGGGCCTAACACATAGATGGCGCTAGTCTTATTGCATTCACCACTTTTTCAGGTAATACTAACCTCCAAAAAGAAGCTGTTGATATTTCATGATATTCTACTTATAAAATTGTGAGTTATTGTGCTAAGAGTGTGACTATTTTTGTTATTTTCAAAACAATGGATCAAAAACAATTTCATGTTTTGATTTATTTTACACTGCTTTTTGATGGGAAAAAATACCGTTCAAGTGAAGCAATGATTTGAGAAAGACTTCATTCCATCAAAAACCACAGTCAAACATTGGTTTGCTGACTTCAAGCGTCGTCGTAGTGCACCAGCGTGAGTTAGCTGACATCGTGAAGATATCATAAGAACGTGTTGGCTTTATATTCCATAAGCATTTGACTATGAGAAAGCTCTGTTCAAAGTGGGGCCACGCGAGCTCACTGTTGAATAAAAAACAAAAACTTCTTGATGATTCCGAGCAGTGTTTGGCCATGTTTGAATATAACAAAATAGGAGTTTTGCATCGATATGTGACAATGGATGAAACATGGATTCATCACTTCACTCCGGAATCAATGTGATCGTCATCTGAGTGAAGAGCAACTGGTGAACCTCGTTTTGAAGCGCCCGAAAGCACAACAATTGGCTGGAAAAATTATAGCCTCGGTATTTTGGGATGTACGTGCTGTAATATTCATCGACTATCTCGAGAAAGGAAATACCATCAACAGTGAATATGATATAGCGTTATTGGAGGCCGAAATTTCGGAAAAATTACCCCATTTGAAGAAAAAGAGAGTACTTCTTCATCAAGATAACGCACAGTGTCACAAATAAAAATTGCATAAAAAGGGCTTCGAATGGCTCCCGCATATATCATTTTCACCAGATTTGGCTCCCAGTGACTATTGGCTTCTTACCGGTAAAAAATGTTGCTTGAATGAAGAGGTTACTACTGAAACTGAGCCCTATTTTGAGGCAATAGATAAATCTTTCTACAAAAGTGGCATTCAAATGTTAGAGCGGCACTGGAATAATTGTATGGCTCTTTATGGACATTACGTTGATGAATACAGCCATTTTTGAACAAAAACGCGTTTTCTATCTTAGGCCCAAGACTCTTCAGCCCATAACTATCATTTGAAAGTTCACATATTGCATTAAAAAATAATACGGTTTCCTACTTAACTTACTTAGGCCAGCCCACTACAAATATTTCAGATTTTCTACACAGCAAAGGTGTGAATACTGCTTTCAAAACCAACAACAACTTAGGCAACAACTTTCAAGTACCCTGGTGCAAAATTTGAACCCTAATTTTTTGGTGTAAGAGGTATGGTGGGACAAAATATATCCCGCTTTGTAATGAGCTTATACTTCGTGGTACGTCGGTTGATTTTCTTTCAAATAACTCACTCCTATTGGTCTTCGTCATCATCTGCTCAAGGCTGAATCACAGTAAACGAAGCGTTAGTTGTGAATAGCAAACAATCGAAACTCGTAAAGTACGTTATGTTTCTCAATTTGAATTTCGATTGAAAAGCGTATCCATTTATTGTAATAACCCTTTCTGTTGTATAAAATATAATTCAGACAAGATAGGTAAGCTACCTGTTCCATTATTTCAATTTATAAGTTTATTTTTCATTCATAATCTGTGAAAATAAACCCTGTGCAAAATTTGTCTCACCATACAACAACACATATTTTCTTACAGAAATGGCCAAGAGATTTTTCAAGGAACTCTTGCTATTCATGCTGATTGGGATGACAAAAGAGGAACTGTACAATGAAATAAACCTGGAAGTCGATGCTACGGAGGAATATGCAGATATACCTTCTGATATCGGGTCTGAAGTAGTGATGGGGATAATGACTGCGAAATTACCAATGCAGAAGCTGAATTCAATTTTGATGGTGATAACATAATGATGTCGGATAAAGAAGATGAGACACCGTTACCCATGGATACATGGGACCCAGAAGATTTGCTACCACTATCACAGTTGAAGACAATGGGGAAGATACAATGGTGCAAAATGGATAAGATCACTCCACCAGAAGATTTCAAAGAACCTTTCGGTGTTGCTCAAGATATCAAGGATATGAGTAATCATCACCTTACAATCTTTTCTATCAGTTTATCTCGGATGAAGTATTGAATAATATAGTTTTTCAGAATTATCAGAAAACTGGGAAACCATATAAACTGACAGACATACCTGAAATGAAAACATTTTTGGGAATGAATTTGTTGATGGGCATGAAAAAGGTACCATCGTACAGAGATCACTGGAGTCAAAATCCCGACTTTCATGACCCTTATATAAGTAAATTGATGACTGTTCACCGGTTTGGATGGATGTTGAAAGAAACACCAACCAATTTGATAAACTGTATAAAATTCACCCTTTCATAAAAAGAAACAATTTCAGGAGATATTTACCCACATGAACATATAGCAATAGATGAGTCAATTATTAAATTCAAAGGTCGATCTTCTCTGAAGCAATATCTTCCAAAAAAACCTATCAAAAGGGGATATGAAGTCTGAATGATTTGTGATGAAACAGGATGTTGTATGGACTTTGAAATCTACACAGGCAAAGTAGCTGGAGAAGTGGAAACGGCTTTGGGTTCTAGGGTTGTGAAAAGATTATCTTCAATGATTAAAGGTAAATCTCACAGACTATACTTTGACAACTTCTTTTCGAGTGTTAGTCTGATGAAAGACTTTTGCAGTAACACGGGAGTTTGTGCTTATAAATGGAGAGACAAAAGAGCAGTTCATCTCCTCTCAAATTTTCACAGTCCTCATCAGGTAACTGAAATGAGACGAAAAGGAGGTGATGAAAGCACCACAAATATACCGTGTCCTGCTGTTCTTGTAGATTATAATAGGTTTGTTCTGGTTATAACATCCCAAAACGTTTGAAAACTGCGCAAGACATGGTGCGTACAAACAAAAAATCTCATACAGTCCGAAATAGTCTCGGACACTTGTTTAAACCAGAACGCTTTTGAGGAGACCACTGTGCAACCTATCGTATATATGAAGAGATGAAGACGAGAAAATACTATTAATCATGTCCATTTTGTTATGTAGCGTATCACAATAGTCATCTCAAATGTTATCTACCCTCAATCATCAACTATTCAAATCAAATAAATAAAAAAACATCGCCCAAACAATTTTCCACATGAATGCGCATGAGGAACAGTTCTCAACAGTTCAGCCTCGAGAGCAAGAACGATTCGGGACGGTTCAAAACAGTTTAGGATCATTTCGCAGTCAAAACCAGAACAGAGGATTCATCAGTTCGAAATCATCCTCAATAAACCAGAACGCTCTATATCAACTGCGCATGATCCTGACGTCCTAGAACCTGAATTTCGCAGAACCAGAACAAACCTAATAAATACATGAATGCAGTTAATAAATTTGATCAGATGCAAGCCGTTTATGGCATTGATCGTAAAAGTAAAAAGTGGTGTCACAGAATAATGTTATTTTACTTGGATGCTGGCTGCTGTTGTGAATGCGTTCATCTTATAGAAATTACTTGGTCTTCCGAAGTTATCAATGAAAGACTTCCGCAGAAGTATCATAGATCATTTAGTCTCTGATAAATTGGTGTCATCTTCAAGAACATCAACTGAATTGAGATACCAATAAAGAAAATGAAACCTTGTCAAAGTCTGGCTTTGATGCGTACACAGAGTGCATATCAGCCTGAGGAGGAGATGCGCTCTTTGCAGTTCAGGAGAGTTTGAGATTAGAACAAACTGGTTGTGTTAGGTTGTAAAGTTCCACTTTGTCTTGGGAAAAACGAAACATGTTTCATGAAAAATTTCAACTAATAGAATAGTGGGTTAAATATTGAACCTCTATTTTTCTGAAAAAATTGGTAAATTTAAATTTTTTTGTTCAACCATGAATACTTGCCCCTCCATTTCTAGAAGAAAGGTTTGAAACTTAACCTGTTGGAGAGTATGGAAATAAACAAATTCAAAAACTCTCAACATCTTATGAATGAACAAACGGAATTCAATAATTCGCCGTTATTGAATCTGTTCATTGGCAGGTGAAAATGGTTAGGTATATTTACAGGCATACTTTCGAAAAATGTATTGATATAGTTAATGAATTCATACCCGACCTCTTCAGGTAGATTCATCATTTGGGCAGACGAGTAGGTAATAGGTTAGAGTATGAAATGATTGTAATTTAGAAGTGACTCTCAGTTCATGCTTGAGGAAGCTATTGTAAAGCGAAACACTTGTCGCGGTTTTTGTAAAACCCTTGATAATGAAAATCATACAATAAACTGTACTAATTAGTTTTTCAATACGGTTTCTATTCTTCAACACTACACAAATAGATGTTTTCATAATTTGTGAACTGTGTGCGTTTTATATTTCACATATTCAATTCATATAGTAATCTGTCTAATGTTCTGCATGCTGGAGAAATTGAATTCGCAGTATTTGGAGTTGAGAAATGGAAATGAAGTAATGGTATATTTACTATATAATCAATGAAGTGCCAACGAATTCAATGAAATTCACTGCGAAAGTTTAAACTGAAACAATTTTCAGTGTTAAGATATTTTTATTGTTAAAATGAATTTGTGACCGCATGAAAGTTTGTAGTTTTTAATGTAAATGCAGAAGAACTGCAGGAAAATCCTAAAAGCACTATGCAAGCGGTGCCCATGCAAATGTGGCGATTTACGTTGGATTCACTGTAAATTACATTCATCTAGAAAAATTATCTCATGAAGTTCATTTTCAAAAACGCGTCATTCAAATTGAAGAGTTTTCGAAAACTGAAGTTTGGGTGTACTAATTTGAACTTTGAAGCGACGGGCATCAGTTTTCATAGTATATCTGATATATACTGTTTTGGTGGACTAAATCTAATACTTGCTATGAAAGTATTCATAGAAATGTGTCCCACAACATTGTGGCCATTGAATTATAAGAAAAAAAAGCAGTATACGGAAATCATGTTCTTCTATTTAATTTTCACTTCGAAGATTCAATATGGAATTGAATCAGATGCCATTCATAGGAACACACGAAATATTTTATGAAATAGCTACTATATGTATAAAAAATTACACTCACATGGAACACTATCATCCTCGGTGGCTAACGTCGAAGTTTTGGAATAAATCACTTGCCCTATTACCCCATCATCACGTTTCTGTATGACATCACAAGACGAATCTTTTTTATAATATTACGACTGGGGATGTGTAGATTATTCATGATCTACACATTTCTGTTCGAAACTTGATAACTTTCTTCTTTCTTTCGGGAATTACCACAAATATATCTCAATTCAAACAAGATTCTAATGGGTTGGATTGAATCAAATAAGCTTACTGTCGTCGTGATATGAGTAGATTTATATTTTCCGAGACATGTAGTCTTGATATTATGAATGAACTGATTGAGTACTTCGTCTTGTGATGTTTTCCGAAAGAATACTCAAGTTCTCCACTGAAGAAAATACGGTTTTATATGGGTGACGTTTTATATCGTAACTCTGTCATATTATGTAGCATTTCTATGATAGACATCTGACTCAATTCCGTAACGAATGTTTGAGGTACAAACTGAAAAGGAAAAAGTACCGTTTAAAAAAGTTATTTTCAAATTTAATTGCTTTCTTTCTTCCTTCGGAAGTTCACATAATTTTTGTATGAAGGTGGAGAAGTAGAAAACCAGAAACTTCAATTTTCCTAAAAAGGTCTTGGAGTTTCTGCAAGCTTGAATAATAGAGTGTTCAGCAGGTACTAAATTCTTAGAGGTAAATATTGTGAATTCATTATAACCAAAAAATCATATTTGTGATGACAACTGGCAGTTTGAAATGGTGAAAGGTTTCTGCTTTGAAACACAATATCCCCAGCCCAAGGAAAACTAATGCCCTTACGTCACTCGTGGAAACTTCCAGGCATATGTGCTTTATTATGTCATCCCAGCTTTCTCTTGCAAGAGGCGATTATATCAAAGGGGCTATAATTAGACACACAGGGTCTGTTTTATCACGAATTGCAGCAGTTTATCAAAGGATACAATCTCGCCCTCCGAGCGAGGTGACGGTTTCGTTGAAGTACGCCTCGACTGGATTTGTTTCCATCTGCATTTGTCGTGAAGAAGAGGATTCCGCGAGAGAATTTGCATCCTGCCGAAGTGGTTCCAACGTATTCTAATGGGAATTGCGATTATGTCTATTTGCGTGAGGCGTCTTGTTGTTAGCATTGTTCGCAGAAGAGTGTCGTCAGCTGCATACGGTATTTCACATTCGTTTTTTACCGCTGAAAAATCTGGTACACAGATGTAATTCATTTGAATGCTGATGCTATCACGTCGCGAACATTGTTTCTGGTGGCTCTTCTGAAAACGTTTCTCATCCCGAAGTTTAGTATGCCGAGAAATTGAATTACCGTCAAATTCCATCGCTGAAATAGATTTTTGTTGCATTCCACACTTTCTGGATAACATAGCTGAAATTACATTGATATTTCTCTGAGAAGTTATATAGTGTGACACACTCGAAATGACACTCTGCTTGAAATCAGATTTTGGATACAGACATAGAACTTCTTGAGCTGCACTTTTCGCAGCTCAAGAAGTTCATGACAGCCTTGAACCCAGCCTACTGCGTTCCTGCGAAAAGGGCAAATACTAGATATTTTGCTATTCGTTGATGATATCGAAATAAATTATTCGAGAAAGTTGCTCAGAAATCGATTTCGATCCTACAAATCGAATTTCAACGCAAAATCCGTATTTTAATTTTTTCCTTTGTAATTTTCATATTTAAGTCCGATTTTTAATTATTGTTTCTGAATAAGTAGGTCCAAAAATGATAAATTCGTCAAAATGTACAAATAAAAATGAAAAACTCAATATTCTTTATAAAGAATTCACTGAAAAGTCTCAGAGACATAGGTCGAAATCAAATGATGATTGATGGATCGAATTCAACAGGAAATAAAATCAACACTAATATTAGACGTCAGTTCCAAATACGAGGCTTGCATATTATATTTCGGGATTAGATAACAAAAACAAATATTATTCATCGAAAATCACTTTATCGTTTTTCAAAATATTCCACATGAAGATCTATACACTTTGCATGCGTTTGAACCAATTGTCGAAGCACTTTTGCCACTCTGATTGAGGTATCTCCAAAACATGCATTCTGAATGCAGCAACCGCTTCTTCAGGTGACGAAAAACGTTGACCTCACGGTTTGTCTGAGAGCTCTCATTGTCGTGGTGAAGAGTGATCCGTCTTCGGCGATTGGTTTTCCTGATTTCTTGGAAGACAACTGGCAAACAAATAGTTGTGTTCCACTCAGAATTGACTGTTCTGCGTTGTTCTAGTGGTACGGTTGCGATATGTCCAGTTTTTCCGAAAAAACAGGCGATCATTTGCTTGGAAGTGCTTCGTGCGCGAACAACTTTTGTTGGATTTGGCTCATCTTGAGAAACATCCATATAGTCGACTGCTGTTTACTTTCGGACTCATACGCGTAAATCCACGATTCATCACCTGTCACGATGTCATAGACGTGTTTCGAATCACCGCGATCGTATTTTTTTGAGCATTTCCTTCAACCAATCGACACGAGCTTTTTTTTGAGCGATTGAAAAATTGTGTAGGATCCAACGCGAACAAATTTTTTTTGACAGTCAAATGTTTATGCAATATTGAATGTGTGCTGGTCCCATAATTGCCTAAGGTTGTTTTAATCTCACGATATATCACATGACGATCTTGTAATATCAGTTCGCGCACAGCAGCAATGGTTTTCGGAACAACAACTGATTTTGCACGACCTTTTAAAAATTCGTCTTGGAGTGAAGTACGATCACGATTGAACTCACCATACGATCGATAAACACTGGTCCTTGATGAAGCTTCATCGCCAGAAATTGAATTGAGTTCATCCATGCACTGTTTCTGAGTTAATCCATGTCGAAAGTTGTAAAAAATAATCACACGAAAATGTTCATGATTCAGTTACATTTTTGGGCCGAGATGAATCTTTAAAGTTATTGTAAACAACACAAAAAGCGCGCGTATGTCAAAACGTTCTGAGTACGTATGAGCTCAAAAATGTCCAACTTTACGATAGAGCTGTCAGTTGCCAGATTGCAACACAAGAGTTACCAAATTCCGAAACTGGCCCTTGCCCAATACATTTTTCGATTATTTTTTTAATATTATTGGCCACTCTTCACGGCAGGCTTGCCGTAATCTGTTACAGATTTTTTGTCGATTCCGTAGCCTAGACGTGTGAATCCTATATTTGACAGTTCCCCAGAAGTGAAAATCCATCGGAGTTATGTCAGGAGAGAGAGGAGGCTACTGTTCATAAGGGCTATTTCAACCAATCCAACGTATTGGAAAATGTTCGCTTAACTACTTTCGAACCATCCAAGAGTCATGAACGGAAGCTCCGTCCAGCTGAAAGTATATCTTTTGTCGTACATTGAGGGGTAGATTTTCAATGATTTTCCATAACTCATTATCAAATAAATTACTATTCGTTCAGCGTTGAAAGCATTACTGAAGAAAAACTGTCCAATCCACATTCATGGTTATGTCTGATTCAACCAATCCCTTACAGGCCTGACAAAAATTTACGGTCGTACCCTCTCTTTGGGTACTTGGGGACTCTTAGTTTCTCAGCAGTTTGAGTGTGACCTATTCAAAAAATGAATTATCATCGATTTTCATCACGTATTGGCTATTTCCATAACATAAAAAATATTGGGATAATACTGATTTCGAAGAATATTTCCATTCACAGCTCTAATCGAATTTGTAGGAGACCATGCTTGAAAATATCAGTAGGCTAGTGAAAAATGTGTTTATATTAAACTTATAATATTTCTGATGATATAATTTTCGAAACACTATCAAAAATCTAAACTTCCATACAAGAGGCCAATGGTGGAATGCATCATTTTTCACAGCAAAAGATTTTATTTTCCTACAAAACATTAGGTTATAATGTTAAATGTCTTCTGTTACTTTGCTTTTTCGGTTCCACAAATTTAATAATTTCATATTTTTTTTCAGGTAAGAGAGAAAACCTGCTGACAATACAGAATAATCTTCTACAACATTCTCAAGTGAGTAGAGAAAAAATTATGATTTATTTGATTCACTAATAGTTTCTGCTTGCATATATGCACAACTGGTATTGACTTTGAATGAAGAAAATATTATTCAAGATAGAAAAAAATTTCGTCAGCCGGTACGAAAAAACTGAAATTTCAATAGTATTGAACCTTGGCGATATATTGGATTGAGAATGACGAATATGTATATTTTTAGTGCTTCATTATCCACTAGCTACCTTACTGGGTTTCGAACGGGTGCTGCAAAAGTTGTAGTTTTATCAATACACATAGTGCAATTCAACGTCTTAAAAACGTGAAAAATTATTCAATTCAATACGTCACTGTGATAGTTTTTATATCACGTTAGTAATTACAGGATTTCTTCACATACACAAGAACCGCTAAGAGCCCGATCCAGTAGGAATATCTGAAAAAAAGTATTCACTGGTACTTCTGGATAGAGTAGCTCTCAAATAGTGACAAAATTTACGAAATTGATTCGGTAGTTTCACAGTTCTTCTAATAAGGCTGCCCAGCTGCGGCTTTATCTGTCCCGCTGAAGTTTAGTGACTGAGAGCTTCCCTATAAACGGTATTCAGTGTCGGAGCTCCTGAAAATCAGTTTATTCTGCTACCACGAATTGAAACACCATCAATTATTGTCTACAGGAAAGCTCTGAGTCACTAAACTCTAGGGACTTATTTTTTCATCATTTAAACATTTTCCGTGATGTATTGCATTACGGACTATGAATTTCGCCCGTTAAATCACTTGCTTGTTTCAATATATGACTCATGTTAAGTTTTTTTTGTTCATGGTTATTATCATCATCATCATTATTTTTTTTACCTAAGTTTCCGCTGGTCAGACCCTATCCCCCGAAGCTTCGATACATTTGGGAGGTTGCGTCAGCATTATCAACCAACGACCACTCCCCACACTGTGGGGAGTGATCATTGGGTCCGAGAATCATGTAACCTAATCAAGCGCAGTGAGCCAAGAATGACAGCCTTCTGCATCTGTCCGGCTAAGATTTCTGCCTCACTGCGGCAAGCCGGTATGATTTTGAAAATCCAGAATAGAAAGGGCATCATTTCACCAAAGACTCCAATAATGAGAACAACCACCTCAACAGAACGGTCTGCATAGAGTCTGCGGAGTTCGAAGAGAAAATTTCGATATTTTATTTGTTAATTCTTCTCTTTTCGGACGGTATCCGTCTCGCCAGAAGCCTTGATCTGGTGGTCGAGAAAGACTACATCAGGCTTATTAGCTTGTATGAGCCTGAGGGTGGGAAACTAAAAGTTCCAATAAATTCGGCACTTCTTGTTCTCCACAACGGCTTCAATGTACCCTGGAGGGTAGGGCAACATCGGTGTCTCAGCACATAGTAAGTGTACCGTAGGTAGCACTCTTAGGACCGCGTGAGGTGATCTCTGCGGCTTTCATATGAGCTTATTGCTGAAGCGTTTCAACTTGGTGACAAAGTTGTGATCATCTCATTCAGTGTCGAACTGAACCGAGTTCATCAGATGCTCGAGCAACTGACCCAAAAAGAAATGCTCCAATTCCTGCCCTCTCAAGGTCGCGGACCATGCAGAGAAAAGGATCCAAACTCCTGACGACAATACTGGCCTAATTCAGTACCATTCTGTCATGAAGACACCCCAAACTCAAAAATTCACGGCCACCCTGTTGTCGGGAAAGTACTACCATGCAACGGACGATGTGGAATTCAAACTCCAATGGGGATGCATCAGTTTTCAGGTCTTTATGTTGAGTTGATACAGCTCCTCCTGAGTCCACTTCACTACTCCAAACGAGTGAAGTAAGATTGGAACGCCTTCTTACCAGATCTGTTGGAGTTTGTGCTTATACTTGCCGCGAAGAGAGTTTTTCACTGCCTCTTGTGAGTGGCATTGTTTCACCCCTAGGTGAGTATACGTCTCTCGGGCATCCAGATTGTGCAATACTTCAATATACGAGCTGCACATTCCCTCTGTAGTCCCCGCATCGTCATCTTTTGTTTATCCTGAATATCATACCGATAGCATTCGTCTACTCTTTCAGTACCCTCAAGGACTGATAGATGTCCTTTTTCACAGAGGCATGAAGTTCAACACCATTGTAAAAAAGATATCCATAAATGCTTCATTTCTGTATCTATATTTTTTTTTAAATCAATTTTGGCAACTGCTGTCACCAGATGCAGATTTCTCCACATCAAAATTTGTAAGTTAGGCAATTCCGAAAAGGCTGTAGGGTTCGTGCCAGTTTCACGAAGGCCGGTCTTTTTGAAATCTGATCATTTGGTATACCTATTTATATTCTCTCTCATTATATGTGGTTCCAGAACTGAATTTTAATCTCAATTGAAATGTTTTTCATTCACTATTCTCTTCCCGATAGATTGACAAAAAGTCTGACGTTTCAAATATAAAGTATAATGAGTAGAAAAACGACTACATGTACAGATTAATAAAAAACAACGTGTAAAATTTTATATAAAAGATAAATGTTAAGTCCTATGAAATAAAAAAAAATGGAACAAATAATATGCCGCCAATTTGACTGTATTATTTAGTAATAATTCAACCTGTTAAAAAACTACAACTGCACCAGCTCAGTACAAAATACCTTTAGTTTCACTTTGGGAAGAGTGGTGTATAACTTCAAAGTTTTCCTTTTTTTTTGTAATTGTAATATGAACTCTAGCTAAACTATCATCACCACTAGGAACCTAAGAATACGTAATCTCTTTGCAAATAAGAAGTGGACTCAGAAAAAATGAATATGTGAACTCTTTCTCAAGATCATCTGGTTAGTGATAAAAATAACAAACACTCACATAACGGTTCTTTGGATGTTTCATGGTCAACCATAGATTATGTTGAACCGGTGTGTCTTCGACAACAACACTTTTATTTTAAACTCCCCTGTACCCACTACCGGTTTACGGATTCACTATCAATTTCTCTTGAATTTCGCACCACGCGCTTAGAAAAATATATCCCCTAGTTAGGGCACCTTCCCCACCCTCGAAGGCTGAGAGACGAGATCGGGGGTCTCGGTTCCGGTGACCGACTTTCTGTGTCTCCCCGCAAAAACTCTCCCAAGCCCTCGCGTCAACAACGCTAGCCACAAAAACCTCATCTCAGCGTTTTTTAACATTCCCAAGCATATGATCATCGGCAGGAAGCAATATATTCATTTATTTAGTCTAGTTCAACTTTGAACATGATCACAACGATGCTTGAAGGTCCGACAGTCACAACGTAATTCAGCGCTTTTTCAACTGGAAAAATATCGACACCGAAGAAACGGGTGATCGATCTCGAATCTCTATGAATGAAACAATATTTCACGGTAACCATCGCAATGGCAGTTATTACACCATCCGGTTTTAGGGGGTGCCACGTTATACCCTCGAGTATTTCTTAGGGCAACATATAATGGCAATAGTGAGATGCAGAAGAGAAGGGGACCGAGAAAATCGCCCTGAAATACACCCCTGTTGGATATAAATAGAGAGCCAACAAATTATTCTCATACTTGCCGATTACCCTATTTGACGAGTAATTCACCCACGAAATGAATTAATTCGCTCCTTCAAGAAGCTGGATTCATGTATTCAAGTTTGAACAAATGTTAACCATAATAACCTACAGTTATTTATTTTCAGCTCGTCAACTTTACAAAAAAAATTGAAGGAACTCAGATCGTGGACAAAAATGAAAAAATATTTTTTGAATTCGATGAAATAATGTTTTCTTCTATTATCATCATCAATAGAATGATTGATCCACGGGATTTCCACGGTTTATATATAAACCTCACTGATAATATTTATTCAACACAATTATAATGGCAAGAAATAATAAAATGCATTCAATAAAATTTTGCATTAACGCACAATACTTGCAACCATATTGTATTTCCAAAAATTCAATACATTTTATAATCATCATTGTAGTGAAAGTTCACATATAAGGGAAAAAAAGATTGATTTTTCATTGTATTGCATTCCTTTCATTCAAATATAGTGAATATTGAAAGATTATTTTAGAATTGAAGATAACATCACGACTCAAAATGAACGTTCGGAGTTATTGTACTGTAATTTTTTTTCACGTCAAATTATCCGGAGGAATTGGACAAAAAAAAATAGGAGTGAAGGTACAAAAATTCGCATCCAGCCCAAATTTGGTTGGATTATTCAAAACACCATCATAAATGAAAAGTAAGGAATCCTCATCGATGTGAAACCTGTAAAAAATTACTCGGGGTCAATGGTCACAAAAACAGGTTTTTCGCGATTTTCAGTAGAACGATCAGTTTCATTATAAAATCAGTTCAGACAAGAATTGTAGATCAGATAATAATCTATGAATATATCTAGATACTTTTTTCCTAAGAGCCACCGTTTCTGAGATATAAAAGTTGGAAGAGTTGTAATTGTTATAAAATGAACACCTTTTCACGCCACCTTTGAGGTAGTATACTTGGCGCGTTTTTTTCAATGTGATATGTTGTGATTTTGTTCAACTTGAAACTTTTGAATAATAAAATATATTGGCAAGGGTTGAAAATGATATAAGTAGTGTAAATTGAAATAAGAATAAGGAAACTCATTCGTCTGATCCATAATTTTCTAACACTTCTGCTTCCTTTCCTGCTTGTTCTTCTTCTTCTCCTGAGCGCAAGTAAATTGCCTCAATAGTTATATATCCCACGTCTCCTCATTGATATCAACCGAATCCTCAACTGTTGGTGATTCAATATTGGAGCACGACAATCTGTACATGCTAGAGAACAAAACAATCCAACTATTTTGCAACCACATGTAGCACTACGAGGGTTGCCTTTTATATTTCGGGATTAGAGAACAAAACAAATATTCATCATCGAAAATCACTTTATAGTTTTTCAAAATATTCCCCATGAAGATCTTTACCAACCAATTGTCGAAGCACTTTTGCCACTCTGAGGTATCTCAAAAACATGCATTCTGAATGCAGCAACCGCTTCTTCAGGTGTCGAAAAACGTTGACCTCTCAGTTTGTTTTTTACATGCGGAAATAAAAAGAAGTCCTTCGGTGCCAAGTCAGGACTATACGCCGGATGACTCATCAAATCGATATTTTGGGTGCTCGAAAAAGCAGTTGATATGTGAGAGCTCGCATTGTATGGTGCTCCGTTTGCAAACAACTTCTGTTAGATTTGCCTCATCTTGAAACAACCGTACAGTCGACTTTTGGGCTCATACGCGTAAATCCACGATTCGTCACCTGTCACGATGTCATAGACGTGTTTCGAAGCACCGCGATTGTATTTTTTGAGCATTTCTTTCGACCAATCGACACGAGCCTTTTTTTGAGCGATTGACAAATTGTGTGGGATCCAACGCGAACAAATTTTTTTGACAGTCAAATGTTTATGAAATATTGAATGTGTGCTGGTCCCACAAATGCTTAAGGTTGTCTCAATCTCACGATAGATCACATGACGATCTTGCAATATTAGTTCGCGCACAGCATCAATGGTTTTTGGAACAACAACTGATTTTGGACGACCTTCACGAAATTCGTTTTGGAGTGAACTACGACCACGATTGAATTCACCATACCATCAAGCCGTAAATAGTGATATAACTTCATAATATATCAATATAGATTATCGAGTGCCACAAGGATCAGTTTCGGGACCCACTCTTTTTCTTCTTGAAAAATTACCTCATTTGCAGACGACACCACCATTTTATGGCATAGTAAAACTGTTGAAGATCGGAATAATAATATGATCAGATATATTAATGTAATGACGTCTTGGTGCGACTCAAATGTTCTCTCTTTTAATTAAAAAAAAAAAAACAAATATAATAACTTTCAAATGTACTTTAGAAGATATGCCTCTAGAAAATGAGAAGATTGAAAATAAAGATTGCACAAAATTTTTGGGTCTTTATATTGACAGTATGAAGTTTGAAGCACACGTCAACCAATTGAAGAATAAAATCTCCTCAGGGTGCCATGCAATGAGAATTATTTCAAGGGAACTTGGTACTGCCACGGCTATGAACGCATATTATGCATTAATTGAATCTCAACTGAGATATGCCATTCCTTTCTGAGGGTTATGTAACTCTAGTCTGCTGTATTCAGTACTTAAACTGCAGAAGAGAGCCATTAGATATGTGTTCAAACTAAAAGACCGCGCAATTCATATAGGCAGTTTTTTGCAGAAAAAATATATTGACAGTTGTGGCTCTCTTTGTAATGGAAACTGCGTGTCTTATACACAAACATAGGTCAAAATTTTAATATATTTCTTCGTGTCATAGCACTCGCCTAAAATCTGAAAATAATTTTAAATTACCATTGCCTTCTTCATCGCTAGTAAAGGACTCCATTTTCTATAACGGTGTTGAAATGTATAATCACTTACCGTCTCATTTCAGAAATATCCACGATAGTATTGACAGCTTTAGAAAATACACAAAAAAACTTCTCGCGAGCAGACTCTAATTATAGTTAGCAAGAATTTTACAATGACAACTTACAGTGAAATTGTGAACTGTCATTTATTTATTTATTGCGGGTACTGTATAGCATACTCGATTGGACTGTTAAATCTGTAAAACTGACAAAATATTCAAATAACATTTTATGATTGATATTTAATTTATTCATTGACACTTATTCAATTGAATGAAATGTATAATTGATAAATGTATATGTTTATATACTACTTGTTTATATAAGAATTTTGTTTTTATTTTATTTTATTAATATTTTACATAATTATGTGTATTTTGCCTAAATTTTATTTCTATACGTGTATATTCTACTTTGTCAACAAAACAAGAGTTTTCCGACAATAAAGTATATTTTAATTAATTGTTTGATTGATTGATTGATTACCATCGATAAACACTGGTCCTTGATGGAGCTTCATCGCCAAAAATTGAATTAGTTCATCCATGCACGGTTGCTGAGTTAATAATCCACGTCGAAAGTTGTAAAAAATAATCGCGCGAAAATATTCACGATTCAATTCCATTTGTGGGCCGAGATGAATATTTCAAATTACTGTAAACAACACAAATAGCGCGCTTATGTCAAAACGTTCTGAATACGTATAAGCTCAAAAATGACTAACTTTACGATAGAACTGTCAGTTGCCATATTGCAACACTAGGGTTGCCAAATCTCGAAACATAAAAGGCAATGCATATTTTTTTACAGTCGCAAAAAATTGTGTTCAGCAGTTTTTCCGGTGTAGGTGGAAACTAAACTAGTTCTAATGTATTGTCGACCAACTTCCAACCACAGCCTTTTGGGTCCAGCTGATAAATAAGCCACAGTTGAACTTGGTATTATACCCGTAAAAATATTGATGAGCAGCCGCTGAGGTTAGAGGAAGACAAGCTAAATGTACTTGTTTTTTATTTCGAGTATTTTCAATGAAACATTCATATCGAAACTTATCTAAGCACGTATTTTTCAAGAGCTCCATACATAGAAAGAAAAAAGCGAATTCCGTTAGTTATAATTTCTTGTGGAGTTGAATTACTATTTCCGAAAACTTCAGGACATTGAAGTAAATCTTATTTGTTGAACATTTTCAAAACTGTCGTTTTACCTCTCCTGAAAAATGCAGATATCGTATCACAGACAGCTATTGCGTGCAAAAATCAAATCAAATTTATTTATTCCATGTTAATATACAATTTGTTGTATTACATACATAATTAATAAATTTCAATTATCTTGAATGAGTAACTTTCACCTAGACATTGAAATGCCTGTATTGTGATCTGTTACTCACCAAGATAAGAGCTCAGTAAGTACATTTTATAAAATAATAAAAAAATATGGTAATATTATAATAATCCATGGTAATACCATTAGTGAGAAAGAGAAAAAAATAAAATAAACATTTTTTTTCAAACTCTGAGGAAACAAAAACAAAAAAAAATACAATATACAAATGGTATAGAAATTGCTATTCAATGTGTAAAATTCTTTTTTATTCCTTTTAGTATATGTCAAATTTTTGTAAATTACAATTGTAATTTTTTGTGCAGGTCATTTTGTGTAATTTCAGTTCATTAATATGCGGCTGATCATCTGAATTTAGTGAAAAAGCCATAAATTTTGTTTTATTCACATTTAGACTCAGTAGATTATTATTCAGCCAAAGAAGAATTTTTCTCACATTGATTTCAGCAGTTTCATAGACTGTATCCCAACTTTCACCAGTGAAGATCAAGGCCGTATCATCAGAATAACACACTATATGACCGTGAAATTCATTAATTTGTGTAATTGCGTTTATGTAAACAAGAAAAAGAATCGGGCCAAGTACTGTACCTCGGGGTATACCAACATTGATTTGTAATGTTGTACTGAGCTTGCTACCAATTTTAACAGTTTGAGTCCGTTCTTTTAAATAATTCTGCATTAGTTGCAGAGCATGACCTCTAATACCATAATTACACAATTTTTGGAGTAGGATTTCATGTGACACAGTATCAAACGCTTTTGCCAAGTCCATAAATACCGCAAGACATTTCGAAGACTTGTCCAAGGCCCCTACTGTTTGTTCTACGAAGTCGAGCACGGCATTTTCTGTATTCGATTTGTTTATGAACCCGAATTGTTGTTGTGTTATTACCTGATGTTTACTAAAGAAATCCATTATTCGATTTTTGACAGATTGCTCGAATAGTTTCGCAAAATTATTGATGACAGAAATTGGTCGGTAATTGCATATTTCACTTTGACTTCCAGATTTAAAGACTGGAGTTATTCTACTAACTTTCCAAGATTAGACACAAAAGTAAATGAACTTCATAATAGAATAATAAAGAATTTTTTCGATTGCAGTCCGAGCAGTGAGTAGTACGAGTAAGTCTACATATTCACCAATAATAATAGATGTATTTGTTAAATTGAATCATTATGTCTCAGAACCGGTGGCTCTTTGGGAAAAGTATTGATACGTTTCGTAAAGATCTAATCTACAATTTCTGTTCGAACTGATTTTATGATAATACTTACTGTTTTGCTGAAAATCGCGAATACCCCGTTTTTGTGACTTTTGACCCCAAGTAATTTTTTTCTAGGTATCGGATCGATGAGAATATTTTAGATGGTATTTTGAACAATGCTACCAACTTTGAGCTATGTGCGAATTTTTGTACCCTCGGATGTCTAAATTCACCGGATATTTTCAGATATTTGAAACTACTACATGAACTTATCTCCAGAATCTTCGAATCGCGTTTCGAAATCCCTACCTCTCTTATCCTCCGTTGAGCTAGGTCTGATAAAGAAAATCCATTTTAGCGGAAATGATGCTAACGCCTCTCAACATTATCTGTTTGAATACCCAATATATAACGGAAGATGTAGCGAGGCAAATATTTGAAGCTGACACCGTTTTCACGTTGAACACTGATAAAATTTATATATTTCGGTATGAAGTTGTTTGTAAACGTTGGTATCTATTGTGTACCTAACATTTTACTACGTTGTTTGTGAACTATAAAGTTGATAGGTGATTCTAAATATATCCCCGTCAACCCATGGCAGCATGAAGTATAATGGTATCAAACTATATCTCACTCTCAAAGAATTTGAGTTTGAGGAGGGATTCATAGTGCATTCAAAAGTTACATGTTTTCTATAGTTCACTCATTTTCATTCAGATATTTCCAGAAAAAGTTCCAAAAGTTAATTCAATTGATTAATAAAATTTTCAGTTGATTTTTTCGGCAGGGTGCAAAACCTCTTGGGTACTGACGGCAAGGAAAGCTCTACAGGCCAGTACTTTGAACATTCATTTTGTTATTTAGGTTTATTGAAATTTGAAAATCACCATCTCAATCACTACATATTATAAAACAGAGTATTTCTGTTGTGTCTGTCTTTCTGAAGGATGAAGGAGATAAAATAAAAATTCATCAAATGGATTTTCATATGATTTTCACCAAAAGACGGAGTGATACAAACGGAGTATAACGTATATGATTCATCAATATTTTTGTACATTCATAGAAATATGCCGCTGATTCTTGAAGGAGTCGAAAAAATCAAACCTGCTGGGAGCATGTATTTAAAAGATGTAAGTGCATGTTAAAATTGTTTCCCTTTTATATGTTCTGTCAACAAAATTCCAGGAATCAATCATTTCCATGAAGATTCCGCCTTTCGTTGAGTGGAACCGTCCGTACCGTACCCGTGCAAGATATGGTAGAAGTGTCAACGTATTTGATTATGATGAATTTTGCCTTTTTTCCAAACACAACTTCATGTCTAAATTCATGATATGAATGAATCAAACTCTGATCTGGATTGATACACAAGATTGTAATAATTGAATCAAAATATTGAAGTTTCATTATTCAATTAATTATACACATTCAAACTTCAAATTTGTTGGATTTGCTTCGAAAAAATATTTCATATACCAGAACTAAAATGAACAAAATGAAAGAGAACTATTGACAAAATATATGACATCATAAAATTGAATTTGGGAAAGGTTCTCAAAATGTAACTTATGAATTAACCCTCACCTCCTCTATCGTTATAAAGTTTAATAACATCATTATTTCTTGAGTAGTATTCAAGGTTTCGCAGGTGAAGGGACTGTCATTATTGTTTGTCTTCTCATTCAACATACATGATAGAATATCGGGTCCCACGAAGAATAGAAAACCACAATACTTGAGGTATCTTAGATCAAGACGGAACGAGACTAAAGAACACCTTGAAAGAGGTGATTGCGAGAGTTTTGAAGAACTGGAGCTCCTGAAAAAGTTATTCAACTAGAAGAAAGGCAGTTGGTATCTGCATGAAAATTTAGTTAAATGTTGGTTATTCATCATCAAAGGTCTAAGTTGACAGTTTCAAAGTGAAGTAAACAAAAAACAGGATTTTATTTTCCAAGAAAACTCAGGGCATTTCTGAAATTTCATAAAATGTCTTCAATTTTGGATGCGGAAAATTATATACCATCAATCTTGAACGACTTACGTCGGAAATACGAGTAATATCAGTCCTTACATTTTTTGGTGACAAGAAAATGTGAAAATTACCCCAATGAGAACTAATCGTTGTTACTTCACAATTTACTCCATTCAAGTACTTGTCGAATATAGTTCCGTTCTTTCTTCTACAATATCGCATCACGCATCAAACATATTTATAAATTCGAAAGTTCACATCTGAGCATTCAGTTAATTTAACTCAGCACTTGAAAGGCTCTATTTCGTTTCGTTCATAACTCTTATCTGAACCTGATTGCCATTCATTTACCATGAATATTTTATGTATTGTCTCCTGTATTAATATATCGTATTTAATCTCAAGTAGAAACATTTGACATTTGTAGAAATGTAAATGATGAAAGTATTATTACATCGATATGCAAAAAAAATGAAGAAAAGAGTATTGAAACTTTTTATGTTTTTAACCACTTTCATTTGTAACTAACGGTACTTCAGTTTCGGAAAACATATAAAGTTTCAGATCTCTTTTTCATTATGACTTTTAACCACGTAGTAACTAACGGCTTCATCCATCAATTTATCGAAAAAAAGCATTGCGATTTCATTGTTTAGTAAACAACACGCAAATTTCGTTTGTTGTTCACTCATAGTTGAAAATACATAAATTCAATATTTTCCAGTGATATATTTGATGAAATTATTTGTTTTTTGCCTAGTTACTTCGTATGCCAATCTTTATCTCAGGCTAGGGTTTATTGTTTCCGTAGTGACATTATATCTCACAGACTCAATTATTCCCTGTTTTGGGTTGATTTTTCTCTCGTGAATTGATGAGGTTCAGTTCTGTTCAACTCTTCTCATTTTCAGTTACACTATGATTTTCTTTGGCTTCTTTCAGTTCCAACCTGAGATACTTTAAATAATGTGGTTTATTTTTGTTTGTTTGACGTTAACCCGTTAAAACTACTTTGGGTTTGCAGCCAAACATATGACTTATCACATGGACCACGGGCCGTCGGGCATTATTTATAATGGCCGGTCAAAGTGATAAATTAATGACTTTGCCCATCGCTCTTGAGCATTGTTAGTAATGGCCGGTCCTTATTAATAATGCCCAGTTAATTACGTTGCCCGTAACATATGTGTAACATTCAACCTCGTGATTCATGCAGACACATGTTCGTTGAGCAAAAGATTTCAACAATGATTGCTCTGTTGATTTTGGAATCGTTTTGCCTCATTCACAAAAATATGTCCCTATTCGAAGCTTCACGCTATTTTCGTAGCACACGTTCCATCGCGTTGAAATTGCCAATTCCTTTAATAAATTTGGTATGGAATTATATTTATTACATTGGGTCAATATGTTTAATCACTTGCCTTCAGATATAAGGCAGGCAAATGTGTCCAACAAAATGTTTAGAACAAGAGTAAAAACATTTATGGCATAGACCCTATTATAATTTGCAAGAGTTCTGTAATGATGAATTTACGTGACAAAATGTGCATATTTGAATTTAGTTTATATAAGATTTTTGTTTATATTTCTGTTTGGATATAAAAGTTTGATTGTCTGGTGTAATGGGTGTGTTTATTTATGTAATATATATATATATATATATATATATATATATATATATATATATATATATATATATATATATATATATATATATACATATATATATATATATATATATATATATATATATATATATATATATATATATATATAAGTATTATATATAAGTATAAATGTTTGTGAGTGTATTATATAAGTGTTGATAATATTAATAAACAAATCGTGTACCATGTTGATACAATATTTTACTTTACTTTACTTTTTTGTGAGTATTTTTATATCCTCATTTTATGTTTCTTCACTTTCATTTATATTTATTTTTCACAAGCTTTGTACACAAGATTCATTCTGAATGACAATGAAGTATATTATTAGTATTATTATAGAAACAATATGAATAATTGGATAGAAAATATTACTATCATTCATTTATGTTGTCCTTTGATTGTGCCTATTATTACTCATAAAATGAATCAATGTTAAAAAAAAATTATTTTTCCTCATCACCGAAATCTGCAAGCATTATCCTGTCACCTGAAATAAACCACCCAGTGGAGTTCAGTTATCTTTCAATAAATGTTTTTCAAATTTGTTCAAAACTAATTGAGAAGATGAAAATTCAAGTAATAGTATTTCCTTATTAGTGACATACTATCTGGGCTTTAGTCACTCATCGTGTATGTTAATGACTTGGTAGTTACATAATAGAACACAGTTGGTAAAATCGGACGATAAAGAGTCAACTTGTCGGAAGTTACTTTCAGGAGTCTTTTGTGAATGTTTTATGATTCATGTGGACGATACTCAAATATATTATTCTTTCAATCTGGCAGAACCCGAATTATCAGTAGAGCTCATCAGTTGTGATCATTGAAATCAATAGATATTTAAAATCATTGCGATGTCATTGTTCAGTAAGAAACACGCAAATTTCGTATATTATTTATTCATAGTTGAAAATACATACATTCAATATTTTCGAATGATGATTTTGGTGAAATAATTCGTGGAGATCAGTTATCTTGAGTTTGAACCATTTTTCACTTTCATTTTGTAGGCATCCAAAAAGCATTCATCTGCTGAAAGTTGTTATGTTTATAGGCATGTAAATGATACACTATTGTCAGCGTCTAGATTCAGAATGTCCTTTATTTCAAATATCGGAAACGGTTCTTTCGTCCCGTCACTCATAACACTACACATTGTTGCCAAATTGAGTGCGTTCCGAAATACCTATATAAACATACATCACAAAAGTGTTCCTGAAAATCTGCACCTGAATGTTTTCTGATTGAAGTAATTGAATAAAAATATTTAAGTTTCATTTTTCAATTGAGTATACACATAATTTGAACTTCAAATTTGTTGGATTTGCTCCGGAAAAATATAGCAGAACTAAAATTAATAAAATGAAAAAAATATATAGACAAAATATATGACATCATATTGAATTTAGGAAAGGTCTCAGAAAGTAATGTACGGATCAACCCTCTACTCCTCAGGCTAGCGTTTATTGTTTCCGTAGTAACATTATGTATATCAGACTCTATTATTCCCTGTTTTGAGTTGATTTTTCTCCCTTGAATTGAATTTCCCCATATGATTCAGTTATGTGTAACTCTCCTCGTCTTCAGTTTCGCTATGATTCTCTTTGGCTTCTTTCAGTTCCAACCTGAGATACTTTGAATAATCTGGTTTATTTTTGTTTAGCAACTGTCGGTCATATCTGCTATTTATGCTGCATGTGATTATAGATTAGAAATTTCAGTTTCTCTTATGATGATTTTTATTTAGTCGTCAATGAATTTCAGAGTAATATAAAGATTGCTGATTACCTAAATCAAATATTCAATAACGATATTTTTGACATTTTTGGCTATAACTGTTTTTAGAAGTAAATTCTGCATTCTACCTGTTTTCAGTTTGAAAGTATCATTTTTGCTGATAGACTGCTCAGATTTATTCGGCGAGTGTGGGAGTAAGATTAACAAATGATTGATCAAGTCATTTCAAATTAAAAAACTATTGAACCAATAAACTATGAGTTTATTTGAATAATTCAGATAGTTGGGCGCCAGGTTGCAGAATCGAAGAGAAAATATAATAAGGTTAATTGTATCTAGCTTAGGTGGTAAGGCAAAATAAATATAGGAAAACAATTAACATTACGGCTAAAGGCTAAAAATATCATTATTTTTCATAGCTACAAATATAACTATAGAAACCTATCCTAATATGATATCTGATTCAATTTCGTGGTTAGGTTAGGTTAGGTGAATACCTGAGGTGGCTGAGGTTTCGTAGATGGTCTTTACGAAGGGCTACGCTGTACTTTAGGGCTGCAGAGACTTTTAACCAACTAATCTGACTGAAAATGTATTAATGGCTCGCGTTAGGGTGTCTCTTTGAGTCTGTTATACAGGGTGGGCACCGAAAACGAAATAGATCGAATAATTTCAAAACACATGTTTTCTGAAAAAAAAAATGCAAAAACACGTCGATTTGTAATCCAAGGGAGACATCTTCCTCTCATAACCCCAACTTTCATACCTCTCCCCCCACCCCTCGGTCACTATCACCCAAACAAATTGAATAGGGAAATTAGTAAGTGTAACACATCATTGAAAAGGTAAATTTCTCAAGAAATTAAGTCATGCCAATTCTCGCTACCTAACTTTTTATTTTGTCCTCCTCTTGCCGGAAAAAACTGTTCACTATTCGAAATTATGATACTTCATTTGATAGCTAATTTGACATAAATTCGGTGACAATGTATTATGGAATTTTTTCAAGAAAAAAAAACAAAATGGCGGCTCCACAATGGCGGACAAGATTCGCAATTATGGTCCGATTTGACTCAAAATTGATAAGTGGTGGTTTTCAGGGTCGAAAATTATGATTTGTTTATCAATGTAAAAAACAATATGATGGCTTAAAGATGGCGGACGAAATTTTCAATTATACACTGATTTGAATCAAAATTAACAAGTGGGGATTGACGAAAAAAACAAGATAGCGGCCGGAATTTGGAATTGTGGTTCGATTCGACCCGGCACCGAGAACGAATTCTTCAAAACAAATGTTTTGTAACAATAATACAGAAACATGTCGATTTTTAATCCAAGAGGACATCTTCCTGTCGTAACCTCATCTGCCATACCTCTCTCCCTACCACTTGATCACTCATACAATTTGAATAGAAAAAGTACCAAGTGTGACACAGCATTGAGAAGGTAATTCCAGAAGGAGTTCAGAGATGTGAGTGTTCGCTACCTAATTTTTCATTTCAGGGCCCTATTGCGGGAAAAACAACTGTTTCGTATTCCAAATTATGATATTGTATTTGAAAGGAAATATGAACAATTCACGAGAAAAAAACAAAAATTGAAAAAATTAACATTGCATAAATTTGAAAATGGAAAATTGTGCATAAATTTAACTAAGATCAATCCAAACTACATTTTTTCACTGCCATACATGAGTATAAGTTCGTCTCAAAACGTTTTTCGACGTTTTGGAGCATGTCTGGGGTTATTCAACGACATTCGGTTGTAATACCTTGACGTAACTCTTCTATCGAACCTGGCTGAGTGTTCTATATTTCAATTTTTAAATGGCCTCACACAAAGTAAAGTAATGAGGATAAAACGGGAGATCGAACGAAAATTGGATCTTTAATAGTACGTTCACTCATTATTATCTGAAATTGTTCCTAAACCAGTTTAATTTTATATGGATAGAATCTGTATGCTTCCAAATTCGCCCGATGGTACGTGGACTCACTCCGGATAATTTGGCAAGCTTTCGTGTACACCAATAGTTGAATTCACAGCAACCTGTCCTAAAACGGCTACCTCCACCGCTTCGTTCCTTACTGGGTTTTCAACTTAACGTTTTTTATTTGCCACAGATCCCGTTTGTCGAAATTTTGAAATTAGTTCCAAAACGTATTTACAATTCACGTTTTTATTTGGGTGTTGCTCATCGAGAATTCTACCGGCTGTGTTGGTACATTCATTATTTTTGAAATAATATTCAATTATTTCTATCCTATCCTGAAGAGAATAAACCATTTTCATATCTCACTCGTTAATATACCTGAAGTACTACTGACAAAAAACTAACGCATCGAAACAATAGGTTTTTTATTATATCGAAACATAGGCGTAGTAAGTCAAATTTTATTCTTAAGGTACGAATGTCGTCAAATAACTCCAGATATACTCAAAAACGTCAGACGGCGTTTCGAAAATAACTTATACTCATTTATGGCGGTTCATGGCGAACACTTTGAGCATCAGCATCTCTGTATCAGCAGAGAGTCAGGAGGAATTAAAATCAAAAACAGAGGAATTAATATCACTGTTCTTAAATTGGTGTGAAAGGAACAATCTGATTGTAAACTTGACCAAAACAAAATATATCTATTTTAATTTAAAAAACGATCCGAAAAAGCAATCGCTTGCCTTACTAATCAATGAAATGACACTGGCATGCACAAGCTGTACAAAATTTCTTGGCGTTCATGTACACAGAACGAAAAACTTACCTAATTATAATAAAAAACAACATCAGAATAATGAATTTGAACATCAATTTTCAACCGATGCTCTAAATGATTGGCATAAGGCATAGTTGTTGATTGTTTAATAAAAAGCATAAATAGCTTAAGGACCACGTTCATTGTGACCATCTTCTTGAACATTGACTGTTGATCATAATATTAATGCTTTTTGTTCATTAACCAATTATTCAATTCCTTATAGCAACAATATAAACATCTATTTTATAACACAGAGTTCACTGTGAACTTACTGATCATCGTTGGCCCAAGGTTCAAAAGAATAATTTTAATGGTTGAAGACATTGTTACGTGGTCTGAAATAATTCTTCTATCATCAAGGGTACATTGATCGAACACAAGACGGCACTAGTATTGATGTTTTCTGAACATTGATTCATCAAAATTATTCCTTATTACAAAACTTCAAACCTATATTCTATTACTAAAAATATCAACTTTTGATCACTAGTGAACAATTGATTTAATATTCAAGAACATTATGATGATGCTCGTGGACATTCATTAATGGTATTATGAATGTACAGGGTGATTTCTAGCTAAGTTGCAAAAATTAAATTAGATAAGATTACTCTCAAATATTGAATAAGATTTTCCATAGGATTTTTTGAAGTAAATTGTTCAACTACGAAATAGGCTTGAAACATATTCTCATTAAATTGGTTTTTTGGAAGGATTTGAAACGTTTTTCTATAAAGCTCGATTCAGGATGAATTTAAATTTACAGGACAAAATGTAATCTGAGATTTGTTGTGTACTTTATATAAATAATTCATTTTTATTCATTTATAATACATCCTGAGAATCTCAGATTTTTTGATAGGCATCTAATTTACAGAAAAAGTAACACCTTTATTACAGAAAGTGTCTTAAGATATTTTTTTATATGAAAGATGTGATGTGCTCGAGAAAATGAAAATCATCCTTTGTTAAAGTAAGCTTTAATTATTTTTCAGATATTCACATAAAATATGTATTTTAGAATACGTGTTTGTTGATTTCATTTGATAAAAAAAGATTTCTATAAATGACCACAACATTATACTTTCTGCTGGAAAGTTTAAATTAAATATATATATTATTTTGAAGCAGATATCCACTGCCCTCATAATATTAAAAAATTTATACTTTATTCCATCAAAGTATGTGTAAATTTCACTTATTTTTGTGATATCTTCTCCAATTGCAAAAATGAAAGGCTGAATTGAGGATTTTTTAGATTGCAGGAATTTTATCCAGTCCTCCACTTCTTGAATGGTTTTTCCGACATATAGAAATGATTGTTGTGAATCACGTATGGTGAATTTCGTTGTTCGTGATTTACCAGTAGAGTCTTTCTTAACTACCTTATTGGTGGGTACGAAAAAACCATGAAGGGCCCACAAAACTGCTGCATCTCTTCCATCTGAAATAATGTCAGTTTTTGTTATAATATTTCGAGTGGCATACATAGTTCAATACTAATGCATAAAATTTAAGAATATTCAATAATTTGATGATGTTTCTCTTTTAAAAATAGCAAGAAAATGAAAACATACACATAATTTGGACTTGTTTTACCATTATTTTCAGATTTATTGAATATATTATTAATAGATCTGTCAAAAGGATCAAATGTTTTACTATATAGAGAGTGTATCTGAGAACTTACTAGTAAAATGCAAAAGAAATCAATAAATACAGTGACATTCTTTTAACTTAAAGATTCTTAACAAATTTGCTTACTCCATACTCACTTTCTTCGATATCTCCGTTTTTAAGTTGTTCCAATAACAATTTGATGTTCCTGTCCTTAATATGTCCATCCATTAAAAAAGAAGATATTTTGTCAACTGTTGTTGGCCAATTTTTGAGAAGACCCTCACTATTTGCATGTCCCGCAATATTAAAGTCCATATCAATCTGAAATGATATTTATAGCTATTCTTATATTTATAGCTATTGTTATATATATATATATATATATATATATATATATATATATATATATAAAATAAATAAATAAGTACTCTTTGATCATTCCCATATTGATTTCAATTTAAGAGCCACCGGTATACAGCTGTTTCAGCCTATTGGGCATCGTCAGTACCGGGCAGGCGGTCCTCGATTGAAGACAAAATGAGAAAAAACCAAGAAAGTACTTGATATAAATAGCTGCGTAAATGCAAGCGAAACATAAGTGGAACCACCTATTGGTGTGACACCCAAGTCAACTTGCCAAGTTGACTTGAGTGTCACACCAATAGGTGGTTCCACTTATGTTTCGCTTGCATTTACGCAGCTATTTATATCAAGTACTTTCTTGGTTTTTTCTCATTTTGTCTTCAATCGAGGACCGCCTGCCCGGTACTGACGATGCCCAATAGGCTGAAACAGCTGTATACCGGTGGCTCTTAAATTGAAATCAATATGGGAATGATCAAAGAGTACTTATTTATTTATTTTTTAATTTTCATGGAATTATTTTCCAGCAGCTTGACTGCATTAACCTTTCTAGATTTCATATCTTTTCTAGAAACATGTGGATTCGTTTTCCGATGGCATTTCAGGTTAGCTTCCCAAATTTCTGCTACCGCAGTTGTCGGTTGATTGGTCAAACCACCAACACTGACATAAAAACTTGGCAAGTTGACTTGGGTGTCACACCAATAGGTGGTTCCACTTATGTTTCGCTTGCATTTACGCAGCTATTTATATCAAGTACTTTCTTGGTTTTTTCTCATTTTGTCTTCAATCGAGGACCGCCTGCCCGGTACTGACGATGCCCAATAGGCTGAAACAGCTGTATACCGGTGGCTCTTAAATTGAAATCAATATGGGAATGATCAAAGAGTACTTATTTATTTATTTTTTGATTTTCATGGAATTATTTTCCAGCAGCTTGACTGCATTAACCTTTCTAGATTATATATATATATATATATATATATATATATATATATATATATATATATATATATATATATATGGACCGGAAATTTTAAAAATTTCATTACCAGCCGAAATCCAGATGGTTGTTTATAAAAAGGCCATTTCTCCATTATAGCAGAAGTTGATTCAGCTTCATTTATTTCGTTGATTCTGTATTTTCCACATGCTACCCAACAGTGGTCAAATTCTTCTGAAGAGAGGTTGTCGAATTTGAGCGACCTAATGGTAGCTTCTGCGTCTTCCTCAGGAACTAAAAAATGATGAAAACGCTTCAGATTGTTCAATAAATGGCATTGGAAAGTACCTACCAAAGTGAATATTCATTCGACGATTAGTGTTTTTCTGTATTTTACTTTTTACTGTTGTTGAGGATTGAGGTGAAAGATAACCCTGAACAGCATGTTTGAATGACGCATGTGAATTCCGCCATTTATTGTAGAGTTTTCCTCTTTGATTGGTACGGTAGTATTCCTGAAATATGAAAAGAAAAAGTATAAACTAAATCCAGAGCTAATCATATACTTACCAATTTCTCTGTGGGAAATTTCTCAATAATTTCCTTTTCCAAACGGTAGCTACACTTTAAGGTCATAACTAAGTTATTTTCTTCAAAGTATCGGGAAATAACTCCAATTAGATTATTTCTTTGCTCTTCTTCAAACTTGGCAAATTTGTTGTAGAATTCAATGAGCATACAAGCTTTTGAGGAAGTATTTAAAATTTGAGAAAGTGTGATATTAGTAGACGGGTCAGAAGGTTGGGGTTTTGAAAAGTATGGGAAAAATTTCATAGTTGGCGATGGTCTACCGTCAGAAGTTGGAGTGGATGGGGGAGTTCCAATGTCAGATGAATCTGCTGTCGAAATCGCACGTCCAAGTGGTAGACCAATTGATTCACGCCACTTCTCCAAATTATCTTCAAATAAAATTTGTGTCCCCATATCAAAATTCTTCAAAAGCCTTTCAATATGATGCCTCTTTATTACTCTCAAAACATTCAGGAAAACTTTTTCTTCTGAAAAAATTATATTTACTAGGTTGATTGAAAAATAATTATTAAAAATATGAAATAATTATGTGAGTACCTACCAATAAAATGGTCCAGCAAATGACTCTGATTCCAATTTGTTAATAGTGTGTTGAGCTCCTCTATGTTTGTTACATTTGTTTCACATGTTGAGTAGGAAATATCCTGAATGACAAGATTTTTTGAAGAGCTAGATGCAGTTTCTGATACGACTTGGGCAATGTCATTATCCAATCCCATAACATATGATGAATAAAATGCAGGGTTGTGGAGGTGGTTTTCCATCTAAATATATGTATTCTCTACTTATAAAATTATAGTTAAGTAGGAGTGTTCAAGTATCAATCTTGAAAACAAAAATAAATCAAATATTTGAAAAGTTTCGACAATAGGCATATACTGATTAGAAATAGAACTCTTATGACTACGTATAGCTGACTGACCATGCATACACTGATAGAACACAAATAGTAATTAGCAATAAAATAACACAATAAACATAAAAACGTATCAAGAATAAAATGACTAATTCATCTTTAAATATTCCTTCGCTCGTAGCATTGTTTTTCCCTTAGTTGTTTTAATTAGGGACAGTGGAGGACCAACAATACGATGTACTGAGAACATGGAAAATGATTCTAATCTAGAAATGTTAACATCATAAGCGTTGAAATGGTGGTTGTAATGAACATCTTTTAATTTATGACAAAATAATAAAATTTCCGTATTTTCAAGATGAACTATTTGTAAAATTATATGAAATTCAATTTCTTCATTGAATATTGATACATATTGACCGTAACTATAATCTTTCCCTTTATAACTCAAATGAGAATAGAACTGCAGACTGGAATATTTTTGAGCGCCAAGTTTTTCAATGATTATGTTTTTATAATTACTTTCACATCTATATTTTTCATTTAGAGATAAATTATTGAAATTTTTTATTTGGGTTATGTTGAAGGCAAATTTAAGTTGCGATTTTTTTGAAAGAGTAAGGCAAATATTTTTTCGAGAAGTAATACAATGAGAATATATCTTAAATTGTCTATGGTTTGATTCGTATTTGAAACACCAAAGGTTCCTCAATGGACCTGACTGACGAATAATAGTTGGATAATGAAGCATATTATGGAATTTTGGTTTCAAAGTATCTCTAAAAAGGTGTACGAAGTCTTCGTTATGTATTCTAATTTTATTTTTCAAAAGAATAAGTGACGTCTCATCGTTTTCGAAACATAGTAAAATATCTACAATTTCAATAAAGTTTATAATGAAATTCCAGACAGGATCATTCTCTGGTACAATATCTCCAATTAAAATTGTGAAATATATTGTAAAAGTCATCATTTGTCTAGCTGACATTTTGAATTTTTTTTTCTGTAGGTGTTTCAATTCTATTGGAGCATCAGGTATGTTTCCGATTTCCGTCGATCCATATTCAAAATTTTTTTTTCTAAAATTCAAAGTATTCAAATCAAAATATTTAACTTCCTGTGTGAAGTACAATAATGCATTTGAAAAATTGTAATGACATACACCTTCAAAAATATCATGCATGACGTCTGCATAGTAATTGGTAACAACGTGGAATGATGGTAATTCATTAAATATACATTTTCCATGGATACCACTTGACTCCGATTTATTGATTTCAATGTCAGAAGCATAATTTGAAATGGTTCTCATTAACGAAGAGTCTTCAGAACATTGTTTCTGACTTGAAGATTTAGTCGTTTTACATAATCTGCAGAAGGAGTTACTTGAGAAAGATTTATTGAAATTCAGAATCGCGTTCAGTCCCAAGTTATCACCTATTATTAAAGCCATTATAAAGTGAACTTGCACAGTCTGGTCTCCATCAAAAATTTGGAGACCAGTTTCCTCTAAATATTTGAGTTCGGCAACCAATAATTCAAAACTTTTTTCATTCCCAAATTTTTTTATATCCTTGCATTTAATAGTTGCTGCGAGAAAAATGTTCTCCAATTTAGAGTTCTCCTGTGGGAAACATGGAAACGAATAATACACATTGCAAATTGAATGAACTCCTGAACGAGACCCCAGTGGATTATTAATTTCAAAGTCATCGGTATACAAAAAATAAGGAATTACTTTTCTATTTGGATAAAGTTCCAATTTACTTTGCCACAATTCACCTTGTAGGAAGTGTGATATCTTTCCAGATGACTTCTTAAGCATTATGTCATCCATATACTTCAACATATTTTTCAGTAAATTCTCACTTTCTAAAAATTTTCTAAATTGAAACTTAAGAGGCATAAAAATGCATGCAATTTTTTTTTCATCATAAACCAAATTTCCTGCATGATGAATTGCAACAATTTCGTTACTTAACGTACACTCTTTTATGTCGCCAACAAAATCATTTTCTCTTAGCCATTTAAATAACAGGTAGTCTGAATTAAAAAGTTCGAAAGGATTTCTGAATGTTGAAACTAAACTACAGAGATTATTGTGAAGAGATATATGTTCTTTAAGGTAATAATCACCAAATTCCATTAGGACATTTAATAATGGTGTGATAATATATTGAATTATGGAGAACTGTATGTCAGATACATCCTTCTTTGAAAAATTATTTTTATTGTGCAGTGACAGTAATAACATTACCACAGATTTTGTTATTTTCTCTTTAATTTTTTCTAATTCAAAAATATATTTTGGTTGCATACTTGTGTGCATATCAGTGATGCTTATCGAAGAAGAATGTGCCACAGTAAAATCATTAGCTAACACAGGTACGTTACTTGAAGGTGCCAATACGTCAATGGTATCTTTGTTTGTCAAATGTGACAATTTTTGAATTGCACTGTCATTTATGTGATGACGATTTACATGCCTTTTGAAACTATTCAAATTTTGAAAAGTTTGTGTACAGTCTGAACATCTGACTAAAGAATTTGTGCCTAAATCATGTATCTTTTTGAAATGGGAAATCAACAATTTCAAATTATAGTTTTTTTTGCTACATAAAAAACACTCCATAGTTCAAAATTGGATTGTTGAAAAATTAATTTATACTTCGGTTTTCCAAATTCTAATGAAATCCTGTTGTTTATATAGAAGTTCACTAATTCGACCTGTAACAGATTTTAAGAGTTACTTTCTTTCAGAATACCAGTTTTATAGAAATTTTCCAAAATAAAAAATTACTAAAGTTCATAAATGGAAAAATTCTTTTATACTGAACCAGTTATTTTGAATTTTCTAAGTTCGATATGAATATATACTTACTCTAACAGGAATTATCTAAGATATTGGAGCCGTCATTTTAATATTTCCAATTATGATTTTAAATTATTAATAAGCTACCTCTAACCGAACCTCTTAAGACATAGAAGAACAGAAAGTTGAAAAATATTTTCTACCAAAATAAACAATTATGATTGGTTTTGAAAATTATTTCAATTATTTTATGTTTAATGATTCAAGAAATTATAATTCAGTAGAATTAAATAAAATGATACCCACTTCTATAATGTTGATCTATGTGATAACTAACAAACGTAATAAATCGTATATATGTTTTACATTTTTTATCTTACCTTGCCTCGACAAAATATTTGTATACGCCCTTGCGTATAAAACCGCCACGTGCCGAATCTGAGTAGGATAGGTCATTAACTTGCATCTGAAATTCGTGAAATTTGTCTATGATATCCTTATTCAGTAGTAACATATGTTTTCAATAATTTTCGCGATTTCACAAACTATATAATATAAATTGAAAATGATAACTTACCAACAGATATATTAACTCAACTCCTCACAATAATGTAAAAGTATGCACTTTTTAAACACTGAATTACTAAAATCGGGAATCGGAGGCAAATTCTTTTAACCGTCGTAGACCTGCGTTGTAGGTGGGGGGCGAAAAAGCCGCAAGGGTATTGCAACAAGGCATTAATGATTGGCCGCATGAATAAATACATTAACTTATTTTGATAGCCTTATATCAATGTCCTTGGTAATAATATTAATGAAGGAACGTTTTGGCTAATGATTCTAAGCCTAGTAATAATGATTCAACTGAAATAGGATGAGTAACATAACCTTATTACAATCACCCATTGAGCATTAAACGATACCCTTGATGATTAAAGGTACATAATATTGATCAACCTATGTTCATTAGCACAATACATATTTTCCTCGTTATAAAGAAATTTTACCAAGAGACAGTGAATTTTACATAAAATTAATGATGAAAATACATTACCATAACGGATCAGGTACCATCATAATAATTATTACGTTGATTATTCAATCACGAAAAGTGATTTACATGATCACTTTTAGTCATTGTCTTGAAAAAAAATACATTGTGCCAATGATTTTCAGTTAATCACTAGTGATTATTGATATCAGGTCCAATTTTTCTTTCTGTGTAGACAACTGTTTGAAGTGGTCTGACCATATCACAGTTGTTTGTAAAAAAATCAATCAAGGGTATTATGCAATCTCAAGAATTAAGAATTGTATGCCTTTACGCGCCATTTTAGATGTATACTACAGTCTGGTCTATAGCCATCTAAGTTATATTGTGATCCTATGGGGAAACAGTGTTGACAAAGATAGAGTTTTCATTGCTCAAAAAAAAGTCGTTAGGAAATTACTAGGCATCCCTTGGAGGGAATCATGCAAGACATTTTTCATTAGTCATCAAATTTTAACCTTTCCCTGCATCTACATCTTTAAAATACTTTTATATGTTCGCGAATGTATAACAGACTATACTAAGAACTCATTCTATCATAGCTACCCAACTCGATATGCAGAGGAGTTGAGCATTCCTAAACATAAAACTATAAAATTCGAACATTCTCCCAAATATATGGGAATAAAATTATTCAATCGGTTACCAGACCATTTCAAACAGATGAACACTGTAGCATTTAAAAAAGCAGTTAAAACATTGCTTCTTTCTAAGGCCTACTATAGTATTGGCGAATTTCTCTCGGACCATCTCGACTGAATGGGTTCATGCGGCTTTGGCATGACGTATTCAATTTTTATAACTACAATTGTTTTAATTTTTGTTATTCTGACTTATTTGTATAAATTTTTATTGTATTATTTTTATCTACTGATCTACAATTTTATCGTTTGATGTGATTTTTATCTGCTTAATACTGACCTATCCTATACGTTTGTCAACGTCTTTGAGGATGAATAAATATTATTATTATTATTATTATTATTATTATTATATACTGTGAGTTAATGTAGTTTGGGATGATTGGATTTGAATTTATGCAGGGTTTTTCATTTTTTTTTCAAAAGCTTTCATTCAACTTGCCTCCGGATAGTTATTATGTATGTATGTGTGGGACAAATCTTGCAGCTAACTCTTGATCCACTTCTAGTTCAGGTCTCCTGAACCGAGACTTGAACTTTGTTAAGTGTTCATCATTACGATGACGATGATGCATCATGGAAATTTTGTTGGATAAAAGACAATAAATTGACAGGTCCAGGATGGCGGTTGAGATTTGTAATTATGGTCCGATTCGATTCAAAATTGGATTGTGGGTACACAAGCATGACTGAAACGAATTGGGTAAAATTGAATATAAAGCTTTCAAATGCGATGAGAATAAAAAGAAAAACTGGCCACGAGTACAAAATAGGTATTCTTGCGCGGTAAAAATCTTGATTCTTTTACGCATAGAATGATCTACGTCACACATGAAAAATATACAATTTTATCAACTTGGTTCTTTTTAGTCATACTGGACACTCGTGAAACCCCCATATGCCAATTTCGAATCCAACCGAACCACAATTACAAATATCTTACTCCATCTTTTTTTTTTGTATCGACAAAAAATCACAATTCTCTATCCTGAAAATCCCCACATACTAATTATGATTCGAATCGGACCATAATTACAAATTTCATCCGCCATCTTCGAGCCATAATATTGTTATTGCATCGACAAACAAATCATAATTTCCGACCCTGAAAACCACTCATCCATTTTGAATCGAATCGGACCATAATTGCAAATCTTGTCCGCCATTGTGATGGTTCCATTTTTTTTCCTTAGAAAAATTCTATTTTCACCGAATTCATGTCAAATTAGCTTGCAAATGAAGTATCATAATTTGGAATTCGGAACAGCTTTTCCCGCAAGAAGGCGCTAAAATAGAAAGTTAGGTAGCGAAAATTGACAATCCAATTGCAGATGATCGAAATTTATTCATATTATAGTTGGTATTCTGAATAAATGAATGGAACGAAATATTTGTTACAGTAATGGCCACTTATTGATATCTCGCGAGTAATTGATGTATAGAAAGATTTTGCAACGATATTCGAAAAAAAAATTCAATGCGATTTCAGTGTCTAGTGAACTTCCTTTATTTTCATATCACTAGTATTTGAACTATTTGAGTTCACTTTCATTTCGTAGGCATCCAAGAAGCATACAGCCGCTGTTAGTGATCCTGAAAATCTGCACCTGAATGTTTCCTGCCTAGTCACCTGGTATGCCAATCTGTATTTCAGGCTAGCACTTATTGTTTCTGTAATAACATTATATATTTCACAGATTGCATCATTTCCTGCTCCGAGTTGATTTTTCTCTCGTGAAATAATTTTCCTCATTAGTTTCATCTCCGTGTAACTCTCTTCGTCTCCAGCTTCTCTGTGTTTTTCTTTGGCCTCTTTCAGTTTCGACCTGAGATACTTCAAATTATCCGGTTTATTTTTGATTCGCTTCTGTACCGACATTTTCAATGTATTCCTTAAATCTTCTACCTCTCTTCTTTTAACGAACTCACTCTCATCAATCAATGGACAATAATGATTGTTCTCACACTTGTGGAAACTTAAATACACTTTTGAAGTGTAATTCAGGTAATTTAATTCGTCATGGGGTGGGGGTAGAATACATAGAATACAGAAATGTCTTTACCTGACTGTGATTCATATACAAGTGAATAATGTACAAAATGTCCCAATATTTTGTGCTTTCATTTATTATCCAATTAATTTTTTGAAAAATATGTGTGAACTAGTATCATCGTCGACTGTGTCGATGGAGACAAATGATGGGCTATGAAGAGAAACTTGATGACACATCAGGAATAACTCTAATTTGAGTAAATCAGTTTTACTTGCTGAACCATAGAATTGTCATCCATTTTAGTGGTATAAAAAGATAGGAAGATTCAATTCATCATCATATTTTAATGAATATTAAGTGAACTAAAATTGCACCTCGCAATAGTGACTTCTTGAACTTGGATAGAAAGTCAATTTTGATTTATTGATATTTCTGTAAGTACTGTTCGAGATATGATACAAAATATAAAACGGAAAGCATTCGGGAATGTTGGATTGGATATTAATATCATCAATTCATGTTGTCCTTTGATTGTGCCTATCATTACTCACATAATGAATCAATGTTCAATACAAAATCATTTTTTCACATCATTTATTCTTTCACCTGAAATAAAATACACTATACAATTCAACTTGACTTTATTTCACTGTTAATACAATTATTGACTACAACTAAAACTTTGAACTAATGTTGGAATGTGTATCGCTTTATTTGAAATCACTTCGCACTGCAGTCACTTGATTTCCTCCGATATGCGTGTTAGTCAGTGCTAATATTGAATAATTGAATTATTCTTGAAGTGGTATAAAAACATAGGAAGTTAGATTTTTTTTTAAGATGATCTCCTACCACGTAGTAACGAATACTTCCATCAAAATATTATACTATGTTATAGAATACCGTTTTGGAGAGTATGCAATTCATCAGCACTTCTTTCTGTATTAGTACTGCAGAAACGGGCTATCAGGTATATGTGTTACAGGCATATTGATAAGTCCAGGCGCTATTAATAATGCCTGACCCAGTTGGGCAGTGTGATTAAAACAGCATGATTAATCACTTTCCCCGACCATTATTCATTTATTTATTCATTTATTTTCAAACAGGTAAAAACCTCATTACATGAAAATAATTATTCTTATGAAAATGTCAATACAGTCTAAATCATAAATAGAATTATGATATTTATACGTGAATACAGTTACATTGTATCTAAGAGTCGTTAGGTACTACATAAAGCCGAATGGAAGGATAAAACATAGTTATTCTGAACTTCAGAAAGTATTTTTTACACCACTATAAACTTGTTTGGGAGAGAGAACAAAGTTGATATCTGACATCAACAGGAAGTTGTTTGTTATTTTGATCATTGCGATGATAGGTGAACAGTTATTTGTTGATACATATGGTACATCAAAGAATTAAATGTGTCTTGTTGTTCTTTTGGGAATTCTCTCTTTCAGTGAAGATTTGAGATTGGGACAGTTTTTTTTACATATTTCATAACACATTAACACTATACTTGCCTGTCTTCTATTTTCTAGACTGGGTATTTTAAATTCATTTCGTAGTGCTACTGTTCTAATTGTATTATAATTCGGGTATACTTTATATTTCTTGTAATATAAAAATCTCAGAAATCTGTTTTGAACTTCATCTGATCTATTTTTATGAACAATATAAGAATGATGCCATACTACAATCCATATTCAAGTTTAGGTCTGACCAAACTATTATAAAGTGTAGTAATCACTTCAATATCATCGAAATGTGCACTTTGTCTCATTACAAATTCCATAATTCTTAGTGCCTGAGATGCTATGTAATCCAAATGGGGTTTGTACAAGAGTGTGGAGTTATATTATATACCTAAATCTTTGACAGTTTCTACCCTGAATAATTGAATACTATTCATTAAGTAATTGTATAGTGTTTTATTGAGTTTTCGGGTACAAGACAGTACAGAACATTTGGATATATTGAACGGAATATCATTTTTCACACTCCATCGATAAACACTATTAATGTCCTCTTGTAGTTTGACACAATCTTGTAAGTTTTCTATTTGTCTATGAAATTTAAGGTCATCTGCGAATAAGAGACACTCAGAGTACTTTATATTTTGAGTTAGATCATTAATTAATAAAGGAAAAATTAATGTACCCAAGTTTGATCCTTGAGGAACTCCAGAGTTTGCACGAAATTTCCTTGTACAATTACCTTCATATTTGACTCTGAAGTGTCAGTAATTCAAATACGATGCCAGAAATTTGAGTGCTTGGGTATCAGCGCCATTTTTATGTACCTTTTCCAGTATCACATCATGATTAACTTTATCGAATGCTTTTTGAAAATCTGTATAAATAACATCGACCTGTTTATTGTTATCTAGATGGTTGAGGACATTATGAGTGAATGTTAGTAGATTTGTTGACGTTGACTTTTTTGGAACAAATCCGTGCTGTTCATCACAAATGTTTCCGCCAAAACCCCTTAACACTTTTATATAGATGATCTGTTCAAACAGTTTCGCAATAGCACACACCACTATTGGCCTACAGTTTCCAATATCAGAAACCTTGCCAGACTTATGGATAGGTGTCACTAATGCTTCCTTCCACAAGTCTAGAAACGTATTTGATTTTATTGATGAATTATAGATATGAAGAAGAGGTTGCTTTAGCCATACTCCACATCCTTTAATAATATATGGTGGTATTTTATCACTTCCTGCAGATTTGTTTGACTTAAGTTTCTTTGAAGCTCCAAGGTAATCGCTGTCGGTTACTTCATCGATTGTGAGACGGGTTTCAACATCACCTGCAAAGTTGAGTATGAGCTTGAGTATGAGGGAAGAATTATTAGTTTTTTTGTTGTTTTTCATATATGACCAGAAGTGTTTTGAATCGTTATTAATGGCATTTTCTATATTTTTTATGTATTCTTTACAGCACGTATCAATTAGTTTTTTCAATGTTCGTCTCTCCTCAACATGTAACTGCATATGATAGTTGGATAGATTTTTCAACTTTCTTAGTTCATTTTTCCGTTTCAAACATTTTCTTACTTCATAGGTAAACCAAACAGGAAACTTCCTTTTTTTATTTTTCACTCGAGGTACTAATTCATTGAGAACGTCATACATTTTACTATAGAAAAAATTTACCGCGTCATTAACATTTTCTATTTCAAACAATGCGGTCCAGTCAATATCTCTGATTTTATACGAAAGCTGTAAGAAATCACACCTCTGAAAATTATATACAGTTTCTGTTCCAAAGAAGATATTCTCTCTATTACTCTCACTATTTTCTAGTTCAATATCAATTAATAATGCAGGGTGGTTTGCATCCTCTTCTATCAATGGAAAGTCAGATCTAGATACTTTTAGAAACTCGCAATTTTCATTAGCTGTTAGCACGATATCAAGTTTTCGATTATTATTATTGAGAACTTCATTCATTTGTTCCAAAGCATTCAAGTCCGTGAAGTCTAAAAAAGTCAAATGCCTGTCATCCAAGCTTGTTTGCACCGTTAACTGGGATGTCAAATTTGGTAGGTTGACTGTTATCATCGAACATTTGTTCATAAAAATTGTAATTTCCAACAGCTGATTTCGGAGGAAAATAAACTACAAAAAGATCGATTACTATTTTTTTCAACCTCACTTCAACATACAGAACGTCGAAATCACTTTCTTTTTTCTATCAGCCTGAAATTTTAAATTTTTCACTTACCCCTATCATAACTCCTCCTCCCCTGTCTTTATTCGTTATATGCGGATTTCTATCGCATCTAACTATCTCATACCTGTTACAGTTAATGAATTCAGAACTGTATATATTGATTTATTCAACCATGTTTTTGTCCCCAGTATAACGTCATAGTTTTCCTTCAGTACCTAATTTCAAATTATTCAACTTTGTTCTCAGCCCCCTAAAATTCTGATAATAACAAGATATATTTTCCATTTCGGCTATTGTGTATCTATACGTTTATAAATATATAAATGTAACAAAAGTGTTTTTTTATTAATTACGAGAAGGTTATTAGAATTTAAAGTATATACAAAAAGAAAAAAAAGATCAGTTGTGTTGTGTCACCGCGCCTATTCGTATAATCTCAATATGTTCCAGTTCAAATCAATCCGTTTAATTATTTTTCTTCTTATACCGCCATCATTCACAAAGACATCATTATGAATAATGTACACCGTATCTTGGACAAGGTAATAAAATAGGTGAACTGTAGTATTTTTTTCATTAAATGAAAAAAAAACTTACAGAATTTTCATGAAAAGTTAACACAAAATAAACTATTGAACATAGTAGTTAAAAAATAAATAGTTAAAGATGTAATAACATCAGTAGTTACCTACTTTTATTTTGATGAAAATATTACTTAAAAATTAGTTAACTGAGCAAAATCAACAGAAATATCTAATAATTAAGGACTGTGCAAGAAAGTTATTAAGTTTAGAATTATTTATTCTTGCAAGATGAGCTTGTGTGACATTCGGAATTGCAAAGAATCTTTGATTTCTTGCATTTACAATGTTTTGAATAGCAGTCACCACTACAGTTACAATACTGGAAGCCTTGTACATCAAGATGAGAGTCTCTTCGAACACATTCTCGAATAGTAATATCAACTTTTGGAACATCGTCGATCGAAATGAACTTTTCTTCACACACAGTAAACTCATTTCTGGAGTACAGTTGGTTTAAAATACCGTGTTCAGTTCCAAGTTTTTTTTGACAGATACAATAATAGCAATTATATTACGACTATCCGTCTTGGCTCGATCTAAATCTGGTATGCTTACTCGAAGCTTTGGCCTATTTCTGCAATAGGAAATTTTGAATTTGAATGCGCCAACATTTTTTTTTCTTGCTTGCCTTGCGAATTTCATTTGATTTTGGGTTGAGTAAAGATGCAGCCTTTTCATTATCAGAATTTTCCTTTTCATTGCTCATATTGACAGAAGGCAATGTTGATCGGCTGCTCGCGTGTTTTCATTTATGTCCACACTCACAGTAGATTGTTCCAGTTCAGAAGGCTGTTGATCGTCTGGTCGAAATTTTTCATTTATTATGTCCACAGTAGGTTGCTGATTTTCTGGTTGAATATCGTCAGATTGTTGTTCCAGTTTGGAACGGAGTTCAGGTTCAATCGTAACAGAAAAAGAACCACTAACAGCAGCTGAGTTTTCATCTATGTTATCGCTGTCTTCGTTTACGGCATCATCCGCTCTGTCCACAAAAACGTTTTGACCTTCTCCGGAATCACCATCTTTTACATTGCCTCAAGGTCATCTTCACTTACTATCTCCGTTAACCCGTCAAATGATGGCCAGACTGATTTTAAACCTACTTTGGGTTTGCAGCCAAACATATGACCACGGGCCGTCGGGCATTATTGATAATGGCCGGTGAAAGTGATAAATTAATGACTTTGCCCATCGCTCTTGGGCATTGTTAATAATGCCTAAGTTAATCACGTTGCCCGTAACATATGTGTAACATTCAACCTCGTGATTCATGCAGACACAATTTTGTTGAGTAAAATATTTCAACAGTGATTGCTTTGTTCATTTTGGAATCGGTTTGCTTTATTTACCAAAGTATGTCCCTATTCGAGGCTTCATATTATTCTTATAGCACACTTTCCACTGCGTTGAAAATGCCAATTCCTTTAACGAATTTGGCCAGAAATTCTATTTATTCTATTTATCTATTCAATCAATGGGGTCAAGATGTTCAATCACTTACCCTCAGATATAAGACAGGTAAATTTGACCAACAAAATGTTTAGAATAAGAGTAAAAACAGTTTTGGCTGATACAAAATATGCATATTTGAAATTACGTTATATGAGATTTTTGCTTATATTCTTGTTTGGATATAAATGTTTGATTGTTTGGTATAGTGGGTCTGTTCATTCATGTAATATTATATATAAGCATATATGTTTTTAAGTGTATTTTATAAGTGTTGATGATATTTTGTAATTGTTTTTATATTCACATTTTATATTTCTATACTTATATTTATATTTATTTTTCACAAGCTTTGTACACAAGATTCATTCTTATTACCAATAAAGTGTATTATTTTTTTACCGTAGTATGTGCTGGTCAGGCCCCATCCCCTGAAGCCCCGTTACATTCGGGAGGGCGCGCCAGCATTATCAACCAACGACCACTCCCCACACCGTTGGGTAAGCGATCATTGAGTCCAAGAATCATGTGCCCTGAGCAAGCGCAGTGAGTCAAGAGCCTTCTGCATCTGTTCGTCTACGATTTCTGTCTTAGCGTGGCAAGGCGGTATGATTTTAAGATTCGAGAGTAGAGAGGGCATCATTCCACCAAGGATTCAAATAATCAGAACAACCATCTGGACAGAGTGGTCTAGATAGAGTATGTGGAGTTCGAAGAGAAAATCTTGATAGGAGCTGAAAACTCCACGACAAATATTGTCTTGCTCTGGTTGTCGTGAAGGACTACATCAGGCTTAATTTAGTTTGTATGAGCCTGAGGGTGGAAAACGAATAGTTCCAATAAATTCAGCACTTTTCGTTCCCCACAACGAATTCAATTTCTCCTGAAACGTAGGGCAACATCGGTGTCTCGTCAATACCGTAAGACTACCGTAGATGGTAATATAGTACTTTTAGGGCTGCGTTATGTCGATGGATATGAGCCGAGACCGCATATGCTGGACATGCTGATAGCAAGTGCGTTAGGGTCTCGGACGCCCCGCGGCAGGCCCTGCACCTTGTATTATAAACCTCTTTACCCCTCACGAGACCAAGTGGTAGACCAAGGTGTTGGAGACACCATCCTGACAAGCCATGCTGAACCCCTCAGTTTCAGACTTCAGACCACTCAACCTGAAGAAAGCGAAAGTCAGGTGCTTTGATAAGCCAATGTCATTGAAGAAGATCCCATGCATTGACTTATCCTTGTGTTTTCTCAGAAGTGAGGTGATCTCTGCGGCTTTCATATGAGCTTTTTGCTGAACGGGTTCCAACTCGGTGACAGAGTTGTGGTCACCTCATTCAGTGTCGAAAACTCAACCGCGTTCAGCAGCAGCTCGGGCAGCTGCTCTAGACAAAAATTCTCCAATTTCTGCTCTTCTATGGTCACGGACCATGCAGAGAGGGGGATCCGAACTCCTGACCACTTTACAGGCTCTATTCAGGAACATTCTGTCATGTAGACACTTCAAACTCAAAAGTCCACGGCCTCCCATTTGTCGGGGGAAGTAAAACCGTGGAACGGACGATTTGGGATGATTGCAGCAACTTTGTTCTTCCCTGATAGTTCCGATGACCAGATCTGTCGAAGTTTGTGCTGATACTTGCAGCGAGGAAAGTTCTTCACTGCTGTTACCTCTTGTGAGTGGCATTGTTCCACCCTGAGGTAAGTATACGTCTCTTCGTCATCCAAATGATGTAGGATGCTTCTACCTACGAGCTGCACATCCCCTCCGTAGTCCCCGCATCTCCCTCTTTTGAGATGGAAGGTTGACATTTGTCTATCCCGAATTTCATACCGATGGCATGCGTGTACTCTTTCACCACCCTCAAGGACTGATGGAAATACTTCTCTCCAGAGGCATAAAGTTTATATTAAACAAATGAGTGACTTTGTGCCTTCGGTTTCCGGAGGTGCCACAGTTATACCCTCGAGTATTTCTGAGCGCAACGGATAATGGCAATAATGAGATGCAGAAGAGAAGTGGACTGAGGGTATCACCCTGAAATACACCCCTTTTGAAAGTGAACCACCCTGTTTGGACTTTGGCTTGACCAGATGTTATGGTGAAGCGAGTTCGCCAGAGTGGTATCAGTTGTTCAATACATCTCACTATTTCGTCGGGTACCGCAAGGCATCTGAGCAAATGCAAGATGAGCTCATGCGATATTGTATCAAATGTCTTACGGTAATCGATTCAGGCCGTAGAGAGGTTATTCTTATATTGTATCGAGTCTTGCATTATACATCTATCGATGAGCAGATTCTCTTTACATCCAGCGACTCCTCTCTTACACCCTCCCTGCTGATATATTCGTTCGAACACTCGATCAACTGCGGTGAGTATTCGTGTGTATAAGATGCTAGTAAACAACTTATAACACGAACTCTAGAATGTTATTGGTCTTTAATTCTTTGAAATCGACAAATCTCCTCTTTTGGGGATGAGAACGGTTCGCCCTTCGATAAACCAATCCGGAATTGGTTGCTCTCCGTTCAGCCATGAGTTGAAAACTCTGGTCAGATGGCGGTGGGTGCTTGTTAGTTTTTTCAACCAATAAGTGTTCAGCCCATCTGGGCCTAGAGCAGAAAAGTCGATGGAACCCACCAGGGTTCTTCGAAAGTCGTCCAGGGTTATCGAGTTGCGCAGTTCATTGAGCTCAGGCTGTCCTGTCGAAGCTCTCTGTTGAAAGCCTCGAACTGCACTAGGGCTGGAGTGTCTGCGGGTGTTCACAGATATCCTTTCAGAAGAATTCCACCTGATTAGCAGTCGACGGATTATTCACAATACGTGGAGGCTCTTGAGATGAGCGAGCAGATTTTTCGCGGAACCTGAGGTTTTCCGCGATACTTCTCAGCAGTCACTAGTATTCGCATCCTGTTTGGTGGTCAGCAGCACGCCTTGACTTAAAGTGTGATGTATACGTCGTAGTTTGGCGGCTATTCGCCGCACTGCGGGCGTGGAAGGCCTGTTGGCCGGCCTGTAATCCATCACACATTGGGTACGAGACGCGTGTTGTCTCGCCGACGTGATGCACAACGGTATTGATTTGCCAGATGTCAGCCTCTTCTGTTAGAACACTATGAACCTTCGCATCGAAACAAGTCAGTTCTTGTGGCTTCAGGCTTGTGACTTATAGAAACAATTAGAAGAATTGGATAGAAAATATTACTATCATTGATTTATGTCGTCTTTTGATTGTGCCTATCATTACTCATGAAATGAATCGATGTTCAAACGAATATTTTTACACAACACGAAAATCTGCAAACATCCTGTCACCTGAAATAAACCACCCAGTGTAGTTCAGTGATCTTTCAATAAATATTTTTCAAATTTGTTCAAAAATTGGGAAGACGAAAACTCACGTAAGAGATTTCTTGACTTGTTATCACTTATTACCCCAAAAGCAATCAGGATTCAGGCGAAGTTATAATTGCACAATCATAGCCATATATATTTGAAGCCATAGTTGATGACGTTGATGATGCTAATAATGAAATTGAAGTAATTATATTGATTTTGCTCAACTACTCAAACAGCATTCGATCTTGTTAGTGATGCACTATCTATCTGGGCTTTAGTCACTCAGCGTGTATATTGATGACTTCGTAGTTACATAATAGAAAATAGTTCGTAAAACCGGATGATAAAGGATCAACTTGTCGGAAGTTACTTTCTGGAGTCTGTTGTGAATGTTTTATGATTCATGCGGTCCATACTCAAATATATTATTCTTTCAGTCTGGCAGAACCCGAGTTATCAGTAGAGCTCATCAGTAATGATCATTGAAATCAATAGATATTGAAAATCATTGCGATATCATTGTTCAGTAAGAAACACGCAAATTTCGTAAATTATTTATTCATAATTGAAAATACATGCATTCAATATTTTCGAATAATGATTTTGATAAAATAATTCGTGTAGATCAGTTATCTCGAGTTTGAACCATTTGAGTTCACTTTCATTTTGTAGGCATCCAAGAAGCACATAGCCGCTGAAAGTGTTCCTGAAAATATGCACACGAATGTTTTCTATTTGAAGTAATTTAATCAAAATATTTAAGTTGCATTATTCAATTGAGTATAAACATAACGGTGAACTTTAAATTTGTTGGATTTGTTTCGGAAAAAATATTTCATAAGTATACCAGAACTGGTATACTTATGAAATAACATTGAATTTAGAGAAGGTCTCAGAAAGTAACGTTACATTATATATCTCACAGACTATCATTCCCTGTTTTGAGTTGATTCCTTTCTCTTGAATTGAATTTTCTCATGTGATTCAGTTCTGTGTGACTCTCTCCGTCTTCGGCTTCATTGTGATTTTCTTTGGCTTCTGTCAGTTCCAACCTGAGATACTCTGAATAATCTGGTTAATTTTTGTTTAGCCACTGCCGGGCCATATCTGAAAAAAAACGGAATCGATTTTTGACGTTTTGACGGTGTCTTCATTCATAGCAAATTAGCTGAGATCTGTTCGAATATCTTTTTCTCCATCCTGTATTTTGTTATTCAGTGATAATAAACCGTTCAAGTATTTTATTTTTTTGCTTATTGAGCCGCATGTGATTATAGATTAGAAATTTGAATTTCTCCTATTCTGATTTTTATTTAGTCATTGAAGAATTTATAAAGATTGCTAATTACCCAAATTAAATATTTGATAACGATTTTTTCAGTTATAATTCAAATAGGTGGGCGCCAGGTTGCAAAATGGAAGACAAAGGTGATACAATAAGACAAAATAAATATAGGGAAACAATTAACAACATTATTTTCTTGTATATACTTGACAATACGGCTAACGGCCAAAAATATAATAATTTTCCATAGCTACAAATATAACAATAGGAACCTTTCCTAATATAGTTTGAAAATTCGAAATATTAACATATGATATCTGATTCAATTTCGTGGTTAGTTGTTTGTGAATACCTGGGGTGGGTGAGGTTTCGTAGATGGTCTTTACGAAGGGCTAGCTGTACTTTAGGGCTGCAGATACTTTTAACCAACTAATCTAACTGAAGATGTATTTATGGCTCGCGTTAGGGTGTCTCTTTGAGTCTGTTATACAGGGTGGGCACCGAAAACGAAACAGATCGAATATTTTCAAAACACGTTTTCTGAAAAAAAAAATGCAAAAACACGTCGATTTGTAATCCAAGGGAGACATCTTCCTCTCATAACTACAACTTTCATACCTCTCCCCCCACCCCTCGGTCACTATCACCCAAACAAATTGAATAGGGAAATTAGTAAGTGTAACACATCATTAATAAGGTACATTTCATAAGAAATTCAGTCATGCCAATTCTCGCTACCTATTTTGGCCTCCTCTTGCCGGAAAAAACTGTTCCCTATTCGAAATTATGATACTTCATTTGATAGCTAATTTGACATAAATTCGGTGACAATGTATTATGGAATTTTTTCAAGGAAAAAAACAAAATGGCGGCTCCACAATGGCGGACAAGATTCGCAATTATGGTCCGATTTGACTCAAAATTGAGAAGTGGTGGTTTTCAGGGTCGAAAATTATGATTTGTTTGTCAATGTAAAAAACAATATGATAGCTTAAAGATGGCGGACGAAATTTTTAATTATACACTGATTTGAATCAAAATTAACAAGTGGGGATTGACGAAAAAAACAAGATAGGGGCCGGAATTTGGAATTGTGGTTCGATTCGACCCGGCACCGAGAACGAATTCTTCAAAACACATGTTTTGTAACAATGTTACAGAAACATGTCGATTTTTAATCCAAGAGGACATCTTCCTGTCGTAACCTCATCTGCCATACCTCTCTCCCTACCACTCATACAATTTGAATTGAAAAAGTACCAAGTGTGACACAGCATTGAGAAGGTAATTCCAGAAGGAGTTCAGAGATGTGAGTGTTCGCTACCTAATTTTTCATTTTAGCGCCCTATTGCGGGAAAAACAACTGTTTCGTATTCCAAATTATGATATTGTATTTGAAAGGAAATATGAACAATTCACGAGAAAAAAACAAAAATTGAAAAAATTAACATTGCATAAATTTGAAAATGGAAAATTGTGCATAAATTCAACTAAGATCAATCCAAACTACATTTATTCACTGCCATACATGAGTATAAGTTCGTCTCAAAACGTTTTTCGACGAGCATGTCTGGGGTTATTCAACGACATTCGGTTGTAATACCTTGACGTAACTCTTCTATCGAACCTGGCTGAGACAATAAACTGACAGGTCCAGGATGGCGGTTGAGATTTGTAATTATGGTCCGATTCGATTCAAAATTGGATTGTGGGTACAGATTTTAAGCATGACTGAAACAAATTGGGTAAAATTGAATACAAAGCTTTCAAATGCGATGAGAATAATAAGAAAAACTGGCCACGAGTACAAAATAGGTATTCTTGCGCGGTGAAAATCTTGATTCTTTTACGCATAGAATGATCTATGTCACACATAAAAAATATACAATTTTATCAACTTGGTTCTTTTTAGTCATACTGGACACTCGTGAAACCCCGATATGCCAATTTCGAATCCAACCGAACCACAATTACAAATATCTTACGCCTTTTTTTTTGTATCGACAAAAAATCACAATTCTCTATCCTGAAAATCCCCACATACTAATTTTGATTCGAATCGGACCATAAATACAAATTTCATCCGCCATCTTCGAGCTATAATATTGTTTTTTTGCATCGACAAACAAATCATAATTTCCGACCCTGAAAACCACTCATCCATTTTGAATCGAATCGGACCATAATTGCAAATCTTGTCCGCCATTGTGATGGTTCCATTTTTTTTCCTTAGAAAAATTCTATTTTCACCGAATTCATGTCAAATTAGCTTGCAAATGAAGTATCATAATTTGGAATTCGGAACAGCTTTTCCCGCAAGAAGGCGCTAAAATAGAAAGTTAGGTAGCGAAAATTGACAACCCAATTGCAGATGATCGAAATTTATTCGTATTATAGTTGGTATTCTGAATATGTGAATGGAACGAAATATTTGTTACAGTAATGGCCACTTATTGATATCTCGCGAGTAATTGATGTATAGAAAGATTTTGCAACGATATTCGAAAAAAAAAATTCAATGCGATTTCAGTGTCTAGTAAACTTCCTTTATTTTCATATCACTAGTATTTGAACTATTTGAGTTCACTTTCATTTCGTAGGCATCCAAGAAGCATACAGCCGCTGTAAGTGTTCCTGAAAATCTGCACCTGAATGTTTCCTGCCTAGTCACCTGGTATGCCAATCTGTATTTCAGGCTAGCACTTATTGTTTCTGTAATAACATTATATATTTCACAGATTGCATCATTTCCTGCTCCCAGTTGATTTTTCACTCGTGAAATAATTTTCCTCATTAGTTTCATCTTCGTGTAACTCTCCTCGTCTCCAGCTTCTCTGTGTTTTTCTTTGGCCTCTTCCAGTTTCGACCTGAGATACTTCAAATAATTATAGATTAGAAATTTCAGTTTCTCTTATGATGATTTTTATTTAGTCGTCAATGAATTTCAGAGTAATATAAAGATTGCTGGTTACCTAAATCAAATATTCAATAACGATATTTTTGACATTTTTGGCTATAACTGTTTTTAGGAGTAAATTCTGCATTCTACCTGTTTTCAGTTTGAAAGTATCATTTTTGCTGATAGGCTGCTCAGATTTATGCGGCGAGTGTGGGAGTAAGATTAACAAATGATTGATCAAGTCATTTCAAATTAAAAAACTATTGAACCAATAAACTATGAGTTTATTTGAATAATTCAGATAGTTGGGCGCCAGGTTGCAGAATCGAAGAGAAAATATAATATGGTTAATTGTATTTAGCTTAGGTGGTAAGGCAAAATAAATATAGGAAAACAATTAACATTACGGCTAAAGGCTAAAAATATCATTATTTTTCATAGCTACAAATATAACAATAGAAACCTATCCTAATATTATATCTGATTCAAATTCGTGGTTAGGTTAGGTTAGGTGAATACCTGAGGTGGCTGAAGTTTCGTAGATGGTCTTTACGAAGGGCTACGCTGTACTTTAGGGCTGCAGAGACATGTAACCAACTGATCTGACTATATGTGGATTGATGGCTCACGTTAGGGTGCCTCTTTGAGTCTGTTATACAGGATAGTCACCGAAAACGAAACAGATCGAATATCTTCAGAACACATGTTATCTGAATAAAAATGCAAATAAATTTTGATTTGTAATCGAAGAGGAACATCTTTCTATCATAATCTCAACTGTCATACCCTACCCCCCGACCCTCGATCACTATCACCCAAATGAATTGAATAGTGAAAGTAGTAAATCTGACATATCATTAAAAAAAAAAAAAATTCATGAGAAATTCAGTGATGTCAATTTTTGCTACCTAAATTTCTATTTTGGCGGCCTCTTCAGGTAATTCAATGAGGAATTCAGACATGTGAGTGTTCGCTACCTAACTTTTCATTTTTTTCTGCAGAATGGACGCTAAAATAGAAAATTAGGTAGCCAAAATTGACATGACCGAATTCCTTATGAAATTACTTTTTCAATGATGTATGACACTTACGACTTTTCCTATTCAAATTGTTTGGGTGATTGTGATCGAGGGGTGTGGGAAGAGGTATGACATTTGAGGTTATGATATCAAGATGTGTCCCTTGAATTACAAATCGACGTGTTTTTGCATTTTTTTCAGAAAACATGTGTTTTGAAGATATTCGATCTGTTTCGTTTTTGGTGCCCCACCCTCTATATGGGACCTCTTTATAGTATCAGTTTTTCACCCAGTATACGGTTTTCTCGATATCACGCGAAGCGATGAAATGAATCAGGAGTTTTTATTCTTAGAATCTGAATAATACATTCTGAATTTTGGTAAACAAGAATTCCAATCACGTGAAAAGTTAACGTGGAATAAATATTCCAAATGTAATATTTTCAAAAACAAAATGAGTAATAGTTTTAACTCAAGACTGAAAATGATCAGAAAAACAGAACTGACAGCTCATCTAAGAAAATATATTCAGATATGCAATGCTTCAATAGATTATCACTCTACTTTGAGGGCAGTAAGTTACGAAATATAGCAATTTTAATCAATGAAGGGGTAAAGTCCTTCTAAAAAATGCTGAATAAATAACGAAGGCAAATGAACGTGTAAATAGAGATAATTGATATTTGATAGAACTTAATATAAGTAATCAACTGATTCAGTATTCCTAAGGAGAGTAAGCAAATAAATGAACCAAGAGATAGAATCTACTAAGTCGAAGGGTGTGCAACAAGACAAGCCATATAACAGATTCTCTCAAGTTCCCATTCATTTCTTTAAAATGAATTAACTTGACCATTATTAGATCAGGTGAAAAATTAATGCTCACATGAGGAATTGTCCTGAAATGGTACTGCCTGAATGTCGCAAAGCAATCAACTTCAATTCTCTTGTCTGGATTCAAACTTCCTGATGATAATGATATCATCACTTCAAACTTGAAAGGTACTCCACTTATTTCAACAATTCAAACGATAAAAGCGGTGATCATTCAGATGTGATTGTTCAGTGAGGAACATGCAAATTTCGTAAATTATTTATTCATAGTCGGAAAAATATACTTTCAATATTTTCACATGATGATTTCGGAGAAATAATTCGTGGAGATCAGTTAGCTCGAATTTGAACCATTTGAATTGCTTTTTCAATCTTTTCTAATACTTTAGCCAGGCTTGTTATTATTGGAATCGGCCTGTGATTTGCCCTTGGAAATTGCCATGTTTCAAGTGAATTGTTGATTATCACAGGAGTGGGAAGATATATATATATAACCCACTATTATTTTCAGCGTTTCAGCTCTAATTTCATCATAACCCAGGACTTTTTTGAGTTTCAGATCATATTCAACAATATTTTTTACCCCACTTTCAGTTGCTGAAGACAGAAACAACTAGTGGCAACTCACTCTACCGTCCCTATAATCATCATCTCAGCTCATCAGTGATGATCATTGAAATCAATAGATATTGTAAATCATTGCAATCAAATTCCGTAAATTATTTATTCATAATTGAAATCATATACATTCTATATTTTCTAATGATAATTTTGGTGGAATTATTTTTGGAAATTAGTTATCTCGAATTTGAACCATTTGAGTTAACTTTCATCTAGTAGGCATCCAAGAAACATACAGCCGCTGAAAGTGTTCCTGAAAATCTGCACTCGAATGTCTTCTGCCTGGTCACCTGGTATGCCAATCTGTATTCGAGGCTAGCATTTATCGTTCCGTGATGACATTATGTATTTCACAGACTCCATAATTTCCTGTTGCGATTTGGTTTTTCTTTCTTGAAATAATTTTCCTCATAAGCTTCACTTTTGTGTAACTCTCCTCGTCTTCAGCTTCTCTGTGTTTTTCTTTTGCCTCTTTTAGTTTCGACCTGAGATACTTCAAATAATCTGGTTTATTTTTGTATCGCTTCTGTACCGACATTTTCAATGTATTCCTTGAATCTTCTACCTCTCTTCTTTAAACGAACTCACTCTCATCAATCAATGGACAATAATGATTGCTCTCACACTTACTTGAACTTGAATACACTTTCGAAATGTAACTCAAGTAATTCAATTTGTCATGGGGTGGGGGTAGAGGACATAACCTCATTTATGACTTATTGATATCCTCCTACTAACTGATTGACAGAACGATTTTGCAACGATATTCGAGAAATAAAATACCATTTGTATTTGAAACTAACATTGCAAAACTATGGCATTAGGATCAATGTATGTAATCATTTGATTTTCAATTAACTGACCAGAATCTTAGGGCCACTCTAATTCACACTAAATACTTCAAATTTTGTAAATGTTTCATGACTCATATGGACGATACTGAAATACATTATTCTTTCAGTCTGACGGAACATTAGTTATCGGGGAGCTTATCAGCGATGATCATTGAAATCACTAATTATCGATGATCATTGAGATATGATTGTTCAGTGGGAAACATGCAAATTTCGTAGATCATTTAGTCATAGTCGAAAAAATATACATTCAATATTTTCAAATAATGATTTCGGAGAAATAATTCGTGGAGATCAGTTAGCTCGAATTTGAACCATTTGAATTAACTTTCATTTTATAGGCATGAATGTATTGCAACATGAGTTGACTTATGATTTCTCAAACCTAATTGGGAGTTTGAAAGTGAATGATGTTTTTCCATGAATTTGTTAACTCTTGCTTTTTCAATCTTTTCTTATACTTTAGCCAGGCTTGTTATTATTGGAATTGGCCTGTGATTTGCCCTTGAAAATTGCCATGTTTCAAGTGAATTGTTGATTATCACAGGAGAGGGAAGAATTATATAACCCACTATCATTTTCAGCGTTTAAGCTCTAATTTTATCATAATCCAGGACTTTTTTGAGTTTCAGATCATATTCAACTATATTTTTTACCCCACTTTCAGTTGCTGAATACAGAAACAACTAGTGGCAACTCACTCTACCGTCCCTATAATCATCATCTCAGCTCATCAGTGATGATCATTGAAATCAATAGATATTGAAAATCATTGCAATCTAATTCCTTAAATTATCAATTCATAATTGGCATCATATACATTCTATATTTTCTTATGATAATTTTGATGGAATTATTTTTGGAGATTGGTTATCTCGAGTTTGAACCATTTGAGTTAACTTTCATCTTGTAGGCATCCAAGAAACATACAGCCGCTGAAAGTGTTCCTGAAAATCTGCACTCGAATGTCTTCTGCCTGGTCACCTGGTATGCCAATCTGTATTTGAGGCTAGCATTTATCGTTTCCGTGATGACATTATGTATTTCATAGACTCCATAATTTCCTCTTGCGATTTGGTTTTTCTCTCTTGAAATAATGTTCCTCATAAGCTTCACTTATGTGTAACTCTCCTCTCTTCACCTCCTCTTCTTGATAGAATGATTTTGCAACGATATTCGAAAAATAAAATACCATTTGTATTTGAAACTAACATTGCAAAACTATGGCATTAGGATCAATGTATGTAATCAGTTATTTTTCTTCAAATATTGTAAATGTTTCATGACTCATATGGACGATACTGAAATACATGAATCTTTCAATCTGACAGAACCCCAGTTATCGGGGAGCTCATCAGCGATGATCATTGAAATCACTAGTTATCGATGATCATTGAGATATGATTGTTCGGTGAGAAATATGCAAATTTCGTAAATTATTTATTCATAGTCGAAAAAATATACATTAAATATTTTCAAATGATGATTCCGGTGAAATAATTCGTGGAGATCAGTTATCTCGAGTTTGAACCATTTGAATTAATTTTTATTTTAATGGCATGAATGTATTGCATCATGAGTTGACTTGTGGTTTCTAAAACCGAATTGGGAGTTTGAAAGTAAATGATGTTTTTCTATAAATTTGTTAACTCTTGCTCTTTCAATCTTTTATAATACTTTAGCCAGACTTGTTATTATTGGAATTGGCCTGTGATTCGCCATTGGAAATGGCCTACTAATTGATCGATAGAATGATTTTGCAACGATATTCGAGAAATAAAATACCATTTGTATTTGAAACTAACATTGCAAAACTATGGCATTAGGATCAATGTATGTAATCAGTTGATTTCCAATTAACTGACCAGAATCTTAGGGCCACTTTAATTCACACTGAATACTTCAAATATCGTAAATGTTTCATGACTCATATGGACGATACTGAAATACATTATTCTTTCAATCTGACAGAACCCCAGTTATCGGGGAGCTTATCAGCGATGATCATTGAAATCACTAGTTATCGATGATCATTAAGATATGATTGTTCAGTGGGAAACATGCAAATTTCTTAAATTATTTATTCATAGTCGAAAAAATATACATTCAATATTTTCAAATGATGATTTCGGAGAAATAATTCGTGGAGATCAGTTAGCTCGAATTTGAACCATTTGAATTAACTTTCATTTTATAGGCATGAATGTATCGCATCATGAGTTGACTTGTGGTTTCTAAAACCGAATTGGGAGTTTGAAAGTAAATGATGCTTTTCTATGAATTTGTTAACTCTTGCTTTTTCAATCTTTCCTTATACTTCAGCCAGTCTTGTTATTATTGGAATTGGCCTGTGATTCGCCATTGGAAATTGCCATGTTTCAAGAGAATTGTTAATTATAACAGGAAAGGGAAGATTCATATAACCCACTATCATTATTAGCGTTTCATCTCTAATTTTATCATAACCCAGGTTTTTTTTGAGTTTCAGATCATATTCAACAATATTTTTCACCACACTTTCAGTTGCTGAATACAGAAACAACTAGTGGCAACTCACTCTACCGTCCCTATAATCATCATATCTGCTCATCAGTGATAATCATTGAAATCAATAGATATTGAAAATCATTGCGATCAAATTCCGTGAATTATTTATTCATAATTGAAATCATATACATTCTATATTTTTCAATGATAATTCTGGTGGAATTATTTTTGGAGATTAGTTATCTCGAGTTTGAATCATTTGAGTTAACTTTCATCTTGTAGGCATCCAAGAAACATACAGCCGCTGAAAGAGTTCCTGAAAATCTGCACCCGAATGTCTTCTGCCTGGTCACCTGGTATGCCAATCTGTATTTGAGGCTTGCATTTATCGTTTCCGTGATGACATTATGTATTTCACAGACTCCATAATTTCCTGTTGCGATTTGGTTTTTCTCTCTTGAAATAATTTTCCTCATTAGCTTCACTTTTGTGTAACTCTCCTCGTCTTCAGCTTCTCTGTGTTTTTCTTTTGCCTCTTTTAGTTTCGACCTGAGATACTTCAAATAATCTGGTTTATTTTTGTATCGCTTCTGTACCGACATTTTCAATGTATTCCTTGAATCTTCTACCTCTCTTCTTTAAACGAACTCACTCTCATCAATCAATTGACAATAATGATTGTTCTCACACTTTCTCAAACTCAAATACACTTTCGAAATGTAACTCAGGTAATTCAATTTGTCATGGGGTGGGGGTAGAGGACATAACCTCATTTATGACTTATTGATATTCTCCTACTAATTGATTGATAGAACCAGCCAGTCTTGTTATTATTGGAATTGGCCTGTGATTCGCCATTGGAAATTGCCATGTTTCAAGAGAATTGTTAATTATAACAGGAAAGGGAAGATTTATATAACACACTATCATTATCAGCGTTTCATCTCTAATTTCATCATAACCCAGGTTTTTTTTGAGTTTCAGATCATATTCAACAATATTTTTCACCACACTTTCAGTTGCTGAATACAGAAACAACTAGTGGCAACTCACTCTACCGTCCCTATAATCATCATATCAGCTCATCAGTGATGATCATTGAAATCAATAGATATTGAAAATCATTGCGATCAAATTCCGTAAATTATTTATTCATAATTGAAATCATATACATTCTATATTTTTCAATGATAATTCTGGTGGAATTATTTTTGGAGATTAGTTATCTCGAGTTTGAATCATTTGAGTTAACTTTCATCTTGTAGGCATCCAAGAAACATACAGCCGCTGAAAGAGTTCCTGAAAATCTGCACCCGAATGTCTTCTGCCTGGTCACCTGGTATGCCAATCTGTATTTGAGGCTTGCATTTATCGTTTCCGTGATGACATTATGTATTTCACAGACTCCATAATTTCCTGTTGCGATTTGGTTTTTCTCTCTTGAAATAATTTTCCTCATTAGCTTCACTTTTGTGTAACTCTCCTCGTCTTCAGCTTCTCTGTGTTTTTCTTTTGCCTCTTTTAGTTTCGACCTGAGATACTTCAAATAATCTGGTTTATTTTTGTATCGCTTCTGTACCGACATTTTCAATGTATTCCTTGAATCTTCTACCTCTCTTCTTTAAACGAACTCACTCTCATCAATCAATTGACAATAATGATTGTTCTCACACTTTCTCAAACTTAAATACACTTTCGATATGTAACTCAGGTAATTCAATTTGTCATGGGGTGGGGGTAGAGGACATAACCTCATTTATGACTTATTGATATTCTCCTACTAATTGATTGATAGAACCAGCCAGTTTTGTTATTATTGGAATTGGCCTGTGATTCGCCATTGGAAATTGCCATGTTTCAGGAGAATTGTTAATTATAATAGGAAAGGGAAGATTTATATAACCCACTATCATTATCAGCGTTTCAGCTCTAATTTTATCATAACCAAGGTTTTTTTTGAGTTTCAGATCATATTCAACAATATTTTTCACCACACTTTCAGTTGCTGAATACAGAAACAACTTGTGGCAACTCACTCTACCGTCCCTATAATCATCATATCAGCTCATCAGTGATGATCATTGAAATCAATAGATATTGAAAATCATTGCGATCAAATTCCGTGAATTATTTATTCGTAATTGAAATCATATACATTCTATATTTTTCAATGATAATTCTGGTGGAATTATTTTTGGAGATTAGTTATCTCGAGTTTGAATCATTTGAGTTAACTTTCATCTTGTAGGCATCCAAGAAACATACAGCCGCTGAAAGAGTTCCTGAAAATCTGCACCCGAATGTCTTCTGCCTGGTCACCTGGTATGCCAATCTGTATTTGAGGCTAGCATTTATCGTTTCCGTGATGACATTATGTATTTCACAGACTCCATAATTTCCTGTTGCGATTTGGTTTTTCTCTCTTGAAATAATTTTCCTCATTAGCTTCACTTTTGTGTAACTCTCCTCGTCTTCAGCTTCTCTGTGTTTTTCTTTTGCCTCTTTTAGTTTCGACCTGAGATACTTCAAATAATCTGGTTTATTTTTGTATCGCTTCTGTACCGACATTTTCAATGTATTCCTTGAATCTTATACCTCTCTTCTTTAAACGAACTCACTCTCATCAATCAATTGACAATAATGATTGTTCTCACACTTTCTCAAACTTAAATACACTTTCGAAATGTAACTCAGGTAATTCAATTTGTCATGGGGTGGGGGTAGAGGACATAACCTCATTTATGACTTATTGATATTCTCCTACTAATTGATTGATAGAACCAGCCAGTCTTGTTATCATTGGAATTGGCCTGTGATTCGCCATTGGAAATTGCCATGTTTCAAGAGAATTGTTAATTATAACAGGAAAGGGAAGATTTATATAACCCACTATCATTATCAGCGTTTCATCTCTAATTTCATCATAACCCAGGTTTTTTTTGAGTTTCAGATCATATTCAACAATATTTTTCACCACACTTTCAGTTGCTGAATACAGAAACAACTAGTGGCAACTCACTCTACCGTCCCTATAATCATCATATCAGCTCATCAGTGATGATCATTGAAATCAATAGATATTGAAAATCATTGCGATCAAATTCCGTAAATTATTTATTCATAATTGAAATCATATACATTCTATATTTTTCAATGATAATTCTGGTGGAATTATTTTTGGAGATTAGTTATCTCGAGTTTGAATCATTTGAGTTAACTTTCATCTTGTAGGCATCCAAGAAACATACAGCCGCTGAAAGAGTTCCTGAAAATCTGCACCCGAATGTCTTCTGCCTGGTCACCTGGTATGCCAATCTGTATTTGAGGCTTGCATTTATCGTTTCCGTGATGACATTATGTATTTCACAGACTCCATAATTTCCTGTTGCGATTTGGTTTTTCTCTCTTGAAATAATTTTCCTCATTAGCTTCACTTTTGTGTAACTCTCCTCGTCTTCAGCTTCTCTGTGTTTTTCTTTTGCCTCTTTTAGTTTCGACCTGAGATACTTCAAATAATCTGGTTTATTTTTGTATCGCTTCTGTACCGACATTTTCAATGTATTCCTTGAATCTTCTACCTCTCTTCTTTAAACGAACTCACTCTCATCAATCAATTGACAATAATGATTGTTCTCACACTTTCTCAAACTTAAATACACTTTCGATATGTAACTCAGGTAATTCAATTTGTCATGGGGTGGGGGTAGAGGACATAACCTCATTTATGACTTATTGATATTCTCCTACTAATTGATTGATAGAACCAGCCAGTTTTGTTATTATTGGAATTGGCCTGTGATTCGCCATTGGAAATTGCCATGTTTCAGGAGAATTGTTAATTATAATAGGAAAGGGAAGATTTATATAACCCACTATCATTATCAGCGTTTCAGCTCTAATTTTATCATAACCAAGGTTTTTTTTGAGTTTCAGATCATATTCAACAATATTTTTCACCACACTTTCAGTTGCTGAATACAGAAACAACTTGTGGCAACTCACTCTACCGTCCCTATAATCATCATATCAGCTCATCAGTGATGATCATTGAAATCAATAGATATTGAAAATCATTGCGATCAAATTCCGTGAATTATTTATTCGTAATTGAAATCATATACATTCTATATTTTTCAATGATAATTCTGGTGGAATTATTTTTGGAGATTAGTTATCTCGAGTTTGAATCATTTGAGTTAACTTTCATCTTGTAGGCATCCAAGAAACATACAGCCGCTGAAAGAGTTCCTGAAAATCTGCACCCGAATGTCTTCTGCCTGGTCACCTGGTATGCCAATCTGTATTTGAGGCTAGCATTTATCGTTTCCGTGATGACATTATGTATTTCACAGACTCCATAATTTCCTGTTGCGATTTGGTTTTTCTCTCTTGAAATAATTTTCCTCATTAGCTTCACTTTTGTGTAACTCTCCTCGTCTTCAGCTTCTCTGTGTTTTTCTTTTGCCTCTTTTAGTTTCGACCTGAGATACTTCAAATAATCTGGTTTATTTTTGTATCGCTTCTGTACCGACATTTTCAATGTATTCCTTGAATCTTATACCTCTCTTCTTTAAACGAACTCACTCTCATCAATCAATTGACAATAATGATTGTTCTCACACTTTCTCAAACTTAAATACACTTTCGAAATGTAACTCAGGTAATTCAATTTGTCATGGGGTGGGGGTAGAGGACATAACCTCATTTATGACTTATTGATATTCTCCTACTAATTGATTGATAGAACCAGCCAGTCTTGTTATCATTGGAATTGGCCTGTGATTCGCCATTGGAAATTGCCATAATAATAATAATAATAAATATGCTTTATTGTCATAAGAAAAACTTGTTGACAAAGCAAGATACATATATTCAATTACAACACCTTATAAAATAAAACTATAAATTATCAAATACTTCGATAACTTAACGTCAAATGTCAAATGTCAAAATAACTAATACAATCTACAATAAAATATGCCGGTAAATAGATCTTTCTTTCAATATGCACATCAAAGCAAAACTTTTAAAAGGAGTCATTAAAATATTCCTGTAAGCTGTAATACGGTCTATCTACAAGGAATTTTTTTACGGTCCTTCTAAAAACCCTGATAGATAAGTTAGTAGTAGACCTTATGTCAACTGGCAGATGATTATATAATTTGGCTCCATTATAAATTATCGAATCTTTTACTAAACTTGAGGTGGGGATAGGGAGCCTAAAAGTAAACTCACTACTTCGAGTCGAATATGGAGTGGTTACTGAAGTGAATTTTGATTTATTTACGAACACTAAGCACACCGTCTCTAAGATGAACGCTGTTATCACAGTTAATATTTTATTGGTTTTAAAGAGTTCTCTACATGAATCTCTGGGTTTAACATTACAAAGGCATCTAATAGCTCTTTTCTGTAGTACCAGAACAGAAGACAAAAGGGTTGGACTACATGCTCCCCAAAATGGTATGCCATATCGAAGATGGGCGTCAATTAAAGAATAGTAGGCGATTTTCGCAATACTGAAGTTCAGTTCCTTTGAAACCACTCTCACTGCATAACAACCGGAGGATAACTTACTCCCAAGATGTCTAACGTGTTCTTCAAATTTGAGCTTATTATCAATAAATACACCCAAGAATTTAGTATTTGATTTGTTTTGTAAGATACCCTTACCCATGTGAAGTTCATCAAGCGAGCATTTAAATGATATCACATTGGATTTTGAGACATTCAAGGATAACATATTAGCGTCACACCACGATTTTATTTTTTGCAAGTCAGAAGATATTTTTCTATGCAATTCAAATGAGTTCTTCTCTCTCCATAAAATAGTGGTGTCATCCGCAAATAGCGTGAAGCTGCCTGATATATTAATTGTTGTCAAATCATTAACATACAATAAAAACAAAATGGGACCCAACACGGAACCCTGAGGCACCCCAGTTTTGATTACCCTCCTCTCTGAGACTTCAGTTGTTCTAACCATTTGTTCACGTCCTGAAAGGTAAGATTCAAACCATTTGTGAGAAGTTCCTCTGCAACCATACCGGTCCAGTTTCCTAAGGAGTATGTCATGATTAACGCAATCAAAGGCCTTAGAAAGGTCAAGAAAAACAAAAAAAACATGTTTCAAGAGAATTGTTAATTATAACAGGAAAGGGAAGATTTATATAACCCACTATCATTATCAGCGTTTCATCTCTAATTTCATCATAACCCAGGTTTTTTTTGAGTTTCAGATCATATTCAACAATATTTTTCACCACACTTTCAGTTGCTGAATACAGAAACAACTAGTGGCAACTCACTCTACCGTCCCTATAATCATCATATCAGCTCATCAGTGATGATCATTGAAATCAATAGATATTGAAAATCATTGCGATCAAATTCCGTAAATTATTTATTCATAATTGAAATCATATACATTCTATATTTTTCAATGATAATTCTGGTGGAATTATTTTTGGAGATTAGTTATCTCGAGTTTGAATCATTTGAGTTAACTTTCATCTTGTAGGCATCCAAGAAACATACAGCCGCTGAAAGAGTTCCTGAAAATCTGCACCCGAATGTCTTCTGCCTGGTCACCTGGTATGCCAATCTGTATTTGAGGCTAGCATTTATCGTTTCCGTGATGACATTATGTATTTCACAGACTCCATAATTTCCTGTTGCGATTTGGTTTTTCTCTCTTGAAATAATTTTCCTCATTAGCTTCACTTTTGTGTAACTCTCCTCGTCTTCAGCTTCTCTGTGTTTTTCTTTTGCCTCTTTTAGTTTCGACCTGAGATACTTCAAATAATCTGGTTTATTTTTGTATCGCTTCTGTACCGACATTTTCAATGTATTCCTTGAATCTTCTACCTCTCTTCTTTAAACGAACTCACTCTCATCAATCAATTGACAATAATGATTGTTCTCACACTTTCTCAAACTTAAATACACTTTCGATATGTAACTCAGGTAATTCAATTTGTCATGGGGTGGGGGTAGAGGACATAACCTCATTTATGACTTATTGATATTCTCCTACTAATTGATTGATAGAACCAGCCAGTTTTGTTATTATTGGAATTGGCCTGTGATTCGCCATTGGAAATTGCCATGTTTCAGGAGAATTGTTAATTATAATAGGAAAGGGAAGATTTATATAACCCACTATCATTATCAGCGTTTCAGCTCTAATTTTATCATAACCAAGGTTTTTTTTGAGTTTCAGATCATATTCAACAATATTTTTCACCACACTTTCAGTTGCTGAATACAGAAACAACTAGTGGCAACTCACTCTACCGTCCCTATAATCATCATCTCAGCTCATCAGTGATGATCATTGAAATCAATAGATATTGAAAATCATTGCGATCAAATTCCGTGAATTATTTATTCATAATTGAAATCATATACATTCTATATTTTTCAATGATAATTCTGGTGGAATTATTTTTGGAGATTAGTTATCTCGAGTTTGAATCATTTGAGTTAACTTTCATCTTGTAGGCATCCAAGAAACATACAGCCGCTGAAAGAGTTCCTGAAAATCTGCACCCGAATGTCTTCTGCCTGGTCACCTGGTATGCCAATCTGTATTTGAGGCTAGCATTTATCGTTTCCGTGATGACATTATGTATTTCACAGACTCCATAATTTCCTGTTGCGATTTGGTTTTTCTCTCTTGAAATAATTTTCCTCATTAGCTTCACTTTTGTGTAACTCTCCTCGTCTTCAGCTTCTCTGTGTTTTTCTTTTGCCTCTTTTAGTTTCGACCTGAGATACTTCAAATAATCTGGTTTATTTTTGTATCGCTTCTGTACCGACATTTTCAATGTATTCCTTGAATCTTCTACCTCTCTTCTTTAAACGAACTCACTCTCATCAATCAATTGACAATAATGATTGTTCTCACACTTTCTCAAACTTAAATACACTTTCGAAATGTAACTCAGGTAATTCAATTTGTCATGGGGTGGGGGTAGAGGACATAACCTCATTTATGACTTATTGATATTCTCCTACTAATTGATTGATAGAACCAGCCAGTCTTGTTATTATTGGAATTGGCCTGTGATTCGCCATTGGAAATTGCCATGTTTCAAGAGAATTGTTAATTATAACAGGAAAGGGAAGATTTATATAACCCACTATCATTATCAGCGTTTCATCTCTAATTTTATCATAACCCAGGTTTTTTTTGAGTTTCAGATCATATTCAACAATATTTTTCACCACACTTTCAGTTGCTGAATACAGAAACAACTAGTGGCAACTCACTCTACCGTCCCTATAATCATCATCTCAGCTCATCAGTGATGATCATTGAAATCAATAGATATTGAAAATCATTGCGATCAAATTCCGTAAATTATTTATTCATAATTGAAATCATATACATTCTATATTTTTCAATGATAATTCTGGTGGAATTATTTTTTGAGATTACTTATCTCGAGTTTGAATCATTTGAGTTAACTTTCATCTTGTAGGCATCCAAGAAACATACAGCCGCTGAAAGAGTTCCTGAAAATCTGCACCCGAATGTCTTCTGCCTGGTCACCTGGTATGCCAATCTGTATTTGAGGCTAGCATTTATCGTTTCCGTGATGACATTATGTATTTCACAGACTCCATAATTTCCTGTTGCGATTTGGTTTTTCTCTCTTGAAATAATTTTCCTCATTAGCTTCACTTTTGTGTAACTCTCCTCGTCTTCAGCTTCTCTGTGTTTTTCTTTTGCCTCTTTTAGTTTCGACCTGAGATACTTCAAATAATCTGGTTTATTTTTGTATCGCTTCTGTACCGACATTTTCAATGTATTCCTTGAATCTTCTACCTCTCTTCTTTAAACGAACTCACTCTCATCAATCAATTGACAATAATGATTGTTCTCACACTTTCTCAAACTTAAATACACTTTCGAAATGTAACTCAGGTAATTCAATTTGTCATGGGGTGGGGGTAGAGGACATAACCTCATTTATGACTTATTGATATTCTCCTACTAATTGATTGATAGAACCAGCCAGACTTGTTATTATTGGAATTGGCCTGTGATTCGCCATTGGAAATTGCCATGTTTCAAGAGAATTGTTAATTATAACAGGAAAGGGAAGATTTATATAACCCACTATCATTATCAGCGTTTCATCTCTAATTTTATCATAACCCAGGTTTTTTTTGAGTTTCAGATCATATTCAACAATATTTTTCACCACACTTTCAGTTGCTGAATACAGAAACAACTAGTGGCAACTCACTCTACCGTCCCTATAATCATCATATCAGCTCATCAGTGATGATCATTGAAATCAATAGATATTGAAAATCATTGCGATCAAATTCCGTAAATTATTTATTCATAATTGAAATCTTATACATTCTATATTTTTCAATGATAATTCTGGTGGAATTATTTTTGGAGATTAGTTATCTCGAGTTTGAATCATTTGAGTTAACTTTCATCTTGTAGGCATCCAAGAAACATACAGCCGCTGAAAGAGTCCCTGAAAATCTGCACCCGAATGTCTTCTGCCTGGTCACCTGGTATGCCAATCTGTATTTGAGGCTAGCATTTATCGTTTCCGTGATGACATTATGTATTTCACAGACTCCATAATTTCCTGTTGCGATTTGGTTTTTCTCTCTTGAAATAATTTTCCTCATTAGCTTCACTTTTGTGTAACTCTCCTCGTCTTCAGCTTCTCTGTGTTTTTCTTTTGCCTCTTTCAGTTTCGACCTGAGATACTTCAAATAATCTGGTTTATTTTTGTATCGCTTCTGTACCGACATTTTCAATGTATTCCTTGAATCTTCTACCTCTCTTCTTTAAACGAACTCACTCTCATCAATCAATCGACAATAATGATTGTTCTCACACTTACTTAAACTTAAATACACTTTCGAAATGTAACTCAGGTAATTCAATTTGTCATGGGGTGGGGGTAGAGGATAAACCTCATATATGACTTATTGATATCCTCCTACTAATTGATCGATAGAATGATTTTGCAACGATATTCGAGAAATAAAATACCATTTGTATTTGAAACTAACATTGCAAAACTATGGCATTAGAATCAATGTATGTAATCAATTGATTTCCAATTAACTGACCAGAATCTTAGGGCCACTTTAATTCACACTAAATACTTCAAATATCGTAAATGTTTCATGACTCATATGGACGATACTGAAATACATTATTCTTTCAATCTGACAGAACCCCAGTTATCGGGGAGCTTATCAGCGATGATCATTGAAATCACTAGTTATCGATGATCATTGAGATATGATTGTTCAGTGGGAAACATGCAAATTTCGTAAATTATTTATTCATAGTCGAAAAAATATACATTCAATATTTTCAAATGATGATTTCGGAGAAATAATTCGTGGAGATCAGTTAGCTGAGATACTTCAAATAATCTGGTTTATTTTTGTATCGCTTCTGTACCGACATTTTCAATGTATTCCTTGAATCTTCTACCTCTCTTCTTTAAACGAACTCACTCTCATCAATCAATTGACAATAATGATTGTTCTCACACTTTCTCAAACTTAAATACACTTTCGAAATGTAACTCAGGTAATTCAATTTGTCATGGGGTGGGGGTAGAGGACATAACCTCATTTATGACTCATTGATATTCTCCCACTAATTGATTGATAGAACTATTTTGCAACGATATTTGAGAAATAAATCGAAGACTTTTCATTGTTTAGTAAACTTCCTATGTTTCCATACCATTTGTATTTGAAACTAACATTGCAAAACCATGGCATTAGGACCAATGTATGTAATCAGTTAATTTTCAATTGAAAATTCTCAATCAATTCATGTATCACCCATCTTAGCCTGCTCATTACATAACTTTTAACTTCAGCCTCAAACCTTCGGAGTGTATTTTAATTTTTCACTTTAACTAGTAAATTGTTGAATAGTTTAGTCCCTAAATAAAAAAAAATGTCCCATGTATTTGTTCATAATTGGTGTAACATACTTTTGTTCATTTCTGGTTTCATTCACACGTGTGCGACGTTGTAATGAATCTCTATTTGAGTGTTTATCATATCGTTTATATTGTCTTGCATATAATATATCTGTCGAATAACTAATACTTTCGCCTCGACAAAAAGTTGATCGGTGGGCTACCTATGGTTTTTATTCATTAGTAATTTAAAAAATTCATTTTGCAATGTCTGTATTGCATTAGAGTTTGCTCTTGAAACATCTCTCGAACCTATGTTTCCGTAGCTCAGATATTATTCTACCAAACTGTCCTCCACTATTACTCTCTCTTTTTCATTCAAGAATTCAACAAATTTTTCGAACCTATATAAAATGCACCCCAATTTTCGTGTTAAGGAGTCCACATAAGTTTTCCATCTGAAAGAACGATCCAATATTATTCCCAAATATTTAATTTCATTTGATTTTCTTATTGCGAATGAATTTTGTACGGTTACATTATAGTTTGGAAGGGATGTCTTAAGGCTACCGAATGGTAAGTAAACCGTTTTTTTGAAATTCGATAATAGTCTTTAGTCCAACCTTGTTTTAATTTTGGCAAAATCCCTTTCAATTTCGATTTTCAAATTGTACCAGTTTGTTTTCATTATAGATTACCACAGTATCATCGGCGAAGCTGATGATTTGACCTTTTTTCTCCAATATAAATATGTTATTCATATAAATTGTGAATAACAAAGTATCCAACACTCTCCCTTGAGGTCCACCACATGCTAATTGCTTTGTTTGGCTGATTATATCATTTATGTTGACCTGTTGTTTTCGGTTTTTCAAATAACTTTCAAAAAAACTGTGCTGTACCTTTTATTCCCATGTTCTCTGAGGTTTCCAGGAGTATGAATGAAAAACTATCACTTTCTAAGCAATATCGAGATAAAATCGATAAAGACATTTTGCGGTCGGACTACTGTTCGTAGTGGCGAACGTAACGCTAGTTGCACACACACCGATTTTGGACGGCCAGTATAAAATCGGCCGATATTTTATTGGTAGCGGGTGCTTGTACACACACCGGATTTTTATCGGTCAAACAATCAGTTGCTTTGTTGTCTAATTAGCACGCACTACCAAAACGAAGTTAATGCGTAGTAACTACAATTTCACCGAGCATTCGAGACTGGAATGGTCGGTAAAAAACCGGTGAGTACCTATGCAAGAGTGCATTTAGTCATGTACTCCACTACTTCCCTGTACTGCCGGCGATACAGTGGCAGTGGACGGCTGCTCACCGGTATTTTACCGACGACGATCATCGGTAGGCATGTGTGCAAGGTCCCGTTCCCACATGTGGTTCACTATTGGAATTCGGACGGCCAGTATAGAATCGGCCGATATTTTATTGGTAGCGGGTGCTTGCACATTCACCGGATTCATATCGGTCAAACAATCGGTTGCTTTGTTGTCGTGATTAGCACGCACTACCAAAACGAAGTTAATGCGTAGTAACTACAATTTCACCGAGCATTCGAGACTGGAATGGTCGGTAAAAAACCGGTGAGTATGCAAGAGTGTATTTAGTCATGTACGCCACTACTTCCCGGTACTGCCGGCGATACACTGGCAGTGGACGGCTGCTCACCGGTATTTTACCGGCGACGATCACCGGTCGGCGTGTGTGCAAGGTCCCGTTCCCTCATGTGGTTCACTATTGGAATTTGGACGACCGGTATAATATCGGCCGTCCAAAAAACGAGGGAGTAATCCTTTCTTTTCTTTCCTTTATTTTTTTCTATTCTTGAGTGAATGATAGATTGTTGTATCTATTTTTGTATTATATTCATCAATTTGTTTGTTTCGGTATCAAGATCTGATTCCAGAAGGATGCCATTCAGGGAGGAGAATTGAATATTTTTCAGTAGTAATTTGTTGTCAATGTGTATATTTGATATTATGGTTAGTATCATTTCTTTATATTTTGGTATTCAGAACGAGTTGTAACAATGTAATATGATGGTCAGTTATATATGTGGGAATCACCAGAGGTACTATGGTTTTGATAATTAATTGTATGAACAAATATATGGTCGAGACATGTATGTGAATTGTATTGTACCCTCGTGAGAATATTAATTCTTGACCTGTAGACATGTTCACTCATGATATCAAGATAGTTTTTCGGTTCCTTTGTTTCTTCCAATATGTTTATAGTGATATCCCCTAAAAAAAAATATAGTCATATTTTTCCTTATCTGTTTCTAATATGTCATTCAACTCTTCGATTAATGCGTTCGCATCACTAGAAGGTGTTCTGTAAAATGAATTCATTAGGAAGACGTTATTTTCACATATCAATTTCAGCCTAAGAAAGTTACTCTTATTCAAATTCATCATTTGGTGAGAGACATACATTTCAGATGTTATGAATAATAGCACTTCCTCATTATGGTTCTAACTACCATAATTATAAAATGTTCTGTATTCATCAATATTGAATACATTTATATCACATATCAGTCTTGTTTCTGTTAACACTTAACACTCTCTAGGCTTTCAAGAAATACTAAGATCTCATCTAGATTGTAATTCAAACTACGTACCTATATTACTATTTACAATTTTAAAATTTGGGCTAATCCTATTAATTTCAAATTCATGTTTCACTTTCTCAGATGGTTTGAGGCCATATGTTTCAAATTTTTCAATGTTAAAATCTTTTATATATGGGTCCATAAAAAAAATTAATTTAGTCTTAGAAACAAAATTAAAATTACTTCATATGTTTACCATACCGCACAATCATTGAAGGTGAAGAAAATACCCGATATTATCTAAAACTGAGTAATGAGATAAGATTTATTTTTATATTTTCTTGCCCAGTACTTGCTCCCTGCATTTTCCTTGATACTTGGTGGCGTAAGTTCCTGTAGCTCCTTGTGCCAAGGGGTCCCTTTGTGCATCCCTTGTATCAGGAGTTCCTCCCTGCGAAAGGTGTCAATCTTGTACTTTCTGCTCGATCCTTCCTCTATCTGTATGATACTTCTCTATACTTTGGGGTTATCGTAGATGAATGAGTATCCATTAATCACTAGCTTGTTCTTGTAGAGTTTCGTTTGGTAATTTTTCTCTTTCGCTTCCTTGAAGTGTTTGTATAGTACTCGTGTTTCTTCTTTTTCTTTAATAGTTAAGTCGTGAATAATAGATACGTCAGTTCCCTTTAACATGTTGCATTTACTCAGTATTTCCTGTTTTTTTAGATATCGCGTTAGTTGTATGAAGATCGGCCGTGTTTTATCCGTATTAGTTGTCCTTAACCGGTACACGTTGCTCACTTCCCGCTCATCTAATGATACATAGAGTTTTTTTTAATTTGTATTAGTTCATCCAGCAAGTCTGTGATTTCGTTCTCTTGGACACCTTGTATAATAAGATTATTTTCTTTTATTTTCCTTTCATCGCCATCTATACTTTTCTTAAGATTATTGGTGTCTTCTAGTTTAATGTACTTTTCCTTACAACTTCTTTATTTTAGTTTTCGATGAAAGTAGTTGTCCTTTGAATGTTCCTATATCGTCCCGTATTTCTTTATCTTGTCCGCAAAGCATTTTAATCATTTGCTTGGGGATCTGGTGGGTTTCTTCATATCTGGCAACAGTGTATCGGTACAATGGGATGTGGTGAGTCTGGGAGTACTAAGGTCACTTCATTGTTGTATCAAATATGGAAAATAATCATCAAATAATTATTTGAGGTTATCCTTATGAAAGCGCATATAAATATGCAGTATTTGGTTTGTAAACTGAATCAAACACACTCAGCTTTTCATTTGGGATCCATTTTCACCTCAATGTTCTTACAGGATTCTTGGTATTTTTGGTATTACTTTAGAGGTTGCTGAGTAGCTGCTGAACACAGTATCCAAGGATTCCAATTCCAGTATCCAATGATTTGTCATTTGCTTTGTCGGGCGATCTGATGATCTTCATAGAGCCCAGGTGGACGAAAATAAAGTGCATGATTTTCATTACATAGCAAATTTTATACCTACCATACAATTCTAAAATCTATAAGAAATCCGATGGGTTTGTTCCGCCCAATATTAGCAGATAGAAGAAATATCTATACCTGACTGTGATTCATGTACAGAATCTCTCAATATTGTGCTTTCATTTATTCTCCAATTATTCAATTAATTTTTTGAAAAATATGTGTGAACTAGTATCATTGTCGACTGTGTCGATGGCTATAGAGAGAAATTCAATGACACATCAGAAAGCAATCAATTCCAACAAAATAATTCTATACAGAGAAGTAACTTCCGTACACAAACTGTAAGAAAAGCCCTTTCGAACAGCTATTGTTATATATAAATATTGAATCACAAAAAAAATACTATCAAGAAAAATACATTTTTATATCACTTTAATGAAATGAATAAGAGCAGTTTTGTCTAATTTCCACTAGTTAATTCTATTCACACGACCGGTTTCGGGTTTAAACCAATTATCAAGTATGAAACTAAAATGTAAAATTTGGAAAGTTAGTTATATCGATAGTTTTTAGGTAAGATAGAAGGACAGATAATTAAACGAACCAGGGTGCCGCCAACTATAAAATTCAACACTGAAGATTATAGGGGTTGTTAAACTTATAAATTCAAAAGTCGAGAGCTACATAAATCGAGTTGCTCGTTCAGGGGCATATATTTCAGATTTTTAATTGATTTGTTAGTTTCCAACAAATTAATTTTTTTTCGTTTATTACATATGTGTATTACATATGATTTTGAGGTTATTTTTACTAGTATTGTGTTTTGATTATTGACCAGTTAGAGAACTGGTACCTGATTGTTTACTGCAATTTGCTCAATCATTTTCAGTTCATCTTGGAAATTTTTTTCAGGTCAAGGGATTGCGAAAGCTCTGTGTACCATTGACCTAAACGGGGATAACTCATGTGAGAGGGGACCGAAAGAGTCAAAGGGAATTGTACAGACTGTGTTTTTCCAAAATATATTGAATTGAAAACCATTGTTGACTTTTGGAATATTCAAATCTAAGAAGTTAAGCTCCTTGTTTTGTTCGATTTCTACTGTGAATTTGATTTTGTCATGCAGACTATTAAAAAAGTTTTTATATGAACACTGAATTATACAAAAACACTCTTTCCTATTCAGTTCGTATTCCAAACATTCGTTGTGAAGTTGAATCAGATATCATTTACTGAAGAAGTGTTTTCTGTATAATTCAGTATATAAAAGTATTCGTTTCGAAAGTATTTTTCTCTCGTGTAATTCAAAGTTTATATGAAAGTAGCTGTTTCGAAAGTGTTTTTCTTCTAGTTTGTGCCTGATAGTTTCTCATTTGCATGATCTACATGCCATTTCGATTTTTTTTTTTCAAATTCATTGCTTCAACTCCATTTATAAATTAGTCAGTTGCTAAATTTCATACAGTTAACATCCCTGTAATTTCGAATTTTCACAGTTTGTAATTGAAATATATTTGAATGGAACTGGCCAATACTTGATGAAAATACATATTAAAAAACAGAGTTTTTAAAATATAAATTGATGGATGTAGCCGTTACTATGTGGTAGGAGATCATGATGAAAAGAGAAATGGAAATTTCTATGTTTTTTACCACTTTCATTTGTAACTAACGTTAGGTTAGGTTAGGTACTGCAGTTTCGTCCTATATGGACATTTTCAAACGTAAACAATAAACCTATAACTGTAACGTTAGTTACAAATAAAAGTGGTAAAAAACATAGAAATTTTCATTTCTCTTTTTATTTTCAAAATATATTTTTTTAAAAGTGACTTTGCGTGTACGTTGATAGATTTGGCGCAGTCGTGGTAGGATTATCAGAATTGTTTCGAATCGTTCGTGCAATTTTCGTTTCTACGATTAACTGATTCTCGAACTGATATCAACTTGGTGCATCACTGATTTGACTTTCTGTTCCGGAGTGGCTTCTCAATTACCAGAATACCCAGTCTATCGCAGACCTGTCACAGCATGTCAAGGAGCATTTCATGGAAATTTGGGACCAACATAGCCCAAATTTGCAAGGAATTTTGACGATTTAATCAACAATCTTGAAAATTTGAATTTCAATTCATCTTCAACTGACTCCCATATACTTTTAACTCCTAGTTCTAGCCAAACCACCCATACACATAAAACCAATTCTATAAATTTACCTAATAATCAATCAATAATAATGAATCAATTCAGAGCAAACTACCTTAACTGCATAACCCTAATGACCTCACAAGATTCCTTTCAGTTAGAGAATCAATTTCAACTCAGTTTTACGACAATGCAAACCCCAATAAACCCAATAAACGCGATGAAGTTTGCCTCAATAGAGACCTTGTAATGATGAGACAGTCTAATAATGAAAATGCTCAAAGTTTTCACGATAGATGCCTCAATATGTTGAATTTGCTTTGTAGTTTTGTTAACGTTCATGAAACAACAGATGCCGCTAAAGAACTCAAAAGGAATTTATTCGAAAATTCAGCTCTCAAAACGTTTTTATCAGTGCTCAAAAAACCTTCAGGTACTACAATTAGATGCATGAAGCCTAATTCACTCAACGAAGCATTATAGTATGTCATACAAGAAGAAAATGTACATTATTTTCAAAAATTTCCTGATAAAAACAGTACAAAATCTAACCAAACTCAAAGAATGCATCAAGGTTTTTTTTTTGATTTGCACAATTCTGCTATATGGCCGTATCTGAGACATGAGAATCATTGGACAACCGGTTGGATATAAGTTTCCACTGGAAAATTCACGGCAATTGGTTACCAACAAAAGTTATGATAATGTTTTGTCTAGGTATATATTCAATTTTGTCGTTCTTGTTAATTTTTCTTCTCATTAGTTTCACTTCAGAAATAGGAATATTCGACTGAATGTGAGCTTTGAGAAATTATTCGGTAAACATTGTATCAACTGCTCCAATACTACCTTTTTTATGGGTAAAAACTTTGGGAATGTAAGCTATAAAGTTGTTTTCCGCTATCAGCTCGTGATTGACTAACGTATTAGCTACCTCGTAATTTTTGAAGATGACTTTCAACCTATCTACTCCAACAGTTTTGATATCTACTATATCATTTTTAAATATATCATTCTCATTCAGAAAATGAGGTGATATGCTTCCTGAAATCATTTTGTTGAATGTTTCCTCTAATAGGACCATATCAGAAAAACAATATTGAGAAACCTGAGTAAATAGCCGCTTGATGAAATTATGAATAAAAAAAAACTGTGTAAAATCTGTTTTTCCGTTAATCAGCTGCTGCCCTCATACGAACGACAACTCTCAGAAGTTAAGAAACTTGTGCGAGCTAAGGACTAACGAGGCTTACCTTTTAACGTGTGATTCCTAACACGGTTGCAGAATCATTCCAGCTTCAACCAGATAAATTCTCTCGAGAAAAATATCTGATCGAAGCGGGAATCGAACACACGACCTTCCGATCGTGAGTCGGACGCACTACCACCGCGGCCAATTCCACAATAGAAAGTGAACATACATTATTCTCAAGCATATTTGAAATACAAATTCTCTTTTTATATGATCGAATGTCAGATATCGAATGGACTCATTTAGTGACATAAATTCCACCATAACTTTCGAACTAACCGACATACACCTGAATAACATTTTTTTGAAGAAAATCATTCAAGTGAAAATATCTAGGGTGTTCTATAAAAAAGACGAAACTTTGGTTACTCATAACTATATAGAACAACTAGTGTGCTAAAGTTAATTTTCAAAAAATTGTTTTCGCTACTACCTGCCTTTTCTGCCTGATACATGTTTTCCATCTCAAATAGAGAAACCACTGTCGTATACTCACACATCGTTTATACACCCTGTAAATATTATGGTATTGAATACACATCTAAGAAAGCTATTGTCAAGAATGTTATTAAATGAAAATCTAAAAATGAAATGACATTGAAAGTATTAATCCCTGATACGGCCCGACGATTTCTAATATTCAAATAGCCAATACTTCAGACCAGGTTCCAGTTCCAACCTGATGACGCACCGTCACATTATCTGCAACTAGGCGTGTTTCGTAAAAATAAACTTGTCCGATCACTGGAGAGGTTGAAGAAGATCTGTTGAATGACCCCCAAGATCCTCTGATAGCCCATATATTCCTCTTATTGGGTTACTTGGAATGTAAATTCAATACTAATGAACCAGATGATACTCGTGACTTTGAAGAATCATATTTGATGGAATTGGCGAGAACTTGATTAAAATTCACAACGTACCTATTCAAAAAAACTTCATTGTGAAACTTTCACTGAACAGTTTTACTAGAACACAAAATGTGTTTCGCCGTACAATGGCTTTTCAGGCGTGTCTTCACTAATCAAATCTACATTGTCAATACTAAATATTCATATACATATGTTTTTACTATTTGATGCACCTAAATTTCATATTCTTGAGTTTTACCTAGTCAATTAATGTTAAATGTGTTTCCACAGTTTACACATTTGAAAAACTATTCATTACCGGAAAGTTTTTTCAATTTCATCTAGTCATTCAGTTGATTACACGAATTCTTGAATCTATTCATTTCTGAAGTTTCTGAAAGATTGAGTTTTGAACTTTCCTCTTCTGAATGTAATACGTCTTATTCATGAATAATCTCATGTCCTCTAGCTGAAGGATTGTTTGCCAATGTGGAAATGCTTTTTCCATTCAAGAAACTACTTCTATGTACTTCAATTCTCTGTGGAAAAGTTCTCCCTGTTTGGCAGCTATACAAGTCAACTTATATACTATTGATCTATCCGACAAGTTTTGTCTCTATTGTTTTTCATGAATTCACTTTAACTATCAAGCTTAGCGTCCAAGCATTCTCTTTTCAAAAAAACGAGCGATATTTTTGGTGAGTCCACCGAAATATGACTATGTTCTATAGCGGACGCTATAGCGTTTCTTGAAGTTGGGTAGACTTGGTCCATGGCTTGTTCTCGTAGTTTTTTAAAAAAATGTATTCGATAGTATCTAACTTTCAACCGTTGATGACAGCGATTTTTTTATGACACTCAGCTCTCTCTCTCTCTGGAAATTAATTTCCGACAGTGGAATATTCAGTAGTTATGGAGACGAATTCAACATCTTTATTCAGGTAAGCATGTGAGGAGGAATTATGTATGAAAATGTCTGTATAATATGATTTGTGAAAAATTGCAAAATAATATTTAATAATAATTTTCGTTATAGTCAAACCAAGGTAATTCATTGACTTATTCAACTCCCCTGCAATGACGTCTTGTTTATTGTTTAAAGTTTCATAACTTTCTTTTCTAAAAAAGAGATATTCCCGGTAAATTTATTTTCACAAAAAATAATAATAAATCGAATGATGACACTGATTTCTGAGAAATCCATTATGAATTACATGCTCCAACTAATACTTGGAAATATGATATCATAGATACTGAAGATTGTCCTCATTGCTGAGTATATGAAAGAATAAGTCGAATTTAAAGCAAATTAGCACTCGCCTAACCATCTTTCGTTGGAGAGCAGGCACATATTTTCTTGTAACTTGAAACAATCACTGAACCTCGGAATTAATTAGTACAATACTAATTAGGACATTGTTTCGTTACGAGCTCCACTGGTAATTGGGTAACGTTCCCGGATGAGCCACGCTGACATCAATTCATCGACATTATGCAAATTCTGTAGTGGATTTCATGTGCTCAAATTGTTGAAGATATTTCAATTCTTGTTGAGTTTTTTAAAATTTACTACTTTGACATCGGCAGCAAAATTCAAAATAGATAAGGTGAATATTATAGTATCTAATGTGAACTGAAGTACACGTATACAGTGTAACCCATAAAGTAAGCAATGAAGCAATGCGTGGTATTTATGCTTGGATGTTTTTGATTTATGTTGCTGAAAACCCAGATTTTATATTATTATTGTGAACCATCAATACATCTCTACCTCATTTTTTTCATGACATCCATTTTGAAAGTCTTATTTCCAGTACTAATTTGCACAGATCCTTTGGTAGATGGTTGTAATATTATTCTGGACTCACTTATTGTTGTCAATCAAATTGAAGATTTTTCACATATAGTCAGTGGGCAGAACGAATTGTTCTTTTAAAATCAGACCCAACTTCTACACTACAACAGAAAGCAAATAAAATTGTTACAAATTTAAAAAATTGTCACAAAATAGATAATAATACAGCTAAATCATTAATGATATACAATTCTATAGCACTACGTTTTTATTCGTTACCTAAAGTTCATAAACCTACTTTATCCATGCGACCAATTGTATCTTCCATTGATGCACCTAACTCAAAACTTTGTAAATAACGAATATTTTAACAACTTCCTATGAAACAGACAATCCTTATTATATTAAAGATTCTTTTTCATTTAGTGAATTTATAAATAATTTTCAGCTTCCTCAAAATTATGTTTTGATAAGCCTAGATGTTGTTTCACTTTTCACAAACCTACCGTTGAAAGTAGTGAAACAAACTTTGAACAAAAATTGGTCTAACATTGAAGAACATTGTGAATTAGACAAAATTACATTCATGAATATTTTAGATTTTATTTTTGATTCAACATATTTTATATTTGAAGACAAATTTTATAAACAAATATTTGGCACACCTATGGGTTCCACCATTTCACCAATTTTATCGAGTTTTGTTTTAGATGAGCTTATTGATGGATGTATTCAAAAATTATGGAAAAGAAGAAATTTTGAACGTATTTAATTCATATGATCTCAATATCCAATTCACTATTGAAGAGGAAATAAACAACTCTATTCCTTTCCTCGATATGAAGTTATTGATATCAGAACAAAATATTATCATCACTGAATGGTACAGAAAACCAACATCAAGTAATAGATTTATTAATTACCATTCCTATCATCCAAATAGAATGAAAATCAATTTAATAAAATCATTAAAAAACAGAATCATCAAAATTACCTATCCCGATTTACGAAACCAAAGTTTGTCTAATTTCAGTAAAATTCTGATCCAAAATTATTATCCTAAATCTTTAGTAAACAGAATTTTATTTTGTGAAAGAACAAACTTTCAAAATAATAATGAAAAAGTTGAACATAACAACGTTATACCTTCATTCATATATAAATCACTCCCATATATTCAAGAATTGACACCAAAATTAATTAATGTATTCCAAAATAATAACCTCAAAATATCTAAAACAAATGTCACTTCTATATCTAAATTATACAGTAAACTAAAAGCTCCAATTTCAAATAAACAAAAATCCAATTTAGTATACAAAATTTCTTGTATGGATTGCTCTAAAACATATATAGGATAAACATCTAGACCTCTAAGTAGTCGTATTACTTCCCATAAGAGCGACTGTAGACGAAATGTTAATTCTTGTGCATTAACAGAACATGTTAATTCGGAGGATCATAAAATGAATTTTGAAAATCCAAATATTTTAGAAAGAGAAACCAATACAACTAAAAGAATATTTTTGGAAATGATACATATTAATAACGAAGAACATTCAGTGAATAAACGAACTGATATTGATAGTCTTAGCAAAATTTACACGTACCTACTGAAATATGATAAAGAATATAAAATATCTAGTAATTCGAGTATCATTCAAAATTTTCCCACTTGACATTGTCAGCTGAAATTTTTATCAACTGTCATTATTTAATGTTTTTCTATCTGTTTTTGAACCATTTTATATTTTATTCTCACGTTAGTAAGTTCTCCATATTTATATATTTTTCACAATATAATAATCTTATTATTGTAGTTGTCCTGACGAAGGTGTGAAATATACCGACATATAACAAAGAGTTTTCTTTGTAACAGCCCAGCTATTGACTCCAACCTCACGAATTAAACCGATTTATAGTTAATCCAGTCACTAAATATTCTGTTTTATATATATATATATATATATATATATATATATATATATATATATATATATATATATATATATATATATAGGGTGTCCCTGGACTTCCTCTTTTCCTCTCGGGAATGTATAGATGGGGTCTTCGTAACCAAGTTACGGGCCCTCGAAGTTACAAAATGAAAAATGTGTTTCTTTGATAACTTTTCAAGTGAATATTTGGTAATTGACTAAACAAATGAATTCCGTCGATGAGTTTTCATGCAGGAGTCAGTTGTTTTGCTACAAAGTCAGGAACGGACTACTCCCGATGGTCCACACCCCAAAACTTTAAAATGACAGATATCTTTCAACAAATTAAGGTTACTTGGACAATTTTATGAATAAAAGTACTCGTGTGGAAAGTCGATCGGAGCAACGAGTCTTGACAAAAATGTAGTTCTACTCGACGACATCAAACCCGCTCGTCCACCATTCCTGGTGTTTTTAAACTAACAAGCTACTCTACTATGAAATATCGAATTCATTCCATATTTTGTATGTACATAATACGTGTGGAATAATCACGTTTCGTGTTGATCAGTTACCTGAATCTCATGAAACTCAACATTCGAATGTTTCAAATTCTTCTTCACAGCTAAACTGTTGAGGAGTTTCACTGATAATTATAATTTTATGGGAGAAATTCTTTAACACGAATCTAAATTTAGCTGAAAAAACGCACATCGGAAAAAATATTTACTATACTAATAAAAAGCAAACGAATGAACTACAAAAACGGCTGCACATGATCAGGTGAAAAATATCCAGGGAATAATTATGTTCCATTTCTTTCACAGATGTTGACAAAAAAACCTTTTAGAAAGTTTTGATAAAAAATGAGAAACTGGAATGCGATTTTGTTCTGTTGAGTGGTGCGTTGTCATATGACTATCATTGTATTGTCAATATTCTATAGGATATTTTGAATTTTTTTGATATGGCCGAACAGTTTACATTCAATGAATATGCAGATATGCATGTATTTTATGGACGAGCATTTTGTAATGCTGCAGAAGCTCGTCGTCTGTATTCCGAGCATTTTCCCAATCGAACGGTACCATCAAGAGAAACATTCGAGCGTGGCGATTGCAGCTTGAGGGAGACAGGTATGTAATAATTGATAATTAATTTGAGCACGTTGTTTTATTTCGATATTATTGTAGGTACAGTTTTGCCAAAACGAGGTGGTGAGAGCGCTCCTAGGACTGTACGTACCGTTGTATTAGAGGAAAATATTTTGGAAGCCGTCGCTGATGATCCTTCAATGAGCATCAGAAATCTATCAAAACAGTTCCATACATCCAAGTCCACTATTCATAGAATAATTAGGGAACAACTGCTCCACCCATTTCACATCCAGAAGGTACATGCCATGACACCTCAAGATTTTCCAGCACGACTGGAATATGCCAATTGGTTCATGGATAGGCAAAGAGAGGATATGACTTTTATTAATCGAGTTTTATTCACTGATGAAGCAAGTTTCAGTAGAGATGGAGTTATCAACTCTCATAATCTCCATATATGGGCCGAAGAAAATCCCCATGGGATATTGCAAACCAAACACCAACGGAAATTCAACGTGAATGTTTGGGCTGGTATCATAGGAAACCATCTTATAGGACCATTCGTTCTACAGGACCGATTGAATGGAGAACGTTATTTGGAGTTCATTCAGAACGATTTGAATGGACTTTTGGAACATGTTCCATTGCAAACCCGAAGAGATATGTGGTTTATGCATGATGGCGCTCCTCCTCATTTTAGTTTGATTGTGCGTGACCATCTGAACCATATTTTCCACAATAGATGGATTGGTAGAGGTGGGCCATATTCATGGCCATCGCGGTCTCCGGATTTAAATCCATTGGATTTCTTTCTGTGGGGGCATCTAAAAAGCCTTGTTTACGCTACACCTATTCACACAAGAAATGCATTGTTGAATAGAATAACATTACATTGTGAAGCCATACGAAACGACCCTGGAATGCTATTTCAAGTACAGAGAGGGTGTCTTCGCAGACTAAGAAAATGTATAGAGAGAGAAGGTGGTCATATCGAGCAGTTTCTGTAGCGGATTTTTCATTTCTGTTTGCTCTTGAGGCTCTTGAGTTTTGTTAGTTAAACGTGTTTGCATTATAAAAATTCGTTATGAACATTTTACCTATCATTTCCATTTTCCTTAAAAACTAATATTTTCGAATAATGGTAGACATCTCAGGATAAATGTTGTTGAATTAACGTTATCATTATTATTTCTGCTTTGATAATTATTCATTTCAAATAATGGTGGACGAGCGGGTTTGATGTCGTCGAGTGAAACTACATTTTTATCAAGACTCGTTGCTCCGATCGACTTTCCACACGAGTACTTTTATTCATAAAATTGTCCAAGTAACCTTAATTTGTTGAAAAATATTGAAAAATATCTGTCATTTCAAAGTTTATATATACAGGGTGTCCCTGGACTTCCTCTTTTCCTCTTGGGAATGTATAGATGGGGTCAAAATGTCACCAGTACTTCATATAACTTTTTTTCCTAAAATCCTTCGTTACCAAGTAACGGGCCCTCGAAGTTACAAAATGAAAAATGTTTTTTTTTTGATAACTTTTCAAGTGAATATTCAAAATCATCCAAAATTTGGTAATTGACTAAACAAATAAATTCCTTCGATGAGCTTTCATGCAGGAGTCAGTTGTTTTGCTACAAAGTCAGGAACGGACTACCCCCGATGGTCCACACCCCAAAACTTTGAAATGACAGATATTTTTCAATATTTTTCAACAAATTAAGGTTACTTGGACAATTTTATGAATAAACGTACTCGTGTGGAAAGTCGATCGGAGCAACGAGTCTTGATAAAAATGTAGTTTCACTCGACGACATCAAACCCGCTCGTCCACCATTATTTGAAATGAATAATTATCAAAGCAGAAATAATAATGATAACGTTAATTCAACAACATTTATCCTGAGATGTCTACCATTATTCGAAAATATTAGTTTCTAAGGAAAATGGAAATGATAGGTAAAATGTTCATAACGAATTTTTATAATGCAAACACGTTTAACTAACGAAACTCAAGAGCCTCAAGAGCAAACAGAAATGAAAAATCCGCTACAGAAACTGCTCGATATGACCACCTTCTCTCTCTATACATTTTCTTAGTCTGCGAAGACACCCTCTCTGTACTTGAAATAGCATTCCAGGGTCGTTTCGTATGGCTTCACAATGTAATGTTATTCTATTCAACAATGCATCTCTTGTGTGAATAGGTGTAGCGTAAAAAAGGCTTTTTAGATGCCGCCACAGAAAGAAATTCAATGGATTTAAATCCGGAGACCGCGATGGCCATGAATGTGGCCCACCTCTACCAATCCATCTATTGTGGAAAATATGGTTCAGATGGTCACGCACAATCAAACTAAAATGAGGAGGAGCGCCATCATGCATAAACCACATATCTCTTAGGGTTTGCAATGGAACATGTTCCAAAAGTCCATTCAAATCGTTCTGAATGAACTCCAAATAACGTTCTCCATTCAATCGGTCCTGTAGAACGAATGGTCCTATAAGATGGTTTCCTATGATACCAGCCCAAACATTCACGTTGAATTTCCGTTGGTGTTTGGTTTGCAATATCCCATGGGGATTTTCTTCGGCCCATATATGGAGATTATGAGAGTTGATAACTCCATCTCTACTGAAACCTGCTTCATCAGTGAATAAAACTCGATTAATAAAAGTCATATCCTCTCTTTGCCTATCCATGAACCAATTGGCATATTCCAGTCGTGCTGGAAAATCTTGAGGTGTCATACATGCATATCTGCATATTCATTGAATGTAAACTGTTCGGCCATATCAAAAAAATTCAAAATATCCTATAGAATATTGACAATACAATGATAGTCATATGACAACGCACCACTCAACAAAACAAAATCGCATTCCAGTTTCTCATTTTTTATCAAAACTTTCTAAAAGGTTTTTTTGTCAACATCTGTGAAAGAAATGGAACATAATTATTCCCTGGATATTTTTCACCTGATCATGTGCAGCCGTTTTTGTAGTTCATTCGTTTGCTTTTTATTAGTATAGTAAATATTTTCTCCGATGTGCGTTTTTTCACCTAAATTTAGATTCATGTTAAAGAATTTCTCCCATACAATTATAATTACCAGTGAAACTCCTCAACAGTTTAGCTGTGAAGAAGAATTTGAAACATTCGAATGTTGAGTTTCATGAGATTCAGATAACTGATCAACACGAAACGTGATTATTCCACACGTATTATGTACATACAAAATATGGAATGAATTCGATATTTCATAGTGGAGTAGCTTGTTAGTTTAAAAACACCACGAATCTACAGAACTTGATATTTCTTTTGAAAAAATATCTGCTATCACAATTGTGACTTAAACTTCCACATAGGTACTGTACTTTTTGTTTACGACTTCATTTTAGCATACTTTGTATTATTCCTGTTATAAATGTTGTTGAATTAACGTTATCATTATTATTTCTGCTTTGATAATTATTCATTTCAAATAATGGTGGACGAGCGGGTTTGATGTCGTCGAGTGAAACTACATTTTTATCAAGACTCGTTGCTCCGATCGACTTTCCACACGAGTAATTTTATTCATAAAATTGTCCAAGTAACCTTATTTTGTTGAAAAATATTGAAAAATATCTGTCATTTCAAAGTTTTGGAGTGTGGACCATCGGGGGTAGTCCGTTCCTGACTTTGTAGCAAAACAACTGACTCCTGCATGAAAGCTCATCGACGGAATTCATTTGTTCAGTCAATTACCAAAATTTGGATGATTTTGAATATTCACTTGAAAAGTTATCAAAGAAAAACATTTTTCATTTTGTAACTTCGAGGGCCCGTAACTTGGTTACGAAGACTTTTAGGAAAAAAAGTTATATGAAGTACTGGTGATATTTCGACCCCATCTATACATTCCCGAGAGGAAAAGAGGAAGTCCAGGGACACCCTGTATATATATATATATGAATAAAAAATGTAACAAATAGTGGACATAACACTCTAAAAAGGGGGGCAAACCGCAGACACGTGTTTCTGGCTATTGGCCTCATCAGCGCGGTGCAGCCAAGTGTAAAGATGAGAAACACTTGTTTGCCGAAAGCAAGAAACAACACATACGCACCTTTAGCTACCTGCGTGACATACGGGTCCAAGATATGAATACAGAAGAGAGAGATTTTATCGAGTGTGTATGATACAAATAAAAAATGTAACAAATAGTGGACATTACACTCTGAAAAGGGGGGCAAACCGCGGACACGTGTTTCTGGCTATTGTCCTCTGCACCGCGTTGATATATATATATATATATATATATATATATATATATATATATATATATATATATATATATATATATATATATATATATATATATATATATAGGATTTGAAGCTGTAATAACTCCTAATTGTTATATGCGACCGCTTCGATAGCAGGCGCTGGGCTATCATCTTCATGGCTCCACTCAAAATGAACGTTTTATCTTCTTGTGCCTCTTTGAATTAAATTAAATCCAATCAAATAAACATATCATCGTAAATGGATTCCCACTCATATTAAGTTCCTGTTTTTATGCCACTTATATTTGTAACAAACGTTACTGCAGTTTCGTCCTACAAGAATATTTTCAAACGAATACAATAAACTGAAATAATTAATAATGTGCACTCTTATATACCTATACAACCATAGCCTGTAATAACAGACTGTAATAACATTTGTAGAACTGCGCTAGGGTGGAATAAACTTCCTAAGAACGTTTTTCAAAATGGATTTAATCTCCAGCGATTCAAATCCAATGTGAATCGCTACTTTCGCACAGGCACCGCTCTTAGAGCGAATTCAGGATTTTCCTGTAGTGCTTGTATTCTGTCTTCAAAAACAACATTTGTCAATGACTGTATTACCAGATTTTGTTCATGTGTGACAATTTGGACACACTATTCTGGAAACCGGCAATTGAACCAGGTCAATTTGGTCATTCAGCAGGTTACATCAGCGATGCTTATGCTTATGAATTTCCAAGAATTTCAAATAATTGAGTTTCCAACCCTTGTTTGCAAAGTGCATTTGTTTGCATATAAGGAAGCATTTTTGGTTGTGGTGTTGTTTGTGCCATTAGGTTTGATTGTAAGCGAAACTGGGGATAACGATTATACAATAGGAATAGGCAAGTCAAGTCATAACCACAAAGTTATTTGTTTCATTGAAACACTTAATTATTGGAGTGAATTGTCTCGGCACGGTTCACATTGTGCTCTAGTAAATGTTGTATATCTCGTGCATGGTGTCTCCAATAACTATAAAACCTCGCAGAGTCCCTCAACACATCACTAGGATTTGTTCGATTTATTGTAATGCGATTTTGATTCATAATGGGTAATTGCGCTTCCTGTTCATCATCTGTGAGCCGAAGGAGGCCTGGCATTATTTGCGAGGGCTGCAAAAACGAATTTAATGCTATCTGTGTAACAAAAACAGAAGATAGTACACTCATCAAATCATTTGAGGTACTGCATTCTTATTGACTCGTCTGGCCTACAAAATATGGTGGAATCCAAGGCGAATATTGCTCTTTCTTCTCTGAAGGTAGAAATAAACGCATTTAGAGCAGATAAAGCAAGAGCTGTACATGAAACTGAACCTGCATCTCATGTACTCAAGACAGATCTCAACCTGCGGTGATCATTCATCCCAAAAACAATGAGCAATCAGTCTCGCGAACAAAGTCGGACATTTTACGCTTTATTAATCCGGCAGTAACTTCCAGATCACCTGAGTAAAACCTGTACAAGATGGCGGTGTGCTCATTGGATGCAAGAATGCGTCTGACAATGAAAGACTTGAGTGAGTGATACGAGAAAAAATGACTGCTTCTTATGAAGTCAAGAACGTTAACGGATTACTGCCTAAGATGCGCATAGTGGGAATGACTGAGAAAGTTTCATCAGAACAACTGCGGAATTATCTTTTGAAATGTGATCGTGACATATTTCTGGATGACTCGATTTGTAGAATATTGAAAATATCTCAAACAAATAAAAAAGCAGGCATCTGGCAAATAATTGTAAAAGTTGACAAATTCACTTATGATCGCGTTCTGATAGCAGGTAATGTATTTGTTGCTTATGATGTTTGCGTGATATACGATGCTACTGATATAAATCGCTGCTTTAATTGCAACGAATAAAATCATTCATCTCGAAACTGAAAGAAACCTATTTCTTGTCCGATTTGCGATGAAAATCGTGACCTCAAACAATGTTAATCCCTAGCAAATAAATGTTTTTACTCCTTTACCCCAGTAAGTGAAACTGATTCGTAATGCAGAATTTTCGTATCATTCAGATTCAGAAATTTGTGGTGGTGTTCCACGGGATGGTTTGAAAACATCGAATCATTTTTACCTAGTTGAAGGTCCTACCATCTTCAGGGCTGGTTTGAGCAATTTCAGCCACATTGTCCCACATATATAACATACTGTCAGTATGAATAAAATACTGTCACTATGATATCCACTACGAAAAAGCTTCTGTGATATTTTTGAAAAGAAATGTTTGTGATGATCAAATCGTTAGGTATAGTTTGTGAAATTTCAATGTTGTGATGTGGGACGAAATATTACCAATTGAAAACCACTGGAAAGACTAGAAAATTTCAATACCTCGCCTCTCTGATTTCTTTACCCAGTGACAATTTATGTTGAATAGTGAGACTTGTGATGCACTGTTTGAAACCATTGGTGTAGAAATAAATATTACTGTTTGATCTTCCTCTTGAAGATGACCACTTGGTGGTCGAAACACGTGTCGAGGTGATAAAATAATGGTTTGGTGTTGGAAAAAAAACTCCAGTAATATTTATCAGTAAGACTTCAGTATTTTCATTGTTTCATTTCACGGGTAAGAATATAAAACCCTAATGAAACTGCCAAGTGAACCGTATTTCTTGTTTTATTTGTATTCTTGTATTCCTGTGGAACAGAGTTGGTCTACATTTGACAAATGTTTGGTAACCCTTTCCTTATAACTGAATTTCTATAAAAAATCAAGGACCAATCGGCGCCTCAATCAAGAAACGAGTATGACACGGTACAAGGTTTCAATTTTAATTGAATAGAACTGGCCGATACTTGATGAAAATCCATAATAAAAAAATAATCAATAGGTATAGTTTATTCTGTGAGTTTCACTATAAAGTGAAAATCATACAATAAACTATATTGATAATTTTTTTGTTTCAATTTCATGTCGATTCAACCTGTGAAACGTATCTATCAAGCTTGTGTATCGTCAGTCATCCCGTTCTCGTTTAAAAAAGGTAACACATGTCAAAGGTTTCTAGATCTACATTCATTTCCTTTCAAAAAAAAACATCGTTTTTCTGTATAGGGAAAATTTTAGCGTCTGTAATACAAAAATTAAAGGTAAAATCAACGGTATCTGTTTCGGAAATTTTCAAAAAGTTGTTTTTCCTTCTTTGCAATAGCCCATTTTTTTCTTCCAATCCACAGTAATTCCACTTGGACCAAATAAAGCTTCCAAATCATTCAGTGCGGCTGTGTCAATAATACCGTTCAGTAAAACATGACGAATGGAAATAGAAGGAGATACGATTCGTTGAAATATATAGAGCAAAGGAAATACCCGTTGTTTGCCGGAAGGCTGAAAAATAGAAAGAAGATTTTGGCAAATATTTGTCTCCCAAATATTCTTCACGATATAGAGTGTATGCCACTACGAAATATATATACAAAGTAAACACGACGGGCATTTTAAGTAAATCTTCATCCTAGATAAAGAAGAATGAAAAAAAACTGTTCTCGAAATTCGAATTGTTTTGCGAGATTTTTAAAGTGACTCACTTCAAATCTACAAAAAATATGTTAGATGAAATAAATTGCAAATTCTAATGAACATTCATGTCATAATGAAAGGTAAGACTGGCATATCTGGCGTTGAATAACAGTCACAACAAAAACTAAATTTATTGATTTTCACCACTTTAGTTAGAAGGTATTTCAGACTCTTCAGTTATTTTTTCAACCAGTATTGTATAGACGGAAAAATTTTATCAATATAGAGATAAATATAAGGTACATGAAATTTAAGTTTTTAATGAAATTGTTTTCAGTTTCTATGATCCTTTTTTTTCGCAAAACCCAATCTACATACTTCCGAAATTTGACAATACATAAAGGCCATCTTGTTGAAGCTACATCTGTCAAATTAAATGTCATTCATTCAGTCTGTTTTTCCAAATCATCATGGACGGATATAGCACCTAATAATACGTGCAAATAATGAAGTTGGTGGATCAGACTATATATTTTGAATGATGCAACTAATTTTCCTTTATTTTCAGTATTTCAATATTGAATTTTTCAAAAAGGATTTGAAGCTTTATATCTTCTATTAATTATCTGCGAGCGCTTTCGATAGTTGGTCGTACTGCCATCTTCTAGGCACTCCTATTATTTAATATTAATATATATAGCATATATATATATATATATATATATATATATATATATATATATATATATATATATATATATATATATATATATATATACAGTGTGTCAATTTGAAAACTTCCCACCCTCAATATCTCCCTTCCAGTACATAATATGAAAAAATGGTCAGACAGGTCAACTTTATTTGCAAGGGGGACACTCTGAATGAATATTTTCAACCCTCGGGGTTCAACCCCCTAGGAGGGGTGGATGTTACCCTCAGAATTTCAAATGGAAAGGGGGGTCAAGTGGCACATCATTTTGAAGGGCATTCAATTCGCTTGCCGACGGTGCCCTCATTTATTATTTTCCGATCAGCAGTATCCGAAAATGTAGTTCTAAACTAATAGAAGTAATTAGAATTGGCCTATACTAAAATGCCTGGTTATCAAGTTAGTATGCAAAGAAATACAATTTATTGACTCTCTTATAAGTAAAACTTGTGATGACGGGTCAGCTTTTCAACTTTCCATCAGGGGTAAAATTAGACAAGCCTCAAAAAATTTACATTAATTAGTTATCTGATTTCGGTGACTTTCATTTGGGTTTATTATCGGATTTAAAACTCTTATCCCTTTTTTGTTACTTCTGCTATAAAAAGTATCGTTTTTTGAGCAAAAAAGGTGTTCATCGCATTCAAGCCATTTGGTAGTACTATCATTTCAGTTTCATTTGTTGAGCTGATCAGCGATACCTTAGAAAGTGTATAAATTGTAAGAATGGTTTACACTATCCAAGACCGAATTGAAATAATTTTTATTTATGGAGAGGTGGGCAAGTGCGCACGAAGGGCGGCATCTCTTTTTAATGAAAGAAATCCAAATCTTAATATAAGTCACCGGTATGTGCTTGATTTGGTGACAAAGTTTTCCGAAACTGGTTCGGTGAAGAATAAAAAAAGGAATAACCCCAGAGTACTGAATGAGGATGCTCAAATTGAGGTGTTGGGAACATTTGCTGCAGAGCCGACTAGCTCCTTACGATCAGTAGCAGAACAGACGGGAATGTCACACGAGACTGTAAGGAAAGCACTGAAAATGCACAAATTTCATCCATATAAAATGCAGATTCTCCACGAGCTCCATGAGGATGATTATGACAGAAGAATAGAATTCTGTGAAATCATGACTCTTCGAATCAATGCTTTACCTAATCTTCTGTTCAATATCTGTTTCAGTGATGAATGTTCATTTTTCCTGAATGGCAATGTTAATAGGCAAAATTGTCGCTATTGGAGTGACGAAAACCCTCACAATTTTCGAGAAGGACATACACAACACCCACAAAAAGTTAATGTTTGGGCTGGTATTCTTGGAAATGCCATTATCGGACCTTTATTTTTTGAAGAAAACTTGAATGGTGATCTGTACCTAGATATGCTTCAAGCACCTATCGATCCACTTATAACTCACGAGCTCGAAACTCAAATTGATGCACACGGTAATTTACTGTTGCAGGAAGATTTGTTACATTTCCAACAGGACGGTGCGCCACCTCATTATTTTCGCCCCGTCCAACAATGGTTGAACGAGCGATTCCGGGAGAGATGGATTGGCAGAAGGGGATCAATTGAGTGGCCACCGAGATCACCGGATTTGACTCCATTAGATTTTTTTCTTTGGGGATATCTCAAATCTGTCGTTTATAAAACACAGCCCACTGATATGGATGACCTCAAAGGACGAATTACAGCAGCATGCCGGTCAATTAGTGGTGAAGTTTTCCAAAATGTTCGAGAGGAGTTCGAAAACAGACTGTATTACTGTTTAGAGCAGAATGGACAACATTTTGAACATATTATCAGATAAAGCGTAACAAGATGGTTGAAATTTGTTTTTTGCAATTTAGTATTTTTTGTTTGCACTCGATGCGTATTTCGTTAACTAAGTAGTTCTACATTCCTCTCACATCCACGAATTCGAATATTACTCAAGGGTTGGAACGATGCTACCTAGTACGATGCTCACCTTTTCCAATAGTCCATTACAATCATTTGTTTTGAATACCAACCTGAATACCAAACATCTAGTGCGGGCGAGTTTTAATCATTTATTCTTATTCACTTCTAATCACCGTTCGTTTGGAACGTTATTGTTCAAAAACTGCTCATCAAAAACTAATGAAAAAGGTATCATTGGCAAGAGAATTGAATGCCCTTCAAAATGATGTGCCACTTGACCCCCCTTTCCATTTGAAATTCTGAGGGTAACATCCACCCCTCCTAGGGGGTTGAACCCCGAGGGTTGAAAATATTCATTCAGAGTGTCCCCCTTGCAAATAAAGTTGACCTGTCTGACCATTTTTTCATATTATGTACTGGAAGGGAGATATTGAGGGTGGGAAGTTTTCAAATTGACACACTGTATATATATACAGTGTGACCCATTTAAAATGGAACCACCCCTGTAGAATGTGCATTTTTCAATCAATCTCAATTTTTTTTTATTGAAATATTAAGCATGAAAAACTGTATCTTGACACTAACTTTCACAATTTTAGTTTCATTTCCAAGGCACTCTATGGTTTTTTTTGTTTGTCAAAAACGGCAAAAGTTTATTAGGCAATTTTTGTTTTCAAATTTGACTACACCACTGGATTCGTAGTCATTATAAATCAAAACTGTCAAATTTTCATTAAAAAATATTTGTTAACAACGAAGTTACAACAACTTCAATTTTGGAAACAAAGTATTTGTTTGTAATTTTTATTCAGATTATAGACATATTTGAGATCTGACAACACTGTCATCACCAAGTAGAACACCAGTGAATTTGTACAGTGAAAATCCGAAGTCAACAGCTCAATGCGTTCTACAGTTATAACTCCTGAAAATATGGTAATGTGAGAGATTTGTGGTGCAAGCGTTTTGTAATAAAAATCTGACTACGCCACTGGATTTGTGGATAATATTCCCTTAAAATCATTCATTTGAGTGTAGGTTACAAGAAGTGTATTCTAGAATAACAGAAAATCAAAAATTCATTTTCAAGTTATGCAGTACTTAGTACATTCTTCCGCATAGCCGCTAAAATCAAATTGATTTAAAGCATGGAAATCATTTATTCAATAATAAAACAGAGAGCAGGACAAAAATTGTTCCCTGTAAATTCTTCATAACTCAGCTAAAACAATCTTTTAGAGGAGATATCAATAATTTGAAGAAGCTGAACTCATTATGCAAAGGGTTTATAATAAATCAACAGTAGGCTGTGATTTTGACAGTTAATCATAAATAAAATAATAGTTGTTAGTTACGTGCATTTAATAATGGCTTTGCAATTATCATTAGAAGAAAGAATTGAAATTGTGAGAATTTCTGGGGACAATTATCATAGTGAAAGAGAAGCAGCTAGGATATTTAATCACAGACATCCAAATCGACTTCCCATTGACAGAAGCACCGTCAGTAAAATTAACAAAACATTTAAAGAAACCGGTGCAGTCAGCAAACATATTTTAAAAAATAATCACCGAAGAAGAAATTTAAACGAAGGTGCTGTTTTAGATTATTTTAGAAACCACCCAAACAGAAGTTTACGAGTCGCCAGTTTGGATTTAAACTTACCGAGAGAGACTATTCGACGATGTCTTAAACAAAACAAAATGAGAGCATTTAAACCTAAATTTCTTCACTCTTTAAAGGCAGGTGATGAAGTGAAACGTATGGAATTTTGTTTGTGGGCACAAGGCGAGTACCTGAATACAAGAAATTTTTTAAACTGCATAATGTTTAGTGATGAAGCTTCTTTCAGCACCAATGGGGTAGTTTCATCGCAAAATGCTCGGTATTGGTCTACGGAAAATCCGCACTGGATCATAAATTGTAAAAGTCAATATTCCGAAAAAGTTAACGTTTGGTGTGGTATAGTACAAAATAGAATAATAGGTCCATATTTTTTTGATGGAAACATAAACGGGCAAAATTTTTTGGAATTTCTAAATAACCAATTATCGGACGAAATAGATGAAATGCCTCTTGCGGAACAAGTAAATTTATATTTTCAGCTCGACAGCTGTTCCGTGCACAATTCGAGGATTGTTAAAGAGTGGCTAAATAACCAGTTTCCAAATCATTGGATAGGACGAGGTAGTGACTTAATTGAATGGCCACCTAGATCGCCTGATCTAACAATATTAGACTTTTTTCTGTGGGGTATTCTGACACAAAAAGTATACAGAACAAGACCAACGAATCGAGCTGAACTCATGCAAAGGATACGACAAGCTTGTGGCGAAATTACAGTTCAACAAATAAGAAATAGTGTAAACAATATTCGGAAGAGATACGATAAATGTATTGAACTTAATGAAGGTTTGGTAGAAGCCACAAAAATTTGAATGTTTAGTTTCAAATCAATGTTTATTTTAGTATCAGTTTTTTCTTAATGGCAATTAATTGTTGAATAAATACTTTGAAACTTGTTTGTATACATTTTGTTTTCATCAGCTATAGAAGAAGGTAGAGTAAGTTCAGAATCTCATAAAATGTGATTTTCCAGGTGCGCTGTTACAAAAGTACTATTATTTATTATTGGGAAACTTCCAAAAAGCTTACAAGTATGACCATTGATACTTCAAGATTCTATCAAGATTTGGTAAAAGCGCAATTGGGAGATCCCATGACATGAGATTCTGAACTTGGTCTACTACTACTACTACTACACTTCTCGTAACCTACACTCAAATGAATGATTTTAAGGGAATATTATCCACAAATCCAGTGGCGTAGTCAGATTTTTATTACAAAACGCTTGCACCACAAATCTCTCACATTACCATATTTTCAGGAGTTATAACTGTAGAACGCATTGAGCTGTTGACTTCGGATTTTCACTGTACAAATTCACTGGTGTTCTACTTGGTGATGACAGTGTTGTCAGATCTCAAATATGTCTATAATCTGAATAAAAATTACAAACAAATACTTTGTTTCCAAAATTGAAGTTGTTGTAACTTCGTTGTTAACAAATATTTTTTAATGAAAATTTGACAGTTTTGATTTATAACGACTACGAATCCAGTGGTGTAGTCAAATTTGAAAACAAAAATTGCCTAATAAACTTTTGCCGTTTTTGACAAACAAAAAAACCATAGAGTGCCTTGGAAATGAAACTAAAATTGTGAAAGTTAGTGTCAAGATACAGTTTTTCATGCTTAATATTTCAATAAAAAAAAAATTGAGATTGATTGAAAAATGCACATTCTACAGGGGTGGTTCCATTTTAAATGGGTCACACTGTATATATATATATATATATATATATATATATATATATATATATATATATATATATATATATATATATATATGAATTAGTAAATCATTTCAGATCATAATAAACAAAATTGAATTATAAATTTAGAAAATCAAGATTATCAAAATTGACTCAGAAAGTTCATGAAACTGAATAAAGAAAGATCACTCAGTATATAAATAAGTTTCAATTTATAATATGGCAAACCAAGACAGAGGAAAGGAAAACAAATATCACCAGTTGTGACAATAGGAAATTTTGAATCGAAATTAAGAAAAACTGAAAAATCTGAATTGAAGAGTGGTTATGAACATTGTCAGTTATTGGTAATATTGTAAGAATATTAGTATATATTGTTAATAGACTATGTATACATTATTCAAAGTGCGGAAAATAACAAATTTTGAGTTCGTTACCATACAAAAAAATTTGAAATGAGTGTTACCAAGGAGATATCAACGTGGGGTGTTGTCAAGCTAAGAGGAGTTAGACGCAGAAAATATCAAGTGAATTGAAAGAACAGAATTAAAAAGTATAAAGTGAACAAAACCTGAAGAAAATCAGTATTAATCAATGAATATTTATTAATATTATAAAAGGAATAGTAAATACTCACCCAGAAAATGAATTTGGACTCCTGAAATTCTACAACTACATCCAAGGACCTATTGTTTGGGTCCTTGGATGTATAGAGAACTAACCATTTATATTCGATACAATTCAGCAACAATATCCGGTAAATTTCCAAAATTTTCACAGTTAACTTTTGTGCGCCATACACAACACTTTGAATATTTACAATCGTTTTGAACTGATTTAAATTTGAAAAAATATAATTTCTGTCGAAAGACACTCTGTAATATTAACAAATTATTAACCATTGAAAATTTCTAAAGAAAAATGCATATAAGAATATCTCAGAACCTGTCTTTTTCATAGAATAACAAATCTGAAAAAGATCTGTGCATAATATTCAACTACCGGGACAATAGTTCCATAGAACAGTTTCTGAGAAGTTCAAACAGTAGGTATTCATATTTGTGAATTTATAATTTCCTAGAAGTAAGTTATTTAGCTGCAGTTTAGTGTAGCCGGTTAGAGTTGTATCAAAACCACAATTTCATTTTTTTGTATTTCAACGTTTATTCAAAAATTTTATTCAAAAATTTCATTTGGTAAAACAATTTTCAATACAAATTGGTGATACAGCAAACACAGAACCCTTTCCAAGAACTCTACCTGGAGAAAGAGAGCTGCATGTTCTTTGAGCTGACTGAACCGAGCAAATAAGAAAATTGAAGGTAAGAAATTGCAACAAAGTGTATGTATCTGGCTGGAAAAAATTTTCAGTCCACTAAAATTCCAGAAAACAAGTCAAAATAATCAAATTCAAAAAAAATAAATAAAAAAGATATATATATTATATATATCTCATTCTGATGTATGAGATGTATTGATGTAAAGTTCCATATAGATCCGTTCACTCATTCAAGCGCGAAAGAGCCACAAACATACATATATACATACATTCATCCATCGTCACAAACTTTAACATTTATAATAACAACATACATTGACAAACACATTGAATGACAGGAGGTCGCAGTGAGAAACTTGTGGAACACTCGGAGTCACATTAATTGCAGAAGATATTCCTAGTGTTGTTGATTCGAACACATTGTGAAAGAATGATCAGTCCGTTGCAGTATATGCTAGCAAAACCAAAAGCTTGTAGTTCAGCTAGAAGTATTCTATGTTTCATTTTATCTATTCAGATACTGTTTATCTATGTACCATTCATGGAAGAGGAGAATATTCAAATCAAATTATTTATGTATATATTTCCTTGTCTAAAAAAGATTTTTCACTTCAGACGGAAAAGAGGAGAATACAATATATGTTTTCTATTCTCACATTGCCATTAGCCTATTGTTGATTGGTTTCATTCACATTAGGCGATATGCGCAATTCAATTTTCAAATAGACATCATTTGTTTTCGGAAAAACCCTCGAAATCCGGTATAAACGCATATCTCCAAATTCATCCTGCTCCACATTCATTCCGGCTCTGATATAACACTGTTAAAACTCGGGTCGAAACGCTACATTACCCAATTCAAAGTTTGGCTTACGAGAAAAGTTTGGTAGCTTGTTTAAGTAGAAAATATTAAATTAGTTTTCTTCTCCTTATCGCCCAACAGTAAATAAGAAAATTTTAGAGTTTCCACTCCACTTTGCAGCCGGAGAATAAAGAATTAAGGAAAAGGGTGGCCTCAGTGAAGGGATACGTTTATTCGTATGGATAAGCGTATGAAAAATATCATATGAATATCAGAAACTATGGATAAAGTCTGATAACCTACACAAGTATAACCATAAAGACAAAGTGATTATAGATCATTAATAGCTGAAAGTTCTTGCAGAGAGATGTACTACTGGAGACTGCCGGTCTCCAGTAGTAGTCACTGGAAGAGTGTAAAACAAAATTTTCAAGTTTCCTTGACGGTTTCTGTGAATAGGATTTCGATCACTGAGGTATTTCTTCAACCTCCTTCTTTGTCTTGTCTTCGTACCTGTTCTCGAAGAGCATAGGTCACAGAGCTTACACCACTTTTCCACGTCTCGACGGAAATTGACCCAGTAAAACCTCTCGCGCACTCTCGCTAGAGTTTCATTTACTCCGAAATGCCCTCCAGTGCGACCGTCGTGGAGCTGTTCAAAGATATTCGGGATACACGTCTTTGAAAAGATTATCTAAAATTTGTGGGTTCTTTCATCCGGGTTTTTCCATTTCCTAGTGAGTAGGTTATCTCAAATGCACATGGAATGCCATTGGAGCCAATAACTTGTTTTCGTGCTGGTCGTACTTGAAGATCACTTGCCATTCCGGCCTCACTCCTTCGTCAATCTATTCTCGTACAATTTTCAATATCAGATCCTTCTTCTGCGCTACCATGATGTCTTGCCTCGTCATGAAGGTAGTGTCATCCTCAGGGGCTGTTATCGACCGTAGCACACCATGGTCAGGTGATTCCTCAAATTTTCTGTCCGTTGCTACCCTCCGGGTCAGAGGGAACCCGAAGCGGCGGGAGGCAGGGGAGCTTATCTCTCTATCAGAGGTGTCCATGAAGGAATCTCTGCCCGCTACCTCATGGTAGGATGTCAGGCATGGTCTTTTCGAGAGGCTATCTATGTTTCCATGACTCTTTCCTTTCCGAAGTTTCCGGAAAACCCTTTCAATTTTTTTCCACTCCTTCAAGCTTCTTTTCAAGTATCCTTTCAGCTCCCTCAAGCTTCTCATCGACTGATTTTTCCAATCCATCCTTCGTTTCCTGAAATACCTTTTCAAATTCTTCCCAGATCAATTCCTGTACCTTCCCTTTACTCACTTGGAAAGTTCTTGAATCTTCGAATAGATGAAGGTACATCTTATTATCTTTTTCTTGTTTCTCCTGAATATTTACTTATGAATCACGATATTTCTTTCTGTTTCTTTCTTGTTTTTCCAGAATATTCACCAGCAAGTCTCTGTCTTTTTTTGTCTTTTCTGAATAGTTGGAAGTAATTCACGACCTTCATTTCTGCGTAATCTTTTTTCTTTTTTCCTTCATTCATCTTCTTCATTTTGGTGTTTTCGTTCTTCCGCCAGGCAACTTCATTTCCCTTTTGATACAACAGAACACTAACTAAAACTTCAACTATTATTCGACTGTCTATCGCCTTACTAGATCGCTCCGCGTACCGCACTGTAACTTCCACTTGATCGTCTAGATGGGCGAGTGGATGACACTTATATTTGTCAATCGAAGGCGCTGATATATTTCATGGAATTCCATCCATTCAGTTGTGTATGGCATTTGTTTCAACTTCATCACGAATATTTCAACTGTGCTGTTATAGTTTAAAAATGGAATCTTACATGTATAAGGACGCTGTTCAAATCTGAGTCAGTAGAATCCTCTGACATCGAGTTTTATTTGTGTCGCCTAGGTTCATTCTCAATTATCCTGAGAGATTTCCGTGGAGAAATAACCTGGAAGCTTGTCGCGAAACTAGAAATGAACGAAAAGAACGAATAGAACTGAAACTGCGTGACAAAACATCGAGTCTGTTCTCTGTTAATTAAAGAAAATGTCGCCTGGCAATAGAAACGGTGGAGTTCTTTCTCTTCATTAATTCAACTAATCTACTATGTAAGAAATTTGAGAATCATACTAATCATCTTTTCTATTCATACCTTCAGACCTTCCATAAAATTATGGGAATTATTAAAGCACAATTGTTTCTATCCAAATCGTGTTTTGGAAAACTGAAAAACCATTGCCTGAACGTTATTAGTGGACATAATATTTTTTTTTTGTAAAAAAACCTGAATTTTATATTCATCTAGCTAGATGATATACCATAGACAGTGTCTTCGTAAGAGGGTTCGTTATGCCCTTTCGCCTCAACATTCCTAACCGTATACTTTTTGTGACAAATAGCATTTTTTTGTTGATGAGCCATGGTTCGGTCGGTAGCCAAGCGGTTCGGCGTGGGTGCTTTGTTCACTCACTTGAATTGACTGCCGTGGTGGTCGGTGGTTCAAGCCCTAGTCTGAACGATCGATCTCCACTTGCTATCGTCCAACCCGTGTTAGGAATCACACGTTGAAAGGTAAGACCTCGTTAATCCTTAGCTCGCACAAGTTTCGACTTCTGAGGGTTGTCGTTCGTAGGGGTGCGACAGCTGGTTAACGGAAAAACAGAACATGATGATAATAATACATAACTTAACGAGTAGGAAATGTGACCATTACTCATGGGAATGAAGTTGTCATGAATTATTCAAGCGGGTTATGTTAATTTTTCGCGAGTAGAATACTATAATTTTTCTATGGCTCACAATTGGAATATTTCAGAATGACATTTTATTGAATCTTAGTAAAACCATGTAGTTTCATAACAAGAATAATTCTAAAAATGGCATTCAAAAATATTTCCGATTCGTGTTATTTTATTCAATTCGAAAATTTATGAATTTGAAAATGAGAAAATATAAAGAATCGATTGACCTGATGGAAACGTTGCCAGTGCTTGTTTTTTTTTTAAATTGAATAATTTCTGTTAGCTAACCACACAGAAATAGTGAAATAATTTTCACATTCTTCACATAAATACAGGTTGAGTCGACAAGATTACCTTGATCCATTGCTATCAGGAAAAACAATTTTTCGAATTGCTCAATTTTTTTTCGCAGTCGTTTTCTCGCATACTGGATAATTGAGCCGAGCGTGGCCAGCTTAAGTTATATTTTTGTAATAAACACCTAGTTTATGAATACGTAATTCGTTTCTATATTTTTTTAGCTCTCTAAAGAATTTTTGTTTTCGAATATACATTGCGTCATTGCCAAGTTATTCCAGAAAAACCTATTTTGCAAGAATAGTTTTTTAATTCACCACTCGCATATCTACAACAATTAGGTGGATTTTTCAGGAATAGTTAGTCAACATCACTATGATAATTTCGGAAATCTCAACATTCGGAAACAATATATAGAGTGCTCGGTAAAACCAGTCAAGTTCCATTCATTTTCAAATAGACATAATTCAACTTTTTCCAATGAAACAATAAAACACCCTATATTTTTTCATTTGTATGGAATGTTTCAACATTTCTTTACATTTTTCATCATAGGTATACTATACGAAGAACTGATATTTTACAAATCATATCCAGTTTTATTAATTGTTGTAAACACAAAAAATTCATTTATTTACGTTCACTCACTCAAATTTTTTTCAATATGAACAATAACACCTAACTTTTTTATTGAATAGAAGAGTCCAAAAGTTGATCAAAAGGACGACCATTTTCTACAACACATAATGTCTAGTCTTTTTTTAAACGAATTCTCTACACGTTTCAGCATATCCTCTGTGATTTCCCTGAAATCTCTAGTGATTATTCATTTCATGTATTCTATAGATATTGGAGGAGTTTGGTAGACAATCCATTTGATATGACCCCATAAAAAAATCTATTTTGGACAGGTCGAGTGATCTGGGTGGTCACGCCAGAGGCCCAACACTACCTATCCATTTTTGATTGAAATGATCGTTGAGGTATTCCCGTACTTCAGTTTCAACATGTGGTGTGCACCGTCTTGTTGTAGCCAAATTCTAAGTATTGTTCCATATAGAACCCCGTCCAATAAATTCGAAAACACACGCCGAAGAAATCTTACATATTTTCTTCCAGTGAAATTTCCATCAAAAAATACGGACCGTTAACTTTTTTTCCGAGAATTCCACCCCAAACATCCAGTGCCCAACGCTGTTGATGGTTTAGGCAACGAACACAATTGGGGTTTCTGTTACATAATAATGCATGTTATGCCAATTCACAGTTCCATTTTTATGAAATTCGCTTAATCAGAAAATAACACAAAATCGAAAAAATCATTTTCCAGAATGAACTTTTTAAAGCCCCATCAGCGAAATTGAACACGTTTTTTAAAATATCTTCCTCTTGGGTCAATTGCACAAGCGTGTCTCATTCGAGACACGCTGGTTTTAGAAAATCCTTATTTTCTGCTCAGGTCTCGGGTACTCACATAGGGATTTTCAACAAGGTGAAGAGCAATTTGAACTGTATTCTTTCTGTTTGTTACAGGGCAGACACGTTCTAACTTCTCGTGTTTGACATTACCAGTTCTTTCAAATCTTGTGTTTAGAACTTGAAATACCCTTCCATCTGGTTGTCTTCTTTCGTGAAACTTGTCATTGTAAGTCCTAGATCAAAGGAGGCAGTCTGTCACGTTTCACCAAAGCATAGACCATTTGTACCATATCTTCCAAAACATAATTCATAATGAAAATGATTTAATCTTCACGTGAAAGAAATTTCAACACATGACGTTATTGACAAATTCCGAAATTCACTTTTTGATGTTTGTCAGTCACGGATAACTGGGTTTTTGAAGAAAAAGCAGTATAAATTTTCTTCAGGTTTTTTACGCAATTCTTACCGTTGAAACCGCTGATAACTACCACTAGATGATATAGCTAATGTACTAGCAAATAGTTTGAATATTCGAAAAACAAATTTGAGAAAGTGAACGTAAGAAAATATTTTTTTTTATGATTACAACAATTACTAAAACTTGGTATAATTTGTAAAATATCATTTTCTCGTATTGTTTACGTCCGAAAAAAACATTAGAATGATGGAATATTTCATACAATTGAAAAAATAGAGGGTGTTTCATTTGAGAAAGTTGAAAAATTCTGTTTGAAAATGAAATAAACTTGACCAATTTCACCAAACACCCTATATGTTGTTTACGAAAGTTGAGATTACAGAAATTATCAGAGTGAATATTAACTATTACTAAAAAAAAGCCATTTAATTGCTGTAGATATGCGGTTGGTGAATTGAAAAAGTATTGTCTGCAAAATATGTTTTTCTGGAATAACTTGGCAATGCCGCAATGGAAATTCGAAAACAAAAAATCCTTAGAGAGCTGAAAAAACATGGAATCGAATGATTTATTCATATACTGAGTGTTCTATCAGAACAATTTAACTTTGGTTGCAGTATGCAAAAAAATTATTTTGAAAGATAATATTCATCGATATGACTACAAGAAAATTAAGCAGTTCAAAAAATTATTTCCTCTGTTAGCAATGGACCGAGGGAATCTTATTGACTCACCCTGTATATTTGAAGATAATTTACACTCATGTTTTCTGTAATCATTTTTTACTCTTATCCTAGATTGAGTTATCTTTTGACTTATCTCATATACGTAATGCAACAACAAAGTATCATATTCGAATGGTACTTTATTTTCCACTAAATATTTTACAAAACCACAACACGCGTTTCATTATATAATAGCTTCTTCAGGCGTGTTCATACTGGGAAACTCTACCTGTTGAATTCTCAAATGATAATAGCAATTTCAACTACCCGCCTAATGACTAATTATTTTACCAGAGTTAAGGTATAAACTGTCTGTCTTTCTGTTTAAAATCGGTTTTTCCGTTAATCAGCTGTCGCCCCCATATGAACGACAACTCTCAGATGTTGAGAAACTTGTGCGAGCTAAAGACTAACGAGGTCTTACCTTTTAACGTGTGATTCCTAACACGTTCCTAACTGATTTGGAATTCAGGCTTTATGAAAGAAATTTCAACAACTATCTGCTAGTTTAGTGAGAGCCACCAGGTTCAATAATCGTTATCTATTAAACAAGGGAAAAAATTATTAGATTTTAGCTTGAGGTTCTGTTGTCTCCCGACGCGAAGCGGAGGGAGACAAAAAACCGAGAGCTAAAACCTATTATTTTTCCCGTGTATAATAAATACACAATTTTTTTCTGTAACGGGAAAAACAGCGATTCAATTAAAAAAAACATGTTGATACAATATGTTGAAATCAGAAAATTATCGATGTGAAATTTGAATTTTCAAACAATTTTAAAATTGATTACTTCCTTCTTTTCCTCAGAAGATTCCCTCATCCTTGTTTTTTGTATCAGATGGAGTAGTAGAAATCCAAAAACTGTCTTTCCCAAAAACAGGTAGGCTTTTGTACTTATAGCGTTGCTAGGAAACCAACAATAGAAAATCAAATATCTGTCAATTTATTCAACGAAAGTCATTTTTTGTGGAGGAAAAAATCAGTTTTTTATCGACCTTTTTTGGGTAATTGTTACCTTCCACAATCTGAAAAATATAAAAATTATAATGGAGAACTTTATACAAGTGTAGAAGGGCAAACTTTTTAGTTTACCCCGATAAGTTACTGCGTAAAAATCAAAGTATTTTTCACAAAGAAAAATCTTCTATTCATTAGTAACTTGTCGTATTTAACAATTTTGACTATCAAAAAAATTATTAAGAAATAATACTTATCTTTTACGTTTCGGAGGCCAAAATCTGCCTCCGTCTTCAGAAATGGATAAAAAAATTCGAATATATACGCAGTTTTTCCTTTTTTGATAGCTCATTTCTTTACTTCTTTTTCAGATTGTGGAAGGTAACAATTACCCAAAAAAGATCGATAAAAAACTGTCAATTTAATTCTGTGATTTGACTTGAAAATTGCGAAAATTATGGTCAGTAGTTATTTTAAAAAATGTCTAATTCAAAGTTTTCGCTGACTTCACCGGAGTTAGTAGAAGCAGCAAAAGTAGCGTCACGAAAATTATTGCCAGCTAAATCGCGGAAAATTTATGAAACCGCGTTTTCAAGATTCATGGAATGGAAGATGAAAAAGACATGCAGTTCTTTCTCGGAGACGGTATTATTGGCTTATTTGTCGGAATTGGCACAACAACAAAAGCCATCAACAGTGTGGTCGAATTATTCAATGATTAAAAGTATGTTACAATCCAATAATAATGTAGACATTTCAAAATATTTCAAACTAATTACATTTCTGAAACAAAATTGGAAAGGTTACACGCCCAAGAAAGCTGCGATATTTACGAGTACACATATTAGTGACTTTTTAAATAATGCTCCCGATGAAGTTTATTCAATGGCCAAGGTTGTTGATCATTATGATAAACATTGTGAAATTATAAAACAACGATAAAAATGAAAACAACAATAAAAATTAATTGGCGCTCCGTAGCGACTTCATTGACTCCAGTGCCGCATTTGCTTTTTCAGCTGCAGGAAAACACGGAAAAACCTGCAGTACCACATCATCTCAAGATCTTCATCTGCCAATGTCCTCTCTCTCTCTCTCTCTCTCTCTCTCATGAAACAATATGTAGGGTATCTCCAGAGGCTCCAATAGATTCAATACATTGCCAGAACACTTTATGACACGACTATCGTCAAACTTAAACCAGTTCGTTTCGTCTTTGTCCAAGGCGTAATAATGACCAAATTCAACGCCATAACCATAGTGAACAATGATTGCATGAATATTATAATAGTGGTCTGCTAGATTGAAATATTTATCAGATGAAGAACCTTCGAAAGAGTTTCTTGCTTCCGTGAGAGGTTGAGTCTTGTTTGAAATTCTTTCTCTCGACCGCACTTTGCGTGGACTCTAGAATCGAGAAAACAAATGATACAGAAAATATATGTTATCCATTGGAGTCTACCGAGCTGGAGTATGTGCGACAAAAACAATATAACTTTTTTTATTCTACCATTTAGAATATCTACTCAGTAGGTCGAAGGCTCAACTACAACTTCTTTTTTATATTACAGTCCAAACGATATGAGGAGTGAAACTTTTCATCACAGTTATTTTATCACAGATTTTGCTGTTAAAGTCCACTTTATATCTGTCGGCTAGTTTTTTTCTTCATTTTTCTGAGAGATTTTCGCGGAAAAATCACCGGCAATCTACGCGCAATAAAAATAAAAAGTTAATTCGATTAACGAATGGGAGTGGAAACTCCGGACAAAATGCCGACTGTATTCTCGGCTAATTAATGAAATAGTCGCCTGGGTAAGAACGTAGACAGAAAGGTCAGTCATTTTTTCTCTTTATCAATTTAAGGAACTCTTTTTCATTCTCTGGCTCTTGGGTTTAACTTGAGAGTAATAGATGAGAAAAAAATCCCTATTTATGCATTTACGGAAAAGCTGAATAACTCAGTGCGTGCAAGCTGCTGGTTGTAAATTATCTGTCATTGACGGTAAAATAACCCAATTGGAGAATTTTTTATATCAATCTTTTCCCATCCAACTGTTCGCACAGATATGTGGAAAGTTTGATATCGAAGTATCGTTCATTACAGCAGAAAAAAATCAATAACGAATGACAATGAAAACAAAATATTTCAGTGAAGCATGAATCAGTAGTATATAATTTGATTTATGATTCTTGCCCAAAACTTGCTCACGACAACGCCCGTCTGCACTTTTCCCTAAATACCGTCCGGAAATCAAACGAATGTAGAGTGGAAGTTCTACATCACCCACCATATTCCTATACCTCTCGCTAACCGACTACTCTATCTATTCAAGCACTTCGATAACTTCCTCATCGGTAGAACCTTCGCCCAATAGGACCACGTAGAAACGGACTTCGTTGACTCCATCGAATCCCGAGCACACAATTTTTATGCTGACTGAATTGATCGACTTGTGTTATGTTGGAAAAAGTCCACCGATTCAAATAGCGCTTATTTCAATTGAATTGAATGAGTATTCAAAAAAACAGACGAAACTATTGAAACATTTTTGTTTTTGAAATTTCCAATTTCTCCTATATTAACATACAAATATGAACTGAATACAATCATGAGTGAAATCATAACAAACGATTCTACTTCTTATTGGAATAACTTCCTGAGAAACTCAATGTTTGAATGAAAGTAGCTTTGTTGAAAAGGCTTCTTTTTTCCAGTTTGTGTCTGAAACTAACTTTTAGCACGATCTACACATCTTTACTTCTTTGAAATTTATTGCTCTTTTCCTTTCTTTGGAAAATTCCCACATGTTTTTGTATCAAGATGGAGAAGTAGAAATCCAAAACCTTTTTTACTCAAAAAGTCAACCTTTCCTAAAAATATACCTCTTCAATTCAAACAAGATTCCTTTGGCTGAGATTCGTTCAAATGAGTAAATGAATGTCATTACGATGTCATCGATGAGATGAGTAGATCGAACACAATCCGTGACATAAAGTCGTGATTTCATTAATGAATTGTTCGTTTTTTATTATAATGTTGTTCAGATTGGTACTGAATATCTGATAAGGCAAGTGTCTTACGACGAAACATTGGATGTCTACCAGTGAGGACGACAAAACATAATGATTAGAGGAATTCATGAGGAGTCTTTGAAGCTGGTTTCAACAATGACCATCAATCATTAATTTTGGTACCGCTTCTCCAAATTTTTTATGTCTCAATGAAATTCTTCACCCTGTTCCAAACAAATGTCATCCAGATCGTTTGCGAAGAGTCTTATATGTTCATACAAGTGATACACTTTCATACTCATATTCCATCCAGGATTTTTGATGATTTCAAGACATGTTGTTTACTAGTAATTGATAGTTGTCATTTTTTTCGTTACCTGAGATCGTTTAGCAGATAACATACGCAATATTATTTCCAAGGATTTCAAATGAATGAGTTTTCAACCCATGCAATGGCTTGAAAATGTCGAATAATTTTCAGCTAGTCTGAAAAACCTTTCATGTTCAGCTGAGAAATTTCGGCCACATTGTCCCACATAAACACTATTAGAGTTCGGGCTCTTGAGCTTATGAACGCCAGATTTCTCCATCTCGGCAATTAAAAGGAAATTGGATAACCAGGCATGTGGTCTGAATGCTACTTCTACATTGTTTTTTCTGAAAAAAACCGCAATTGTCCCTGTTCTTTTACCAAAATAGGTTTGAGTTGAAAATCCCTTAATTTATTCTTGTTTGATCTGGTGGTATATTACTCAGTACGTAAATACCCCAAAAATGCGTAGACTTAGCTTACAGAATGAATAATCTGGGTAAATTCATTAAAAACAATAAAGACGAAACTTTGATGTCGAATAGATCAGGAGTATATAAGCTGACTTGTTTGTGGCTCTTGCCCAAAATTGTATATTAGCCAAACAGGTAGAATATTTTCCTAAAGAATTAAAGATAATAAAAGCAGTTTTGTAAATAGAAAGACCAACTCTACATTTGCAAACCACCTTTTAACAGAAAATAATGAATACGACGTCTTACATTTAGAAGAAAAAAGTTTGAAACTCTATCTTCTAGAATAGAATTTGGGAATTCATGTAATTTACTGAATGACCAAATAGAATTCCGTTACTGAATATTTTCTCAAATGTAGAAACTGGTACATAAGTTCAGGTAATTTAATTCATTACAGGTACACATAAAACATTAAATGACCAAGAAAATCTCAGATTCGTTTGAAAGTGGTTGACAATGTTTCTGGTGTATTTCATCAGTTAGGACTTCCATTGTCTAATATAATATAAATTGATTTGAAATCCCTGAAAAAAATAAAAAGATTAACCGTAAATAACAATTTCATCAAAACAATAAACTGAAATTACAAGGAAATAACATACAAGCTACAATCAGAAAATAAAAAATTGAAATAATAATAAAAGCTGAAAATTAAGAAATATTATCAACAAAAAAGGAAAATAAAAATAAAAATTTGAAAGATTCCAAACCAAGTTACGTCACGACGTTTCGATTGTTAGTATCCACAATCGTCTTCGGGTGATAAATGGAATTATTCCTCTGAGATTTGACTATTCATAGGTCATTCGGGTGCTTTCACCTTTCACCTATCTCCTCTGTCCTCTTTCTGCTTCATTGGTTGTTATCGGCATAACTGTCCTCTGTCGCGATCGATCAATATCCTGAATAACAAACCATGGACAGATAACAGTATGAGTACTACTTTCTTTCTTTATCTCTCTCTCCTCAGACTTTCGAGGAAGAGATCGATATTGGTGCTCATGTATTGATGGAAAATGATAGGTCAGAAAATACTTGAATATCGATGTCATACAATCTTTCGAGCTGTGAACCAAGCCCCTGAGTCTTTTGGGTTGGAAACTTTGGAAAAGTCTATAAGTCCACTTTGAAAATTATGCAATACTTGTATGGAATAACATTTTCAGCAATCAGGGAACACTTTGATAATGTCTTCAAAATGAGTGAGTATGTCATGCGAAACCTTCATTTTGACTAGAATGTGATTTGCGAAGTAATTTGTAGAAAAAATTAAAATTGATGTGTAATTTATATTCTCATCTTTCAATCAAACTTGAAAATAATGAGGGCTTATGATTTTTATGAACGGGAAACACTTATGTCATGACAATTTTTGCGGATAATAAGCAAGGATAATTTTGTTGGGGAAAGAACATATGCAATCACGTTTTATTTCTTATGATGTTCATCTTTCTTCGAGTGAATATTACGTTTACATGAAGGTTGAGAATCATTTGATCTCTGCTTATTTCAGAACATTATCAAGATAATGATCTCGATCAATAACTTTTGGTTGTAATGTCCCAATATTCCAATATTCAAGGTCCAACTTGGACCACTGTGGCTAATATTCTAACTAAAAATGTTGGGCAGTGTGAAGTATATTTTCATCTTCGGAGAGCTGCGGGAGTTTGTGAAACATCAAAATTGATACGTACGTATTCTGGGAGGGGAAGGCCTATTGTGAAAGGCAAAATTGAATGATTCCACCGGTCATCATTTCTGTTCAAAACATCGAAGACAGTACGGGAAATAATAGTAGCTGGTATGTTCTCTTGTTCTCTCCAAACTATTTGCTCTTCAATCTTCAGGCATCTTCTCTCAACATTCGTCCACTGGAGTTAATGTTCCATACAAGTAGCAGACTGTTGGAGCAGTTGACACAGAACCTCCTACAATTTGATGCCATTTTTCAATAACGTTCTCAAAAGTTTTTCTGTATTACCAAAAGCTAACCTATGAGTATAAGCATGGATGAATTCATTTGAAAGGGTGAAACTGAGACACAACAGTTCATATAGAAAAAGAGAGAATTATGATTATTCATTGATTACAAGAAAATACATATTTCAAAATGAAATTTCAAAACATTCATCTTTCTCAATTACCTACACGGTAGGTTGTGGTAATTTCCTGCAGAAACAAAACTATTTTTCTGACTGATACCTTTCTGAATATTGGATTTTATTCCACAGACATTTATGCAAGATAACTCAGAGACGTTAGTCTTGCAGATGTTTCTTGTTCATCCAGCAGAAGGCCATGCTCAAATCATTCAAGTAGATCAGCTACATACTGGTTTCGAAGTGTTGCCTCTCGTCAGTTCAGGAAAGATTCGACCAAGACAGCAAAGTGCCTGAGACTTGATTATTTTCAACGCGGCTCCGCTGCATATATGAAGCCTTAGTTTGAGAGAAAGATTGTTGACTAGTAATAGCTTTATCTCATCAACAAAGCTCCAAGCGGGGAAGAAACCAGCCCATGTACCAAAACTCTAACAGAGATCAAAACGTATCTGAAGACTATATCGAGGAGAGATACATACGCACAAAAAATTTTATATTTCGAACATGCTACACATTAGGTGGTTGAGAACAAAGCCCCGTTTATCCAGAAGCATGGTTCTGCTGCTGAATACATATCTTTGTGAGGTATGTATCTTTCCTCGATACAGTCTTCAGACATACTGATGAATCACACGTGATGAGAACATAACCTAAACTTCACAGTGATGGTGGAACAAACATTTAAGTTGACAACATTGTAACTCGAAAATGGTAGCTGATTAAGAGAAATGATTTCCGGATTTGATATCAATGCCCAAAAGTCTTTTTTTCTGAATTCTTTTAAATTATACGTCTGAATTAATCTATACCTCGTATCATTGTGATGGATTTTTTATATCAATAAATAAGTGAATCCTTCGTTTTCGAACATGATAGACTGTTTCGTTCAGTATTCACCCCCTGTGTTTTCTATCAACAGTTTAATATTCAAATAGGTATATCTCTTATTGACATCAAAAAGGAAAAGTATTTCTCCTTCAATGGTGATTCGAGTTTTGAGAGCACTCTTCAGTACAAATCTTTTCTCTATAAATTATGTAATAGGGTACTTTTGAGATTTCATCCTTGATGAGGGTTGACGTTTGATTTCGGGAAACACAAATTTCAGAATACACTCATGGACTGATGAATGTTTCATGGAAGCTCTAGAATAATAAACATTTCAAGGTTATCAGTGAAGGAGAAATTCTACTCAGGTTATTTTTCGTGATATTCGATAGTTTCGATTTCAATTATGCATTATTGTTGAATAATTTCGCAACATTTTGGTCCTCTGAACCAGATTGCGATTTGCTTTTATGATTCGATCTATTCTTGTTCGACTGTAAATATTGAAATCTATTCATATTAACACGTGAATAAATCTATCATATTCGATTGGAAGTGGTTGGCAATGTTTCGTGGTGCATTTTATCAGTTCGGACTTCCGTTGTCTAATATTTGTAGGTCATTCGACTGGAAGAAGGGATAGGTGAAAGCAGTCGAATGACCTATAAATAGTCGGATCTCGAAGGAATAAGTCCAGTTATCACCTGAATACGATTGTAGATATTAACAATCCAAACGTCGTAAAGTAACATGTTTTGGAATCTTTTAATTTTAATTTTCATTTCTTGTTGATAATTTTTTAATTTTTTCAGCTCGTGTTAATAGTTCAATTTTTTTGGTTGTTGCTTGTATGTTATTTCATTGTAATTTCAGTTTTTCGCTTGATGAAATTGTTTTTTCAGCTAATCTTTTCAATTTTTCACAGATTCTTTCAGGAATTTCAAATCAATTTATAACATATTAGTCAATGGAATTCCGAACTGATGAAATGCAAAAGCTATCACAGACCACTTTTGTCACGTTTTCATATTATGCATTCTTTAGTGTCTCATTAGAAGAGTAAAAATCATTCTATCAAAATATTCGCGATCTTTGGCAAATATTCCCAAATTAAATTTCATTGCTACTGAAATACGATTATCAGAATACATTTTGGGATTCAATTTATAAATGGATAAGCGAAATAATTTGGACTTATTCAATTTCAGATTGTCGTGTATTCAGTCAGTTCAGTTCAGTTCAATGTATAGATAGAGTCAGTTATTGAGTGACAATTTCTTTCGACTTGGAGAAAATGAAAGTTGAGAATTTATCTTCACTCTCACAAACTGTTATGGCAATGAAATGAAACAACAGAATGCTTTCAGATAAATTATCATTGATAGGATTCAATGCTCAAAATTAGATATGAAAAATTGAAAGGAATTTTTCGCTTGAAATTTCTAAAAGATATACACAGAACGACATCGTCAGTCCACGATATGTACTGAAGTTTTGTTGATCCGAACGTGAATTTTTGTAATTCATTTTTATTATATTGATTGTATTTGATAGTTATTACAAATTACTTTTTTATTAAAACAACGATAAGAATAAAAACAACAATAAAAATTAATTGGCGCTCCGGGGCTACTTCATTGATTCCAGTTGTTGCTGATGAATAAAGACGACTTTTATATCCAAAAAACCAATTATATCAATGATCGAATTTCACCTACAGGGTTTGAAATCATTACAAATAACGTGAAGTAGTTTCCATTTTCTTTCCCAATAAAATAAGTAAACAAAATTTCTCATGCCGAACGCTTGTATTGAAAAAAGGAAATAATATTGTAGATAATGTACTGAAAACTAATTCGGAAGATCCTAGGTAGCAATCATCACACCACTCTCCTCAGCAATCTTCGGTATTGACGAGATAAAAAAATATCAATGGTTGGGCGTAGCGTAACCTGAGTGACTGTGGAACTACTGCGCCCAACGATTTTATTATTTTTTTATCTGATCAATACCGTAGATTGGCGAGGATAGTGGTGTGATGACTGCTACCCAATACCCTTCCGAATTATTCTTCAGTTTTCACTTTCTAATTCTGTTACTCAATTCTTCCCATTCTGTTCGGTTCCTTCAGTGCCTTAGTATTACACGGTAATATGTAATCCACCATTTTGTAGCTGCTGTCATCTTGAATTCGCATACTTTTTGAAGTATGTGAATTCTACTTCAATCTCTGTCATTCTACTAGTCAAGCCCTGTCATTTAGGGAAGTTGTGGAAAAGTATGTGATCCCCCATTTTGTAGCGGCGGCGGCTACCTTGAATTTGCTTCTTTTTCGTACCAATATTCTACTAGTCAAATCTCTCATTTGATACTTATATTACTTCAATATAATATAATTAGGGTTATATATATATATATATATATATATATATATATATATATATATATATATATATATATATATATATAATCTAGAAAGGTTAATGCAGTCAAGCTGCTGGAAAATAATTCCATGAAAATCAAAAAAATAAATAGATAAGTACTCTTTGATCATTCCCATATTGAAATCAATATGGGAATGATCAAAGAGTACTTATCTATTTATTTTATATATATATATATATATATATATATATATATATATATATATATATGTATATAGATAGAGATTTTATCGAGTGTGTATGATACAAATCAAGAATGAAATAATTCGTGGAAACAACACTCAAAAAATAGGGACACGTGTTCCTGGTTATTGGCCAGAAACGTGTTGTTTCCACGAATTATTTCATATTTCTATCCTGGACCCGGATGTCACGCAGGTAGCTATAGCTGCCTACGTGGTCATGTTAGATGTAGCCTAGGAATTCTAGGTCTTCTAACTGGAACCACAAATGTGCGGTTGGCTTCTGTTGTTGACTCCGTGCGTATGTGTTGCTTCCTGCTTTCGGCAAACAAGAGTTGCCCATCTTTACACTTGGCTGCACCACCGCGCTGATGAGGCCAATAGCCAGAAACACGTGTCCGCGGTTTGCCCCTATTTTTTGAGTGTTTTTTCCACGAATTATTTCATTTTGTAGCTGCAACCTTCTTGAATTTCTATCTCTTTCAAAGTGTACTACTATTTCACCAGTCAAACCCTGTCATTTGATTCTTATATTGAAGTAGTTATGAATAAATATATAATTCACCATTTTGTAGCTGCGACCTCCTTGAATTTTCATCTTTTCCAAAGTGTTCTACCATTCTACTAGTCAAACCCTGTCATTTGATACATATATTGAAGTACAGTTATGAATAAATATATAATTCGCCAATTTGTAGCTGCGGCCTCCTTGAATTTGCTTCTTTTGCAAAGTGTACTACTATTCTTCTACTCAAACCCTGTTATTTCATACCCATATTGAGGTAGTTCTGAAAAAAATATGTGATCCGCTATTTTGTAGCTGCGGCCATCTTGAATTTGTATTTTTTTGAAGTGTATTACTATTCTACTGGTCAAACCCTATCACTTGATACATATATTGAAGTAGTTATGGAGAAATATATAATTCGCCATTTTGTAGCAGCGGCCATCTTTAATTTGCATCTTTTTCGAAGTGTACTACTATTCTATCAGTCAAACCCTGTCATTTGATACTTATATTGAAGTAGTTATGAATAAATACATAATTCGCCATTTTGTAGCTGCGACCATCTTGAATTTGCATCTTTTTTGAAGTGTACTACTATTCTACTAGTCAAACCCTGTCATTTGGTACTTATATTGAAGGAGCTATGGACTAATATATAATTCGCCATTTTGTAGCTGCGACCTCCTTCAATTTCGACACGTGTTTCGACACGTGTTTCGATCACTTGATGGATATTCATTACTACACCAAAGGTTCCAAACAGTACATCATAAGTTCAGTTAATAAATTTTACCCAAACAAATGAACAGGCCAATCTCAATAAAACCTCTCGAAAATTAAAGGTATTTGTTTGAAAAGTATTTTTCATGATTACAGTTCGAGTCTGAAAGTTAATTCTTTCCATGATCTACAATCTTTGTATAGAATTTATTTTTGAAATTGATTGCTTCCTTCCTTTCTTTGGAAGATTCCCACATTTTTCATATCAAGATGGAGAATTCGAAAGCCAAAACATTTCTTTTCAAAACTATGAGAAAATTTTGAAACATAGAAAACATATTCTGATATTAAGAAAATTAGTATATTATACAACGATCATGTTATAACGACATTTACTAATTCACCAGAAATAACCGGGATACAAAACGAATCGAAGGCGAATTTCGTAAGGTTTATGCGTATGGTTTATCCATAAATAAAGTTTTTGGTACACTTTCTTAGATTCCTCCGATATGTGTGACGGAGTCGATGATAATTTTTTTATATCGCTGATATCAGACATTTTGATATAATTATGGAAATTTAGCTATTTTCCATTTAATAACTATTGATTTTTGACAAATAAAAAAAAATAAATAGATAGGAATCTAGGATGAAAGTCAAATGCACAGCATGTTTGATTGAAAAATTATGGGTTTTCATTGATTAAAAATCTGGATCGCTATGAAAAATCTGTATCAAAATCGATTTCATTATGAAACGGATTATGAGCATATAAGTGTATTATTATAGTATGGGTGTAGAAAAATAGTATATTATGCAACGATCATGTAATGGTGGTTATTAAGACACGAGCATTAACCGGGATACGAAACGAGCCGAAGGCGAGTTTTGTATGGTATATGCGAGTGTATATAAGAGTATACATAAGAGTTGCATACGCTATTTTTTCTAAACCCAATATATAATGAAAAACTATAAATATTATATTTGTATTGAACACATTTACAGTAATAAACTCATATTTTTTATAAAAAACACAAACTTAATGGTATTATCATGGATATATGAAAACTATAAAGATTCTAATTATATTTATATTGAATATAACAACTGTAATTAATCTGATCTTTTAAAAATATTGGAGTCGATGGTATTCCTTCTATATCGCTGTTTTCAGACATTTTGATAATATAGGTAGGTAATATGAAAACTGATTTTGACAAATAAAGCAATTAGTTACTTAGGTTAGAATCTAGGACAAACAAAGGAACAGAATTCTTGATTGAAAAATTATGGGTTTCTATAGGTTGATAATCTGTATCGTTATGAAAAATCTATATCATAATGGATATCATTATGAAACGGATTATGGTCATATAAGTGTATTGTTAGAGTACGGGTGTAGAAAAATGTGATTTTGTTATCCAGTTTAAACTTGGACGAAAAACACCAATTCCCAAAATGATAATTTATTATAATCAGACTGAATGTGGTGTTGACTATGTTTCATTAATCAAATACAAAACGATGGCCAATGTTGAATTTTTGTGGAATAAATTCACGCGTATGGTCATATGAGTGTATTGTTAGAGTACGGGTTTGGAAAAAGTATTTTAATGCTTCATCTGCTACTTTGCAGATAGACTTACCGAATTTTCAGAGTTTCTAGAACGTTTCAAGTCAGCCATTTGGCAAGATCAGAACTCGATCAGAAATAATCAGTTGGAAATTGAAAATTGTGTAGATTTTAATCATTTTTCATTTTGTCACAATGATACCTGTATGACTGAAATATGATATGACTTTCAGTATCCTTCAGCTACGACTTTTTTCTGCAAAAAATCTTGGCACGATGTTAAAAGTGATGTATTTTTTTTGTTTCAGATTAACGATAACTCATATTGATACGGTTTTGACAAGTGGGTAAGTAAATGAAATGTTATATTCTGCAATTCAAACACAGAATTACCGAACAGTCGATTATTTTGGGCTTATCATAAGTAATTCTGCAGACTCACTAAGAGTGTTAGAAAAACGGCGCGCTTCAATCTTATTACCTTTTGTGTACCAATTAGAAATCTATGCCAGATGGAACACACCCAGGCAATGAGTATCTATTAATAAAGTTGTTGACATTTGTTATCCTGATGACCATCTCTCGCACCTCTGAGAATGGCAAACCTCAAAAGTCAAAACTTGTGCGAGCTGAGGATTAACGAGTTCTTATCTTTTCATGTGCGTTTCTCAGAACGTCACGTATACTGCAGATACATTTTTTGGCGAGTTTGAATCGAATGCTAAGACAGAAGCTTTCACAAGTGGAAGTATGAATTTTGTTTCTACGGAATGAATGTGGGCATGAAATTCAATGAGAAATACGTTTCAAAAATTTGAGGAAATGAACTGTTTTCCATCTGAAAATAAATCTGTTGGATATAGACACATGCCGTTATAATTCCCATTGGGATTACTGATCGTCATTTATCAGGTAAGATATGTCAATTAAATCGTTCATCACTTCCTTATAAATACATTTTGTGAGCATTCCATGTATGAGAAATTATATTCAGTTCACAGAAATTTAGTAATAACACCAATTAAGACGGAATGTAATATTGTAATATTGACGGAATGTAATTTTACTCTATTGAATAACTAATCAGTCATTCAGTGTGTTGCGCAATCTGATTAATTACCCACCAATTCACTTTTCTATTGCTTGGAAACCGCCCTCTCAGCCTATCTATGTAATTTAAATTTGTGTTGGACTACAATGACTAAGTCGCCTACATATCTCGGTTTCTCACACCCATAATAGTTCGAAATCCGTTATTGGAGATCGACTATTGGATCACTCCATAACACAGGGGACAACCCGACTGAGGTCACCCCTCTAATATTAGTGCATTTCATTTCACCAAATACGAAGTATGCAGTCTATATATCTACAATCAGATGTGCCAAGTCACTTGAACACTTCCCGTGACAGTATCTATAGAAGAGAGACAAATCTCCAACCTTTCTTGGATGGAATCCAGCAATTTCAGGTGATGTTTGGAGGCATAGCTCCATTCTTGAAAAGAATACTTCAAATAAGATCTGATCTGAGCTCCATATAGCATCAAAAGTTGTTGAGGTGTATGCAGTTTTCTGGTTCGAAACACTGTTTCAAGCTTTTGAGAAACAGTCTTTGTATTTCCAGCAACATGATTGTGCCAAGACATATCGGTATCCATTTTAACTCCCAACAAACTTATTAAAGCAGAAAGCGGAATTGTCTGACCTGACATTATTTCAACATGTTTGGAGACATTCATCCTCTTGGAGAAAACCGATGCCTGGGTTTTTGTAGCATTGAATTGAACCTGGCTACTTTCATCCCAATTCGAAATCACTTCTAGATCCTCATTATGATATGCAAGCTCCTGCTGCCAGTGAAGATGTGGCTTCATAGCCGATGTCTTGGAATTCAAATGGAATGATGAGACAAGTGTGTTGTCGTCAGAAAAGCAATATATTAGATTCTTGGTTTTTTCCAATGAGTCGTTGTTATACAATAAAAAGAAGGTTGAAGACAATATGGATCACTGGGGAACACCAGTGTTGATGGTAGAAGTATTCGAGGGATATCCATCGACGCGAATGCAGGAAACGTTTTTTCAGGAAGCTGAAGAGCCGTACACGAAAATGATCCGATAAGCCATAACATCGAAGTTATGTCAGTCAGAAATATCAAGCGCAACATGTTACTTCCAATCAATAAGATATTCAACAATAGTAACTCCTCATTGTTTTCAATTCCATATGAAAGCCAATATTCGGGGATCCGTTGTAAAAATTGGAGATATAGTCCTCTACCTCAAATTTGTTAGTGTCAAAAATTACAAATTTGATTTCTCAGTCCGTGGAAATAATTTTTTTCCTTTCTTGTTTTCAATTCAGATTTGCCCAGGAACACGTAATCTATGTAAAGTTACGGTGGGTTTTCCATTGCCGTGCTTTCTTGTTTTCTGTAGAAACAGTTGTTGTATTATCTGTGCCATAAGTTTTGTCACAGTCTGAATTTTTTTCAGTCTTACAATTGAATTGAATTGTTGTTATTTGACATGGATTCATAAAGAAGACTGTGAATTTTCGAGATGGAGAGAGTTTCAGTTTCATTTGATGTATTCGTGTCGTTTTAAAATGTCCTCATACCAAACTTTAGAATATTTGAGGGATCTTTTGACAATTTATGGTCTCCGTGGAGGAATAATCAAATACTACATGCGATAACGGTTATAGAATGAATGTAAATTGTTTAAAATAATTGAAATCAGTACACGAAACAAGATTTTGGATGCTTTCGAAAGTGGAAATGCATTTTGATGGATATGAACATAGTTTTTGAGTTGGAATTGAGCTACTTTATGTTTTGAACTTGATTGGTAAAACATGTGTCAAGAAAGGTGTTGCATGTATAGTGTTTGAGAGTAATGCTTATTCTGAAATATTGATTTGAACTGTCATGAGACATTATAACGTTCGTGGAATGTAACTGAAGTGTTTCATTTGAAAAACATCAATATAGTATCGGTCTTTCCAATTACCACATTATATGTAACCCTCTTTCCAACATTGGAATAGGTGTAGTCTTGAAAAAAAAACAATAGCAAACAAGTGCAAATGGTTCCTTCTAAGATTGCGTCATAGTATATTCTGACGATCAGCAGCAACACCTTGATACTTGTCTCCATTGTCAGAATTGAAAAAATCTGATGAAACTCGCAGTTTTTTTCTGGTTTGCTTGATTTTGAAACATCTTCGACATATGCTGAAGGTGTTCCAAAATGTGAAATATGTCAATATTGATCAATTGCAATTACGCCACTATCTATATCTTTCTCCAAGACCGGTAGCCATTAGTACAATACCTTTCTAATGAGCTGTTCGGAATACACTTCTCTTCGAAATTTTGTCTCTTAGAATTTTCCTGTGGGGCTCGTGTTTTGTCCTTGAAAAAAAATCTGTCAATTTTAGTCCTGTCAATTTTAGTCCTGTCAATTGACTATTTCCGATGCAATCTCGATATTCATTTTGACGCAGTCTCACCACGTGAATGCAAGTTTTGGTTTTTTCTTTTGTGAGGTTGAGTTTTGTCTATGTGAGTATTGATCTCAAGGTATTTGTTGTTTTTCCAACATAATCTTTATTTTCAATTTGTTTCATCTTCTCAGCTAGACCTGGAATATATTCGTGAAAGATATCGATGTTTGAAGAGTCGACAATTGTTGAGCTTGTGAGAATTCGCGATGCTTTCTGTAGAGTTATTCGGTTTTCAATCGACTGTTCATTTTCTTTTGCGATTCTTGTTGAATCTACAAACATCTGGATGAGCGTTCTCTTTCAGAGCAGATTGCATCAACGATAGTTTTAAATTGAAATATACAGCTATTGTGCTTTTTCTGTTATAGAGAATATTTGTGCAATGTGTAGTGGAAATACGTATTAGTATGTTTTAATTTTTTTTCAGAAGTACCCAGCTCAAGAAATAAAACACAGATATTTTGGAAAAGAAATTATTTATTTTCCAACATTATCTCTTTGCAGCTCCATACTCTTTTTCCAGCAACGTTCAATAACTTCGATACCGTTTTTATAATAAGAACTTCCTTGCTCCTTAAAATACCCATCAAGTACCGAAACTACTTTTTCACCGTAGGAAAATATCTGACCACTGAGCCATTTTCCCAAGTTTAGGAATATGAAATAATACGAGGTAGCAATTGAAACTTTAATTCGTTTGGATTTGTGAGCTGGTGCATTGTCTTGACGAAAAAACACTTCTTTCTTATCCAAATGCGGCTGTTTCTGCTTTATTTCTTCAATCAAACGTTGCGATAATTTCGCATACTTCTCGTCAATGATAGTTTTACCTTTCTTAAGATAGTCAATGAAAGTTATCCCACGCGAATGTACTTTTGGGACCAACCTGGTATATCAAGTTAAAGACGCTGACTATCTTGTCCAATCTCTATTGTGAATTTTATTTTCGCTTCCTGTTCGTTATTACAATTCAAGAAAGCACTCAGATCATCATGGGTTTCATTCCAGATAGTGAAGATATCGTCGACATATCTTCTCCAAATTTTGGGAACGTATCGATAATTTTCAGCGAAAGATTCTTCAGAAGGTTAGGTTACCTAAGATAGAAGCCCATAGCCACGCCAAATTCTTATTAATAAATTCATCTCTGAGTTTTATCTATACATATTCCAAAATTTTCTGATATAAAGACAAAAAGATATCCTTCACAAAAAATTACTTTCTTGCGATATTCAACGGTTCGACTTGATGTAAGTTTTAGTGGTGATATGTTGATTGAGGATGTGGAAAATTTCAGAACCGTCATTCTTCCGATGACTGAATTGCCGATCATAATGGAATCCCCCGTTATACCCAGTTAACATATTTTTTGTGGATTTTTCTTTCGACACCCGTTCTCGTTATCGTAAGTTTGCTGCTTACAGAATAAGGGAATACATTTTTGCGTAACGCTGAAAGAGTGAAGTGTCATTTTCTGCTCCGCTCACAACATACCTCCCAATTACTGTTCAACGGGTTTCTAGGTCACGCGGAATATACTGAAGTGCTTCAATGTGCTCTCTCAACTTCTTTGAAATTCTAATTATCCGCTATGGTTGCGCAGGTCTATGACTTTGTGATTCATACCGAAGAAAACGAAACGTAGCCTCATACGAGCTCACAAAGATCCCGTTTGGATGAAGTAATAATCCTCAGGGTGTATTATATGCTCGCACACGTGTCGAGTTGTAAAGTATTCCTCTACAGTCATAGTATGTGTGTGTGTTTCGACACTCTTTAATGAGTATCTGCAATAACGTTCTTGTCTTTATATTTATTTTATAAATTGCGAACGTAAATAGTCATCCCCTTTCAACATTTGAACGGGACAAGATATCAAAGTAGGACATAATTTGTACGAAAAGGAATCATTTTAAGTACTTTTTGATTTGAAAGACAATGATGTGATATCACTAGCTGCAGGTGCTATGCACTTTTTTCTCAAACATAAAGAGGATTCTTGTGACCCTCCGCTCAAAAGGTATTTGAACTCTCTATACAATGAACTTCAGTATTTTGAATTTGAATGATCGGTTACTGAGTTATTGGTGTATAAATTGCAGAGTAGTGAAAATAAAAAAGTGTAACTTTTCACCAGAAAGCGGATTGAAAAAGTTTCACAGGTTACAGAAGCTTGTAATGTGTAGGAGAAAGAAATTGTTTGTTGACGACAAACCGATAGATATTGTTGCGTCTATAATGAAAAAAACCCCTATAGTTCGCGACAAAAGTTGCTCGTGGGAATGATGTCTCAACAACCAACGTCTAGAAATACCTCGAAAGATATGAGTTTCACCTTTATAAACTGAAAATATTACATGAATTGAATGAAGATGACCCTGAGAGAAGAATGCAGTTTAGTAAGTTACTATTCGAAGATTGCATTGTAAATCAAAACTGCATAAAGGGTATTCGTTTCAGTGAAAATACCCTGTTTTCATAATATTGGTCAGACATAAACCAACATATTTTTCGAGAAGATCACATTCTCCTGAAAAAATAATATTGTGAGTAGGAATATTAGGAAATCATATTGTTGCCCTCATATTTCTAGAGAAGAATCTGACTTATTATTTATATTTGGAAATTCTTCAATATTTCATTTACCGACGGATGATTAGAAGTAAATATTAACTAAACAGGTACATCTAAGAACTTAACAAAAAATAAATAATAATTACACAAAGAAACTTTCCCTCAAGGTGCGATTTTGTTCCATCCTTTTCATGAAAGAGGACGTATGCTTCTCCACTCACAAGCGATTTTGGTGAAATTGATGACATGTGTGAATCGTTGTATTTGTGCCACGCGCCAGTATACGGGTGTCTGCAGTATGCTGTATAATGCCCTCTGTAAATTGTCCCACTGTGTGTCTGTCCCACAAGTGCATATAGATTATAACAACAAGTAGCCATATTTTCTGCTCCAAAATTGTTCATATCAAATCCTTCAACTGGATTAGGGTTTTGAATGATATAACATCGTGCAGCATGGGCTACTGCCTCGAAACCACCATTTGTTCCAAATCCAAATTGTAGGGAACGAAACAGATTTCCAAGACTTTCTCGTAGATTGAAACAAGCCAGTTTCGCTACTAAACGTCGATAAAATTTCCAAGAGCTATTGCACGTAGACCGCCAGTATTTTTCTTCAACGCACATAAAGAAGCACAATATAAAATAGGACGTATGTCTTGAATGACCTTTTCAGAAAGAAGCATATTGCAAAGGTTCGTTGAAGAATGCAAAAGATGTTCGCCACAACTACTGGAACTATAGCTTAGCATATCTTGAATGTGGGGAAGGTCGCAATGAATCAAGACCTCCACAAGACCCGATACGAAAATATCTCACTGCTCTGAGAACATCTACGCTTTTAGTTTCCAGAGGACTATGATAAGTTGTATACTGTCCAGAATTGTATAAACTTTTAGAAGAAGGATGTTTTCTTCCTAATTCTTCCAATGTTGCAGCATCAAATTCAGCAGGACTATCAGTAGCTATTATTGAAATCATTCAAATTTTTCTTTTGTTGGCTATGCCCGAACCGCTGACATCGGTGACACTGCCTTACCAGTGTTTTTTGGTGTTGGGGCTCAACCTTAACTTTAACGTTAAGGAGATCCCTGATGTCATAAATATGCTTTTGATTTTGGTTCACTTGAACCAAAACCAGGGGGAGCGGTCGATTTCCTCGCATCATCCTGGTGACGGATGGTGGATGGAAACTTTTTTCAACCAAGGCGTCCTCGATGTCAGCGGTCTCCCGATGTTCCAGGACTCGTCTGAAGACAGCTTTGATTTGCCTGTCCTCGGGTAAGGTATACGTGTGGTGGGGGATTTTTTCCCTCACCAATAGTTTGGACATACTCTTGTAGTCCTCGGCCGAAGAAGGCTGTACCTTGATGCCGTCAGCCATGTTTACTGCCTTGGTGAAGTTCACCTTATGGAAGGCAGCCAGCTTTGTGAATTGAACCCACTTATCCTTCTGGCGAACCACAATTGGGGGAACGCGTGTTTTTCTGGTGCTTTGGGGCACCTCAGGACGCGGAGGGAGAGGGGAGCTAGTTTCCTGATCGTTGGGGTTTTCAACCTGATTTAGATTTTGGGATGGCTGTTTTGGGCTACCCTGTAAAGTCGAAATCGATTTTTCAGACCAATTGTCGTCAACCAACATTTCATGGTCACCTTCGACGGAAGACTCTGTTGTTGAGAGTTCTGACTCTCTGAAGTGTTGTTTTTGGCTTCGTCCGGAGCTTTGACATCTTTTTAGCCACTTTTTTGGGCTTGTTGCCGGTATTTTTGTGTACTGGAGCGACTGGTTCAGATGGAAGAGGAGGAAACTCTTCTGGGAGGCGACGCTTTTTGTTGGCCGGTTCTTGAGGCTTCATCGTATTGTCGTCGTTGTTTGTTTCAGACTGAGCAGAGAGGGTGGTGCCGACGGGAGTATCTCTGGAGGATACATTCCGTGACGGACGCTCGAAAAGCTCCTCGACCCCTGGTGGGGCTGCCCCTTAGCAGCTCTGATGGACTCAGGCCCAGGCGATCAAGCAATAAACCCATGAAGGTAATCACTTCACCTCTGTCCCTGGCCATCAGGCTGTCAAGCAGTTCCTCCATACTGCTGTCGAAAAACTCACACCATTTGATATCCCAAGGGTAGGCCATGAACAGTTCCGTGAAAGTATAGTTTGAACGCACTCACCAGAAGTCTGGAGGGTCCTTGCGCACTACAAACAAACACTACAAACAACGCACTCACTAATAGGAGATATGTAACTACTGGTGAATGGCTGATCATTCACCAGAAATAGTCGTATTTTTGGAAAAAACTTCGAAATTATCGCTGCGAAAAATTATCTGTATGTCAGTTTGACAGCTAACGTCAGAATTTTTTAAGTCACACCTTGAATATTCTCCAAGTACTCATTGATTGAGCAAGAACTGTTTTTTTAACAAATACGATTTGATAGTTGGTTTAAACTTATTTTATCTCTAGGAAGTATGATATTGTCAGAGTTTCTAGTGTTATGATGGTGAATGTCAGCATGTGTAGTGAGGTTGGACGATGTTTTGTGTATTTCAAGGAGTGAATTGTAAATGTATAGGAACGAAAGAGTCATGATTCTGAGTTTGATGAATAAAGGTCTACAAGTATTTCTATACCCTAGAATACCTAAATAGTATGTATATTTCTTCTCAAATTAGATAAATAGATATGAAATGGTCGTTTCCAGGATCAGATTCTTCCTCGAAATTATTATCGGGATTGGAGTTTTCATAGGAACTTTTAGTATCAATTGATTTAGAATGAACTTTTCGCACGTGAATTTTCAAACCTCGTATTTTGGAGAATTTTCCACATATTAAACATTCTGCCTTGCCAGCTGATTGTCTTTTTTCTTCTGCCATCGAATATAGTTCAAATTGGTTTGATTTATCGTGATCGCAGTCTTTTAATTCTAATGTGACTTTCTTGTATCGTCCAACTTCAGCGAAGTTGTCAATTGAATTATTTCAGGAAAAACGTATTTTCATCAGAATCAGCACCAGTTTTTTATATATAATTATCCAAAACGTTTTTCCTATAAAAAAAGTGTACAATATCGGTGGAAAATCTATGAATTTTCGAAAAATCAATGAAGAGATGAAAGCACTGACATCACTCGGATTCAAGGAATTGTGGCCAATAATCAATGAATTCGAAAATCCAGTTGTTTCCCAACAAGATGGTTTGGATTGTAAGATATTGATTGGATCAGATATACCCAGGCATGTTATTTGGTAAGCGCGGTCCATTATAATAGTCTGCTCGTACACCGGATTTTTTTCTGTGGGGCTATATGACATCAAAATTTAATGTTACGTAACCTGGAACAATTCGGGAACTGAGAGGCAGAATTATCAAAACGTGAACCAGAATTATCCCAGAATCATTGCAAAATGTTAGAAATGAGTTCGAAAATAGACTGACTGGCCTGACTACTGTCAGGAGGTTCAGAGAGAACACTCTGTTTATCTGCACAAAATATTCTGATCCAAATGAGGTCCAAATGAAAAGCTATTTTCGATCCCCCTAAAATTAACGCTCATCCATTACAAGAAATGTTATTTGATTTGAAAGGATTATATTTTTAGGAGTGATTAATTTTTTGGGAAAGAAAGTTTTTGGCTTTCTACTACTCCATCTGATACAAAAAAATGGATGAGAGAATCTTCCAAAGAAAGGAAGGATTAATCAATTTGAAAATAAGTAACTCTATACATGGATGTGTAGATCATGCAAAGAAGTAACTTTCAGACACAAACTGAAAGAAAGTCCTCCTGAAACAGCTACTTTCATATAAACATTGAATTACACGAAAGAAAAAATTCTTTCGAAACAAATACTTCTATATGAACACTGAATTATACAGAAAATTATCTTCTGTATAATTCAGTGTTCATATAGAAGTATTTGTTTCGAAAGAATTTTTTCTTTCGTGTAATTCAATGTTTATATGAAAGTAGCTGTTTCAGGAGGACTTTCTTTCAGTTTGTGTCTGAAAGTTACTTCTTTGCATGATCTACACATCCATGTATAGAGTTACTTATTTTCAAATTGATTAATCCTTCCTTTCTTTGGAAGATTCTCTCATCCATTTTTTTGTATCAGATGGAGTAGTAGAAAGCCAAAAACTTTCTTTCCCAAAAAATTAATCACTCCTAAAAATATAACCCTTTCAAATCAAATAAGATTCCTCATGGCTGGGATTAAATCAAATAGGTGAATGAATGTCATTACGATGTCATCGATGACATAAGCAGATCAAGCTTATTCCGTGACATTCAAAATCGTAATTCATGAATGAAGTGTGTGTATTTTCTATAATGTTATCCAATTTGGTACTGAAGAGCCTTAGGGCAAGTGTCTTAAGGCGAAACACGTGTATACCAGTTAGGGTGACAGTGTTCCATGTGAGTACAATTTATTACCATTCATTCAAAGTAGAACTCATGTGAATGATATCTGATTCTTATTCCTCCACGAATGTTCGATATACAAACTGAATAGAGGAAAGTATCTTCTGTATAATTCAGTGTTCATATAGAAGTATTTGTTTCGAAAGAATTTTTTCTTTCGTGTAATTCAATGTTTATATGAAAGTAGCTGTTTCAGGAGGACTTTCTTTCAGTTTGTGTCTGAAAGTTACTTCTTTGCATGATCTACACATCCATGTATAGAGTTACTTATTTTCAAATTGATTAATCCTTCCTTTCTTTGGAAGATTCTCTCATCCATTTTTTTGTATCAGATGGAGTAGTAGAAAGCCAAAAACTTTCTTTCCCAAAAAATTAATCACTCCTAAAAATATAACCCTTTCAAATCAAATAAGATTCCTCATGGCTGGGATTAAATCAAATAGGTGAATGAATGTCATTACGATGTCATCGATGACATAAGCAGATCAAGCTTATTCCGTGACATTCAAAATCGTAATTCATGAATGAAGTGTGTGTATTTTCTATAATGTTATCCAATTTGGTACTGAAGAGCCTTAGGGCAAGTGTCTTAAGGCGAAACACGTGTATACCAGTTAGGGTGACAGTGTTCCATGTGAGTACAATTTATTACCATTCATTCAAAGTAGAACTCATGTGAATGATATCTGATTCTTATTCCTCCACGAATGTTCGATATACAAACTGAATAGAGAAAAGTATCTTCTGTATAATTCAGTGTTCGTATAGAAGTATTTGTTTCGAAAGAATTTTTTCTTTCGTGTAATTCAATGTTTATATGAAAGTAGCTGTTTCAGGAGGACTTTCTTTCAGTTTGTGTCTGAAAGTTACTTCTTTGCATGATCTACACATCCATGTATAGAGTTACTTATTTTCAAATTGATTAATCCTTCCTTTCTTTGGAAGATTCTCTCATCCATTTTTTTGTATCAGATGGAGTAGTAGAAAGCCAAAAACTTTCTTTCCCAAAGAAATGTTACTAATCTATTTTTCCCTCCAATAGACATTTATTCCAAAAAATCTGACAAAGGATGGCGGAGTTTCGGATTTCCTAGTCCCAAATTCAAACATCGATAACTCTGCAAACAATCATAGACCTATGTAGTCATAAGACCCCTTCTTCATTTGGAAAAAAAGATAATGCCTCGGCTTCGGCAGCAAGTCAGGTAACACTGCTGGATTTTTCGTCTAAAAGTACTAAAAATCATTCTATTTCATACATGTTGTGTACGACGCTGATATCTTGCCCCGTTAGGAAGTTGAGAGAGGGGATTTATTTACGTCATTACTGTTAATCTTTATTGGTATGTTCTATGAAATCTCCCACCAACTCCGTTCAGTGGTCAGAACGGTTTGGAAATCCGTTCTACAGTTTTGACTTCATCGCGTTCAGATAGACAGACAGACTTGGTATTATAATATTCAGTGGTGACAAAGATTTATGAACATTTCTTTCAAAAGCACTGATTTTCTATATCATTTTGTTATACTCTCATGGATTTATTTTATAGTCTGAATATGTTTTGGCGACTGAAATTTGTCAAGCAATAGGTACCTACTGAACAAAAATGAACGCAAAATGAAAAAAATAGATAATTTTGGATTCTATAAGTCCAAGTGTTCTTTGATACATTTCAATTTGAACAAACGAAAATTTAATGATTGAGTTCCTTTCAAGTAGTTGCTATGCTCAGATCACGAAAACGATGAGAGACTACGGAATTTGGCTGTTTTGGGTGAGACATTTCCTACCCGGAGATTTTCTCGTATAGGAACCCAAGTTCCAGAGTTATTTATAATCCTTTCAAAATATGAAATTTGTATTTCGTGTGGCACATATAACTTTTATGGCCAATGTCTCCAGAGGAGACCCTGTTTTGGGTCGATTCCGACATACTGGTTATCTCATTTTGATTGTCATATTGAACCCTCAGAATTCAGATTGAGGGAAAACGGTATTCTCTTTCATTCTGAAGAAGCAGTTCGAGAAACTTCTACGACCGAAACAGCAATCCACGTAATGGGATTGTTAACCCTACGCCGGGCGTATGATGCATCTCACAGATACATCTGATATATGTATATGTGGAAACTGTGTTGATTTGAGAAATAATATATTATACTTCCATTGACATATTTACGTTGCACAAACATAACATATGGTAAATTTTATTTTATTTCAATATAGAACAAAACTTATTTTTTTATTTACTATTCATTAGACTGAAGTTAGAAATTATTGGAAACACAATCTCTACAAATCACCGCAATATGTTGAAGTAATGAAGTTTTTTTACAACTTTTGCAACAATAATTTGGTAGCCTGTGGCGTTTAACTACCGGATAGCAAGTAGCATTTCTTTTTCATTTTCGAACGTTGTCGTATTACTTCAGGTTTTGATTGGTTTTTTCTGTTCTGAATTTGGTGCTGTTTCAACATTTCTTTGTACTTGTTGACTTTCGTGAAATGGATTATTATTTTTAGCATGTAACCTCTTTTGACTCTGTAGTTCTGTTAGTTCCACAGCTGGTTGACATTATGAATATCGTCTGTTTTCCATTTCATTATCATTTTCGATTTAAATTACCCGTGAATTTATTCCACAAAAATTCAACATTGGCCATCGTTTTGTATTTGATTAATGAAACATAGTCGACACCACATTCAGTCTGATTATAATAAATTATCATTTTGGGAATTGGTGTTTTTCGTCCAAGTTCAAACTGGATAACAAAATCACATTTTTCTACACCCGTACTCTAACAATACACTTATATGACCATAATCCGTTTCATAATGATATCCATTATGATATAGATTTTTCATAACGATACAGATTATCAACCTATAGAAACCCATAATTTTTCAATTAAGAATTCTGTTCCTTTGTTTGTCCTAGATTCTAACCTAAGTAACTAATTGCTTTATTTGTCAAAATCAGTTTTCATATTACCTACCTATATTATCAAAATGTCTGAAAACAGCGATATAGAAGGAATACCATCAACTCTAATATTTTTAAAAGATCAGATTAATTACAGTTGTTATATTCAATATAAATATAATTAGAATCTTTATAGTTTTCATATATCCATGATAATACCATTAAGTTTGTGTTTTTTTAAAAAAATATGAGCTTATTACTGTAAATGTGTTCAATACAAATATAATATTTATAGTTTTTCATTATTTATCGGGTTTAGAAAAAAAAGCGTATGCAACTCTCATGTAATGGTTATTAATACACTCGCATATACCATACAAACTCGCCTTCGGCTCGTTTCGTACCCCGGTTAATGCTCTAGTCTTAATAACCATCATTACATGATCGTTGCATAATATACTATTATGTTTTGTTTTGGTACATGATCAAATATCATTGAATAAAAGTAGAATGTAGACCATTATTTGCCAACCTGAAAATACTTTCCCTCTCTTGCCTGTATATCCTATAAATATCTTGTTGCACATTTGAAAATAAAAAACATTATCACTCGTAGTAATGATTACAGGTATTCAGCGAGATTTAACAGCCATCTAAAAACACCTCGAAATGATTTGAATGTACCTCTCATGGGACCCATCTCCAATGGTGTAAGGATTAACAATAAGCTTCCGAAATCGATTGAAAAAAAACTACTGTCTCCAAATCCAGAAAATATCTTAAAACTTTTATTTTGTTGAAGAAGCTTTAGAATATCGAAAACTTGTATACCAGCTAATTAGATTCTGTCAGTAAATAAAATATTTTAATTTATTTGCTATCTATTTTGGGGTTCACTTTTGTCAACTAATATCAGATAATATTTTCTCGCCATGGTGTTTAAGCAAACTGTAATCTATGAGCCAGTTGTCTATTGTCAGGTTACGTCCACTATTTGAAATAGTGCAGGGTCTTTCTTCCACATCCACATCCAGTGATTTCATCTAGAGCGTTGAATGCTTGTGAAACTTTTCTCACCATATTCTCCTTACTTTTTGGAGAATTTGCATTTACAATATTTTTAATATTCCCTCATACATAATAGTCCAGAGGAAACAACTCATTTTGGCTAATTGATCGAGTCCCACATTTATGAAGCGATGCTTTTTCCTGTTGATAGGAAATATTTTCTGCATCTTCAATTGATGAATCATCCACAGCAACTCTCACAACATTTTGTGGTATGTTACAGTATCCTACACCATTTATACTTTCATCATATTTAGGGTGGGGCACCGAAAACGAAAAAAACATCGATTTTTAATCCAAGGGTGACTATCACTCAAACCATTTGAATAGGGAAAGTAGTAAGTGTGACTTCATTCGCAAGCTAATTTGACATACATTCGGTGACAATGCATTATAGAGTTTTTATAGAGGAAAAAACAAGATGGCGGCTTCACAATGGCTGACAAGGTTTGCAATTATGGTCCGATATGATTCAAAATTGACAAGTGGTGGTTTTTAGAGTCGAAAATTATGAATTGTTTCTCAATGCAATAAATCAAGATGGACGTAATTATGGTTCGATTCAAACCGGGCCAGAAAACGAATTCTTCAAAACACATGTGTTGTGAACATAATGCAAAAACATGTCAATTTTAAATCCAAGCGGGACAAATCCTATCGTTACCGCAACTGTCATACTTCTCTCCCCACCCCTTGGTCACTCATATAGTTTGATTAGGAAAAGTACTAAGTGTGACACAGCATTGAAAAGTAAATTTCATAAGGAATTCAGACATGTGAGTGTTCGCTACTTAACTTTCCATTTTGGCGCTCTATTGCAGAAGAACCAACTGTTTCGTTTTTCAATTCACATTTTATTTGAAAGGTAATGTGAATAATTCACGAAAAAAGAACAACAATTGAAAGAATTATATAATCCAATCATTCGTTTTCGGTGTCGGGTTAAATCGAACCATAATTACAAATTTCGTCCGCCATTTTGGAGCCACCATCTTGATTTTTTGCATTGAAAAACAATTCATAATTCCCGACCCTGAAAACTATCGCTTATCAATTTTGAATCAAATCGGACCATAATTGCAAATCTTGTCCGCCATTGTGAAGCCACCATCTTGTTTTTCCCCTAAAAAACCTCGATAATGCATTGTCACCGAATTTATGTCGAATTAGCTTGCGAATTTATCATAATTTGGAATATGGAACAGTTTTTTTTTCCCGCAAGAAAACGCCAAAATCGAAAGTTGGGTAGCTGAAATTGACATGGCTGAATTCCTTATAAAATTACCTTTTTAACGATGTGTCACATTTACTACTTTCTCTATTCAAATTGTTTGGGTGATAGTCACCGAGGGGTGGGGGAAGAGGTATGACAGTTGAGGATATGATAGGAAGATGTCCCTCTTGGATAACATATCGACGTACTCCAACATTTTTTTCAGAACACATGTGTTTTGAAGATATTCGATCTGTTTCGTTTTCGGTGCCCCACCTTGTATGTAAAAACACAGAATAATGTGCTTCATCTTCCTTTCTCAAAAATCAATCTCCTAAAAACATACCTATTTCAATTTATTTATCATATATTCTTGTCGTAGAGAGAAAGTAGTTTTTGATACTCCCATTTTGTCAACAATAATCGGATCTGACAAAATAATCGGATTTCATGATTATTACGAAACGAAAGACTGCAGTATCGGAAATCTTATCCAACTAAGTAGCTTCATCATTATTAAACCCGAATATCGGGTCTATCTAACAACGTCCCGAGAGAAATCAAAACAAAGCTGATGCCGGCCGACATCGACTAAACCATGAGGGCCAGTCAGAAAACACACTTGAGTTGATTGCTGAATATTTTATATTATTTATAACCTTCTTCAAAGTTTCATTCGCGATGATGGGGGTATTATTGAATAATATAAACACTGGGTGAACTTTTACCCTATCACGAATTCCGTGGTGGCCCGACTTGGATATTGGAGAATACACTTTCCTCTCTTTTATTCATCAGTTTGACAGAAATCCAAAATTGGAGTGCCAATACTGCCTCAGCTTTGTACTCTGATGTCTTCACCACCAGATAAGACGACCGGAAAAAAAGGTGTTCCGTCTATTAAATATTCAGTATTTCAATGCGAGTGAACGACAATTTATTCTTCGACATATATATTTTCATTTGTTTTATTTGTTTGACAGAGACCTGATGTGTCGGTAACTTATCGATAGTTTTCACGTAGGAAGAACGTAATACCAGATTTTAAAAAATCTGGCTTACAATTGAGATACTTATTTGAATTAGAAAAGACATACCATTGGGATTAGATTTATTTATTGAAGAGAAACGTGAACCTAATAGTCTTGTAGATTCAACAAAGAAACAATATTCTCAACAAAAACTGTATGATATATTGTATCGCACCCATTTAACTAAACAAAAAATATACAAAAAACTTTGAGAATTGATGGTAACTTGAGGAAGCCACGATGTTAGCGAAACGCGTATGTAATTGAAAAATATTTGTGAAAATTGTTCAGTTATTATCATGGATGATGACTTGATGTTGAAAACCCTGTTATTGAAATCTTCAGCGAATACTCTGAAAACGTCACTTCCGAAACCTTATCAAAATTGTTAGTCCCCTACAAGTAGGTGTGACTAATTGATGGGAAAAATTGAATTTGTCTTCTACTCATTAATACATTCAAAAATAAACCCTTCTCTGGGCAAGATGTAGTCCCGCCTTTTGTTATTATTGCAGCATTGACAACTTTGATTGAATCTCTCCACATTTCTAGTGATACATTTATTTCATAAACGAATATTTCCAGAAATATTGAAAATCCGTTTAGAGAATCTTATTCTAAAAAAAATACTTTCACCAGAGAACAACAGATTCATACAACATATTGGAATATGCATACTCAGTCAGATTACTCAGTTTTTCTGAAAAGAGAGAATTTTATTAGAAAATCAGCATGGATTTGTGGAAAAAAGGTCGACCTTCTGCAGTTCATTCATTTTATATGAAATGCATTGATGCTGGCAAGTGTCCTGTTGGGATCTTTTGCGATCTCAGTAGGGCACTTGACTGTGTCAATTATAGTATTATCAATGAAAAACTATATTGATTTCGGAAAACAAATTCACCACTCAAATGAATTACAAACTCCATTCAAAATTAAAAACAATATCTTGAAATAAATTATCAATATTTCAATCAATATGTTTCACAAGGGTCAGTTTTGGGGCCTGTAATAGGTAGTTCCACTGTATATCAATGATACTGATGAATTTAAGTTTCCGTTTTCTCTACTATTCTGCAGACGACACTTCCATAGTATTATCATCAAATGACTGGTTTGCTGCTAACTTTCTTTTCGTGAATATGAAGAAAACAGGTGATGAAATTAATGTTTGTGACTCATTTCAATCCTGAAATAATTGTATATGAATGGGCTTGTTTCATGCTATGAAAAATGATACTGGTTTGCTTATAGACTCCTCAAATTCGAGGAGTCTACAAGCAAGAGTCTTCAGCGAGACAGACGTCCTAACACACCAGCCAGGTGGCCTTCCAGCACGCAAAGCAGACAGACCACCCAGTCAACCAAATTGTCACGTGGTGTCCTGTCACCCAGCAGTGAACCAATCAGAGTATACCAAATTGTCACATAGCGTCCTCAAAACGGTTACGTAGCTCGCCATCTGACCAGAGCGCACGCTTTTGCATCTCGGAACATCGTGGATATAAATAATTCAAACAGATAACCAGTCAACAAGACAGACCACCCAGTTACGTGGCGCGCTAACGTCAGCCTACCTTTTTGCTCAACAAATTTTTGTTTCATGACGTCATAAAAAAAGTTTTTGTTGGAGAATTGAACACAGATCGTTGGTATGATAGACTTGATCGTTAGCCTCGACACCGCTGTTAGATATTGAAAGTAATTGCAAACTGTTGATAGTTATGGCTTCGGTCATTGCTTTTCGAATTGTTTTTACATCTAAATTATGATTTCAGTTCAGTAAAACATATTTAGTTTTGTTATATTGGGAAAAACAATTATGACAGAGTCAGAAGAGACTTATTAGTGATTGCGGTGACATTTGAGAGATAACAATTTGAGCGTGCTTATGAGAATAAAATTGGGTATATAGGGTTGTTCTGAATTGAAAAACATGATCGCCATGAGTTAAAAAGATAATATGTGGTCCAATAAAAGAAATTTGAGGAGATTGAGTTAGGGATATATTATACTTATCAAGCCTTGTAGAAAAAAGAACAATTCAAAAAGCAAGAATTTAAATTGTCCGCGTGTCTGTTGACCAATCGTGTCTAGAGCGGAGTTGCCAAGTGTATTAGTTTTTAAGATGCAGTCACAGATCTGATGATCCAAGGGCCATTTTTGTTGTTATTTTTGTCAACTCGGTATGAATACAACTGTTACAATTATCTAATTAGAGAACGTTTTTTTATTTGAAAGGTAGGTCTCGGCGGGTGCCTATTTTGCTGCACTTTCCATGTCACTACGTGGCTTGAAATCTCTCAACTTTTTATTTTTATTTTCATTTTTATTTCTTTTTATTTTCAATTGTTGTTCAATCGTTTTATTTTTTACTTGTATTTTATTTCACTATTCTTTCATTTCAGGTTATTCTTGTTTGATATAATTGTTATTTTCAGCTATTCATTTTTGATTCTCCTTTTTTTAGTTGTTTCAGGGATTCCAGATCATTTTATACATTAGACAATGAAAGTCCAAACTAGTGAAAATCATCATGAAAAATTGTCAATCACTTTCAAGCATACATGATTTTTCTTGTAAATTTCATTCCATGTGGAGAAGTTTTCATTAATTGAAACGTTAACGGGTTCATATAATTAAATTGATGATTATAGGCTCCGTAAATTTTACGATTTGGCAATATTGATTATTTCTATTGTTCCTATTGGTCAATCGAACAAGAAGCGGGAATAGGCCTGTGACGTCACCGCCCTAGAACATTCGATTTTTAATAATCAATTGTGGGAAAACTACGGTACTAAGAGAGCTGAAAAAAAGTGCACTGTGCAATTTGAAATTTCTATCAAGTGAACTATAAACCAAAAATTATGAAACAAGCCCATTATCCTAAAATAAATATCAGAAATACATATCAAGCCAGAGATAACCTCTATAGTCATATGTTGGTAATTTTGTTATAGTTCGTGAGAAAATATTTTGTTTTTGATCCACAAGCAAAAATAAGATTTTGATTGATTCAACAAAATTTGAATTCGAGGAATGTTATTTGATATGAGACATATTTATGAAGTTCAATATTTTATCAAATATTTCAATAAAAGAAAGTTTAAATGACAACAAATAATGAACGTACTTTGTAAATAATTTTTGCGATATTGCTGATTGGACGAAGCCGTAAGCAATTTCAAAGTTTAGGGGAATTTTCTTCAGTGGTGATTTCATATTTGAATATTACTACACCAAAGGTTTCAAACAGTACATCACAATTCCATATAAGGTATGTTCGTTACGCGTCACCGTTATCTTCGAAAAAAAAAAACAGACTAAATTCAAAATTATCAATTCGGAAAATATTTTCTGAATTTCAATTCATTTTATCTTCAGAATTAATGAAAAATTATGAGGTTCATTCGGGTGAACAGCAACATTTGAACCCTTACTTAGATGGCCCACCTAATTCTCTTGATTTATTTTCTAACAACGCGGAAACTTTCAACACAGTTAGTTTAATTCAGCCTTCTTGACATGAAACTGAGGCAAATTCAATTCTGCTCCGAATTTACGAGTGACTGCTAAGCTCTTCATTCTTGATACGTAGTCCTCACGTTTTCGGTAGTATAAAATTTGAGATATTCCAAATAGTATTCTAAAAAAGCGTTCTAATCGGATTGCCATAACTTTCCATTCCTGGTAGATCCACTACATGAAAATGTCTTACTGAAACATACGCCTCCTTACTCAATGTGTTTTTTGCTAATTTTCAGTAATACTATTTATTATCTGCTTCAGATTTAAAACAGACATATTTGCTATGTACGGTATTGTGTCTTAATCTTATATTTTTCAACATAAACTAGACTCAAGAATTGTCAATGTCATCCTACTATACTATACAAAAAGTCTGAATGAAGTCTTACAAAATACTGTCGGCAGTAAAGGTTTTACAATCATGGATTTTTCGAATGCTAAACTTAAACTATGAAATAGTCTTTGTTTGAAGGCGGTTGACAATTTTTGATGTTGAATTTCATTAGATAGGACTTGCATTTGTCTAATATGATTTGAAATTTTTGAAAGAATCAATAAAATTCTAAAAAATAGCTATTAAACAATCATATCAAGCAAAAACACTGAAATTACATTGAAACAAAATACAAGCAACAATTGAACAATTAACAAGAAATGAAAATACAAAATGGAAGATTTCAAGCCAAGTTCTTCACGATGTTTCGATTGTTAGTATCCACAATCGTGTTCGGATGATGACTGGACTATATATAGATCATTCGAGTGCTTTCATCGATCCCCTCATTCCTATTTCCGCTTCATCGGTTTTAGCGAGAGCTGACCGTTTGGCGGGAGTTGGCCGTTTTCCGCTTGATTATAGGTTTCCATATGTTGCGTATCTCTGAGCTAGCTCGACTGAATGCGTTATTGGAGAATATATATGCAGCTTCGTTGAATTTTCTCCAAAACCAGTGTTCCTCCTTGAGGATGATTTCAGCTTGAGCCCACTTGATGTTATTTTGATGAGTCCAAACATGCTGTGTCATTCATAATTCACTGGTTTCTTCTCGCTGTGTGTGTTTCTTGTACTCGGCAATGCGAACTTTCAATGGCTTCTCAGTTTCACCGATGTAGGATCCTCCGCACTCGCAGGGTATCCGGCATCGCAGTCAGCGTTTGGAGGCTTGGTTTTCGTGAGGCTGCTAGGAATAGTCTTCCCAAATTTGAAGCAGGCTCTGATATTATACTTGGGCCCAATTCTACTTATCTTCTCCGACAATCCTCTGATATAGGAAAGTACAAGTGCTGATCGAACATTGAACCTAAAAATTCTACTTACTTTCCATGTTTTATGTTGGTATATGAAGATATAAGTATACTTTTAGTTGTATCTAGCATGGTTTTCATTTCATCCACTATATTTTTTCCATATCCATTTTGTATTTTCTATTTATCGATTTCAGGTTTCAGGTAACTATCCTAAGAATATTTATTATCAGTGCTATTATTTCTTTTTGGTGTTACTTTTCCATTATTCATGATTCATTCAATATGTTATCATCATTAATAAAAGAACATAGGGTTTTACGAACAAAATCACGATCGAAGAGGAAAAATCTGGGCTGGTGTGTCGTGGTCGAATGGAACCTGAAGTAATAAACGTTTTGTCTGCAACTAACTCAGACAGTCGTTGCTGATGCAGTAAATCGTTGCTAAGACAATAAATCGTTGCTAAGACTTCGAGATCAATGAACATATCACTGATGATGCCTGCCACAGTAGCAGACGAAACGTGTGGTACTTCAGGTTCTATTCGGCCACGACCTACCAGCCTGTATTTCATTTTCTCCAATTGAATTTTCGGTTTATAAATCCTTGAAGATACAGCTGAATTTTGTGATTTTTGATACGTATGTTTATCTCCCTCTATCATTCGGTTCGATTCCCAGCTAAAGCAACTCATCATTTCCAACACTGTTCAAACAGTACTTTCATCAAAAAGTTCACATACAATTTGATGAACACAATAAGCCGAACCGTAAACAAGATAATGTTCTTTTCAAGGCGACTCCATTATGAGAAACACCGAATTTCGTACAAAAAAAATCTATTCTGATAAAACATGAAATATCAGATTCTCCGCCGAGCAAAACAATGTCTGGTGATGACAAGAACCGAGATGGGATATAAAGAAAGTAAAATGCTGAAGAATGTCCGAAATTACTCAGGGGAATAGATGGCAGAAGATTTATTTGCTAATAAAGAACTGGTATATGGACTCTGGAATTGTTCTGAGAGGATTGATAGATTCCTATCAACAAGACACGAATTGGGGATGAATGAATATGAAAAATAATGATTTGAATATATTGTGACCTATTGGAGTTCTAGAATATATTGTGGCTCACAATGAATCTAATGAAAATATACATGAAAGTGGTGGTGGTGGTGGTGAAAAGGGTATATAATACACCTCCTCTATTTATGGTGCACATTGTCCAGTTCATTGTAAAAACGCGTTTCAAATCTCGTTATAGCTGCACAAACTCTGTGAAATTTCAAAAAATGAGCGGAATAAATTGATCCGAGTCCAAACCTTTCTGACTACAAAAGGCGTTTTCGATACGCGTTCGATATTTTTCAAAATAACTGTCAGTTTTATGACAACCACTGATGATACCAAAAGCCAATCGAGAAAGCCGATGAATTCAAACATTCTATCGGAAGTGAAGTCTTTCGATGATGTTTCAGTATCGTGTTGATTTCCGTTTGCAAAACAATTAACAACATCAATACTATCGTCATTAACTTAAGGTATGAATTCTGAACTGATTAATATGGATTCATTTAACAAATCATCAGAGGTTATTGAAGCCGAATAAAAAATAATGAAGGCGCAATTAGAAGTATTGATACTGAAAAAACTACAAAACATATTGTTGTAATTCGAAAACAGAATAATAATAGTAATGTAAAGCAGGAACGGCCACTAACACCTCATGCTTTACCCGAGCAACTGATGCGAAACCGAACCGGCAGCCCAGGCGCACATGGAAAGGAGAACACTAATCTCCCTTCCAGATGGGCTGAACACTTATTGGTGGAAAAAACTACCAGGCATCCACCGCCATCTGGCCGAAGTTCTCAACTCATGGCTGGACGAAGAGCAGCTGATTCTGGATTGGTTTGTCGAGGGGCAGACCGTTCTCATCCTCATAAGCGTAGATTTGTCGATTCCTAAGAATTAGAGACCAAGAATATGCTTTACTCCGTGTTATGAGTTGCATCTCATACAAGAATACTCACCACAGTTGACCGAGTGTTCGAAAGGATATATGAGCAGATAAGGTCGAAAAGAGGACTCGCTGAACAAAAGGATAACCTGCTCATACAATACAGGACAATACAATACAGGACTCGATACAATATGAGCGAAACCTCTCTATGACCGGAATCGTTTAATGCAAGGCATTAAACGGCGGACTCGCTTCACCATAACATTTACTCAAGCCAGAGTCCAAACAGGGTTGGTCACTTTCAGAAGATGTGTATTTCGAAGTGATTGCCTCAGTCCCCTTCTCTTCTGCATCTCACTATTGTCATTATCCGTTGCGCTCAGATATACTCGATGATATAACTGTGGCACTCCCGGAAATCGTAGGCACAAGGTCACCCATTTGTTCAATGTTGTTGACGATGCGAGAATTACGGAGAGGATGTGCAACTTGTTGATGTAAGCGAAGAGTGCTTTATCATCACCTACGGCACTCTTATGGTACTGACGAGACCTCGCTGTTGCCCTACGCTCCTGGGGATATTGAATCCGTTATGAGAAACGAGAAGTGCCAGTTCATTAAAACTGTTCGTTCTCTACTCCCAGGCTAATGCTCATAAAGTTTCAATAACGAAAACAATGAACATGAAAAGTTATTCTCAAATGGATGAATCCGTAACACAAATGTTTCAGTCAATACCTAACACAGTTCCTCAATTTTCCGTATTATATCGTTCTCTCCCAGTTCGTACTAAGCTTAAAGTTTTCAGTGTGCTACTGGCCTTACATGAACGTTCAGCATTCGAATGCGAATGGACAAGACAAGTGAACCGGGATCTTCATAGCGCTATATTCTCATAAAAAATCGAAATGTTTATCGAAACGTCTATCAAACTGTCATCGAGCGCTCTTTCGTATCACGAAGAGTGTTAGCATATTCTCGCATCAATACCCGGTGCCAGACAAAATTAATTTCGTTGTTCTGACTTCGGAAACAGCAATAAGCAAAACACACAATATAATCCCCTGCTTACGCTGTCGCAATAATAACTTTTTCAATATACATGCAAATGTTTCATTGGCCACGTATTCGCTTCATTTTCCCTGTCAGTTACGGAAAATAGACAGCAGAAAATTTTTATTTTCGCAAGGGGTCCTTACTTGGGAAGGAAAATGAAGTAGTTTGGAAACGCTTTTGATACAGGATAGAACAGATGTAATAGCTGAAAATAAAAGTTTTGGAAACAAGTTGACCTTAGAAGAGTGGTGTGGAAGGAACACCTCGATTTCCCAATTATTCTGTTGAACAAGTACTTATGTTTTCAATACGGAACTTTTTGCAAACACCTAATTATGAAGCAATAGTCTCCACAACAATATGTTGGAGAACCAAGTTTATATATTGACTTCCTATTAGAAATCGCTTTCTATAATTATCTGCAGCTTCACTGCAAGCATGCAACAAAGGAAAGATGTCCAGGTCGATACAACCCTGATCAGTATTTTTTTTTGGGTTCCGGTTCCATCTCATAGCATTATGAGATAGATAGATAAATAGAAAGATTTATTAGTCCTTTGTGCTACATTATGTAGATGGGACAGGTCATATATCTCAGGTATAATATTAATGTGTTATATTATAATATGTCATTTGTAAGTAAAACAAACACATACCTACATACATATCAAAATTTAAGTGAAAAATAGAAATAGATAAATGAACAACATTTTACGATATATACGTCACAATGATAGTGATTTGACATTACCTACTTCAAGTATAAATTCATCTATTGTCTAGCAACCTCTTCCTGGTAGAAACACTTCCAACTGTTTTTTAAAAACTTGAGGTGGCAGTGTCTTCATATCGCATGGCAGTATATTGAAGAAACGGATACCAGCAAACATAGGATACTTTTATACTTTGTGTGATGGTGTTTTTCGGTGATGAGCATATGGTTATTTCTATTTTGATAATTATGGACTTCCGATCTCGACTCTAGTTGTCGTCTATTTTCATGAATATACGTCAATATTTTCAGAATGAACGAACAGGCAACAGTTAGTATTTTATTTTGACGAAAAATCTCTTTACATGACGATCTGTGATTTAAATTGAAAATTAGCCTCAGTAACGCTTTCTGTTTTATGAAAATTCTTTACACAACCAGTTGCTAAACCCCAGACAGCAATGTTATTGTAAATGATGGACTGAAACTTGACGAAATGAACTGATATCAGTGCTTTAGAGTCTAATTTATTCTTAAGGGATTTATGAGATGATAGGATTGATAAAATTTTTTGGATGTGAACTCTATACGTTCTTGCTAAGTGAAATATGAGTCCATTATTGTTCCTTAGAATTTCGTTGAGCTTGTTAATGCCAAGGATTCATTGCAGACAGTTTTTCTCAGGTTAACTATAAGTCTATTCCTGACTTATAGTTAACTGGACTGACTTCACACAAGGTTATGCATTTCTTCCGTTGTTTTACTTGAAAGAATAATGGAAGTGTCGTCTGCGTAAAAGCTATATTGCAGCATTACTCATATTATTAGGTAGATCATTCACATATAACAGAAAACTTAGAGGACCGATTACACTGCCTTGAGTTGTCATATTTGTTACAAGGAATGTATATGATGGAACACTATATCATTCTGTTTCACCTGGACATATCTATTCGTTAGGAAAGCTGATTTATGTTTCCTCGAATACCAATCTTAAATAGCTCATCTGATACGAATTTAATATCAAGGTGTCGAAGTCTCTACTGAAATCAAGAAATAAACCTATCACAATGTTTTTTTTATCCATTAAATCATCTACTTCTTGTACAAAGTACAAAGTTGGTACTTTGGCATTAGATCGGTTGTTTCCAAGTAATCATTCATTCTGCCAGATATAATTCTTTTAAAAATTTTTGAGAATATACTGATTATTGATATGCGACGATAATTCTCGATATTTTCACAGTCACCATTTCAAATATAGGGACAAGGACCGCAATTTTAAGCAGGTCAGGATATTCTCCAAAGGAAATACGTGAGTATGAATTATATCCTATAACTTCAGATAATATATCCACGCATTCTCTGATTATTCTTGTGGATACTTCATAATGTCCTGTACTTTTCTTATTATCTAACGAGGCTATAACTGTTTATACTTCATTCGTTATGACTGGTTCAAAAAACATGCTTGCATTAGTATTTGACATTGTTGTACAACTTTCTGAATCTGTCCCTGGGAAATGTATCCTGATTTTCTCGTCAATTATTGTTGAGAAATCCTCGATAATACGACTTCTTCTTCGCTACTGATTATTTTATCATTATGATTTAGTACTATGTATTTGTTTTCTTCATTTTTATGTGGTTCTTTTATAATATTCCAGAGAGTTTTGGTTTTATTGGTAGAATCCTGAAATTTTTTCATGAAATGATTTTTTTTACTGAAGTATTTCATTTTCAACACTTTACTTGACTATTTTATAAGCGATGTTATAATTGTCTGAGTTCTCCTGTTTCCTCAGGTGATTCGAGTGCTTGAGATTATCAATTTTTATCTTAAATGAAGTGGAAAGGGTGATTCTCTTGGTGTTTTTTACTTTCAGTGGATTTAGGAAATGCTGCCTCAAAACATCAATAAAAATGTTCCCAAAAAACATTAAAAGATTCATTGGAATTAACAAAGGTGGTGGTAGTGAAGTTTTTTAGGAATTCTATGTCACCAGTTAGAAATTTTCCATCATTCACAGTTGTTTTACGGTAATGTTAGTAACTTCAGAAGTTTCTGAGCCCATATCATGTCTGAGTCTTTTTCTCATATATCGAATTGAAAAATATTCGTGAAATAGGGCAGCCATAGAGATGTGTCAACATACCGCTTTCTCAGGTCTCAGATGTATAATAAGGAATAATTTTTAAATATTCCAACTGGGGCTGCCCCACTGGGAATGAAAGGGGCGCCCTTAGTCGATTATCCAATTATTACCAAAATTTGCAGTTTGAAAAACTGGTGAAAATCGCAGTCCTGTGAGGCAAAAGCCCATCTTGTTGAAAATATATTCTTCTGAGCTCCGTTAGTGGCAATTCATTACCAAGGAGTTCAATATTTTGCCTCAAAATTTCTAAATACCTTTGTGATGTGAGAGTGCCACTATAAATGAACAGACCGATAATTCTATTCCTGAAAACACCTGCCCATCACTGAATCCATATCTTTCTTGACTTCTTTGCTCCACAATAGAATGAGAATTTTGTTGTGTTTAAGTATAAGAATTGTAGCGGTTGAAAATACCGGCACTGTCTGTCCAAATACAATTCACCAAGTAATCACGCACTTGTTTACAACTTTCTACGAACCACTGGCAAAAAGCCAAGCAGCGTTCAAAATCTGATCTGTGTTGATGAACTCTTCTATTACTGTTTGGCTTGAATTTGTGTTTTTTTTTTAAATCCTCCTGATGTTAATTCTTGGTAGTGATATATTCAAATTTCGCGTTGACGTATTGACACTATTTTCAACATTCCCAACAGCTTCTGTTATGTCTATCTCTTCCAACTCCTTATCACTATTTCACTCAAACAATTTCGAATTTTTTCTTCAAAATTGACCACCATCAATTAGGTTGTGTCGCATTCTTGCGAATATGTCTCTAGTAGGTTCTCTCCTCTCTGGATACCTCTCGTAATATAATTGCTTGCTGCTCCTGCATTTTCCTCGATTTGTATAAAACAGACTCTCATATTCCATTTTTCATAATTCGCATACTTCATTGCAAATGTGTTTGGAAATTGAATAAGAACTCTTACTGAAAAGCTCTTCACTGTTTGAATAAAAATTTGACAGATACCAGTAAAGATTCATATTCTGTTTTATCGCCGCTCGTCCAAAGACTACTTGATTAAAGCGTGCATTTCAAAGTCTGAATACATGAAAAAACCCAAGAGCTTTGTATTTTAAAGATGGCTTTGGCAAAACATCAAAAATGCTACATTATTGGAAACGTAATTTCAGAAACGATGATAGATATCGATATGCGGTTTTCACCATTGAGTTTCTCATGAAATTTCACCTTCAATCACAACCATCAATTTTCGTCTATCTGGTTTGAAAACAGGAGTTTTTTTTCAAAATTGTCTAATTTGGCCCACTCTGTACAGCATCAATTTCTTCATAGACAATAATTTCTCATGAGCAAACATTGAAAATTCACAGAAACAACTCACTGAGTCGAATTCTTTCCACGTCGAAATTCTCATTACATCGAAATCTGACTCTTTCAATGACGTCATTGAAAAATGAACGTTGCCGAAATTAATTTATTCCGTATAGCGAGTTTTCGTCCTGACTACAATTCAACGTAGTGACACCGTGACTACTTGTCATACTGGCTAAAATTTCAACATTTCGAAAGGTTTGTTATGTGGAGTCGACGGAGAGAAATAATTCAACCAGATGTGAGTAATATTTTGATTCTGTGTTCATTCCTGTCCAACCATTGTCCTGTTGTCACAGAGGATTCACTTCTCATCACAAGTGACCATCAGATTAAAAAAGGGTGATTTTGGTTGCGCATAAGCAAAAAAGAACAGACTGAAATGTCACAATTTCTGCCGATCGTTCGAATCGTGGGGTACCCACTTTTCGAAAGGGTATAGAATCGACCATAACTGGCTGGATCTATGCCATCATAGTAAACAGAACTGCTAGTACGACTCTACAAGGCGAGGCTATCAGGTTCAGGGTCACCAGGGTCTGCCCTCAAGGTGCGATACTATCTCCCCTTCTGTGGTCGCTCCTGGTGGATAGTCTGCTTGATGCCCTCGACAGAAGAAAAGTTGATCTGCAAGCTTATGTAGATGACCTTGACATCCTGGCAAGGTCCACGTCAGATAGGAGAGCTTGTAATATCCTCCAAAGCGCGTTGGACATTGTTCACAGTTAGCCCCTAAGGGAGCAGATGTCTGTCAACCCCAGCGAAACTGTGTCAACCCCCTTCACCAAAAGAAGGAAATTGGACGATCTAACGCCACCTTCCCTCAATGGTGTGGTCATTCCATTTGGAACGGAGGTGAAATATCTTGGCATTGTCCTTGATAAAAGACTCACCTGGAACGCACACTTGGAAAACGTTTTACACAAAGCCAGACTGTCTATATGGACATGTCGCAGGATTTGTGGTAAAACTTGAAGTTCAGGTCCCAAACAAATCCATTGGATTTATGTGATGATTGTCAGACCAATGATCACTTATAGTACATGGAGATCCTTCTAGATCTACCTCCTCTCCACATTTTTCTGGAAAGAGGGGCTAGATGGACTGCATACAGACTTGTGCACATTGCCAATTGCACAAATCAATTCAATGCAGAGTGCAACAGACTGTTGGTTGACATTGGAAGTCACAGCATTCTGGAAATGACCTCTGACTTTATGCCTCAAACTGTCGACTATGAACTGCCTTATAAAGTGCTATTTCCGAGTAGAGAGGACTGGATCCCGCGGTAGAAGGAAATATTAAGAGCAGATAGTTGTTGGTTCACAGATGGATCAAAAACACCTTCCGGTTCTGGTGCAGGTGTTTTCAGTCGCAGACCCAGGACAGAGGTATCTATCTGCCTAGGAACTTATGCGACTGTATTTCTAGCGAAAATTTACGCTATTGAATTGTGTGCGGAGAGATTGAATAAATCCAATCTCACTCACAAGTCAATAAAAATATTCTCGGACAGTCAAGCGGCATTGGAAGCTCTTGGCTCCTACCGAGCAACGTCTAAATTGGTAGCAAACTGCCAAAAAAGACTATCCTCGATAGGAAGACTTAATAGATTGTCTCTGGTCTGGATTTCTGGCCATACTGGCCTGGAAGGCAATGAAGCTGCTGACTCTCTTGCAAAGGAGGGTGCTGCAAGCGGCTTCGTTGGACCAGAACCTGCATTAGCATCGCTTGGGGCTTTCCCAGACAAATACTGAACACCTGGATGGCAAGAAGAGTTATGGACTTCTGGTAGAATCTTCCAGGATTGGCTCACTCCAAGGCGTTTATTCACCCTTCGAAGCTTGATTCCAAACAGTTGTTTGACTACAGTAGGGATGAACTACGATGTCTAACAGGCCTTCTTACAGGTCACTGTCATTTGAATCATCACATGCAGAGACTTGGATTGTCGAAAGACAGTGTTTGTCGCCTCTGCCTGAAAAATTATGAAACTGCAGAGCATATACTTTGTGCCTGCCCCACTGGGGACCGAACCAGGTTCTTTGAGTTCGGCAGATCCGTACTCTCACCATCTGACCTGAAAGACCACTCACCATACAAACTAATCGGTTTCGTTAAGAAGCTGGGTTTATTTGGCCGAGTATGAATAGGTGTGAGTCACAATAAAACTTTATGAGTTGCGGTGGAGGGTCGAATAGAACCACTCACTTTAAACCTACCTACCCACTTTTCGAGCTTTTCAATACGTTTTAAACCATCGGAAATCGTATGGGAAATGACACCCAGTTCCTCCGCCATCCCACGCACCGTTTGTGATGGGTGAATCTCCAACAAGTTCCTCAAATCCTCGACTTGGATCACTGTAGGTGGACCACATCAAGGTTGGAATACCCGAAACTAAAACTCGCAAATCAACGTCGAACAATGCGTTCATTAACACTGTCATTGCTAAATGCCTGATTGATTTTTCGGATGGGCTGTTTCGGGAGCGCTTTGGTTCAATTTGAATTCGTAGAGAAAAGTTGGCTTACAATCACTCAACTACATCATATAGTATAAGCTGAAAAGAGGCAGAAATAAAATAAAAAATGAACAACATCTATGTGTAGAGTTCAAAATTCTCTATCGATCAGTATATATCACAACTAGGTGATATATGAAATATGGAGTTACAAAAACACATATCACTAAATCGGTCGAAACCTTTGAAGAAAGCTAATAACAAGCCGATGGATAAGAAAAGAATGTATCTGAAAGTACTGGTATTCTTTCTGCAGACATCAAATTCTAGACCCTGGTTACTTCTAATCACTGAGATATCAAAGAAAGGTCACTACTTTTTAGTATCAATTTTATATGTTAACTTGATATTTGGAGATTTGTTAAGACTTGAATCAAAATGGAAAGTTCTTTTTCTGCAGCGTTTATGGCATGGAGACAACGAAATGATGCCAAATAACCACTGATGATGTATATGCTCTGGACATTTCCCAGAAATGTTATATCTGTTCTACACTTCAATTTTCAGCTAACCTATTAAACATGTTCCACAGAAATAAAGTATAAATTCACTGGTTTCTTTTTGCATCCAAATTTTCGTGCTTTGTTCGTATAAGAAGAGATCTCAAAGTATTAATAATACGATTACAGATGTGACATCATACGCGCTTTTATTTAAAACGAATTCAACAATATCTATATCACGAACTGAATTGCAATTTCTTGCTCCTATCACATTAACATTCGTCTATACCTTTTTGGACACTAGCGTGATTCTTTTTTTGGTCATAACATCAAAAATAGGCAGTAAGTTTCATATTTCTTGTAGGCAAAATTGATTAATACGTGAACTGTTCAAGAGGATTTTTTCAGTTTGCCTTTATTATACTTGGGCAGTTTCTCTGTCAGTTTGGCCTTATTCTCCATATTATTAATAATAGAAAATCTGGAAAAAGCAGCAAGAAAAATTGACTTCTCCGCAATAAATGATTTTCAAAGTATATACGCATATGTTTTCGAATGATATTTTAGGAAAGATAAAACCCTCACAAATCAATTCAACTCATCAGAACAAAAATCCTCCAAGTCTCAATGACACATGTCGGAAAATAAATTTAATTTATAGTTCGTGGAAAACGAGAGAGGTGTTGGAAGGACCATAGACGTAATGTGATGCGGCGCCGACTGCGCTGGCTAGATGGTCGACCCAATGGATTAATAAAGGGATTATTTGCATTTCCTGACTGTCATACTCCACTTAATAAGAATTTTCCTCATATTTGGCATATCGTCTGACTATTTCGTAGCGGAGATTCGGATGATTATGTAGTTGTGAATAATTTCAAAAGCATTTACAGGATGATTGTAATGTTTGCTCTGTTTGGTGAATGATGATATTGATTCTCGTTTCTTTCAAAATATAAATATTATAAGCGTTTCAGATTGAGAAAACAACAAGCGTTTTTGTTTTCAATTTCTTCACCTTCAAACAAAAAATGTGAAAATGTGGGAAAATAGATAGGTCATGCACAGAATTTATTTTCAGTTACGTAGATACATTAAATTATAGATATGGAAGAAAAAATACTTACAAAACATCTAATTTCATATGAATATTGAATTGCATCACAAAAATGACTTCTTTCTATTCAAATTCACACAGTTTTGGAATAAGTTCATTTCGTAGTTGATTTCTTTCTTCCTCTCTGGAGGTTGGTCACATTTTCTGTTTGGAGATGGAGAAGTATGAAAACAATTCGAAATAATTTTCTTTGGCAGGGATATCATGACAAAATCAGAATTGCAGTGACATAAATTCGTAAAATCATGCAAGAAATGCGTGTTTTTTTTTCGAAAGTTCGAAAAGATACTGATGGACAGCTGAAGAGAAGTGTTTTCAAGTTGAACCTTCGACAAGTACACCTTCAAGCATGGTAGTGTATGTCGTGTAGCGTTCCTTTCAGTAATGTTGGGAAAAATTCATGAGAATGATTTTCATGTAATTGTTCATATGAGGGTAATTTTTTTATAAGTAATTCAGTGTTCTTGTAGAAAAAGTAGTTTTTGAAGGGCTTTTCTTTCAGTTTGTAACTGAAATAAATTTCTGCTTATGATCCACACATATTTGTAAAGAATTTATTCTATAGGTGATTTCTTTCTCCTGTTTCCGAAAGTTTCACACAGTTTTTGTTTGAATAAATTCTACCAGTTTACCGAGTGTTATTTTTCTTTAAAAATCAACGATTGTTCCAGTGTTGCAATGAGTATGAAGATTAATTATCTTTTGGTTGGCAAAATGTTTCCTCAATATTTTAATAAAGGAGGAATGGCTTGTCGTGAATTTCAACAAAATTTTGATGTGCTGATAGAAAGTGTCCACAACTAAAGCTCAAAAATGTACAGTTTTCGAAATGTGAACCTTTGAAAATAGATTTTTTCAATTTTTCGCGGTATTTGCTCATCAATTCGAGTATTCTCATTCTCATTCCATGAGAAGTGAGACAAATTCGGATTTTTCAGGACCGATATTTTTTCAGGAAAAAAGTGTATTTGTAGCAAGTTGGTAATGCTGACCAGAAAACGAAGCCGATTAGTTTGTATGGTGAGTGGTCTTTCAGGTCAGATGGTTGGAGTACGGCTCTGTCAATGAGGTGAGGAGTGTGAAAATAAAAATAACTAATTCGTTCTCAATTCAAGTGGCGTTAGTTACTAGTGACTCGACCCGGTTTGTAACCATTATGGCCTTTGTAAATAATAATGAGAAAATTCACTCGAACAAAAAATGTATCAAATTCAATTTCAAAAGGAGTAAAACGATCATAGAGTACTCGAACAAAATGTTGTAATTTCGTTATGATATACCATACAAAATTAGTTTTTTATCACTGTTTTTTCATGCCCTCAAATTTTCGGTGGGTTTATTTATATTTAGTATCAGCACTGCACCCGTCCGGAGCCGGGGCGGTTCGCTAGTAATTCATATGTGAAACATCGGATATGGAAACAAACTATTACGTTTGATTGTTTTTTGATTCAACAGAATATTCAACAGCGGTTTTCATTTGAATTCTCGAGATATATACCTGCTTGCCGGCATACGGAGAAATTTTGAAAGTGAAATCGATTTGAATACGATAGATACAAAGTAGATCTGAAGTGTCGTGAAATTTTTAAAATAAAATCCTATTTTCACCTAAATTATTCGATTCCAAGAATTTTTCAAAGACAATTCGAAAAGGAGAATCATTTCAGGTTTTTCGTTTTTTTTTCTCTATTTTCCAAATACATTTGATGCTGTTTATCACCATTTTTGTCTCATGGTAATTCATTGCGAGAGAGAAATGTTATTAAAAAAAAACATTCATTTGATGAAACTGGATGGATTATCACTTTTGTGATAGGAGATTGTCAATGCTACTCGGCAGAGTAGTATTGACAGAGAATCAGAATCAGAGAATCAGAATCAGAGAATCTGAGAGTTACGTACAATACATTTTACATTCTCTGAGCATTCTCTGAGTACACTCCACAAATTTTTGAAGACCTTGAAGAAAATACAGGATTATTTGAAGTTTGTCCTAGCTTATAGATTATTAACTTTTTTAACGATTCATATGATTTGATAAACATACAATTTTGACTGAACTGTGCAGTATAAACTGTGAATGTTTGAATCAATTATAACTTGGAAGCGGCCCTTTTCACGAATTGGTTTCCAGTATTCCTCATTTTGTTGAATTCTACTTAGAGTATTTTCATTACACCGTGATCCATGATGGTAGCTTTTCATTGTGATAGCATCTCATTTGTGCTACTATATTTTTTATTAATGTTCATTTATTCCGTGAATTCTACATTAGTTCACTCGTTGTGAAAATATACCCAACTTAACTAGTGAGCACATTATATGTACTATTATGCATCTATCAATGTTATTGTATTGTATTATGTATATTTACCTACTTGTCTATTCCATTGACTGGCATACTTGCTAACAAATGAAAAAATTTCAAAATAGTGTCTTATCTAGCAACCCATAACCAGCTTTCGACGTACAGAGTAGTTTGGCTGTGATAAAAATTTTTTTTGAAACTTCAAGTTCGAATGTCACAAGGAATGAGGCAACGTATTCGATGAAAAAGCTTGCAGGATAGTACCGCTGCCCTGACTACTCACGTATAACATCGTAATATTTCGAGTAACTTTCACGCAACATTTCTGAATCATAAAAATAACAAAAATTCTTCAATGATTCCATCCATTGAAGAAAACTGTATGAGAATCCGTTCTATGGTTTTTGAGTTCAGATAGATATATTAGGTATGTAATGATTTGAAGGAGATATCTGTACGAAATGTTGATTTGCCACTAAAATAACTTGTTTTTTTTTTCAAGCAATATGTTTTTGTGGAATGAGCATCCGACATGATTTTCTGAAAACCACTGAATTGTCGCATATTTGTACGAAAAATGATGATAAACAAAACGTTCCACCATTCACCAAAATTCTTCATATACTTTCGATACTCTGATGGAGAAGTAGAAAGCCGAAACCTTTCGATCCCAAAAAATTATCGTTCCTAAAAATATACCCTTTTTAATTCACACTTTGTACGCTACTGGATACCGAAAGTGTTTTCAGGGTGAGCAGGGATAAATTTTGATGTGTCTCAAAATAAACATTCAGCAAACAACATCAACAAAAAATTGCTCACGTAAAATAGAACGTTAACTGAATCTTAGTTCGGAATTTCATATTATTCGAGCTCCGCCAAAGTATGTACGACTAGAAGGCCACTTACGTCTCCCATAGGCCATTTCCCCTATTGAAATCGAAGAGATCAAGGCAAATACGAAGAGTGTGTACACATCTGGTATGTCCAGGACTCTACCATCAGGAATTTCTGCAAGAGTTCCCAACTTTCCTTCGAGGTTCCAAGTTATGTCAAGTGTCTGAAAGTTACTTCTTTGGATAAACTACACATATTTGCAGAAAGCCAAAACCATCCATTTCCAATAATATCTGGCATTGTGGATTATACAATGGAGGAGTTTCAAATTGAAAATTAACTCTTGTAATGTGATGCAAACTATTAGGAAAGCAAATTTGTGTTATTATTGTTTGTGAACTATTCACTTGTGTTAGTGGTGGAATTGTAGTCTTGGTGAAATTTCAACCTATGGTTTCAGCCACTGATATGTGGGACAAGCAAGAATTATATTCCTAATTCTCTGATTGGGCTGTTCTTCAATATCGTTTGTTCTCGATTTGCATTTACGGTGAGAAATAATGAATTCAATAAGATTTTGGCTCTGTTCCACTATCGTTAAAGAAGATTTTGAGAATATGATCTGAATCCCTGAAACATAAAAAAATCGATTGTATTCCCAGTTGTCAAACTTCGTAGTACAAATGTTTGGGCGTATTCCAGAAATTAAATAATTAACTGGTAACTACTGCAGACAAACAGGCATATATCTCTATGAAAACAAAATTATATAAACAGTTTCATTGCTCCAAATAGCTTTGTTACGCTTCTGAAAGACAATAGCGCTTTCAGGACAAGCGGAGATAAACTTCGATGTATCCCAAAATAAACATTCACCGAAAGGCATTAACACAAAACTACTCATGCAAAATGGAACGTAAACTAAATCCCGGTCCCGAAAGTTCGAAACTGTATATCACTTGAGCTCCGCCGAAAGTATGTATATTAGCCGCTCACGCTGCTTCATTTCCCCCATCGGAATCGAGGAGGGCAATGCAAACATGAGTAGTGTACACCTACAGTAGGCGTAGGGGCCGATTATCTGGAATTCCTGCAGGAATTTCACGTCATGTTCACCGAACGGTCTCTCAGGATGAACTTGATGCGGGTGCGGAGCTCAAGAGAGGTTTTTGTATTTTCGGCTGGCTGATAACAAAAGCAACGGTTTTTTGTAATGGACTTTGGTCCGTTTGAGAAACGTTGATTAGTGCCAGTTCTGCAATTTTTCATTCTAGTTTGGTTCATTAATATTACAATCATTGAGTCAAAATACTAGTGTGCTTTGTCTCACTGAAATATTTCTGGATAGAGTGTTGCATAAAGTGAGTCGAAAACTCAAAACTTAACAGTAATTTTCGATTTTCTTTACGACACACTGCATTTCAATTGCAATTTTCCATGTTTTCGAACGTGGTTCATTTTCTTCCGAGCCGTCAACTTGAAAAATTTATTTTCTACTAGAAAAGCGAAATACACATGTAAGTTACCTTGTGCTTCTATTCGTTATCATGACTTTGACAATCGAGGATACCATTTCGTAGTGAACACTCGAGTGAACAATAACCATGGGTTAGCGATGATGCCAGGTTTCCACAAGAACTCAAAAAAAAATAAGAAAAAATAAGTGAGTCACGAGAATGAGAAAATGTTATAGAACAGAAGTTAGAGCAATGAAAAATGGTAGTATTTGAGACAAAATAAATTGTTGATGACAATTCATGAGGGTCAACGTGTCTTTCTGAAAGAAATAATGAAAAAATCCAGTAAATAAAAGCTGATATTCAGAGAACTTTAAGAAGGAGTTCAGGCATTGTGGAACAGAATAAGTAGTTAGAAATGAATTGAAAGAGATGAATATAAATCAAAAGAAGTTTGATTGAGCAGTTTGAAAAATCATCTCGACAATACCCCCGTGGCTTGTCAACATGTATCCCTTACGATTGTTCATGATCCGAAACATTCGAATATACAGTGGTCGACGGAAAGGAGCTCTCAATAAATCAATTTCTGCAGAAAGAAGAAAGGACAACATAGAAAAACACAGTAGTACCCCTTCGACACCTACAGAACCACTCCTCATTGAATCTATCACAAAGGAGACGGAAAGCTTACTTACCCTTAAGGGTAAGGCCCTTAAACCCCTACGACACCTACAAGTAGAATATCGTCGAAAGCAGACAGGAATCTACCAGATAAGATACAGAATCGTAACACAGAAAAAATCAAAACGAGATCGGGTCAAAAGAAAGGAAGTGAATGACATTTTGCTCAGGACGATTCATGTATTCTGAAAATATAATCCATTCTGTCATTATGAATTTATATTGTTTTTATTACAAAAACTGCAATTTTATATGAATTTGTAACTTTACCAGAATCTCATTATTTTCCATTCATATATATGTAGTACTATAGGTAGCACTCTGATATTTGAGCTCTCAGAATGGACCAATAGGTATATAAGAGATTTCAAAATAGACTCTTTGAAAACGTTTACACTTAATAAACCTGGAGAATACAAAGAGATTTCGAAACAAAACGAAAAAAATTCCAACTTCAAAATCATTCATAATCATATTCGCAGTTTGAATAAAAATATTGATGATTTCAAAATAATGTTGGATGAGATTTTAATTGTGTGATAATAACAGAGACCTATAGAAATTAATTGACCTTCATATATATTGCATACCAGGGTACAAACTAATTTGTAATGAAGGTAAATACACTCAAAACAATGAAGTAATAATGTTTATAAAAAAGATTAAGAATTTTATAGCGAAATTGTTGTAATAGGAAGAGTTAAATTTCTCAAAGCAAAAATCAAAATCGGAAACAAAAATGATATGCTCATCACTAGCTGCTACTGATCATCCTCAATGAACATAAATGAATTCAACCAAATTTTAATGAGATATTTTGTAACTATTCAACAAGAGAAATATGATTATTATCTCTTCATAGGTGATATAAATATAAATCTGTTAGAGGAAGATTATAACACAACCGACTATCTCAGTATATTGAACGAACTTGGGTACATATCCGGTATTAATGATCCCACAAGAATATATAATGACCAGATATCATGTCTTGATCATATTTTTATCGAGAGTAAATGGAATATACTTGACATGACAATACCAATTGTTCTGAAAAGCAATATCACCGATCATTTCATAACTATATATTAAAAATTGTCAAAAAAAAATTACGGAATGAGATATAGAAAATATATTAATGAAAAAATATTGAATAATACATTACACCATGAAAACTGGGAGTCAGTGAACTCAACAGAAAATCCAAATACTGCTAAGGAAAAATTTATTGATGTTCTAACAAACGCTATTGAAAAATGTACTGAAATTAAATGTACTAGGAAGAACACAGAATTTGCACCATGGTTAACAAATACTCTATTGAAATCCATCAACACTAAAAACGATTTGTTTGCGGAACTAAACAACAACCCACACAACGAACAATTGAAACACTATTATGAAAATTATAAAAATGAACTCACCAATTAAATGAATAGAGCTAAGCGTGACTACTACCGAGAAGAAATTAAAAATAACTCATGCAATTCGAAAAAAACTCTGGAATGCAGTGCAGAACATCACTGGTAAAAAACAATCGGAAAAACAAATACGGAGTATAAAAAATGACAAAGATGAATTATTGAATCGAAAGACGGAAATTGCAAACGAATTCAATAAAAGATTTATGGAAACTGGTAAAAAACTGGCTGAACAAATTATTGGGAACCCAAATTTCAAAACAAACACAACACTACTAACAAATTCTATAGGTATCCGTTCCATCGATATGACTGAAGTAAAGAATCTTATCAGTGAACTGAAAAATAAAAAATTCGTAGGGGAAGATCAAATGCGAGCAGAAACACTGAAACAAATCGCAGGCAATATCGTTATTCCTCTAACTCATATCTTGAATCGATGTCTAGATAAGAGAATATGACCAACTTCTCTCAAAAAATCAGTCGTCATCCCGATAAACGAAAGTTGGGACAAAAAAATCGTTACCAATTATAGATCCATTTCACTAAAAACGAATCTATCAAAAATATTCAAGAAATTATTGAAAACCAGACTCTTATCTTTTATAAATAAATTTAAACTTCTTTCTTGTAGACAATTTGGCTTTAGAGAACAAATCTCCACGGTGGATGCTATCCTATACATCACAGAGAAAATACACCAAGCTCTGGAAATAGGAACTCCATGTCTATGCTTATTCATTGATTTGAAAAAAGCATTTGATACTGTCAGCCATAAGCTACTCCTAGAGACACTTGAAAAAATAGGAATAAAAGGTAATTGTCATAAGCTCATGGAAAGCTATTTGAATAGAAGGACACAGAAAGTGGAAATTGGTGATGACACAAGTAACTCAAAAATCATTGAGTATCGAATACCGCAAGGCACAGTTCTGGGTCCATTGTTATTCAACCTATATGTGAATTAACTGTTCTCAGTCGCTAGTAAAGGGAACATCGTAGGTTATGCTGATGACACCGTTATATTTTATCAACATGGCAGGAACTGAAAAATACTACAGAAATAGATTTCAAATTCATTAAAGAATGGTTCGATAACAAACTATTGACAGTCAACTTCGAAAAAACCCAGGTTCTTCCTTTCAGTTGCAACAAATCTCCACCTATAAATAAATATAGATGGAAAAATATTGAAATTGAACACTACAACTGAGACAAAATACTTAGGAATATATCTGGACACACATCTTAAATGGGATTATTATATAAAATATGTGACCAAAAAACTCCAAACCATTTTATATAAATTCAAATATTTGAACACTTACTGACCCATGGAAGAAATGAAAGTAATATACTCCTCTCTCGTAGAAAGGCATATCCGATATGGTATTGAAACCTGGGGTGGTGCGCTCAAAACCCATCCCAATCGATCAGAAGTGATACAGAGACGATTCTTAAAATTAATGCTACAGAAAAGCTCTAGATAGAACTCTGATAGCTTCTACAAAGAAATAAAAATCATGGATATCAGGCAATTATTTTACATTTGTGTGAATATGAAATACCACTTTCAAAAACATAATATCAGCTTTCCTAACCATGAATACAATACTCGAAACCGTAACTAACACATCCTACCGCATGCTACAAAATCAATTATATATTATTTTTTGAACGGGTCAACTCAAAACATTGAAATTTGAGATAATGAAATTAATGCATGAACACTTTGTTTTGAAGTAAAATTGACAGATGAACCTTTCAAGATGGCAACTGGGCGCCATCTAGAAAAAAAATCAAATGGAAAGGGGGGTCTTGTGACACATCATTTTGAAGTTCCTGACGAATACTTCTCCACAACTCTAGAATATGAAGTCAATATCTTCACCTGCTACAAAATGGCGGAACATTCAATAATTTAATGAAGACAAACACATTAATACCGATATTTCTAGAAATATTCCTTTTTATCTGCCATAAGGTAATTCCAACAACCCGATAAGTTTTGTTAAGTTATTTTTTGTTTATGAAAATGACAAAAAATGTCAGTACGACAATGAATATCATTGTTCAGTTAGAATATTCTCATTTAGTTTTCGGTTTTACTAGTAGAAACGTATCACGTCAACAATCTCTAAAATGGTTAATTCTCGTCCATTGGAAAAAAAAATTTAAGCGATTTTTATTTACGGTACGACGCGTAACTTTCACGAGACCGAAATAATTTTCAATGAACGTTTTCCGAATCGTCCTATCTGTAGGAAATATTTGAGGGAACTTATATCCAAATTCACAACTACCGGTCATCCGTCTATTCCGGAAGAACAGCAAATGCAAATAATTGATGAGATGTTAGTAAATCCTGAACAGTCGCGAATGTTTGTGAGGTGTATCCTTCTACTGTGTGAAGACTTTTGAAGAGGAATAGGTATCATCCATACAAAATTGAAATGGTATACCAATTAACTGAAGATGACCGTGATCGAAGATCGGAATTATGCGAAATCATGACGGAAACCATTGAAAGTGATCCTACCTATCTCCACAATATTTGTTTCAGTGACGAATGTAAATTTTTTTTAACGGCAATGTTCACAGACAAAATTGCCGTTATTGGAGTGACACCAACCCTCATGTTGTTCGGGAAACACATATCCAATATCCAGACAAAATCAACGTTCGAGCGGGAATATTGGAAAACCATATTGTAGGACTTCTATTTATTGATCAAAATTCAACAGGGGAAGTGTATTTGAATATGCTGGAAACTACTGTTGATACTCTAGTCTGAAATCGTCGAAGCGAATCCTAATGAATTCGATATGGATATTGTATTCTAACAAGATGGTGCACCACCAAATTACTCCAGAAAAGTAAGAAACTATTTGGATAATATTTTTCCCGGTCGTTGGATTGGCCGTCGAGGTCCTACAGAATGGTCAGCCGCTCGCCAGATTTGACACCTTTGGACTTTTTTATGGGTCTATTTGAAGCAAAAGGTGTACGAAACTGAATCTGCTTCAATATTGGATATACGGCAGCGAATAATAAATATTTATCTCTATAAATATCTTCACGTCGAAATCTCTATTTCGACGTGAAATATCGGATAGGCTGTTCATATGTCAAGAAGTTCAAGGCAACCATTTCGAGCATCTTCTGAACTGACCTCAAGCATATTATCTCATATTAGTCAATTATTGAAAGTTCCGCCATTTTGTAGTAGATGAAGCTTCAAAAAGATGTATCACAAGACCCCCCTTTCTATTTATTTTTTTTTCAGATTGCACCCAGTCGCCATATTGGAAGTTTCATCTGTCAATTTTACTTCAAAATAAAGTATTCATGCATTAATTTCATTATCCCAAATTTCGATTTTTCGAGTTGACCCGTTCGAAACATTGAAAAGGGGGGAGGGACATTAAGGAAATGCACTGTATATTGAATGATTATGATTGTCCAGTTCCTCTCGGATATATCTCCATTGTGAACGGTCGTCTCTTTTGATTTATTCTAATTCATAGCTTTGCGAATGACATTTTCTGTTCCAAATTGTCTATTTTCACTAATAATCATCATTTAATATATAAGGTCCCCCAACAGGGACTTTCCAACTTCAACAATTGATAACTCCTATCTTGTTGAAGCTACATCTGCCAGATGTGTTGTGACCTATTCAGTATGTTTTGTCGAATCAGCATGGACGGATATAGCATTCAACAACAAGTACAAATTATGAAATTTCAACAGTTGTCATAATCTTCCTACTCAGATGACTAATCGCAATGTGGTGGATAATTTTGAGTCCACTGGTTCAGTAAACGATCAACCAAAACCCGTACGTTGACAAAGCGCAAACAAAACATCGCCGCTGTCTGTGAATATGTGCAGGATAATCCGAGGCGTTCGATTCCGCGTCACTCACAAAAACTCGATCTTTCGCAGACCAAAACTTGGTAAATTTCGTGTCGTGACTGGGACCTGCGTACGTACAAAATTCAACTGACCCAGAAACTGAGACTAAACGACCATATAGAACGACGTGTGTTCGCTGAATGGACTTTGGAGTAGTTGGCAACAGACCCTAATTCTCATCGAAAAATCATCTTCAGCGATGAGGCACATTTCTGGATGAATAGGTACGAGAACAAACAAAATTGTAAATCATTGGACGATACAAATCCACATTAGGTTCAAGAGTATCTAATGCATCCCGATAAAATTACTGTTTGGTGTAGATTTTGGGCTGGCAGCGTCATCGGTTCATATTTCTTTGAGAACGACGTTGGCCAGGCCATCACTGTCAACGACGAGCACTCTAGGTCGATTATCACCAACTTCTTTTGGCTTCAATTGGATGACCAGGACAACAACGACTTGTGGTTTCAACAGGACGACGCTATGTGGCACACAGCTCATGCCACATTGGATATTCTGTTCGAGCGATTTGAAGGCATGCTCATCTCACGTGGAGGTGATGTGAACTGGCTACCGAGATCATGCGATTTGTTCCCGTTATACATTTTCTTGTAGTCGCAGATGAAGCCAATAAACCATAGCGGTCCTCAAAGCCAACATAATCTCTGCCATCGGTCAAACTCAGCCTGATGTATGCGTCACTCGAACATACCTCTACAAATATAAGGTCGCTTTCCAACCATGATACAACCCCTTTTCCAACTGTCTATCAAAACTTTTTTCATTCACGGTAAACACGCACAATGTTCTGATCGAGAAATACACATTGGCGACCAGCAGCGACGAACGCAAGAAAAACTCCGCGGAAAACAAAAAGTTCGACCGGGAAAAGGTCCATGATAAATTGTGTTGCCGGCGAAAAGTTGCCCGCACAAGTTTGCCTATCAACGGGAATCGGATTCGGAAGCAGCTGCGACAGGAAAGGACAATTTGTGCGGTTTTGCGGTCGACGGAGTGAACGGAAACAGAATTATTTTTATAAGGGTGTTCATGAACTGAGTTACAGCAAAAAATGTATATAAAAAAGTATTTTTTTCTCATTAGAAGGAACAAATGTATACACAATCTGTATCACACAACCCGGTGAACATAACATTTGCAGAATACCAGTCATATGGTTCAAGACAGATAGACCAAAATAATTCTGAACAATTACGATTGAGATGAAATTATCATAGAAATGAAAAGTTTTTTAAAAATATTCATTTTGGGAAAGGAAAACAGTATATTACCTTGAGTAACAATTGAATAGAAAGTGATTGTATATTCAATTGATACAACTTCAACGTAACTGTAATTATGACTAACTCATTTCGCCAAGAAGGACGTAACTTCGTCATCTTATGTCAAATGATTCATACATATGATTAAGTAGCATTTTTTGCAATAGATTAGTGTCAATTTCGAAGGCATAAAACGATAGCATTTCGTTTTAAACTTATCATCTGTCTTATTCATGAAAAATATTATGAGCAGATATATAAAATATTCTCATCAAATCCTCTGATAGTTAAACAGTTTATTTTTGAACTCGTTTCTAACATTTTGAAATGTTTCTGAGGTAATGATGGGATACGTTTCGTAACATAAACTATCAATTTGATATACCCTGAAGAAGGAATTAGAGAGGAGTAAAATCCGGTGAAAGAGCAGGTCAATCCAATGGACCGGATATATCTGACCCAACCAATACTTTATAGGCCTGAAAAAACATGGAGGTGCATCCATGCGTAAAATGAGGTTTTGAAGAGTCTCTAAACATAAATCACTAGTCAGATTTTCCTCTAGATATATGATACCAACAATATGATTTTCCAGTGAATGTGGAGGTGTATCCGTGGGTAAAATGAGGTTTTGAAGAGCCTCTGAATAGAATTCACCAATCAGATTTTCCTTCAGATATATCGTAAGTACCAACAATATGATTCTCCAATATTTCCGCCCAGACATTCAATTTTTCAGGACTGTGACCTTCTTTAAAACTGTGTGGTTTCATGTCTAATATCTCACATTTTGGTGGTTGACATTTCCGTTTCAGAAAACAGTGCATTCGATTTCGATTCGTAATCAATCGTTCGGCCACTAACTCACAAGGTCTGACAAGGTCACCTTCTATTATATCTGGTGATATTTTCAGTTTATAGAGTTGATAATTATTTCTCCTGAGGTAATTTTTGACGGTGGTTTTTGCAACATAATTCTCACGACTAACTATTGTCGTTAACTGCAAGGTGTTAATCACTACAGATGGAACGATTTCCACATGTTTTTCATACGATATAGATTTTCTTCCAGCTCCTCCAGCTCAAGCTACACTTTCAGTTTTTTTAAATTTTTTCCATGACTTTCAGATCGGAATATCAGAAAATCTTTCATTGAAAATCACGGCCGGCTTCGGCGTGAATGATAGCCAACACAATACTCTCTGTTACTGAGGTGAAATAGTATGTATTTTTATCTATCGAATCGACTCACGGTCGATGGTAGGTTAGACTTTCTGGAAAACGCAAAGCATGATTTTTCTGAAAATTTCACCTCTCACATTTCCTTATCTGTCCTATCGATCTAAAATATTTTCAGCATTGCGGCGTTGCCACTTCCATAAAAAAGTCCTAGCAACTTTATTTTTTTAAATGGAACATCCCATATATTAATACATTTTGGGAATCGCTCTGGTATTTTAATACTTTTTTGTTGATAATATCCTATACCTACATCTATCTGTTTTCGAGATAAAAAACAAATTGTGCTAAATATGGTCCAAAACATAGCCTTAATTGAAATTAAGTAGGTACATCAGTACTCTCAATTCATGAAAAGTTGATATTTTGATCATAGTTTGGACAAACTCGAAATATTCAAATAACACCAAGAAATTGACTCCATATCATACAGGGCGTGCTGAAATTACTATTATTTCCATTGTTCATAAAAGTAGTCAAAAGTTCATTTTTTCAGATGAAACCCCCTATATATTACTCGGTAAATTGAAAGATGGTGAAAAATGCTTCAAGATGATATATCAGGCCCCTATACCTGAATCGTCAAGTTTTCTCAATAAAGTCGCATCTTCTAGAAACATTTTTTTTTTAGAATTTGGATTTAGGTAGCAGTGGAATTATCAAGCTTATAGCAGTTCGGTTACTTTTATAAGTAATTTACAAAGAGTTATCGACGGTGTTTCGAATCATCTTCCAAAATGAATGCAAATATCCATTATTCAAATGAAGTTCTTATGAAATTATTTATTATACACATGAACAAAGTGATCAAATCATTGTCAGAACGTGTGAAAAATTCAACCAAATGTATCCTGAATTAACACCAATGAACGAGACGAAGTTTGTAAGGTTACAAAATAAAATCCTTAACTATGGCTCAAAGTTTCCAGGGAACAACTGTACCAAAAATCAGTCATTTCTAGGTAAAAAGTAAGATTTTGTGGGCTAAAACATGTGAAAGTACAGACAATAACAGAATAGGATGATTCAAAATAACAAAATTGTAAACAAAATATCACATTTTCACAATAAATGCTGAAAATGTTGTCCATTACATTCTAAACACTTCAAAATGGTTTTTTGTACGCGACTTGTGGTTGATTTTTCAATTTCTTGGGGATCCAGATCTTCAATACTCCGCACTATTCGCCGTCGCAATTCTTCTTTGGAAGGCACTGGAGTACTGTATACCCTTTCTTTTGAAACACCCCATAAAAAATAAAAAACGTCAAGTGGCGTGAGATCGGGTGATCTCGGTGGCCAATCCCACGGCCCTAAACGCCTAAATCAACGATCGTCGAAGAGTTCGTCGAGTTTCCTGGAAACTTCCTGGGTGAAATGAGCTGGCGCTCCGTCCAGTTGAAACCACGAATTCCTATATTTCTCTAAAGGCAAATTTTCCAGAAAATCGGTTACAGTCGTCCTTAATATTTGAAGATATCTCTCTGCATTCAGTGTGTCTTCATAAATAAAAAAGCTAATTTCATTGTTCTTCAGAATACAGAAAACATTCAGGTCAATTTTTTTTTTGAAAACCCATTTCTTTTGAAACATGAGTATTATGATCAGCCCAAAATGTTTATTCCTTCTATTGAAAATACCATCCCTCGTAAATTTCGATTCGTCGCTCCAAATTATTTTTGACAAAAATTCCCGATCTTCCTGTGTATGAATCAAAAGGGATTCACAAAAATGCATTCTACGTTCGAAGTCTTCTGCTTTTAGAACTTGAACTTTGGTAAATTTATACGGATGCATTCCGTGATTTTTAAAAATTCGTTGTACTGAAGCATGTGATACACCTAAATCTTTTTCTGCACTGCGAATGGAAGATTCTGGATATGCATAAAAATATGCCAAAACGTTAACAGTATTGTCCTCATTTGAAGTAACAGGTTTTGGTAATGTTGAAGGCGCTTTCAACATGGAGCCATAGTTGAGTAAATTATTTTGTAATCTTACAAACTTCCTCTCGTTCATTGGTGTCAATTCAGGATACATTTGGTTGAATTTTCTACAAGTTCTGGCAATGATTTGATCACACTGTCCGTGTATAATAAATAATTTCATAAGAACTTCGTTGGAGTAATCAATATTTGCATTCATTTTTGGCGATTTTTTGAAACACCGTCAATAACCATTTATCAATTACTTATAAAAGTCACCAAACTGTCATAAGCTTGATATTTCCACGACTACCTCGAAATCAAATTCTTTAAAAATTATTTTTTGTACAACTGTTATTGAAAATCTCTTTGATAGAAACACTTCAATTAGAACACCTACCAAAAAATCATTTAGAAAAGTTCACACATGCAGTTCGTGCTATTGGTAATATTAAATCCCTGTGAAGTTACTGACGATGACGAAGTAGTATTCAGTCCAACTGTAGAAAGTCCTTCATGACTAACCAATAATTCTCCTTAAAATAATGTGAGTTGGCGTATGTAGTTGTAACATATCCCTTGTACTCCAAAGATCGTGTGTTCAAATCCCATGGACCCTATAATTTTTTTATTATCAGCAGTAACGTTATACAAAAAAATTTGTATCATACATTTGTTGAAAGTGATTTTATTTTTCTTGTGATTTTGATCCACTTGCTGACACTCGTTTTGCAATAATACCCACTCACAAAATAAAATGCCACTTTCAACACTTGTAGGTAAAACGTGAATAACTATTTTTCCACAAAAACGGCTTTATTAAGAAAACTTGATAATTTAGGTATAGGGACATGTATATCATCTTGAAGCATTTTTCACCATCTTTTTTCAATTTATCGAGTAATATACAGGGGGTTTCATTTGAAAAAATTAACTTTTGACTACTTTTACGCACAATGGAAATAATAGTGATTTTAGCACGCCCTGTATGATATGGAGTCGATTTCTTGATGTTATTTGAATATTTCGAGTTTGTCCAAACTATCATCAAAATATCAACTCTTCGTGAATTGAGAGTACTGATGTACCTACTTAATTTCAATTAAGGCTATGTTTTGGACCATATTTAGCACAATTTATTTTTTATCTCGAAAACAGATAGAGATAAGTATAGGACATTATCAACAAAAAAGTATTAAAATACTAGAGCAATTCCAAAAATGTATTAATATACGGGGTGTTCCATTTAAAAAATATAATTGCTGAGACTTTTTGATAGAAGTGGCAACGCCGCAATGCTGAATTTTTTTTATATCGATAGAACAGGTAAGGAAATGTGAGAGGTTTCCAGAAACGTCTATCCTACCATCGACCGTGAGTCACGCTGTATAGTCGATCACAAAAATACTTGATCGGAATAGAAACAGAAATGCACTTTCTTGACAAATACTTTGCTTCGATTTTTTCTGAGTTAGACTCGTTTCCATGAACAGTTTTTTTACATATTACAAATTCTGTGTAACCTGTGATTACTAACTTTCGAGCTGTTTTAATTCTCCTTTGGTTGCAAAATCACGTACTTGTGATGCACTGTTTACAATCTTTGGTGTAGTAATGAATATTACTGGAAGTTTATCCCAACAACAAATCGTTATTTCAACACCTCGACACGTGTTTCGATCAACAAGTGATCATCTCCAAGAGGAAGAAAAATCAAGAGGAAGAGTTGAATCTTCATATTGAAGATGATCATTTGATGATCGAAACACGTGTCGAGGTGTTAAAAAACCGGTTGAGATAAAACTCCTGTAATATGCAAAATTACGAATTATTATTTTTCTAATCTTTCCCTTTTCATCTGGAAAAAAAGTAAATATTATCTTGTCTGAGGCGAGTGATGTTCCAAAAAGTATCAAAAATGATAACTTTCCATAAATTTTTTTCCTTTTTGCTCGTTTTGTCCGTTGAAAAGTTGAGAGGGAGGGACTATTCACGTAATCATTGTATAGCCACTAACTAAGTAATTGAAACACAATTATCTAGTATTAGACTTGAATATTGTAGTATTGCGTTTACTTTCTAAAACCCAACCTTTTCCCAATTCAACCGAGTCTTCTAATTTTAACGTGATCCCGATGATGATGGTAGAATTTGGTCACTATGCGATATATTTGATAAACATAAAACAAATAGACGTTTTAACCCAAAATTTGCGACGTTCGTAGCGAAAGCCAGGGACTCACCGAGGTGTCACGGAACACGACCCTTGAAGCCAACCGAGCGTCGTGTAACATGACCTCGAAATCCCAGTGCACGCACCGATCGCCACGTTGACACAGATAAAGCTTCGATCTACTCCACCGGTACGGATAGGGCCAGAATGGACTTTATCGGGTTAGAGGGTTCGGCGCCATGCTTGGCGGATTCTGTATGCGGGATTGCCGATGCCGGGGAAGTGGGTTATTCGTGTTCAACGGAAGGGAAGACAACTTATGATTAAGCGAGCATTCGTGACCGAGTGGACGGTTCTACGTGTAGTCTTCCACATTTTTTTATTGTCATTTAGAAGACCAGAAGATTCAGAGTGAGAAATGCTTTATATTGAAAAATGGAGCTTCATAAAGGGCTCGAAGATATTGAGGAGATGATGGAGAAACGTGACATTAGTGTGGGTAGCATGGAAATATTTTTCAGTACGAGTGTACTAAGTGTAATACGAGGTCATCTCCACAACTTTATATTTTATATTGAAATGAACACCGATACTGATGTGGCTAGGGGGAGAACTAGACAAGATTTTGCTGTAACTAGAAACAATTGTCAGTCTCATGACAACAGTTTTGATTAAGACAATATTGACCTCTAATTTTCTAAACATATGTTTGTTTGACAATGTATGCAGTGCCTTTTGAGTGTTTCACAGCAGTATGTGACATTATATTATACATATTTGAAGTTAGCAGTAGACCCATTAGTGGAGGTCATTATCTCTCTATATAATGACCAACTAATATGCCTACCGAAACAAGGAAATACTTTCAAGTTCTTTATTTGGTTTCGACAGCTCATTTGAATCAATTATCCAGATCGACGATGCGAACTGAATAAACTAAATGTTTAAAGAAATATCAGTTTGGAAGACCTCAAGGTTGAAACATCAGTGACAGAGGTGTGAGAGGCCTTATCAGCGATGTCTTGTCTTCAATCTTCCATCTTGCAATGGACTAGATACAACAATCAATTTTAAGTACTGGGCTATGCGAACGACTTGGTCATAGTAGCTCATGGCCGCATGTAACAGACCTTGATTATCACTACCAGAAAAGGACCATATTCGTAATGAGCTTATTGGTATTATCACTACAATCCTGGCACGGATGAACATAAAATTAAACTTGCGAACCGGAAAAGACTGACTTCATATTGGTTGCTTGAACACCCAAAAATCACAGGTAACAAACAAGCTTATAGATTTACCCAACATAGATATTGGCCCTAAACCAATTGTAGGCGCCCAGTAGAGGAAATTAGTCAATGAAGAATTCGAACATTTCTGAAGAATACTCCTAGCATTAGAAATAGGCACAGAATAATTGAAGTGCTTCTCATTGGGAATTGTTTGATCAGAGAAACATCAATATTCTAGGGCTATATAACGGTGAACTGAGCTGAGGCGAAGGGAGAGAGGCAGTTCGTCATGTTTTATGCGAATGTAATGCACTGGTGACAAGCAATTTATGAAATACCCATTGAAATCCAGGAAAATGTGACAAACAAAACCTGTACAAACTAGTAGAGTGAACATTATTGTTGAAATGGATATCATAAAGAGATTTTGGGCTGATAAACACCATACGCCCATGAGGCTGCAGACATTTTTTGATTATTAACTGAGAAAGACATGGACAAGTCGAAATGCTTCAAAGTAGCAATGGAATATGTCAAAAAGTATCATTTGATATACTATATTCGAATTCTGACGGATTTCAGACTGCAAAACTTCATACACTGTCGGAGTATCGAGAATAAGCATGTTATAATATTTTCATAATTTGTTATCAAACATGTTTTTGCTCTTCCACATGTCATAATAGTTACGTGTTGAGCCATATTATGCAGATCTTCGCAAAATAATTGCATACATTTCAAACTCATCTTGTTAGCAATCTATTGTGTCAAACCTTGTTTAGAATATATAACTTCCAAAAAAAAGCATACCAGACCGAATTGAAGCTTGCTTAAACCGAGAGTTCAACAATGATTGTTGAAGTTAATGATAGAGAATCAAGAAAATGATATATTAACGCATCTGATATCACGATACATATTGAATCATTTTCATTAGTGGTGATTCTTTCAGATGTTTCTCGTTTGTCCAGCAGCAAAACATAGTTGAAATAAATCAGAGGCACATCCAACCAACATAATATTGTATTCTGAACTGCACTGAACTCTTCATTGCTATACCGCATAAATAAAATAATCTGAGATAGTTTCTGTTTCAACCACAGTTAATTTTTACAGTTCCATCTTGGCTTTGTTATGTTTGAGTGTTGTAACGTAGGATGCGGCTTCCACGGGATGAAAATATTTTTACTCCACTTCAGTGATAGTAGAGTAACGATGAAGTCAGTCGAGCCCTGAAATCACTGCTGTCTTGGTTACAGTAATATCCCGAAGCCAGTCTGTAGGAGATAACTCGATTGATTCCAAAAAGTGGACGGAACTTGCAACCCTCATATCTTCGAAAGGATACCGTCCAGTTCGAAATGGAAACCTCCTCCATAAACCAGCTGATGAGACATCAAGCCAGAAAAAAATTTAGGTGTATAGCTACTTACAGGAATCCAGGTCGGATCGTTAGTATATTCTATAAATTCATTCGCCATTTCCAATATGCCACTTGTAATGGAACGATTTCGAAGTCAATTGTAATTTAATGAATGAAAACAATATAAACTCACGTGTTTTGAGACCTATTCCTGAAAGCGTATTTTTATTTCAGGAAGGACTTCAACTAGGTTCGGGAAGAAAGGTGCTACTGGTAAGTTACCTTTTATTATTATGTCTTTTCATAGCAGAGAAGTTGCTTATGAGCTAACGTTTCGTTGCTGTGCCGATGTTTTCAGTTTCAATGGTCGTAATATAATGAAAAATGCATGATAGCGCTCCTAGGGCCAAAATACTCTGGAGGTAAAATAGCTCCCCAATCAATTTTCAGGTGGGAGCTGATTCGAGGGTATTATCCTGCAGGAGTTATTCGAAAACCACTATATCTGACAGTCAGCAGGGTCTTTCTAACATCAGTTCACAGGGAAATAGCATGGTAACTGCAGTTGCTAAGAGGCCCACTAGCAATTTTGAAATCGATTTCTGCAACAGAGGATTCAACTCAAATATAAACTCAAAGCACCAACATCTGCAATCAAATAGTCCTCATATTCTTGATCTCACAGAAAGTAAAGTCAGTGCTTCAGCAAACTTCGTCAATTTTCTATATTCCAGCTATGATTTTCACTCCCGATTCAGACGTTACTTTGGAATATCTCTTCTAATAAGGAGCGATCTCTCCTGTCAACAAGAGAAAATTCTTGAACCTCGAAACTTTGATATTATGTGGCTCAAAATAATATCACAGAACATTACCAAATCTACATATTTCGTTTATTGACCACCTAGCGGTACATAATATAGAGAACTATTCTCTTCATTTGCGAACACTATTGACTTTCTGCAAGTCATTCATCCCAGTGCCGAAATTTCCATATTCGGTGACTTCAATGTCCAATTTGCTTAAATTTTCAAGTATCAACGACGAACAAGTTCGTTGATATTTGATAATATTATAATTAATTAATATTTATAATCTGAATAAGTCCGCTGTAATGAGCAGCGGACTTACTCAGATTATAAATGAGCCAACCAGGATTCCTGACCGTGAAGGAGAATATGCTAGTCTTCTGGATGCATAACTAACAATTATTCCAGAATGTTACACAGTCACCGAAAGGTCCGGATATAATGATGTCAGGTCAGACGATTCCGCTTCCTGCTTCGATAAGTTTGTTGGGGGTTAAAACGGACACCAGTATGTCTTGGAATTCTATATTCTATATTCAACATGAATTTCTACAAAATAAATAAGTCATCAATCGAACAAGATGTCTTGTCATGTCACTAGAATTGCAAAAGCTGCTTCTCAGAAGCTTGAAACACTGTTCCGAACCAGAAAACTGTACACAGCTCAGCAACTTATGATGCTTTATAAAGCTCAGATATGACCTCCTTTGGAGTATTGTTCTTATGTATAGAGCTCCGCCCTCAAACATACCCTGAAACTGCTGGATTACATCTAGAAAAGAGCCATCCGCTTGATTGGAAACGCGAACATCACTTGCAACCTTGATAGTTTGGAACATCGAAGAAAGGTTGGAGATTTGTCTCTCTTCCATAGATATTTTCACGGGAAGTATTCGAGTGACCAGGCACATTCAATTCCAACAAGAACACTACATACCAGAAATACGCGACGAATCGTGGCTGCTCATCTTTTTGAGGTTAAACTCAGTACACCTCAAACTTCACTGTTTATGAACTATTTCATTTGGAAAACGGCGTTTATGTGAAATAAATTTCCTAAGAACATTTTCACAAATGGATTTAATATCCAGCGATTCAAATCCAATGTGAATCACTACTTTCTCACAGGCACCGGTCAAAGAGCACCTTAAGGATTTTCCTGTATTGCTTGTGTTTTGTCTTCGAAAAAAATAACTGCTCAGATGAATGAAAACATTATCATTATATCATTTTCGAATCTCGTGCCTTCCCAAATGTTGAATCAACACTTGGAATCAATGTACTCAGTATATTGACGAAAAGAGATTTGAAATTTTCTGTTTTTCAACACTTTCATTCGTAACTAACGGTACTGTAGTTTCTTCCTATAGAAACATTTTCAAACAAACATTGAACAGTTCAATGTATATGTTTGAAAATGTTCTTTTAGGACGAAACTGCAGTAACGCTAGTTACAAATAAAAGTGGTAAAAAACATAGAAAGTTTCAATTTTTTTTTCTTCATTATGATCTCCTACTACGTAGTACCGGCTATATCCATCAATTTATAGTCAGTATATTCCTTCAGGTCCGAATAATAATCTCTAATATATATATGGAGCAGTCCTAACACGTTTTGATATCAACGAACGTTTTGATATCAACGAAATCACTAGAACAATTCCAGTAATCTTCGCGAAGCAATCATTAGCATTTGATACCAGCTGTGAAAAGTTGCTGAAATAGGTTCATTCCACAATTCTATGCAAATCAAGCAGATTCCGTACCCCATCTAGAAATTGAAATTCTCTACATGCTGCCTCTGTCTGTAAACTCTGTGTCGACAAAGTTGAAACTTTGTAGTTATGCAAATCGCTGGAAGACTGCGATTCAATAATTATCATACATACAAGTCAGTATGTATTGAGTTCGGATAGTGAACAGACGTACACTTGGAGAGTTGTGAATATCAAAATTTAGAATAATCTCATTCGTTTGACAAAGGAAGGCATATTGTTATCTCGGTCAGTTTTTTGTTGGTAAGCTACATCCGCTGATTAGTGGACAGATTTTTCAAACAGGGTCGCACTCAGAAGGAAATGATGTTTGCTATTCCATTGAATCAATCTGAAACATGAATAACATCGACATGGCGAATACTTCTGACTACAGGGGTACTTAAAATGGTATATCTAATCAAGAAAACTTGTCTAATTCCCCAAATCAGTTTAACTCCACAGTAGTACAATCATCCAAATACCCATGAAAGGAACAAGCTATTATATTCGACGCTATTAAAGAAGTGAAAATATAGGAATATATCATTGCTCTTGAAACCAAAGTTCAACCTGAAAATATTATTTCCTCATCTTGAATTCCAAACAACAGAGTTTGGTATATCTCTCTAGCCATACAATCGTTGATACATTTGTAAATGAAGAAGTAGAAATTGAAGTCAACCGTCAAATCCTGAAAGGCTGCCGCCAAATCACACCATCTACTCAATGAGTCCTTCCCAACGTTAGTCCAAAAATATCTCACAGCATCATAGAACAGAGCCTCAGAGATCTAGGATTAACCCTATTATCACCAATAACATTTTTTTGCATTGGAATTTCCTAACCAAAATACACCCATATAATGAGTTTCCGCAGACGAGTCTCCATACAACCTTCTCCAAACGATAGTTTTCATCTTCCGGAATCATTTATCGTATCCTATGATAACACTCCCTACCGTATCTACCTTTCTGATGATGAAGCCATCTGCTACAAATGAAGAAAAATAGTCATATCGCTGGTAATTGTCACAAACCGTAACCGAACTTATTATCAATATTGTCCAAAAACCACTCAAAGATATATAATCAACATTGTCTGTTTGGATTTTTTTCTCGGAGAATCTTGATTGACAATATGTTCACCTGGAAAATTTAATCTGTTTCAGAAAAATTATTTTATATTGTCTTGAACAAACTATTTAATAATCAAAGAAATTACCAAAAAGTAATGGCTTTGTATTTTTTGTCAAATTTTGTCAGTAGTAAAATTCATTGAATTCATCAAAAATGTCACGGTGCCATTTGAAATATTCAAAATTTTGTTATGGAAATATAACAAATATTACTATGGATGATTATTTTCGGTTTGATGGGCGGTCCAAAAAATTTTCACTTCGAAGTATATAGTATAGTATTTCGTACTTCGAAGTTCATAGAATTCAACTCTCAAGAAATAGGCAGCTATAGTTCACCACTCTCAGTGGAATCCAGCGGGCTCAATGAGTCGAACACGGTGCTTTTCATGCAAAATAGAGGTTGGTTAGAACTGAGATCAATTTGATTGTTTTCTTGTTTTTCAATACTCAATGTACATTCATTTTCCTTGTTTATCTTCCTGAAGATTATTTTCTTTTCATTATTATTTACTTCATCATTGAAATTCATCAATAGGAGAGTTATGAGCACTAATTATGTCGTTATGATTCATAAGTACAATTTCATGGTAATTCTTTTTATTCATTAGAATCATGGTGAAAATTATGAGAAAACATTTTACCGCACTGTTCTCCGCTTAAAAAACTTGCAATTACTTTTAACGTAATAATATTTTCTCATTAACCATGGTCAGGAAAGTTTCGTGTTTCAATTTTTTATTTAGTGGCTTTCAACGTCGGGAATAGCTTTCGACTAACTTTTTTCATTTATAAGTCTAATGGGACCAAGTTTCCAATTTAATGGCTATTAGATGGTCCGCTGTTGTGGAATATGCTTTCATTCATTTACAGCAAACAATTACAGAGAAACACCCATATCGTGAAATATTTGGAAGGCTTCAACATTTTGAGCGATCATCAATGTGGCGTTTGGAAACAACGATCATATGTCACCCATATTTGGAATAACACAATCAAGAATATCAAGAGCTGGCCAAATTTCGATGCTATGGCTTGTCGGATGATTTCTGTGTATGGCTCTTCAGCTTCCTGAAAGAACGTTCCCTGCAAGTGGCCGTTGATGGATATCTCTCGAATACGTTCACCATCAACTATGATATTCCCCTGGGATCCATATTGTCTCCAACCCTTTTTTTATTTTATATCAACGACTTATTGGAAAAAAACAAGAATCCAATATATTGATTTGTTGACGACAGCACACTTGTCTCGTCAGGCACAACTACGGAGGCACAACTTCACCGGCAGCAGGAGGTTGCATATTTTAATGAGTATCTAGAAGTGATTTCGAATTGGGGTGAAAGTAACCTGGTTCAATTCAATGCTCCAAATCGCAGGCATCGGTTTTCCCAGGTCACACATATCTGCTTCGATAAGTTTTATTGAAGATTAAAATAGACAAAACAATATGTCATGGCACAATCATGTCGCTTGGAACACTGTTCAGAACCAGAAAACTATATACACCTCAGCAACTTTTGATGCTTTATAAAGCTCATATCAGACCTTCTTTAGAGTATTCTTCTCATGTATAGAGCTCTGCCCCCAAACATACCCTGAAGTTGCTCGATTCCATTCAGGAAAGAGCCATCCATCTGATTGGAGACGCGAACATCACGTGCAATCTTGATAGCCTGGAACATCAAAGAAAGGTTGGAGGATGTGCCTCTCTTCCATATATACTTTCACGGAAGGTGTTCAAGTGACTTGGTAAATTTGATTCCTCCAAGAGCGCTACATATCAGAAATACTCGACGGACTGTGGCCTCTCATCGTTTTGAGGTTCAACTTAGTACACCTCGAACTTCACTGTTTGAGAAGTCTTTCATCTGGAAACTGCGTTTATATGGAATAAACTTCCTAAGAACGTTTTTTTAACTGGATTTAATCTCCAGCGATTCAAATCCAATGTGAGGATTTTTCTGCAGTGCTTGTATTTTTTCCTTGGAAAAAAACAGGAAGGAAATTATTTCCAATTACCGTGGACTTCCTTTAATTGGATTGGTACTAGTTTACTATTATTACTGATTAGAAATTGAAAATTTGGAAAAATTTTTTCTCTCGTGTGGAAATGTTGAGAAATATTGACAACTTCTTTACTTTTTCATTCAACAACTATTCAATGATCATTTCACAAAATGACATGGAAGTGAAGTGGTATGTGTGAACGTGAATATCTTCTCCTCCATTGAACCAAAACGTTTTTTTATGAAGTATCATTACATTCCCCAGAGGAGGCTTGATATGCAGATCGACACACATGTCTCCATTAGGATATTATTGGCACCTAGTCATTCACCGAGCAATGTAGTTTTCATCAAACTGAAACTTGATATCAATATCAATGTTTAAGTTTGACGATAGTCGTGTCACGAACTGTTCTGGCAATGTATTGAATTTATTGTAGCTTCTGGAGACACCCTACATTTTTTTCTATGAGAGAGAGGACATTGGCAGATCAAGATCTTCAGATAATGTGGTGCTGCAGGTTTTTCCGGGTTTTCCTGCAGCTGAAAAAGCAAATGCGCCACTGGAATCAATGAAGTCGCCCTGGAGCGCCAATAAATTTTTTATTGTTGTAGTTTAATGATTTCACAAATGAAACAAATCGATTTTGGATTATTTATTTAAGAATATATGTATAAAATTTGACATTTTTGAAACATGTGGTATCCAATCATTTTCGAAATTGATTTTGGACGATATGTATGAATTCCTAACTGTCAGAAAGTTCCACTGTAGTCCTTGAATGGAGAGAATGTTTTCAATTTTTGTAGTTGACTTTCGATTTTGACTGCTTTAAACAATCAAAATTATCGTTCAAACGATTGAGTTCGCTATAACGATTTTTTGTGTAACAGAATTATCTGAACAGTTTGATATATAACATGATGCACAGGATTCAATAATGCATCCTTCACTATATGAATCAGTGTGATATTGTTTATCGTTTCAATCCTCACGCTTCTTGAATTGACTTCTCATGTGAGCTTGTTCTTGTAGAGAACACACAAATCATTCTATTTCTGTCTAAATTTTTCCAGTGCCGTCTAAGATGATTAATTGAATTGCAGATGAATTATTTTGTTTTCTTCAACATGGTAGGACTGAAGTTGACTAAGCGTTAGGTTATATTCTGTTGAAGATTCCACTGCAGTTATTAGAGCATAGACACTCCTTGTTGAACTGCTGAGTAACATAGCAACTATGAATTTTTCTGTGGTATGTTTGATTATACTACAGCAGAAAATTTAAAGAAAAGTTTGTACTCACACTCACGTGAAATAATGAATTGAATAGAACTGGCCGATACTTGATGAAAATCCATATTAAAAAACTAATCGATACAGTTCATTGTATGATTTTCACTATTAACGGGTTTTACAAGAAAACCGAAACACGTGTTTCGCTATACAATAGTTTATGCTTGAGGAAGCTATTGTATAGCTAAACACGTGTCGCGATTTTTGTAAACCCGTTTTATAGTGGAAATGTTATAATAAACTGTATTGATCAGTTTTTTAAAATAATGAAGTCAAAACGCGGCAATATCTCTTCGTTCGGAAATTAGGACAGTCATGTCGAAAGACGCTATATTCACAAAAAAAATCGGGATACACATGATTTCATTCACTTCGTCATCTTCGCAACTTGTTAACTTTTTTACGCACGAATGTACTTTTTTACGTTGAAGAAAAAATATTTTTGTCAGATCTCTTATCTGGTACTTTACCAGTTGATTGGCAAATATGAGGTTGAAAACGAAGCAGAAAAATGAAAATAGAAACCTAAGGAATGAGCACTCAAATCGGCGAGTGACGACTAAGGTATGGTAAACTTATGGTAAGACAAATCGAAGCCTATTAATCGTCCTTCAACTCTGAAGAGAATAAGTCTATAGCAGCTCCCCATTAAAACCAATTTACAAAAAACTGATGTAAGCCAACTATAAATACTCGTCTTGAACTTGAATCGTGATTCAGTATTTTCTTCAAAAGGCATTCATCGTTCAGTTTTCTGAGTCAAAATGGATCAGTTCTGTCTTAGTGCATTTCAATACTAATGCAAACAAAAATTGACCTTGTTGTGACATTCCATAGGTAAGTTAATGAAATATTCGTATGTTTTTGTTCGAAGCCATAAAAAGTTACAGAATAGTATAGACTATATGCGCCAAGTTGTCCGAAGTTGGCATGCAAGTTACCATTTATATGGCGGGATTTATAGTAAAAAGTCTCTTGAAACTTTCACATTTTCATCAATGCATTGATAGCTTGTTTTCTAATGAAACCATCTCTATTTATGCTTCAATATGGGTTGAGGATAAGAGTTATTCTCATCCATCTGAAAGTGTTGTTTAAAATTTGCAAATTATTTAAAAAATAATCGAATAATCCTTAAACTCTTGTTGAGGAAAAATATCAAATGATCTGAAAAAAAATTGCATCAGACGTTGGTGTTGATATTTTTTTGTAATTTACGGGTTTAGCATTTAGATTATTTCCCGGAGACAAAACATATATCAGAATTGATGAGAGCTTTTCTGAAAAATATACAGGGTGTATCAACGATGTGAACGGTAGCTGCTTCCTATCAAGGATACAAAAAAGTTTCACTAATTCGAAATCCAATTGTCTAATATATAAAATGATATGAAATCCCTGAAACAACTAAAAAAGAAGAATTAAAAATAAATAGCTGTAAATAACAATTATATTAAGCAAAAAAAACAAACCTGAAATGAAGTAATAGTGAAATAAAATACAAGTAAAAATAAAACAATTGAACGAAAAATAAAAATTAAGAAATAAAAAATGAAAATAAAGATGAGAATAAAAAAGATAAGAGATTTCAAGCCAAGTTAGTTGACGATTGTTGGTATCCACAATCGTCTTCGGGTGATGACTGGACTGATTCCTTCAAGATATGACTATTTACGGGTCGTTCGAGTACTTTCACTTATCCTCGCTTTCCATTTTTTCCGCTTCACTAGTTCAATGGGAGATGACCGTTCGGCGGGAGTTGGCCATTTTTCGCTTACTGATGTTCCGTATTTCTACGCTGGCTTTGCTGAATACGTTGTTGGACAACATGTATGTGGCTTCCTTGAATTTTCTCCTAAACCAATGTTCCCCTCTGTGTAAGATCTCAGCTTGTAATTGTTATTTACAGCTATTTATTTCTAATTATTTTTTTTTAGTTGTTTCAGGGATTTCAAATCATTTTATATATTAGACAATAGCAGTCCGAACTAATGAAATTCATCATGAAATATTGTCAATCACCTTCGAACAAACGTTATACAAAAAAGTGTTTCGATAAAAGTAGAGATTGATGAAAGCTTTGTTAAAATGATCATCACTAACATACAAGGTTTCCAATAACTGTGTGACAGACCAAACCTATGTTTCTCTCAATGAAACACTTCTGATATTTCTACTCGATTGGAATTCTTGAACAGAGTGCTTCTCAAAAATATAGGGTTAATTGGGTATATACCGCTTGGTTCAGGAGTTATAGTGAAATGTATGTCAAAAAATGGTTTCATTCAAGATCAATTCTCTAAGTGGAATGAGGAGATTTTTCAACAAAATATCCTTGAGGATATCTTATTTTCATTTTGTTCACATGAGTTTACCGAAATGTGTTTTTTCAATACAGGCGTAAAAAAAACTCAGGACGACTTTTTTCTCAGTTTTTTCAAATAGCACATTCTGTACATATGACCATCCCAGAATAGTTCACACTCTGATCTTTCACATGATATAAGTGTTAACTACTTTACATTTTCATCGGAAATGAATCTTGAGGAAAGTATGAAAAAGTAATTGAATAAATCTGTCTACAATTTTTCTTGTAATACATTAAAATTTGTCTTGTAATATATTAAAAAACTTTTTTGATTCAATCTATTCTTCTTCATATTCTGTTGATTTCTCCCAGTAAGAGAGTTCTTCAAAAAGTTAATGAAAAGCCACGTTTTGTGTGCTTTCGAAAATGGTATTCACTGTTGTATAAAAGTGGCCGATACTTGATGAAAATCTATATTAAAACTCATTGATATAGTTTATTGTATGATTTTCACTATAAAGGGTTTTACAAAAATTGCGACACGTGTTTTGCTATGCAATAGCTTTCTCAAGGTCGGAAGTCGGTCTGAGTTTCAGACCGATCATCAGCCCCAGAGATTCGGCTACTAAAAACTTGTCTAGATTTTTACTTCTCCCCAAAATACAACCATAACAAGAAAAACATCGTCTTTTGTGAAGAATTCAAGGCATTTTGTCGAACTACTAGGAGCAATTGGAGTCACACGGATAGATCAACTAATCGGTTTCGACGTGGAAAGACTTTACACTAACATTCTGTCGAAGAAGCACTCCAAATCATACGGAGAAAGCTTTCCGAAGACGGGGACCTGTAGGATAGAATAAATTTACCTATAGAAGTAATTATGGAACTACTAGGATGCTGTGTACGGAGCTATTATTTCCAACTGAAGGATGAATTCTTTACACAAGATGAGGGACTGCCAATGGGATCGCCACTTTCACCAACCATAGCAAACATATATTTGGTTTGAAACTCTGGCTATTGGAGAAGCACACAAGAAACCTCGTGTCTGGTTGAGATACATTGACGACACCTTCACGACACGATGAAAATACTGAACTAGTCGCCTTCCTGAAACGCATCATCAGTGTAAGACCTTTTATCACTTCCATAAAGGAAAAGGAAGTCCACAACGAATTGCCATTCTTAGACGTATCGATGAAGAGGGCCGACACTAAGAAGGAAACATCAGTATACCGAAAAGCCACTCATACGGGACAGTATCTGAACCCAAATTCAACCACCATCAATCAACTAAAAGAGGAATCATCAAGACTTTATTAGAGCGTGTTTTCGGGCTCCGTAATCCGTAAATTTAGTGAAAATATATGGAGCATTCTATTCAAAAGATAACATAAGTTTGATCTTTCACACATTTTTCAGACACCCTGTGTATTAGAAATGATTATTGGAACATAGCTTTCATTGAATTGAAGGGGTTATATTTTTAGGAATGATTAATTTTTGGGAAAGAAAGTTATTGGCTTTCTACTAGTCCATCTTGATACAAAAAAATGTGGGAATCTTCCAAAGAAAGGAAGATAGTAATCAATTTTAAAATAAGTAAGTCTATATATGGATGTGTAGATCATGCAAAGAAGCAACTTTCAGACACAAACTGGAAGAAAGCCCTCCTGAAACAGTTTCTAACATATAAACATTGAATTACAGGAAATAAATAGAGGTCTTACAATATGGTTTCTCAATATTCCTGCCCAAACGTTAATTTTTTCTGGATATTGGGTATGTGTTTCCCGGAAAACGTGAAGGTTGGTGTCACTCCAATAACGGCAATTTTGTCAGTGAACATTGCCTTGAAAAAAATGTATATTCGTAACAAAAACAAATGTTGTGGACATAGGTAGGATGTCTTGCAATGGTTTCCATCAAGATTTCGCAGAATTCTGTTCTTCGATCAGGGTCATCTTCAGTTAATTGTTGTACCATTTTAATTTTGTATGGATGATAACTATTCCTCTTCAAAAGTATCCACAAGTAGAAGGAGACACCAAACAAACATTAGCGACGGAATAAGTAGACTGTTCAGGATTTACTAACATCTCACAATTATTTGCATTTGATGTTCTTCCGGAATAGACAAATGACCTGGGGGCTTTTTGTTATATACACTACCGGTGGTTGTGAATTTGGATACAAGTTCCCTCAAATATTTTCTACAGATAGGACGATTTGAAAAACCGTCATTGAAAATCCTCTCAGTCTCGTGAAAGTTACGCGTCGCACCGTAAATAAAAATCGCTTCAATTTTTTCTTCCAATGGACGAGAATTGACCATTTCAGAGATTGTTGACGGAGTAAAACCGAAAACTAAATGAGAATATTTCAACTGAACAATGATGTTCATTGTCGTACCTACTGAAATTTTATGTCATTTTTTTGAACAAAAAATAGCTAAACAAACCTTATCGGGTTATCCATATGGCAGATGAAAAGGAATATTTCTAGAAATATCGATATCAATGTATCTTCAGGAAATTATCAAATGTTCCGTCATTTTGTAGTAGGTGAAGATATTGAATTCATATTCTAGGGTTGTGAAGTATTCGTCAGGAGCTTCAAAATGATGTGTCACAAGACTCCCCTTTCCATTTATTTTCATTCCCAGATGGCGCCCAGTCGCCATCTTGATAGTTTCATCTGTCAATTTTATTTCAGAATAAATTATGCATTCATTGATTTCATTATTTCAAATTTCAATTGTTTGAGTTGACCTGTTTGAAAAATAAAAGGGGGAACATTAAAGAAATGCACTATATGTTTCATGCAGAAACCATTGTAACAATCGATGTTGATAAATTGATAGATGTAGCCGTTACTTCGTTCATTGTATCAGTTTGAAAATGTACTTATTGGACGAAACTGAGTAAGGTTGGTTACAAATAAAAGTGGTTGTAAAAAAATAGAAAGTTTCATTTTTAATTTTATCATTTCAATGTTGAAGTCATCGCATCCCAATGATATTATATTTGGTAATACTGAGAACATAATACAATTTTTCTGAAAATTTTCATAAGAATCACTGTAGCAACGAAAACTAAAGTTGGGTTCCTATCTGATTGCTAAGGTACCCCACAAATTTCAGAAGTCAAAGTCGTTGAATATAACAGTATAGAATAATCATATAACATGAATCTAGTCAAAAAAAAATTAATAAAATTTTCTGAATCTACAAATTGGATTAGCGATGAAATATGTTTCTGCTTCTGAATATGTTGAAGAATAAATATTATAAAAAGACGACGGTAAGTAGGTTCACCATTCGGGTTGCATATTCAATCTCAAATACAGTTTTCAACCTATTACCCTGCATTGAAAAATTCCAAAAACCTATCCATGATAGTATGACCTCACCTTTCGAATCCGTATTTCGGTGAAAAAAATCTCCTGTAGGGCCATTAATCCTAAACGTCACGTTTCCATACAGCCGTTTTTCTTATTAATTAATTATTACCATAATGGAGCACTTAATTAAGCCGCCGTTGTTTCAGTAACAAGCTCCAAGTGGAATTAATTTGCTCTTACTAAACATTGCTCCATCAAGTTTGCACTACGAAATAAATACTAATTACATCAAGAGACGAGATTACCCAGGTGTGGGGACTTATGTTATTATATACATACGAAATGCACTCAGACATATAGAAGCATTATATTTGTGGAACGAGAATGAAAAGGAAATATTACATTCTTCCTTTGAGTTGACAAAATGTACTGAAAGAAGACTTAATTGCTATTCAGGTTTTTAAAATGAAAAGTATATTAAAAAAAGAGGACAGGTAAAAGTGTCGTTCACTGAAAATCAAATGAGTTCCTCAACACAGATTATTTTTAACAAGTAAAGACAGTTCAGTTGAGAATGCGTATCTCATTCATTCGTAGTGAACAACTATTTTTGAAACCAATGAATTTCCTTGAATGACAAACAAATATTCTATTTTCTATCAATACCTGAACATTTGGCACAAAAAGTGTTTCGCTAGTTATATCTGTCGGGGAGTATTGTTTTAGGAGCGCATTTGTAATTTTTCAAAAAAAAAACAATGTTCAAAACTATTTATGATTCCTATTTATCATAACATACCTATATGTAGTCATTTCTACAGCTCAAGTGTTGATTGATAATTCGATTTGAAGAACAAAATAACTAATAGTAGACATTCTACTTTTTTATGAAATGAAATCATTATACCAGACGTATTCTAAAAACACTTTATTTATTGTGTGATTTTCACTAGACAGTTTTACAAAAACGCAACACGTGTTTCGCTCTTCAATGGCTTCCTCGGGCGTGTCTTAATAATTAATTCTACACATTCAATGCTATATATATATATATATATATATATATATATATATATATATATATATATATATATATATATATATATATATATATGGTAAAATGGATTAACAGGGTCTCTCAGTCAAAAAATCAAAAATCAAACTCTGCTTTACTTTGCCAAGCTTTCGCTTCTAATGGGAAGCTTCTTCAGGGCCTATAATTTAATGATTTTTGAATATTTTCGCCTTTGAATAATATTACAAATCATACTTACAGTAAAAATGAGTAAAAAACAATAAATTGAAGATAGAATTGACATAAAAGTTAACATGTATACGATTTTTTTTGTGGGTTTGACAAATGTCATACCTTCACATAAATGTCATTTTTCAATGGGTATGATGATTTGATAATTTTTTACTGTAATGAAAGAGTTATTGATTGATACATCTTTCATTATTATTATGTTTTTGATGTAGTTCTAGTAAATTACTATGTATACTGCTGAGATTATCAATGTCAGTTTTCTTATTCATACAATCAGAAGACTTATTAATTTCCACCATTTCAAGAAAAAGGCGTTTGGAAATATTTTTTTCTGTATGTAAAACTTTGATATTAGAGAAATTTGGTTTATGACCTGTTTCTATAGAGTGTTGTGCTAATGCACATGATTTTTTATTGAGCTTTATATCACTTTTATGTGAAGTTATTCTATCATTAAGAATTCTAGATGTTGTTCCAATATAATTCAAGTTACAATTATCACAAGGAATGTTATAAATCACATTTGACTTTTTTGTTGTATCAGTTTTATCTTTCAATTTAGTATTCAAATTCTTTATAGTTTTAATATTTTTTTGGCATATTTTGATATTTTTTTCATTATGAAAAAGTTTTATGATATTTGAAGATAAATTTCCAAGGTTAGGTATAGATTTATAAGAAATATTGATAGGTGAACTATCATTACATACATTTCTGTTAATTACATCAGAAATTGTATTACTGCCAGTATTGAAAATTATTTTATTAAGAAGTTTTCTGGGATAAGAATTATCGATCAGTATGTCTCTAAGAAGTCTGAGATTTTTTTGCTTGAGGGAAGGGTGTACTAATTTTTCTATTCTTTTTTTCAAACAGAGTATTAAATTAATTTTAACTGATTTTTTGTGAAAGGAATAGTAATTGATATATCTTCCTGAATTAGTAGGTTTGACATACCAATCTGTAATCAAGGAATTATCAGTTTTACGAATAACTCTTGTATCAAGAAAAGGAAGGGTCCATATCACCCAAATATTATGGACTCCCTAAAATACATAAACCTGATTTGAAACTGAGACCAATTATTTCCTCCATTGATGCTCCAAATAGCAAAATTGCTCAAATGATCACTAAAATTCTCACTGATGCTTATAATTATGAAAATGAATTCTATATTAAGGATTCTTTCGATTTTTCCAATTTCATAAATGAAAAATCACTACCCCCTGGTTATATTCTGATCAGCCTTGATGTGATTTCACTTTTTAGCAATATACCTATGAATCTAGTGGAGAAAAGTATTATCAAAAGATGGAATGATATAAATAAAAAATGTTCAATCAACCAAAAAAAATTTATTGAAATAATTGGTTTCATCTTCAACTCAAGTTATTTCTCTTTCGAAGGTAAATACTATAAACAAATTCTTGGTACATCAATGGGAGCTACTATTTCTCCTATTATAGCTCAATACGTAATGGACGATCTTTTTGAAAACATACTTCCCAAATTGAGTTTTGAAATTCCCTTTTTAAAGAAATATGTTGACGATGTCATCTGTGCAATACCTTATGACAAATCTAATGAAATTCTTGATGTTGTCAATAGATATGATAAGAAGTTACAATTCACTATCGAAATAGAAAAAAATCAGACCCTTCCTTTTCTTGATACCAGAGTTATTCGTAAAACTGATAATTCCTTGATTACAGATTGGTATGTCAAACCTACTAATTCAGGAAGATATATCAATTACTATTCCTTTCACAAAAAATCAGTTAAAATTAATTTAATACTCTGTTTGAAAAAAAGAATAGAAAAATTAGTACACCCTTCCCTCAAGCAAAAAAATCTCAGACTTCTTAGAGACATACTGATCGATAATTCTTATCCCAGAAAACTTCTTAATAAAATAATTTTCAATACTGGCAGTAATACAATTTCTGATGTAATTAACAGAAATGTATGTAATGATAGTTCACCTATCAATATTTCTTATAAATCTATACCTAACCTTGGAAATTTATCTTCAAATATCATAAAACTTTTTCATAATGAAAAAAATATCAAAATATGCCAAAAAAATATTAAAACTATAAAGAATTTGAATACTAAATTGAAAGATAAAACTGATACAACAAAAAAGTCAAATGTGATTTATAACATTCCTTGTAATAATTGTAACTTGAATTATATTGGAACAACATCTAGAATTCTTAATGATAGAATAACTTCACATAAAAGTGATATAAAGCTCAATAAAAAATCATGTGCATTAGCACAACACTCTATAGAAACAGGTCATAAACCAAATTTCTCTAATATCAAAGTTTTACATACAGAAAAAAATATTTCCAAACGCCTTTTTCTTGAAATGGTGGAAATTAATCTGATTGTATGAATAAGAAAACTGACATTGATAATCTCAGCAGTATACATAGTAATTTACTAGAACTACATAAAAAACATAATAATAATGAAAGATGTATCAATCAATAACTCTTTCATTACAGTAAAAAATCATCAAATCATCATACCCACTGAAAAATGACATTTATGTGAAGGTATGACATTTGTCAAACCCACAAAAAAAATCGTATACATGTTAACTTTTATGTCAATTCTATCTTCAATTTATTGTTTTTCACTCATTTTTACTGTAAGTATGATTTGTAATATTATTCAAAGGCGAAAATATTCAAAAATCATTAAATTATAGGCCCTGAAGAAGCTTCCCATTAGAAGCGAAAGCTTGGCAAAGTAAAGCAGAGTTTGATTTTTGATTTTTTGACTGAGAGACCCTGTTAATCCATTTTACCATACATTTCTCCAGTCGCTAACATTATCCAATTTATATATATATATATATATATATATATATATATATATATATATATATATATATGTTGAAATTATTCTTCGGGTATGTTCCGTGTGGTGTATTATCATCCCCGATGGGAATGAAATTCGCAACGTTTCGACAAAATCACATTTGTCATCATCTAGCGATTATTTGTAAAGTGTTCGGAAGTCGTCTGACCCTACTCAGATGACTCCTTACTGTACCGGTACAATGGTGTTATTACATATATACCGTTCTTGATTACGTGAATTTGGTATCATCGCCAGATGATGACAAATGTGATTTTGTCGAAACGTTGCGAATTTCATTCCCATCGGGGATGACAATACACCACACGGAACAAACCCGAAAAATAATTTCAACATATTACTGTCCGTGAAAACCTTCCATTAACATATATATATATATATATATATATATATATATATATATATATATATATTTAAATATATATATACACCCCATTCTACAACTTTGAGTACCTGAATTTCAAGTACCTGTTTTTTTACCTAAGTTTGTAATGAATTAAATTACCTGAGTTTATGTTCCATTTTCTACATTTGAAAACATATTTAGTAACGGAAAGTTATTCAATTCTAATTGATCATTCAGTAAATTACCTGAATTCCTGAATCTATTGATTTCTAAACCTTCTAGAAGATTGAGTTTCAAACTCTTCTCTTCTAAATTCATGATTGAACTCATATCCTTCTGCTAGAAGGTGGTTTGCAAATGTGGAATTGGTCTTTCTATATAAAAGAGTACTTCTATTCTCTTCAATTCTTTGGCAAAATGTTCTTCCTCTTTGACCAATATACAGGACAAGAGCCACAAGTCAGCTTATATACTTCTGATCTGTCCGACACCGAAGTTTTTTCTTTATTGATTTTACAAAATTTACTTAAAATATTATTCGTTCTGTAAGCTACGTTTATGCCTTCTTTCATAAAAAAACCGGCAATATTCCTGATTGCTTCACCCAAATATGCCAATGTCCTATAACTGACGTTATCGCATCTTGAATATGGGTAGACCAGGTCCATGGCTTGCATTTGTAGTTTCTTGGAAAGAATGGCGTTTATAATATCTACCTTATAACCGTTATTAACCGCGATTTGTTTGATCAAATTCAGCTCAGCTGGAAATCCCTATCAGACAGTGGAATATTCAATAATATGTGAAGCATACTATTGAATGCAGCAACTTTATGCTGGTGAGGGTGTGTGGAGGAATTATGTATGATAATGTCCGTGTACGATGGTTTGTGGAAAATTGAAAATTCATTGTTATTTTTCCTAATGGTTAAGTTAAGGTGATTTATTGAATTATTTATTTCCCTCTCAGTGGTGAATTTTATTGACGGTTGGATGGAATTGGCGTATTCAATGAACTTGCCTAATTGCCTATCTGTACCAGTAGAACATACTGAGATATCATCCACGTATCTGTACCAGTACAAAAAACTATTAGCTAACTGATTGTTATGGATTTCATACTCTATGTTATCCATGAGAATTTCCGCCAGCAGGGGACTCAAAGGGTTCCCCATTATTAGTCCTTCACTGCATGAATAGAATTTTCCGTCAAACTGAAAATAATTTTGAGATAGACAAATGGTAGGTAACTCTACAATTTCCTGTTTTATCAGAGAATTCACGTGGTTTTTGTCTAAGAGACACTCAACTAGTCCAATTGTTTCAGTTGGCGGAATACTGGGAAATACATTTTTGACATCAAACGATTTTAATTTTGCGTTATCCGGAAGAATCAAGTTCTTAATATTATCCACTGATTGATAAGAATTATTTATACTAAATTTTGGCTTGAAACTGGTATAGGTTTCAATCAATTAAATCAGGATTTCTGAGATTTTTACGGTAGGTGCCGTTACAAACGACACCACTGGTCTAATCGGGAAATTGGTTTTGTGTAATTTAATAAGGGAATACAGTTTTGGTGGTTGTGGATCCATGATCAATGTTCTACATTTATCCTTTCCATTCACAACCAATTCTATTATTTTGAGACTTTCCTGAACCTTTTTCTGGTACATAGTTGTAGGGTCATTCCTCAGAATCTCGTAGCTTCCTGAATTAAGGAAATCTAGAGTTTTTCCTATGTAGTCCTTTGTATGTAATGCAATAACCGTTCGACCATTATCTGCTCTCGTAAATCACTTCATCATCTTTAACTTTTTGTTTAATTGATTTTGCAATTTTATTTTCTCCACCAGACTGAATTTGATCAAATTCAGTATGATGAAGAAAGTAATATCAATAACGTTTTTCGATAAATTGCTCACAATGAGAGAAATATTACTCTGAATTATGAAACAACACTATCTGAAAATCTGTTGAAATCCGCTTTATCCTCAACCAGCTCTCGCCCATTTATGAACGATTACCTTCAAAATTAGAAATTTCTCCGTGCTAAGGATTGAAGTGATCTTACCTTTCAACATGCGATTCTTAGTCATTCAGTAACCTTCCGAAACGAAACATTGTTATACAAAAAATTTGCATATGTCAATAATAGGCACTGCTATTGAATCTATACATGGCAGATCAATTCATGATACGGTTGCTGAGTGGAAAAATGCCATTTCTACCATCAAATTAAAAAGAAATGAGAATGACTGGCACCAGTGAGGGATATACAGAAATTTGATGGTCAGAGTTATATTGCATGAACTAGATAACTATTGATAATAGTATATTCAGAATAAAATTTCAGATAGTAGACGCAGAGACAAAAAATTCATAAAAATGTGTTTTGTCCCAAATAACTGTATAATAACTAATATTGAAATCTGTTTTCTCTCATTAATACACGTAGTTGTTATGAAAAACTTTTGCCGAAAAAACGTGTTAATTTTTCACGAATCACCTATTTAATTTCTTGTGAATTGAAATGTGTTTGCCGTAGCATTATGTCAAATAAACAGTTTATTTAGATCATTTTATCCTTTTATGTCTTTCAAAATACATGGGGTCTTTTCAAAACTGTTCTTAATTTCAGGAGTTGATCCCATCGGTTTCGAAAATACGGCAGAAAATCCTTGTATGATTTGAATAATAAAAAAAATATTTTCATTCGATTTATTGATAATTCCTAATGTTCATGTTGGAAAATATAATAATGAATAGAGTCAAATGGAATATATCTTACCTAACCAAACATTTGTTCGCAGATCTTGTAAAAATATTTGTTTGAATAGCAATTGACATATTAAGAACATGAAATGGAAAAATCTAAATGTCGCATAACATAGATCAGACAAAAATTAGATTTTTATTCAAATATATCAGTGAACTCATTTAGATTTCAAAGTTTCACGTGGCAACGATTGAAAGCTTCAATATAACGTATTTTATCATTTTTGAGATTTAATAACTAATGAAACAAAAAACTATAGTGAAAATATTGCTTTGAAGCATGTATGAGACAATTTGGGAAGATAATAACCCATTCAAGCGTTCGACACTTCATTGGCTTTTCTTCGGGAACTGAAAAGTGAGGTTGTATACTCTCATATGAACGCTGACTTATACGAAGAACACTTTTCTATATTCCGTTTGTATTCCAAACATTTGTAATGGAATCGAATCAGATATCATTCACAGGGTTCCTACATAATTTAATAAATGAAAGAAATGAAATTTCACTAACCTGGAATACTGTCATCCTCAATGGTAGACATCCGATGTTACTGTTGCATTTTTGTGAAACTGTCTAGTGAAAATCTCACGATAAAGCGTTTTTTGAATACTCCAAATAGCTGTTATCGAAATAAGACACTTTTTCGATTTTTTTTTATTCCTGTGCCATTTTAGACACGTCGTTTGGCTGGGAAAGATACCAGTAAATTATCCCAATTATTGTTTTCACTTTTCAACGGTTTTTACGTTCAACACTCATCACTGACGGCAAGATGCTGAATTCATTTTCTACTTCAGGACTATGAAAATCATACATTTTCAGGAGGTATCAAATGCATGGTTTTGCGGTCTATAACGATCTGCGTTGTACGTTCTTATTATTCCAAGCTAATAGCTACGAGACTTTCGTATCGCAGTTCATTGGGGTTTTTAACAGTATACTCACCAATAATAGAATTAATATGGTCATTGAAAGTACTCCTTCACTTTGTTCTCCAACCATGAAAGTTTCAGCTGATGTACGCAACTTCTGATCATCATTGGGAATATAAATGATTTTTTTTTTCTATAGCAAGCAAATGTAGAATAATATTCATCGACATTTGTAATATTTTGATATTTTTTCATTATGCTTCCTGTCAAATAAGGCAATATTTCGATTAATTGAAAAATATCTAATACAGCGATGTCTCCTGCTACAAAAACTACATGATCGAACTTACTGTCTTGAGCAGTTTGTACAATTGAATGAAATATATTCTGCTGAGTTCGATGAATGAGATTTCTCATCAGTTTTTTTTTTTGCAGAAAAGAGTGATAAACGCATTTTTAATTTTGCTGTTTTGTAAAACTTATTACTTATTACTTATTCTCCAAATAAACAATATATCAGAGTATACCTTGTACACCAATTACTTTAGTTCCATCATAACTTTATCCTTCAGCCAGTATTGAGTATCGGGTGTATTGTTGTCAAATCGATGGATATAAGGGGAGTTTTGAAAAAGAAAAGCATTCGAAAATGATTTGTTTGGATAAACAATATATCTATTTGTTAATCAACATGAATAATCAAGTACCTACGGCATTTTCTCAAATATTTTTGGTCACACTTTTTATATCGAAAACGTTTTACTCCGAGTAAACTTCTTGCCTTCCAATAAAAAATATTGGAGGTGAGCGTATCTTTCAAATATTTTTGGTCACACTTTTTATATCGGAAACGTTTTACTCCGAGTAAACTTCTTGCCTTCCAATTAAAAATATTGGAGGTGCGCGTATCTTTCGAATTTGTGAATACAGATCAATGTAACAAATCATGAGCAACCGAATAGAATATCGTTACATCGCACCAACTACTTCTCTAGATTAATTCTTCGGAGGATATTGAACAACGAATATTCATGAGAAACAGGTGTGCTTTGAGCAAATCGTACCATATTATACATCTCTTACATTATATATACAATTTACGAAGACTTTCATCTGGTGTTTTGAAAATGATGTTATATTTTTGTGAACATTGATTAGTCATATTCATTTATACTACACTAGTTCGATATTCTATTCAACAATATGTAGAAGTCAATCATTGGGAATTTTTGATGACAGGATCTATGGAGGTTTATTCATTTCTAGCGTGTATTGATTACCTTTCGAATTTTTTGATGATTCACAATATACCATATACAAAATCCTAGACAAGAAGAATCATTTTTTCCCTGTTCTAACAAACAGTCCACATAACCAGCCAAGTTGAGCCTTCCATACTTTTTCTATTTTCAAATATCTAAATAACTTTGATTTTTTCTCATTTTCAGTATCCAAAATTAAATTCACAATATGCTTTTATATACGAAGTAAGAACCACATCAGAAATGAAAAAAAGTTGATTTCAATAACATTCGTCTCTATTTCGTTTCTATTTTGATCATCACCTGAAAAAATCATTATCACGCAAAAAATTATATTCAGAATAATTGAACTCCCAAAGTGATCTCTTTATATTTAGTTTTGAATATTCATATTTGATTGTCAGATGAATCATCCACAATCCACATCGACTTCAACATCGACTCAATACAATTTTACCGAAAGCATTATTGTTATTATTGTTTGTTTCTCCTCATTACTAGAATTATAACTTTATTAACGTACCATCGTTCCTCTAAATATATTTGCATTGAAAACTAACACATTTCATCTTGTATAGGTATTAGTATTATCATCCATCGAGATATTCTCCTATATTCACTACTAGATTGCTAACAAACGAATCAATTCTCACAGGCAATTATTGAATGCGTTGAATCCTTCTTCATTACTTTCTAATGACACGGTTATACTTGCTATCAGATAAATAATAACTCTTTTATTGTATAAAGACTAATTTCCGGGTTTTCTAGACGCTCAAACGTAATGGATATAGCGAAGAAGAATTTGAGCGGGCCATACGACCCAGGAGAGAAAACACCAAAGCAACCTCAGTTAGGGTAGTCATGGGAAGAGCATTCCTTCCATATGTCAAAAAAGTCACAGACCGGATTCGTATAATCTGTGAAACACGACGTGAAACCAATATTTAGGCCAACAAAAATCATCAGGCAAAGTCTCAGGTCAGCGAAGGACCCTAGAGAACCTCTAGCAACACCAGGGGTAAACCGAATCCCTTGTAGCTGCGAGTCGGTCTACATCGGAACCACTAAACGAAGTATAGGGACCGGTCTCTCCGAACACTAGAGAAGCTATCACCTCAGACGAACCGACAAGTCGGCGGTGACCTAACACATTATCTCAGAAAGTACCCACATTACCTCATTCGAAGACACAGTAATACTCGACACTACCCAAAATCACTACCCAAGAATATATAGAGAGGCAATAGAGACTCAAAAGCAGTGGGATAATTTCAATAGAAAAAAAGAGACAAGGAATAATAATGAAAGCTGGCTAGAAGTACAGGAACACGAATAGGTAATATAATGGATAACGCCCAGTACGGAAATAGTAGTTACTGCGTCGGATACATCAGGACCAGAGCACCAGTTCGGGTATTGCGACCGTTACCACATCGTCTTTGAGCATGTATACCGCAGCAGTAGACGAAACTTTGAACATAAATAAAACCTGCAGATCATGGCCATAAAACTTCATACAGTTATCTTCGGCTGTGAAAATTTACATTTTTCGAACTCTTTTATCTTTCATCACTCCATATACATTATTCATCTCCATATTTCATGGACATATGATAATTCACAGACAATTATTCAATCCATTCAGAATCATCTTTCGTAATTCCCTTATTACATGGCAACACTTGAATACTACTACTACTACTACAACAAACCGCCACGACACGTGTATTGATCACCATGATCATCTTCGAAAGGAGGGTTTAATATTCGAAACACGTTTCGAAATATTGAAAATAACGGTTTGATGCTGGGATTGAACTCCAGTAATATTCATTACTACACCGAAGGTTTCAAACAGTGCATCACAAATGGCAACACTTGTTACCAAATGAACCATAATGAAACTTATATTCACCTCCATTCCCTATCTAGCTTGGATCTTTTCTATACTGATGAAGGGCAATAACCTAAAACCGATTTATGAGTGATATACTGGATTGATTTTAGCATGGTTTTGCCACTGGATGAACCAGAAGCGTCTGCAAGACTTCTCTCCGTATGGTCACTCGCATAAATATTTCTCAGAAACGTTTCCATATCCATCGTGGTTTTAGTCGAAAGAATATATATTTTTTGGTAGGCATTTACCAGATTCCACAGCGTATGAACGTTGAAAAAGTAAATTTTTCGAAATTTCATTTCAAAATAATTATTTTCTCAAAATAATTATTTTCTCAATACAATTATATATCTCCTCGATGAAGTCAACAAATCTATTTTGATTTCCGAAAGAACTATTTCTGAAGGTGATTGACAATGTTTCGTGATGAATTTCACTAGTTCGGGCTTCCATTGTCTACTATATAAAATGATTTGAAATCCCTGAAACAAGTAAAAAAGAATAATTAAAAAAGAATAGCTGAAAATAACAATTATATTAAGCAACAATAAACCTGAAATGAAATGATAGTGAAATAACCTAGAAGTAAAAATATAATAATTGAATAAATAAAAATTAAAGGAATGAAAAAAGAAAATAATAAAAAAGTGTAGAGATTCCAAGTCACGTTAGTTCACGACGTTTCGATTGTTGGTATCTACAATCGTCTTCGGGTGATGACTGGGTCATCACCCAGGTTATTTCACTATCATTTCATTTTGGGTTCATTGTTGCTTAATATAATTGTTATTTTCAGCTATTCTTTTTTAATTATTCTTTTTTACTTGTTTCAGGGATTTCAAATCATTTTATATAGTAGACAATGGAAGTCCGAACTAGTGAAATATTTCTGAAGGCTTACGACCAAAGGACTCCATTACTGAAAAAAAGTTGGTTGGGTAACAAGATCAATTTTTTCTTATAAAAACAATTGTTTTCTTGCCGACTGTTTGTGTATATATCAGCTCAGAAATAGGTTCCGATAAAATTACCAGTTGGAAAATATTCTCAGTTGGAGTGATATCCGTTATTCCAAAAATAATAGCGAAAGAGAAAACGATAGTTAAAATTAGGTCAAGAACGAGAACATTAAGGGACTTTTAATTGATTCCTCGTGATCGTCTGCGTGAAGAATATCGTTGGAAAGGTACCTTTCTGAGGTGTGGATTAGGGAAGCTCCGTTGAAGGAAATCTTCGCTCTTGATAACGACATTCACAAAACGAAACACTTTCGATGTACACAAATATAGTTTCATTGACGATCACTTCGACATGAGCACCGGAGTTTATTCAGTTGGATAGTTAACGTCAATATATCGTACAAATATATTTTTGGTAATACGCTGTTTTTTTGCTTTTCAGAAGGTCATGAACGTCTCTTGTGGGTGAAACGTTGCTTTGGCCCCTTAATGCTCGATACAGCGCAACATATTTATATTTACAAAATAAATTAAACTAAATTACCAATTGAGCTTTCCCAAACACCGACATATTGGATACAATAAAAAAACATTGCAAAACAACCAAAATTTCCAAGACCACACCAACATAAAACGACATGAAACAAACGAATGCCTTCATCTGAGATTCTAATAAGGTCACCACCTTATTTTCCCCAATGATTGAATAAAAAACAGACACCACCTTATCAGAATCACAGATAAAACCATTCGTTCGCTTCATGTCGTTTTGTGTTGGTGTTGTCTCGGAAATTTTGGTTGTTTTACAACGTTTTTTATTGTATCTAGTTTGTCTGATGGTTTTCAAAATGGTAATATTATCAACACGAAAAAACTACTTTTCGAGTCCTGAAGAATAATTTAATTAAGTTAGAAACGTCGGCAAAAAAATTGTTTTTTTTTTTTTAAGGAAAAATTTATCCTGTTACCCAACCAACCTTTTTTCAGAAAATTATTGGATCACTAAATTAGTTAACTGAACTCCATTACGTCGATAATTCAGATATTGAAACCGATGCATATGATCCTACCAGTGAGAGAATGAGTATTATTCTTTTGTTGTCTGAAATTATATTTATGAATGATCGATAAGTTAATCACGACTCCAACTAAGCTGATTATTATGAACGTTCCATAACGATATCCAGAATCCAGCTTGATGACCCGGACTCAAGCGATGATTAATTCTCGATTTATTTTTTTCCTTCGTATGTTCGCACATGCTCCACATCAATATTGAATACATTATCCGCTGTCATCGACAGCCTCTACAGCCACTGGGCAACATCTGTCAAACAGATAGCGGCTTTGCTGCAATCTGACAAATCTGCTTACAGTCGTATCCACCGCGCATCACGAAACTTTGTTGAAAGTTCGTAAATGTTTCGATATCAGCAGAAAAGTTGAGGCCTCGGGCAAGTGGGCAAGAAGATGATGCACATTCATTTTGCTCTGAAATGTGTGTTGTCATCTGGAAATAAAACCCTGACAGCAATAATGTTTCTTTTTTGTCACATTCAGTGCGTAGTTGATCAAATTTACACGACATGCTGAAAGAGGATTCATAACAACTGATGTAACTGAAATCAGTGACAATGCCTATATTAATATCATTTCCATCGAAATTTATCAAATCGAATTGATTACATTAAACCTCTCGGGAGAAAGGATTACCATTATAAAACCAAATGTATTAATTCGTGAACGAAACACCTATAGAATGAAATTATGACATCGCTGTTTGACTTTCTATGGAAAAGACAAGTGGTGGGACGGTAAAAGATTCGAATGGATCAAAGATTTTCCCATTCAGTAGTACATCTGTATCAAAGTGACTATTTAGAAACTGCCACCATATGCATGCACGTTTCAAAACATTCTATTGTATTCACATAATATTCTTCCAAACTATAATAGGTTCTATCGGAAAGAACTCTTTTTACTACTTTTCTGAAGCTGGCGTTGGACGGTATACGAGTATCTTTAATAATATTTGGAAGGTGATTGTACATTTTGCAGCTGTTATATATGATTGAATCCCTATCGAGAGTAGACGATGGTAATGAAAGTTTGAGATGGTTACTTTGACGGGTGGGTTGTTTTATTCATTCTCCCCTTTCAATACAAAAACTAATTCTGTGTAAAAATATTCACTCAAGAAACACTAGACATAAAAACAAATTAATTATGCCACAACATCGCACTGCACAGTTTCAGAGATCATTTTTTTTGGTGCTGTAAAACTCTATAATTCCGGGTAATTGAAGAGATTCAATATCAGGAAATTCAAATACAAATATAAAAATTATATCTATGATAGTCAGTTATGTCAACTTTTGCTCATTGGACAAATAAATAAACAACAGATCAAATAAATTCAATTATTTATCAACAGAGGGTAATCACAAATTATTATTTTTATTTATGTTCGTTATTTCGTGATACCATCACAGTTAATTGTCTTTTTATTTTTGTATTTCGCATGCAGATTTTGGACAGACAGATTATGGAGTGGTGCTTGTTGGTTGAGTTAGAGTTAGATTTCGCCAGAATCTCCTGTAACTTATTTTCATTTTCAAATGTGTCTTTGTATTGTTTTTTTGTTGTTTCAATGAAGCCGATTAATTTTTTTTTCACCGTAGCGTGCGCTGGTCAGAGGACAATTTGTTATTCAAGTTTTTGACATGTTCATTGAATTTGAAACGGTTGTCGATGTATAGTTCCAGAAATTTAAAAAAAAACACTGTTTTCAATAATCTGGTGATTTAAAAGAATATCAACAACTGCACATTTGAAGGACACTATCTTAGTTTTCATTATGTTGTTATGTTGTTCATTATGTTCATTAATAATATGATGAAGATCAGCTTGCTCATCATTATGCCATAGTATGGTGGTATCATCGGCGATCAGAGTGACATTTCATGTAATTTCAAGCGTCGTCAGGTCATTAACATATAGTAAAAACAAATTTGGACTGAAGAGTGATCCTTGCGGAACACTACATTTTATATTACCTGAACTTGAAATTTATTTTGTCTTTGTGTGCGGTCAGATAAATATGTCGTGAACCATGAATATGATTTATTTCGAAATCCGTAATGGTGAAGCTTCCGTTAGTAATACAAACTTTTCCTACCATTCTAAGGAAGTTGAATCAATTTCACATAGAAAATAAACTGACTGAAATAAACCTCAAGGAGTATGACACCATGATAAAAGTGTTCCTGCTATCACGAAAGGTATTTTCACAAAGTTTTTCATTTCATAGGTAAAATGAGCTCGAAGAATGCATACCCCATATGTTGAATTCAGGAACATTTGGTTGAATGGTTGTGTTAGCAGCGATGGTAGCTAGGGATCAGTTTTACGAAGGTAAAGGTATACTTAGCCTTGATCCCTGTAAATATTCAGCAGATGATGGCCATTAAAAGCTCGTTTGTTATAACGATGGATATTATATTCATCCACTTCCACAAAATAATTTATATTCAAGAGGTGTTACACCTCTCGAAGCGAAGCAGTAACTCGTCTTGATAATGCCATCTGAGATGATGGCGAAACGTCGACTATCGAATAGTACACAACGGCTGAACACCCGGAAAAACAACACATCATATTCTACCATCCGTGCAAACCTATATATATATTTATATATATATATATATATATATATATATATATATATATATATATATATAACAAAACTTGGGAATTTCTTTGGGTGAACAGCAGAACGGAAGTGTACTCTTATAACACAAGTTATTCCAATATTTCGATAAAATTTATTATCATCTTCAGGGAAAAGCTACAAATGTTTTATGGTGATAATACAATATGAAAAAGTTTTTTTATTTTAATAATGATATAAAAATTTTTTATACAATTTACTGTTAGTGAGGTTGGCCGTGTCGAAAAGAATGTTATATCTAAACAATTGAAACATGTCAATACAATAAAATAGTCATCAAGTTAAAAGAGGTAGACACCTCACTGGATACAAAGAAGAATAATGAATTAAAACTTTTAATAAAAATCGTTATTTGTTTTAAAATTATGGGAATACCGGTAAACGCCATGTGCATTCAGAAACAAGAGAGAGAGGCACAAGACAGTTGACATTTTGACAATGACAGTTGTCATGTCATTATATTATAAAGGTGTGTTAGTTTGTAAATGATAACAATCTGGAACACAAAGGGAACTGATTATGGAACAAGTGTGATCAGAGACATCTGCTGTTCTGTAAGTAAATAAATGAGAGAAAATCCACCAAATCAAATATATTAATTAATTAACAAAATCCTCAGTGGTCTTGAGGAATGGAATGAAGAAAATATTTAATCAAAATAAAACCCTGCCTTAGGGAGGTTGGAAGTTTTGTTGAAACAATATCAAATATTATGAATTTATATTGGAGAAGAGAACCCAGAATTATTGTTCATTTGGAAATTATGTAAATTTTTATCAATGTCTAATAAGAAGGCATAGATTCCACTGAGATGATCAATGTCAGACCTTTTATTAAGGCAGTTATCTGATTGTAATATGAAAGACATTTCCAAAAACAATCTTTTAGATGTATTTCTTTCAGTTGATAAAATTTGTGCTGAATTAAAGTTCATGTTATGACCTTCTTTGTAAATATGATTGCTGAGAGCACATCTCTCAGGATGTAATCTACTGTCACTCTTATGTGACGAGATTCTGTCTTTTAGTAATCTTGACGTTTGACCAATATATTCACTACTACAATTTAGACAAGGAATGGAATAAATTAGATTAGACTGAAGGTTGATGGGAGTTTTATCTTTAAGTTTAGAAAATAGTTTATTAATGGTGAAAATGGTTCTAAAGGCTATTTTTACATTTAAATCTTTGAAAATTCTGCATAGCTTTGGTGTCATATCGCTTATGTATGGTAAAGAGGAGAATAATATAGGAACTGGAGGTGGATCAGTCCCAATTGTGACATTGTCAGACACTAAAGGATTTTCATCCATCTGGTTATTATTATTGACTTGCACGTCCATGGTAGACGTGCTAAATAAGATCTTCTTAAGTAGAGGATCTGGGTAGGAATTGTTAATGAATAATTGGAAAAGTATATTTAAATTTTTTTTATGAAAAGAGGGATCGGAAATCTGCAGAATGCGATTCTTCATTTGTTTGACCAAATTAATTTTCGTTGACTGCTTGTGGTATGACCAATAGTTCAAGAACCTCCCAGAACTGATAGGTTTGCGATACCAATCTATGCGTAGAGTGTTATCTGGTGTTCTGATAACTTTTGTATCAAGGAAGGGAACCCATTGTTCGTTGTTCTCAGTTTCGATGGTAAACTGTATGTGAGGGTCATACCCTCATACCATCGAAACTGAGAACAACGAACAATGGGTTCCCTTCCTTGATACAAAAGTTATCAGAACACCAGATAACACTCTACGCATAGATTGGTATCGCAAACCTATCAGTTCTGGGAGGTTCTTGAACTATTGGTCATACCACAAGCAGTCAACGAAAATTAATTTGGTCAAACAAATGAAGAATCGCATTCTGCAGATTTCCGATCCCTCTTTTCATAAAAAAATTTAAATATACTTTTCCAATTATTCATTAACAATTCCTACCCAGATCCTCTACTTAAGAAGATCTTATTTAGCACGTCTACCATGGACGTGCAAGTCAATAATAATAACCAGTTGGATGAAAATCCTTTAGTGTCTGACAATGTCACAATTGGGACTGATCCACCTCCAGTTCCTATATTATTCTCCTCTTTACCATACATAAGCGATATGACACCAAAGATATGCAGAATTTTCAAAGATTTAAATGTAAAAATAGCCTTTAGAACCATTTTCACCATTAATAAACTATTTTCTAAACTTAAAGATAAAACTCCCATCAACCTTCAGTCTAATCTAATTTATTCCATTCCTTGTCTAAATTGTAGTAGTGAATATATTGGTCAAACGTCAAGATTACTAAAAGACAGAATCTCGTCACATAAGAGTGACAGTAGAATACATCCTGAGAGATGTGCTCTCAGCAATCATATTTACAAAGAAGGTCATAACATGAACTTTAATTCAGCAAAAATTTTATCAACTGAAAGAAATACATCTAAAAGATTGTTTTTGGAAATGTCTTTCATATTACAATCAGATAACTGCCTTAATAAAAGGTCTGACATTGATCATCTCAGTGGAATCTATGCCTTCTTATTAGACATTGATAAAAATTTACATAATTTCCAAATGAACAATAATTCTGGGTTCTCTTCTCCAATATAAATTCATAATATTTGATATTGTTTCAACAAAACTTCCAACCTCCCTAAGGCAGGGTTTTATTTTGATTAAATATTTTCTTCATTCCATTCCTCAAGACCACTGAGGATTTTGTTAATTAATTAATATATTTGATTTGGTGGATTTTCTCTCATTTATTTACTTACAGAACAGCAGATGTCTCTGATCACACTTGTTCCATAATCAGTTCCCTTTGTGTTCCAGATTGTTATCATTTACAAACTAACACACCTTTATAATATAATGACATGACAACTGTCATTGTCAAAATGTCAACTGTCTTGTGCCTCTCTCTCTCGTTTCTGAATGCACATGGCGTTTACCGGTATTCCCATAATTTTAAAACAAATAACGATTTTTATTAAAAGTTTTAATTCATTATTCTTCTTTGTATCCTCTTTTAACTTGATGACTATTTTATTGTATTGACATGTTTCAATTGTTTAGATATAACATTCTTTTCGACACGGCCAACCTCACTAACAGTAAGTTGTATAAAAAATTTTTTATATCATTATTAAAATAAAAAAACTTTTTCATATTGTATTATCACCATAAAACATTTGTAGCTTTTCCCTGAAGATGATAATAAATTTTATCGAAATATTGGAATAACTTGTGTTATAAGAGTACACTTCCGTTCTGCTGTTCACCCAAAGAAATTCCCAAGTTTTGTTCTTAACTAGTCAGCAAAGACTGTCCTTCAACTATATATATATATATATATATATATATATATATATATATATATATATATATATATATATATATATATATTAAATCTATAAAGGTTAATGCAGTCAAGCTCCTGGAAAATAATTCCATGGAAATCAAAAAATTAATAGATAAGTACTCTTTGATCATTGGTCAAACCACCAACACTGACATAAAAACTTGGCAAGTTGACTTGGGTGTCACACCAATAGGTGTTTTCACTTATGTTTCGCTTGTGCCCCTAAAACCCAATGAATATAACTTGCTTTTGATGATTGTAAGATTGATGGTATCAAATGCTTTGCTTAAATCGAAAAAAACTGCTCCAACATATTTCCTATCATCTAGAGAATCATGAATATATTAAAAAAACATACTTGATGCACTCTCTGTCGATCTGCCTGGAAAAAAACTGTGCTGATTTTTTGAGACGATGTCAAATTTTATAAGAAAAGTTAACATTTGATTGTAAACACATCTCTCAATGATTTTGCTTATGACCGAGGGAACTGTGATCGGTCGATAATTCTGAATGTTGGTGGGATCATCTTTTTTATAAATAGGGATACATGTTCCTATTCTGAGGGAGTCTGGGAATTTGCCTTGAGTTACTGACAAATTGATTATATGCGACAGAGGTTTGGCTATGTGTACACCGATTGTTTTTATCAATTTAGTAGATATAGAGTCACTTCCTATGCTGCTTGTATTTTTAAGAGACCTTATGACATCAATGACATTTTCTGGAGATACAGGTGTGAAATAAAAAGTCTTATCTACATACATTGTAGTGTAATTACCAAAACTAACTTCACCAAAATGAGAGAGAACTACATTTTTTGCTGCTTTTGAGAAGAACTCTCCAAAACCATTTGCAATTTGTTTGTTATCTGATGTATTATCATCGCCATTTTGCAACATAATTTTATTATATTTTGAGACTTTACCAGTTTTTTCCCTAACAATACTCCAGATAATTTTCTGTGAAGTTCTGTAATCTTGATTATTTAATTTACGCTGATAATAATTTTTTTTGCCAAATTAATTTTATGTCTGTACTCTTTTTTGTTATACCTATATTGTCCCCACATATTGGTATCTTCTAATTGTCGACAAAGCCAGTAAAATTTTTTTAATTCCTTTTCCATATTGATAATTTCGTTATTTATCCAACGGTTTTTGTTAGTATTTACAAGTTTTTTCGTTATCTCTGGGCAAGTACTGTATACGTAATGTCATCCATAAATTTGTCATACGTAGAATTCACATCAAAGCCTAGTAGAACCGAATTAAAATTTTCTTTGGACATTATTTATTTTAAATTTTGCAAATTGTCATCGCAAGTGTCTCTGAATTGTACTGATTTCAAGTCTTGTTGCGTTTTCTCAGGGCTTTCTGTGGGAGAAAATGTGAATATAGATCCAAAATGGTCTCCCAGGTTCATATTTATTACCTTTTCGTTGTATGATTGAGTTTCGATGTTCGTGATAAAATAATCAATTTTGCTTTTACTTATTCTACCACTGACATCTCTGAAAATTCTAGTAGGTTCATTCTTTTTTGAATTTGAATTATAGCTTTCCATGACATCTAACAATAATAATTTGTCATAGCTATCTTTAAGCAAGTCGACCCTGAAATCACCACAAATTATGACCGTTTCGAACTGTTTCACACAAAAGTTCAATGCACTTGAGAGTTTATCAATAAAAGCTTCTATTGACCCTGATGGTGGTCTGTATATTGTGACTATGCAGATTTTTTTATTATTAGTCCTAATACTCAAAGCGCAGCATTCAAAATGCATTTCACTTGACAAATCGTTGATAAAATTAACATTTTTATGACGGATATTTTCTGATACAAACATGATAACGCCACCGTGAATATGATTTTGTCTATTAAAATATGTCGGTGTTGTATATCCTGTAAACTGTATAGTATGTATGTTGATATTCGAACACCACGATTCCGATACACAAAAAATATGTGGATGTTCTTCATATAAGAGAATTTCAATTTGATTTGTTTTGTTGATAATTGATTGACAGTTCACATGTATAACTTTGAGATTGAGACCATAACTTTGTACTGTCTCAAAAGGGTCGCTGTTCATAAGTTTCGGTATTCTGGGTATATTTTCGAAATGTAAATCTCTTGACGAGCACGCCTGCTGGCCAATATGACGATTCATAAATAGCGTCAAGTAAATCATTATCCGCTTCAATTCGATATGAGAGTAGCCTACCTTTGGTGTCCAGTTTCACTACGTCAAATACATATCCAGGTGATTTATTCTCTAAATAAGATTTTATTCCTTCTCCTGTAGAGCTTGGTTTACATTTTCCAACATACAACCAAAGTCGACTTCCCGCACTGAAGTCTGTTTTGTTGGTTCCCACTACTGCTGAATTCCTTCCAGTGTGATGTTGTCTACGCCTCTGGCCTGCTGATTTGTTGTTTTTGACCTGGGACCATTCACCGTTTTTCGAATTCTTCAACGATTCTGTTTTTCTATCATGATCATCTTTTTGGTTGTTAATTTCTACAACCGCATCTGATAATTCATTCAGTTCGCTGAGATTGTCATGTACATTCTCAAAATGTTCACCACATTTGTCAAGAAAACTAGTCATTGTGTCTCTGTTCGATAACATTCGAACTAGATTTATATTTGATTTCCTCAGATCTACTATTTCTTGTTTCATTTTAGCCATTTCTTCAAGCAGGGAAATGGTTTGTTTATTGACAACTTCCTCTATAAGTGTCTTCATTTGTTCGAATATATAATTTTGGTCAATTTTCACTTCTTCACTATTGTCAGTTTTTCTTGTAGAACGTGTCATGTTTAGATTGAATAGAAACTATTTTTATAGGAGCTCTTTTAAACACGTCCGCACATGCCAACTACTACTACACAACTACTACACACAACTACTACACACACCTCCAACTCTTCTCAGTTCTCTAGGTGTGATTTCTCTACACGCTTGTATAATTCTTGCACGAAGATCTTCCTTATTCGTTGGCCTATCCTTATAAACTTCATTTTTCAAGTTTCCCCATGAACGAAAATCCAGTGGAGTTGAATCTGGGGATCGTGGTGGCCATACTACGAGAGGGCTATTGGGTCCTATCCATTTCATAGGTAGATTCCTATTCAACCAAACCCTTGTTATGCCACTATTGTGAACTCGTGAACCATCTTACTGAAAAATCATGCTGTGTCTCACATCCAAAGGTAGTTCCTCCAACACATCGGAAAATGCATTTTCGAGAAAATCAACAAATAGTTGTCCGTTTAAATTTTGATCGAAATAAAATGGTCCGATAATATTTTCGTTCAGGATACCACACCACACATTAACTTTCTGAGATATTTGGTCTCTACAATTCACCACACAATTTGGATTTTGTTCAGCACAAAACCTCATGTTCTGGGAAGATACAACACCATTCGTGGTAAAATATACTTCACTGTATAAGATATACTTTAAAAATGTCCTGTCATTGTATCAAAACGAGATTTGGTACAGATAAATGGTATGTGGAGAGGAGAGTTTTCACATATTTTTCACTTTCCGGTCACTTCCGGTTTCAGCGGAAATGGCTCCGGTTCTGAATTTTTAAATGGAACACCCTGTATATTGTAACATTTTTGGATTTCTGAGACAATTCTGGATCAGAAACTGACATTTCCGGAAGTTTTTCAGCCTACTTGATTTTTTCAGAGTCACTTTTAACATTGCATCTAGGTGGCCATGATCGGACGTAAACTAATCTATGGACCTCAGGTGATATCAGAAAACTGCAATAGCGGAGTTTTAGTGACTAGTGTGTTGAATATGAATGAGACAAGTTTGCAAAATAACATTTTCGTGTCTAACTATTATTTTTCAAATGGCGACCATTTTTTGACAAGCACTTTCCGAAAAAAGGATTTTTTGACAAATCTAACGATACTAATTTATTTGCGATTGGATTACAAATAAGAACATAAATTAAATATTACTGAGGAAAATACTCGATACAAATTCATTTACTTTTGTCAAGGGTGCCATGGATAGGAATGATGCATAATATTTGGCGGTTATTTCCATCAAGTTCACTTTGGAGAACAAAACGCTCACCTAGGTTATGACAGTGACATAAGCTTTATGAGCAGAAAGTAGAAGTTTCTCTTGATTTTCGTTAATTTTAGTTTAATTTTTCGTCGAAATAATGTATACTCAAAGTGAAAAAGTGGATATGTTGTTATTGTTTGGAGAATGCCACAGAAATTCAAGGAAAGCTGCTGAGTTGTATGCTCAGAGATATCCCAATCGGCAACACCCATCTCATCAGTATTTTCCCTATGTTGAGAGTCGTTTTAGGCAAGAGGGAAATCGAGACGCAGAACAGAGGTTTGTCATAAATGAGGAGACTGAGATTAACGTTCTTGCTATGGTAGAAGTTGACAAAACGGTTTCTTTAAGAGAAATTAGTAGAGAGACGCAGATAAGTCACGAATTAGCAAGAAAAATACTGAAAAAGCACGGATATCGAGCATTTAAATATCAGTTACATCAACATTTGTATGCTGACGACGGCAATAGAAGAGTAGTATTTTGTTATTGGTTGCTTCAAAATCATAGAGTTAACCCAAATTTTATCAACTTCATTCTATTTTCCGACGAATCACGGTTTACAAATAATGGCATGTTTAATAAGCAGAATTGTCGGTACTGGGCCCAACAAAATCAACATGCAATGAGAGATGGCAATTTTCAAGAAAGGTTTGGCGTCAATGTCTGGGCTGGTATCGTTGGAAACAGAATAATTGGTCCAATATTGTTTCAAGGTCAGTTAACAGGGGTTAGATACTTGGGTTTTCTTCAAAATGAAATCGAGGATCATCTTAATGATATGCCTTTAGAAGTTTTACGGCAAATTTACTTCCAGCAAGATGGAGCACCACCCCATAATAGCAGAGACGTACTTGATTTCTTAATAGAGCATTTTAATAATAGAGTTATTGCAACCAACGGTCCAGTACGGTGGCCTGCCCGCTCACCGGATCTGACTGTGTTAGATTTCTTCATTTGGGGATATGTAAAAGAAAGGGTCTACTATGCAACAGCCCCAGCTACTCTCGAAATCTTAGAAGAAAGGATTCAACAGGCATTTAGAAGTATATCGCCTCAAATGTTACAAAACGTGTTGAGAGAAACAATTGAACGAGCTGAAATGTGTCTTGAACAAGGAGGGATGCACTTTGAAAATTTACTATAGTGGAATTTTCAAGAACTTAGGATATTGGAAAAAATCTAAGTGCATCGCTGAAATTATTAGTTAAATTTGTTAAATTTGTTGATCCAATCGCAAATAAATTAGTAACGTTAGATTCGTCAAAAAATCCTTTTTTCGGAAATTGCTTGTCAAAAAATGGTCGCCATTTGAAAAATAATAGTTAGACACGAAAATGTTATTTTGTAAACTTGTCTCATTCATATTCAACACACTAGTCACTAAAACTCCGCTATTGCAATTTTCTGATATCACCTGAGGTCCATAGATTAGTTTACGTCCGATCAAACCACCTAGATGCAATTTTAAAAGTGACTCTGAAAAAATCAAGTAGGCTGAAAAACTTCCGGAAATGTCAGTTTCTGATCCAGAATTGTCTCAGAAATCCAAAAATGTTACAATATACAGGGTGTTCCATTTAAAAATTCAGAACCGGAGCCATTTTCGCTGAAACCGGAAGTGACCGAAAAGTGAATAATATGTGAAAACATTCCTCTCCACATACCATTCAACTATACCAAATCTCATTTCAATTCTCCTAATAGTCTAGAAATTATGACTTGTCTAATAGATTCGTTGACACCCGGTATATACCTACAGAGTAGGTTTAATGGACTGACGCCTATCAGAAAACAACTACCCCCCTGGCTAATACCACAAAGGGCGTTGGATTATATCCGACAGGCGTCAGTGCAGGAGTCTTCACAGAAAATGTGCTGCATATGCAATTGGCAATACAACTGAAAGAGTCGACCTTCAATTATGGAACGGGCACACTTGCAAGGCCCACTGACTAATGAGAAAATACTCCATACGGCGGATTTCATCTCCTTCATGCAAAGTATGTAAAAATTTGGGTTTGAACGAATGCATTTTATATCTCTTTAAACACCTGCGGCTCATATTGAGTTGAACCGATAAGTTTCTCAAACTAATTCTAGGATCAGCTTGATGATGTTTTACAATTTTTCTGTACTTGGCCGGTGCCACTAATAGATTATATATTTTATATACAGTTCCAGCGTGTACTGCTACCTCTAGCGGGTGTCTTCTATTAAATTCAGCGGCCGCTTCACGATTAAACCTCGCCCCTTCACCAACAATTAAAACAATTTTGATTTTTGCTTGAAGTGACAGACGTGCCATGTTGAACTTTGTCAATCAAAATGAGCTGATATCAGTTAAAATGGGAATTTCAGAAATATTAAAATATGAACAGGAACTCACGAACAGAAAACAACTGGAAAATAGGAACAATATCCAACACAAATACAGGAAGAATAAACATAATGGGAACAAAAACTCGGCAGAAACAACAGGAACAACGGTGATTCAAAGAACAACAATACTAGAAACAACAAATGCAATGAAAACTAGTCTGGGGGTTAATACAACAAGATCTTTCAACAACATTGTCAGATTGACAGTAAATATCAATAGCAACTGTTTTCTATGGTGATTTCAGGGCACCGCATGATTCAATGAAACTGATGTAATTCAATCCCTTCAAATGATTTCAGACAACAATTCAGCAAGTAGGTAAAATAATCTGAATTCTACCTATTCACCAAGTGCGATTTTTTCTTTAAAAATCAACAGTTGTTTCGGTGTTGCATTGAGTATGAAGATTAATTTTCTTTCGGATAGTAGAATGTTTCCTCAATATTTTGATGAAGGACCCTGCACATTTCTTATGAGAAATGGCTTGCCTTGAATTTTTCCGAAATTTTGATATGTTGTAGTTCTTGATATGCTGATTGAAAGTGTCTACAACCAAAGCTCAGAATTATACAGTTTTCGAGATGTGAACCTTTGAATATAGATTTTTTCCATTTTTTGCAGTTTTTGCTCATCAATCGAGAGCTCTCACTTCTAGTTGGGATAGAATTTGGATGTTCAGCAACCAGAATTAGTTTTACGAATAATCTTCTTCAGTTATGATAGATGCCGCCATTGATAATTTTTCATAGTCTGCTTCACACTATCTCGATAATCTGAGAATGTGGTGCTGTGACATTTTCCTCAGATAGGCTCAAAATGGATGATAGCATCTCACAGCATCTGTATCTTTCATACCTGAGAGTGCTCTCCAGATAGAATGAAGGGGTTCAGGTATTGGAAGCGAACTATTTTGCGTCGTTTTACCTAAAAATGGGGTGTTCCATCGCGAGTGCCGGACAGTGTATATCACTTTGGCCAACCCCATTCAGGTGGTAGGTGCATTTTGAGCATTCCCTTCAGTCGTGAGAGTTTCATCATTCCATTCCATTCAAGATACGGGGATGTTTTCATGAGAAGTGAGACACACTGTATATACATACATACATGTACATACATATTTTTTTCGTGCCAAAATATTTGAAAGTGAAAATTATTTCTCAACTAATCATTCAAAAAATCGAAATATGAAAAAATCGAATTTAAACAATTAAAAATTTAAATTAAGGAAAATTTTTATTTCAAATCAGAATTATCTCTAGGCAACAAAATAGCAAAAAAAAATGTTTCAAAAATATTGAATTTCTCTATTCATTTAAAACAATTTAATAAACAAATTACGTAAAAAATGCATATCCTATGTTAATAACTGCCATTGTTTAATGTGAGGACAGACATACCTGAATATCAATTGAAAAAAAAATTATCAACAATTTTCAGATATTTCATTTTGCAATAGTTATAAAAAATCATAATCAACAAATCGATAAATTTTTATGAACTTTTATCGCAGAATCGTATGAAGTATATATCAAAAGGGCAACTCCACGAAGTTTAAAATTTATAGGCCAATCATTTATACCTTTTTTCCCATTATTTATACCAACGGAGATTGGGAAAGAATTTGTTAGTTAATAATTGAATAACTTTTTGAAAAATGGTGATAAAACTTTTTTGTCCACGGGACTCAATTCATTAAAGTGTTAAGAAGATACTAGATTTTTTTCAAATTTTCAAAATGACATTTTATGTCATAAAAAATCATTTCTTTTGATGAACTCTCTTTAGCTGCAGTGCGCTTATGCCGCAACAGCCGCGCGGAACCCTATTTTCAACGTCAAATCAAAATTATAAATAATGAAGATAGAGTTTCAGGAGTCGGGACTTTTTTATCGTAAATCTCCTCCTCCTTAACGAGCTTTTTTCTTAAATATTAATATTTTTTGAGTTATCAACGAAAAACTAAATACCATTTCTTTAAATCTCATTTTGTTAATAACAATTGCAATTTTTCATCCGCACCTGAGAGTTTTGAAATTGGAGTTTTCATTCCATTCATTCATTTCCAATGCTCCCAGCAAATACATATTTCTTCTATTTCTGCAAGTATGGATACTTTTCATGTTTTATTTATTTATTGTATAGTTTGTATAGTATATATATAGTATTTATATATATATATATATATATATATATATATATATATATATATATATATATATATATATGTAAGTTTGTGACGGTGTCCAAACTATAGCGCGACAAGCCATAGGTCGCCCGCACGACACTCATACCAAAATACCAAGTTCGAAGCGCGCGGCCGTCACCATCAGTCGTAGCTGTTTGATATTGGAGTAAACACGTTCTTTGATTCATGGCGCTTGTCGCTAATTGTTTTTAGAAAGTTGAACCAATAATTATAATAATCCCAAGCTGTACTTGTTGTTGATTCAGGTAAACCTATGTACAATCTTATATTATAATTATTGAAACCTTTTTGAATACCTGTATATAGTGTAAATATATTTTCAGTTATCACAAGCATCAACCGCAGTACTCATTATTTGTAACCTCATCCATTAAGACAAGGGAATTGACTTATAAATCAACAACAAAATGGCTGTTGTTCGAGCAAAATTCTGTTTTGCCTCTGTGGCATTAGACACAAAAACCACCATTTTGAGAGTCCGCACTATTCAGTTGGAAGGAGAGGACACGTCGTACGAATTTCCAGAACATCTTTCAACAAAGGAGAATCATCCAAAACTTTTCGAAACAACTATAGTAAAGAATATAGCCAAGAGTTTGAAAACACGTGGAAAGTTTCGAAAGGTGTGGATTTCACTAGGAAACGAACTTAAAAGTCAATATTTGGATGAGGAGGGTAACGTATGTTATGATGGTATTTATTTGGATGAGTGTCGGGCATATGTTGACCCCAGCTCCGTTCCTACTCATAACCTTGAAGCCTTTCCGCATGAAAAAACCACGTCGCGAGTAAAAAACATGATTCTTGATAAATTTTTTGGAAAGAACCAGAACGCGGTTACTTTTATGGATCTTTTTATAAGTGAGTGCACTCGTTTGAATTGTAAGGAAGAAAATTATGCAGAGACATTGAGATTTTTTTTGGAGGGACCGGCCCTCGACTGGTTCCAGAGTTTCTTAAAAATAAACAAGATCACAAGACCATGGGAGTATTGGAAAAATTCTTTTATAGATACTTTTGCGGTTATAGGGTGGCCCGAAATAAAGTATGCATATGAATTTCGTTATTTAAATGGGTCACTTTTAGAGTATGCGCTAAAAAAAAGAAATCTGCTTTTAGATACAGACTCAAAAATATCAGAAAATACTCAAATAAATTTAATTGTTTTGGGTTTACCAGTGAAAATTCAATTTCATATAAATAGAAAAGATTTAAATACAATTGATAATTTAATGTCACTCATAAATCAGTTAGAAGGTCTTAAAGAAAAAGAAACAAAAATTAAAACAAAAATTCCACAGGAAATTAAATCAGAGAAAAAACCATGCCCCTATTGCACAAAAAAAGGATTTCCTAACAGGTATCACTCTGAAGGAATTTGCAGGTTAAAACTCGCTGAGAATACAAAAAATGAGAGAATAAAAATAATAAATAACACGAATATAGAAGAGAGTGTATCGTTTTCTGAAGAATCAAAAAACGAATCGCAGCCCCACTTATCAGATTAAGAATATGTATCGAGGATATCCCAGTCGTTGCGGTATATGACTCGGGAGCAAATGTATCAATAATAAATTTTGATACAGTTGTGAAATTAAAATTAAACAAAAAAATAAGTGGGGAAAATAGACTAATCACATTCGCAGGCACTACGAATACTTTAGGCTCAATAAATCTAAAAACAAAGATTTTCAATATTACGAATACAATATGTTTTTATATTGTGAAAAGTATTTCTTTTCATGATGACATTTTGTTAGGTTTAGATGCAATTAAAGAATTTAAACTTTGTCAGGATGAAAACTTGAAAATTTTTCAAAATGACACAAAGAAATGTTTAAATAAGAATATGAAAACAGAGTCTATTTCAACAAACACGGTTGTAAACTGTGAGAGCTCTTTGGAAGATGTGTTGAATAACCACAAAGTATTGTTTACAGAAGATAAATTCGAAGTAGGCAAAACAAAAGGCTACGAGGCGTCAGTAAAACTTACCGAAAATAAATATATTGCGCGTAAACCGTACAAATGCTCTATAGCGGATAACGAAGAAATAAATTCACAAATAAAATCGTTATTGAAGGTAGGTTTAATTGAACGCTCTACTAGTCCTTTTGCATCTCCGGTAACTCTTGTTTTAAAGAAGGAAGAAGGGAGAAAGTCACGGTTATGCGTAGACTATAGCGAACTAAATAAGATAGTCATACCGGAATGCCATCCATTCCCAATTATTGATGATTTATTAATTCGAGTACGGGATTGCAAATTTTTTTCTAAATTAGATATTAACTCGGCTTTCTGGTCAATCTCGATCAGAGAAAAAGATAGATATAAAACCGCGTTTATTACTCAAAACGGGCATTGGCAATGGAAGTGCTTACCTTTTGGCTTAAAATCATCTCCAGCAATATTTCAGAGAATTCTGAGTGACGTATTAGCAAAAAATAATCTTGAGACTTTCGCGATAAATTACATCGATGATATTTTGATTTTTTCAAAAAATTATTCAAATCATTTACGCCACATCAACGAAGTTCTCATAGCCTTAGAAAAATCGGGGTTCAAGTTGAACAAGAAAAAATGCACATTTGCAAAAAATTCAGTTATCTATTTAGGTCATGAAATCAAAGAAAATGAGGTAAAACCCGTAAATGATAACTTAATCGCAATCAAAAATTTCCCTACACCGCGAAATCAAAAAAATGTTAGGCAGCTTTTGGGCAAAATGAATTTTTACTTAAAATATATACCAAAAGCTTCGATTGAGTTAGAACCACTACATAAATTACTCAGGAAAAATGTAAAATTTGAATGGACACAAGAATGTGAAGATAGCTTTAAAAAAATAAAAAACTATCTCAGTTCTGATCCGATATTGGCAATCTTTGACCCAAAACTTCCTATATACATTTTCACAGATGCATCAAAAAAAGGAGTAGCGGCAATTTTAAAACAACCTCAAAAAGACAACTCTATAAAACCCGTTTTTTTCTTCTCAAAAAAATTAACAAAATCACAAGAAAGTAAACGCGCTATTTTCTTGGAAGTCCTGGCGATAAAAGAGTGTATTCTATATTGGCAATATAAACTTATTTTACGATTTTTACAGACCACAAACCGCTTGAACATTTCAATGTAAAAAAGAGTAAAGATACTGAACTATTAGCTTTATTAAACTACATTTCAAATTTTGATTTTGAAATCAAGTATAACCCAGGCGAAAATAATACAGAAGCAGATAGCTTTTCTCGAAACCCAGTACTAGATGAAAATACAAGCAGTGAAACAGCTATAAAAATAGTAAATTTTCTATCAATGGAGGAATTGAGAAATGATCAAAAACAATTGAACATAAATAAAGAAGATAAAATAGTAAAAAAAAATAACATTTGTTATAAAATCCTTAATAATAAAGAAAAAATATGGGTATCGGAAAACTTAGGTATTCAAATGATAAAGAAGGTTCACAATGAAAGTCATATTGGAGTAAAGCAGCTAACTCTAACTTTAACTCCCAAATACTATTTTAAAAACATGCATAAGCATATAAAGCTTATTTGTCGAGCATGCGACACATGTGTAAGAAATAAATCAAGGTTCGGTAATTTTATTCAACCCCTTTCTCAATTAGGTCCAGCGTCGCAACCCTTTCAAATAATATCAGTGGATACAATAGGAGGGTTCAGTGGAAATAAGTCACCAAAAAAATACTTACATTTAGTTGTAGACCATTTCACGAAGTACGCTTTTGTAGTGACCTCAAAAACACAGACGGGAAAAGATTTCATTAACCTGATAAAAAAAGTTCAAAAAAAGGGAAAAATTAAATTACTTCTGACTGATCAATATGCTGGTATAAACTCAAAAGAATTTAAAAATTTTCTAAAAGCAGAAAACATAACAAACATTTTCACCGCGGTAGATTGCCCCTTTTCAAACGGACAAAATGAACGGACAAATCAAACACTAGTTAATTCGATTAGGTGTAAAATTTTTGAAAATAAAGATAGGCCGTGGTCAGTCATAGCGGAACAGTGTGTAGAAAACTACAATAACACAATACATAGCACAACAAAATTTACACCGAATTATCTTTTGAACGGAATCGATAAATCCTTTTTCCCTTCGGAACCCAACGAAAATAACCTAGAAAATCTAGAAAAAAACAGAAAGATAGCATTTTTGAATGCAGAAAAAATTCATAATCAAAATAAAGTTTATTATGATAAAAATAAACGTAAAATAACATACGAAGTCGGTGATCTTGTTTATATTCAGAACGGAAATCGTTTAAATAGAAAAAAGCTGGATCCGATCAGGGTGGGTCCTTTTAAGATAAAACAAAAAATTTCTGATTTAATGTATGTAATTGACTCGGGATTTAAAACACCAGAGTCAAACATTTACCATGCGAGTAAAATAATTCCCTATTTCCAGACTCCTGACTGCTGTAACATATGCCGGGGGGGGGGGAGGGGGGATGTAAGTTTGTGACGGTGTCCAAACTATAGCGCGACAAGCCATAGGTCGCCCGCACGACACTCATACCAAAATACCAAGTTCGAAGCGCGCGGCCGTCACCATCAGTCGTAGCTGTTTGATATTGGAGTAAACACGTTCTTTGATTCATGGCGCTTGTCGCTAATTGTTTTTAGAAAGTTGAACCAATAATTATAATAATCCCAAGCTGTACTTGTTGTTGATTCAGGTAAACCTATGTACAATCTTATATTATAATTATTGAAACCTTTTTGAATACCTGTATATAGTGTAAATATATTTTCAGTTATCACAAGCATCAACCGCAGTACTCATTATTTGTAACCTCATCCATTAAGACAAGGGAATTGACTTATATATATATATATATATATATATATATATATATATATATATACTATACAAACTAAGAAGAAGAAGAACTCAGGTAAAACTCAACAACATTTAAATAGTAGGTAGTAGAGGGTTTATGGACTACTCTACTACCTCTCTGAACACGTAACGAATACCATTTTACCATTATAGTAAGAAGTGAGTTGAGCAAGGTCAACAAACTTCTGAACACGTAACAGCACACCTTGATAATGACAAATGAGATTTTGTCGAAACGTCGGTGAAATTAGAGATATCACATACACGGATCAAATACCCGGAAAAACCAGTTCAGCATATTCCTATCCGTGAAAACTTCAGATTTCATATATATATATATATATATATATATATATATATATATATATATATTTTGTTATGATAAGTTTTTTTTATAAGATTATTGCAAAGTTACATTTATTTTAGTAGTTAAAAGTTAAAAGTTTGTATTTATTTTGATAGTTCGATGTTAAAAGTTTTTCATATTATTATTAATTTGATGTTAAAAGTTCACATATTTTGTTAGTTCAGTGTTGAAAGTTTGTGAAAATCAAAGTTATTCTTAGATGTTTAATTTTATTAGAAAGCCAGATACTTTACCTTTATTCAAATTCTTATCTGTATAATTTGGAGTAATGTTCATGCCCAGAGATCAGGCAAAGTTATGACTTATCAGTATTAGAGTATTTCAGATCATTTCCAAACAGCACAACTAACCAGAAACCATCAATCATCGAGAAAAATACACTGAAAACAGTAAAGACATTAATACAACATAATAACATACAATAAAACAGATTTACACTACAAATTAATAACAAAAATTCAATTAACACTGACATTAGGAATTTTATCTGAAAGATGGTAAGAACACTCAGTACATGATTTGGATGCAACTAAAGAGTAGCCAATCAGATTGATAAATTGAAAAGGAGGTGTTAACTTCTGAAAAATGATGAATTTTGGATTCAAAATTAGAAAAATTCAAAACAAAATGTGATGAAATGTAATCAAAATTAATCATTATTAGTATTAGTGAAAATTGGGTAACAGAAATCGTAGATATAATATGTGTAAACAGTGAAAAGTGTCAAAATTGAAGAAATTTCAAAATTATTGTTATGAAAAGTAGCAGGCAGGAAAAATTTGTCTGGTTGCCAGGGGTGAATCAATAAGGAAGGGAGAAGGGAAGCTTTTGAATTGTCCAGACGCGAATTTTTTTGAAGAGCTGTTAGAAATTAAAAAAGGGAAAAGAAAGAGAAAAGGCCGTTTTGCATGTTTTATCAATATAAATCCATCAATAGAAGCCAGAGTATAAATAATAATAACAAGAAAGGATACTTACTGGAGATTTTAGAGTGTCTGGAAGAATTCAAAATTCCAATCAAGGGAAAACCAATCCAGGGAAGCTGTACCAGTTTTGAGGTATTACAATATCATTTATAATTCCTAATCCATAAGAAGAATACAATTTTTGAAAATCTTGAACAATTCATAACCTCCAAATCGAATCAAAAGTTTTCCAGTCACAAGGAACTTCCAGTGTGAAAATCACAACTTCTGAACTTTTATTTATCAACGAACTTCATCATTTTATTTACAAGAACTATTATTGGATTCAATATTAGGAAAATTTGAAAAATTCACTGACATTTAGCACAGATATTTTTAGAATCGTTTCCCACGCACGAACCACAGACATCTTAAGTTCTCAAGTAACTAATTTGCCGTTACACGTAAATTTAACTGTACGGAACACAATTCTAAGAATATTTTTGTTTCAAATTTAACATTTACTGTAACATTTCTTAGCATAAGGTATTTTGGCGCAGTTTTAGGGTAATTTAAGTTTGGTTTGACAAAACATTTACAAAAATTTGACATGCATTATATTTTTTTTTAACTTTGAGACAAAGTTTTATTTTTAAAAACACAGACTTACAAAATCTTATTTATAACACCTTTCCAAGAACTCTACTCTGAGAAAGAGAGCTGCATGAGCTTCGATTTAGCTGAGCAACCTTGAAGAATAGAGGTAAGATTTAGAGGTAAGGACAGGTATCTGCCGGAGCACTAAGAATTTTGATATCACAGAAAATTTTCAAATTATTTGAACTATCAGAATAACAATTAAAAATCAAATTAATTAAATTATAAATACTCTTCTAATTTTATATTTTATATATATATATATATATATATATATATATATATATATATATATATATATATATATATATATATATATATATAATCTAGAAAGGTTAATGCAGTCAAGCTGCTGGAAAATAATTCCATGAAAATCAAAAAATAAATAGATGAGTACTCTTTGATCATTCTCATATTGATTCCAATTCAAGAGCCACCGGTATACAGCTGTTTCAGCCTATTGGGCATCGTCAGTACCGGGCAGGCGGTCCTCGATTGAAGACAAAATGGGAAAAAACCAAGAAAGTACTTGATAAAAATAGCTGCGTAAACGCAAGCGAAACATAAGTGGAAACCACCTATTGGTGTGACACCCAAGTCAACTTGCCAAGTTTTTATGTCAGTGTTGGTGGTTTGACCAATCAACCGACAACTGCGGTAGCAGAAATTTGGGAAGCTAACCTGAAATGCCATCGGAAAACGAATCCACATGTTTCTAGAAATGATATGAAATCTAGAAAGGTTAATGCAGTCAAGCTGCTGGAAAATAATTCCATGAAAATCAAAAAATAAATAGATAAGTACTCTTTGATCATTCCCATATTGATTCCAATTTAAGAGCCACCGGTATACAGCTGTTTCAGCCTATTGGGCATCGTCAGTACTGGGCAGGCGGTCCTCGATTGAAGACAAAATGAGAAAAAACCAAGAAAGTACTTGATAAAAATAGCTGCGTAAACGCAAGCGAAACATAAGTGGAAACCACCTATTGGTGGTTGACTTGGGTGTCACACCAATAGGTGGTTTCCACTTATGTTTCGCTTGCGTTTACGCAGCTATTTTTATCAAGTACTTTCTTGGTTTTTTCTCATTTTGTCTTCAATCGAGGACCGCCTGCCCGGTACTGACGATGCCCAATAGGCTGAAACAGCTGTATACCGGTGGCTCTTAAATTGGAATCAATATGGGAATGATCAAAGAGTACTTATCTATTTATTTTATATATATATATATATATATATATATATATATATATATATATATATATATATATATATATATATATATATATATATATATATATATATATATATATATATATATATATATAACTGATTTTTTATCTGGTAATACTTGCTCACGGTACCTTATGTTGAAATTTCTGTGTGAAATATTGAGTTTTCGTGAATTTGTAAATTTTGATCCATTGGATCCAATGGATTCAATGATCCTCAGATAAGGTATTGATAAGTCGGGTGACATTTTTGTTATTTATTCATGAATCGAGCGGAAGAACAGAACGGTACTACTGACTAAACTATTGTCATTACGTAAAAGAGACATGTAAACGATGCGACCTTCGGATCTCGAACGAAGTCCCTACTATTGCTTCATCGAGAAGACCAGACGGAGTACAAAGGAAAAGTTCATGAGTTATCTATAAAATGCCTGTACATCACTATCGACTGAAAGAAAAAAGGAACTAGAGTAAGCTGTGTCATCATTCAACGGAGGAGCCTATTTCAAACTGCAGAGGAGATGCAGTATAAAGTATAGTTGAAGTATTCTGCTCAGGTGTGATTCCGAATCTCCAAATAGAGTTATTGACATTGAATACAAGACACATTTTTCATCAGATCATCCACACATGAACATAACTTCAGTGAAAGCAATAGTTCCTAACAACATTCGTCATTATATGAATACTCGCATCAAGAATTCCGAAAGGTAGTTTACAACCCTTAAAATTTCTACGGATCCTAATGCGACTCTGAAAATTATTTTATTGAATAATTTCATCACAAGTTCATTACTTTTGAAATCTCTTCAAATTATCTTGTCATGAAAAATGAAAATGACCCACTTCAACAGGGAACTGTCGATGAATCTCAGATATCTCATAAATCTGCACCCTCTTCGCCCTCTCCATCCATTAATCAGAACAAAAAGCGGCGAGGCGACTGAAATTTAAAGTATTTCAAGGATGCTGGTAAAAAGATTTCGTGCAAGGTCTGAGCATCTCATTTTACAAGCTCTTCCTAGGGACCCATTAAATAGCCGTGACGAAGACGCTATGCGCGGCCTCTGATTTCACATTCTTTGTGAAGTTCGAATTCCCGAGGAAGAAGTTGTCGTTTTGCATTTGATATCAGGATTCCTGAGTTTTCGCTATAAATCAGTGGTCGCAATTACTTGGGATAATTCTCTTTTTAATTACACCACCGAAGTTTGTTGGAGGAGCAATTTACGGCAGACAAAATAGGTGGAATATTTCACAACTACAGTGTATTTCACTTTGACTACGGCCATACCTGTATCTGTTAATTTTTTTGATGGATTGCCCAAAAACTATTACATTTTAGAAAAAATTCTGGGTTCGGTTGTAACATAAATTCATGAAAATAGTTCATTTAATTTCGGTACACCGAAGTTCACCAACAACAGTCGCGAAGCTTTTAAAAATTTTTGATATGTACATGATATTCATTGAGATATTCATCTCCTCAATTCAAACTGTAAGAAAGATTTGATTCTTCTGTCCACAATCTTGAATGGAGAGGTGCGGAGAAACTGGAAATAACAACAACAACAATATCAAACGATTTCAATTTTATGGGATTTACTCGAGAGAGGTGACCTAATTCATTGACTTGACTTTTTCGAGTGCTGTCTCCAGACACCTTTTCTTCCCGGTTGCCTAGAAAGTGTTTCTTTTGCAAAAAAAATTGGGCGTGGATGAGAAGCTGTCTCTGAATGATACCACCATTAATGAATTGATTGAAATCATGATGGATATTAAAAACAAAAATACTGCAGGCTACGCTGATATTTCGAATACAATAATACAAAACCTTCCTCCTAGTGCCTTAAATATACTGGTTTCACTGGTGAATTTATGCTTCCAAACAGGCATATTCCCCTTCTTTCTCAAAACCTCTGTGGTCATTCCTCTGCATAAGGGCGGAGAAATCATGATGGATATTAAAAACAGAATTACTGCAGGCTACGCTGAGATTTAGAATAAAATAATACGAAACCTTCCTCCTAGTGCCCTAGATAAACTGGTTTCACTGGTGAATGTATGCTTTCAAACAGGCATATTCGCCTTCTTTCTCAAAACCTCTGTGGTCATTCCTCTGCATAAGGGCGGAGATTCTGATGATGCTGATGATCCCTCTAATCTCCGCCCTATATCTCTCATACCAATCATCACAAAAATCATTGGAAAAGTAGTTAAAAAACGACTACTTGGATTCATGAATAAGCATAACATCGTCAGTGAAAATCAATTCCGCTTCCAGAATAATAAAAATACGCACGATGCTATTTTCTCATTTCTGAATAAAGTTCATTCTGAGATAAATGTCAGTGAAAATACTGCCGCAGTATTTTGTGACCTGTCAAAGGCATTTGTCTACATTCATCACAAAATACTACTGAGAAAGCTCCGACGTTATGGATGCAGAGGAGTAATTAAATGATTCGATTCATACTTAAAGGGATGGACGCAAATGGTCGAAACAACTCGACCTTCAAAAAAAAGGGAAATTATTTCTGGAGTTCCATAAGGTTCTGTGTTAGGTCCCATTCTTTTCTTATTATATAGTAATGACCCCACCAAGCCTAATATTTCTGGGATGTTCACCTTATTTGCAGATAACACTACCATACTCTGGAATAATAAAAACACTTGTGAGTTGCACAAAACAATCTCTGCCGACTTGAGAAAAGTTAAATATTGGTGTAATTCAAACATTTCATCTTTCAACTTAACTAAAACAAATTTAATATCATTTAGATGCTCAATCAATAAACTTTTTTTTGAAGACAGATTACTGGAATCTAAAAATAACACTTAATTTCTAGGAGTGTTCATTGACCAGAATTTATAATTTGTGGATCATGTTAAATAACTCACTAGCAAAGTCTTCTCTGACTGTGCGATTAGAGTGATTTATAAATAATTGGGGTTCAGCACTGCAAAGAAGGCGTACTATGCACTCATAGATTCTCACTTAGGCCACGGAATACCGTATTGGAGAGCATGCAGTCCCAGTTTATTCAAAAGTCTATTAATTTTACAGAAAAGGGCAATAAGGTTCAAAATCTGTTTTTCCATTAATCAGGAAACCTAAAACCAAGAGACTCCTATAGAACCTTCTCCGAAACATAATATTCTAACGGTAACTGCATTATTTATACTGAAATCTGTGTGTTTAATAAACAAGCATATATTAAATTTTGCTGTATCCTCTTCCCATTATAACACCCGAAACAGCAGACATACTCTGAAACTCACTATGCCAACTAAAAACATTACCAGAGACTTCATTTTTACAACGGTGGAAAAATGTACAATCATTTGCCTATGAACATAAGATCTGCCAATATTAGTAAATGACTTCCAATTCAGGAAGTAAGTCAAACAATTTCTATATGATATACCCTATTATACTTTGGATGAATATTTTAACGATAGCTATAACCTGACTCACTCATATTTTTATCTTTATTAATTAAAGAGCGCCTAAGTTGTTACTTTTTATGTCTACTCTTTTATAAACTTGACTATTACTCTTTTATATATACAAATCTTTTATATTCTCCATTTCAACATAGTTTGTACCTATGCACCATTTGCACTCAGAACACTGAGTGTTCCCGAGCAACATTAGCGTAACTTTTTAAAATGATACCCGAAACAGCACATGAACGGTACAGTGTGGAAAATTGTTCATCAATTCCATTACTTTTTTTCAAAAAACATATTGGAAGTTTCCTTGTCAAAACTCCGAAATTTCGTGTAAAAATTCAGGCTAACGCTGCAATCTTAGAAACTACTTGTGATTTCACATTTCTCAAAGATGTCTGTTTTGGCTCCTCAATAAACTTGTAACCGTGAGAGTGAAACAAAAAAGATTTTGATTTTCCAATACTCCAAAACTTCTCACAGAGATATGTATATCATGAATAGAAATTACTTCCAGATACAAACTAGACAGAAAAGCGAACTGAAAAGATGGCGAAGTAGAAATCCAAAACCTTTCTTCCTCAAGAAATATTCTCTCTTAAAAAAGAGATTTATCTATGGAGGATGGAATAAAATAAATGTATGAATGAATTGAATTGTGAGACGAGTTCATTTGTCTATTCCGTAGTAATATTATGAATGAAATGAGTGCTTCATTAATTAAATAAATCTCAAGGTTCGCCATAAAGGTAGGTGGTGTTCTATGTAAGTGACATTTTATATCATAACTCTATATCATAACGCTATTCTATAGCGTTCTACGTGAACGTTTCTATGTTCATGTGGAAGTAGTTGTTTCGGAAGGATTTTTTACTCAGTTGGTATATAAAAGTAATTTCCATGCATGATTTTCACATCTTTGAGAAGTGCGTAATTTTGAATTGATATACTTCACAAGTTCTCCACAAGTTTTGTATAGAGATAGGGAGCCAAAACCATCTTACTGTGCATTATTCAAAAATTGTTTTTTTTTTAATATTTCACTAGTCTATTTTTCAGAATCATTTCGATGATTTTAGCAAATATGGAAATGATGGATATTGGTCTATAATTGTCAATTTCTGTAATATCCCCCTTTTTATGAATAGGAATAACTCTGGTAAATTTGAAACTATCTGGAAAAATGCCTTCACTGAAGATCAAATTGATCATTGATGTTAATGGCGCAAGAATTAGATCTGATGTTTGTCTTATGATATGGCAATTTGAATCATGTGTATCTACGTATTCGAATTTTTTAATGCATCAATTGCATCAAGAACCTCATAGCTTGTGACTCCCGTTAGGAAAAAAGAATTGCATGGCACAGAAAAATGTTTGTATTGGATCAAGTCGTCTGGTATATTGGGTAACTGGTTTATTATATTTTCAGTAACACTTGCGAAGTGAGCGTTGAAAGAGGTTTCACATATTGGAGTTTCAGGGTTACTTTTAGTTTTCCTATTCAACCCATAGTTTATAATTTGCCAACTGGCTTTTGATTTGTTTTCTGATGTACTGATATAATGTCCATATGAATCCTTCGTGGTAAACGAAAAAGCCGAATGAATCGTAACTAATTGTTTCCCATAGTTGAAAATACAGTGCATTCCATTCAAAACGAGCCACCCTGAATAACTTTCGGAACAATTATTTTCAGAAAAAATAGAAAAACACCTCAACAATAGTATACACGGCGACACATTTTGACATATTCACATTTGATGTTACCTCCCCTATCGCACCAATTTTTTTTAAATGGATCACCCTATATTTATTCCATGATGGAATAAATAAAATGGATCACACTATATTTATTCGCATTATCAAATGCTCCATGATGAGCAGATTTCATCAAAGTAGAATACATTATGGTGTGAAGCTCATAGTTTGGAAGAAAACAATTATTTGAGTTGAAAACGAGCCACCCTGACTGAACTACTGTACAATCTGTTACCTTCGTTTCATAGGTGTTTTTATGAAGTATACTTCAAAAAAGTCTTATTTTGTCTAGTTGAATTTGAATTCAATATTCTCTTCATTTTGTATTTGTCTCATCCTGCAATAACGCCTACCTACCAGGTGAAGTTACAATTGGTGTTTTTATTTTTGTGAATTCTTGAAAAGCAATGGTTTATATGCTTCGAGAACGGATTGAAATAATGAGTTTGTACTACCAGAATGGAAATAGTGCTAGGGCTGCTGCCCGTATGTTCTATGATAATCATCCAGGAAGAAATGTACGAATACGATTTGGAATTATTGAACAAATTTATGAAAACTGGATCTGTTAACAATTAAAATCATAACCTTTCAGGAATTGTCAACGATGAAGCTATTTGAAGTTTTAGGGCACGTTGGACTAATGGAAAATTCGCAATCTCTTACCAAGTTATCTCGAGAATCAGAAATCAGTCGTACAATTGTTTTCAGGATCCTTCATAGGTATAAATTTCATCCATATAAGATTAGACTAGTTCGTGAATTGAACGAAGATGATTTCGATAGACGTATCGAGTTTCGTGAAAGTCTTACTGAACGGATCAACTTGCATCAGAATTTCTTGTATAAAATTTGTTTTTCAGATGAATGAACGTTTAGTTTGAATGGAGAGGTAAATCGGCAAAGTTGTCGATATTGGAGAGATAGGAATCCTCATTTATACCGTCAAGTTCATACCCAACGACCTCAAACACTGAATGTTTGGACAGGAATTTCAGGTGACCACATCATATAACCTTTTTTTATCGATGATAATTTGACTAGTGACAAATATTTGAGTATGTTGAAGAATCGAATAATACCTCACATCAATAGAGCAATTGAGGAGAATATGAATTAATTCAAGAAAGAAATAGTTTTTCAGCAAGATGGTGCACCCCCTCATTATGCAGCTCCAGTGCGACAATTTTTGGAAGATAATTTTCCTGGTGGCTGAATTGGGACAAGATGTCCTATAGAATGGCCACCGAGGTCTTCGTAATTCACTCGTCTCAATTTCTTCCTATGGGGTCATAGGAAATGTAATGTATGAGTTAGAATTGACAACATTAGAAGATTTGAGAGAAAACATCATGAGGCATTGCAGAGAATTAACTCCCGAGATTGTCAACCATGTGAGGGTGGCAATGAAAGCTCGTTTGTACCATTGTATGGAAGTTGGTGGAAACGTTTTCGAACATTTACTATGGAATTTTTTTTCTCATTGTCCAGTCTGTGCTGATTTGTTGCTTCCATATTTGTCTCTAGAACGAATATTTGAAAACGTGGCCTCCTGTATGATTGTTGTCCTGTTTTTTCATTTTTCCTGCAAATCATTGTTTCAAAAGTTATTCAAGGTGGCTCGTTTTCAACTCAAATAATTTGTAGCTCCCAAACCATAAGCTTCACATCATATGTTTTATACTTTGTTATAATCTGCTCATCATGGAGCATGTGATAATGCGAAACAATATAGGGTGATCCATTAAAAAAAAATGATGACATGCTCTGGGGGTGCTATAAGGGAAGTAACATCAAATGTGAATATGTCAAAATGTGTCCCCCTGTAAACTATATTGTTGGCATGTTTTTCTTATTTTTCCTGGGGAATCATTGTACAAAAACTTATTCAGGGTGGCTCGTTTTAAATGGAATGCACTGTATAAGTTATATACTTCAACGATCGGGGTAAAACTATATGTCACGTTTTGTCATATTATACAGCATTGCTGCTGATCTCATTCAAATGCCTCATTGTCGTATGGACGGGGAAGTTTGGCTCATATTTAGGTATTGAATAAGCCTCAACTAGAGTCATATGCCTTGTAATTTTTCCCAAAACCGGTACACTAGTAAAATCGCCATTTAGATCATTCGATTTATTCAACGAAGAGGGGATATCTGATGTTTTGTTTTCCAGAAATACTTCAAGGAATCTGAGCGTGCTCCATATAGCCCCATGCTTTTCACAATCACTAATCAATTTTGTTTTTTCACGATAAACATTGATAATATTTCATGCTAATATGAATTTTGCTTTGTAGTAGGTATGAAATTACGATTTCTCTTCATTTACTCCACATGTCCTAGTTCGTCAGATGGTAATCATTCGATTTTCCGATCAAAGCTACGTAATAATATGCTTCATTTGATATGAACAGCTGATCCCTTTGATATTACAGTCGAATACGAGAAATTCAATATATCAGGTGAACATTCAATACTTTGATGATTTCCACTTTCACTGCGTCTCGTCAATAAAATCGAAACATTCCTCATGGATGACGTTGATAAATATTTAAACTTTCTGTAAGTTACTCTGCCATATAATTATATCACGAAAGACACTACTTTGTTATCATATATCAACGAAAAGTGGAGGTATCCAATGATTTTTTATCAATTTTTATAACAGGTAGATATTTTATATGAAAGTTTTCAGCATGTCCCTTGTGGTTCAGAACTTATCATAGCGAACTGACACATGTGAATTTTTGGTTTGATGTGTCAGCTTGCAGCTATCAAATTGGTTCATTTATTATCCCTACAGAAGTTTTCTACAGACGAACTGCCATTCACCATTCAGTCGATCATAGGATGGGCCTTTATGTGGGCCTATATGTGGTGTTATCAACACTGTTGTTCCTCAAGGTACAATTTCTGTACCAATACTATTCTTGCTTCATATAGATGTCGTTCATAGAGTAATATGAAAATTTATCTTCAGCTGAATAAATATTACTGGAGTTAATAAATTGATGGATGTAGCCGTTACTACGTGGTAGGAAATCATAATGAAAAGAGAAATGAAATTTTCTATGTTTTCTACCACTTTTATTTATAACTAACGTTATTTACTGGAGTTTATTACAAGAAGAAGATCAAAGAGATCTTCATCTTGAAGATGATCATTTGGTGATCGAAACAAGTGTTGAGATGTTAAAATAACGGTATGGTGTTAGGAAAAAACTCCAGTAATATTCGTTACTACACCAAAGTTTCCAAACAGTGCATCACAAATTAGCTGAATACATAATATCATTGTTATGTAATTCATCCTAATATTATTATCATCCATGATAATAATTACAGAAAGAATTTTATTTAGGATGCGTTTCGCTACACGATAGCTTCATCAATTACTGGTACATCAAACGATTTTACAGTATCTTCTATATAACAGTAGGTAATGAAAAAACACATTAGATAAATGAATAAATCTGGTAAAACACGTAAATTTTGAATAAAAAATCAATCCAATACAATAATACTTCTAGGGAAACAGATAAAACATTGGCTTTTTGTGTCAAACTGAATGAGAGAAATGATGAATTCTGGCAAAAGAGATAGATTTAGAAAAATCAAAACAATATTACTTCTAGAAAAACAGTTGTTTTGTAATTATTGACATTTCATGAAAATAATTTCAATAACGGTCAATGAACAACTTCTTGTTGGTCTATTGAAAACACTTTCCCAACACCAGAAGAAAATTACGGTCTCTCCAGAGGAAGGTAACTTGGTTAGCGAAACGCGCGTTGAGAGACCGTAATTTTGTTCTGGTGTTGGGAATATGTTTTCAATAGATACAGTTCACGCCAGAGGTTCCAGTACGAACCATACGATCTAACGTTAAGTTTAACGTTATCTTCTATTTTATATGGAACTTAAGATATGCCATTGTCTGATGCAATTTGTTGTGAAGTATTTTTCAATGTTCTATATAGTGTTGAGGATAATCCTCACAGTACTTCACGACAAATTGCGTCAGACAATGACATATCTTAACATTCTGTATTACTTATTCTGAAATTAAAAAATTTTCATCCATACAAAGTACAACTACATCAACAACTAAATGGAGATGATCCCGATCAGCGTATGGAATTCTGCCAAATGATGCATGATTTATGTAATCACAATCCACGTTTTATTAAACAAATTATATTTTCTGATATCAGAGCAGAGATAATACTCATTGGATGATTGAGGGTCATACTCAACACCCTTATAAAGTCAATGTTTGGACAGTAAAAAATAGGATTGTTGGCATTTTTTTTCAATGAAATTCCACAACGCCAACAATCCTAACTTACCGAATGGAAGCATATGGTTGCAACATGATGGTGCACTCCAGCACTGTGCAAGTGCTGTTCGCGAGTTTCTGAATAAATATTTTCCTAGGAGGTGGATTGCGAGATGAGAAACGATAAAGTGGCCCCCAAGATCTCCAGATCTTACGCCACTAAATTTTACTTATGTGGTTATTCAAAATCGAAAATTGAAAAATTCAATTAATCAAAAGTCACTCTACCATAAAAATACTTGAATGCGTATCGATAATAACTTCACTACCAAAACATATCACGCTGGACAGTGTGGCTGTTTTTCTCCTAACATGACTTGTTATGGAGTCGCTTGTGACAAAATGTGTCCCTAGTGATAACATATTAGTGGTGAAATTCTACAAATTTTCTGTCGGAGCTTCAAAAGTAATTGAAGCATGATGAAACACGAGAATATACCACAAATTATTCAGGATCGATGTTCTATTCCCATAGTTCTTCAAGTTACCCTTTGAAACAGATACGTTCTCAGGTGACGTCGAAGGAATGTCATCCCTCGTCTCGAAACTAATTTTCAAGTATTCAAAGTTATCTTGACATCCAGGAAAATGGATCATGTTGATGTTGGAAACTTGGCTGTGCTGAAGGGACTCGTTAGGATTTCAAAGAAAGCTCATTCGCTGTTTGAGTGATGATATCAATGAAATACTTGTGACAAGTATGGAAAATATTTGCATTTCTCTGTATACATATTCGGTGAATTCAAAACAAGCATGAAGACGAAGAAAATAGTGGTTTGCATCTCCTGAAGATGCCAACTCGGGCATATTCAGGAGATGGAACCTCTGGCGTGAAATTAATCTATTGAAAACACGTTCCCAGCAACAGAACAAAAATTAAGGTCTCCCGACGCGCGTTTCGCTAACCAAGTTTGCGTCCTCAGGAGATCATTATGATTGAATTTCACTACTTTGTTATTGTTTTATATGCCAGTGGCCTAAGTACTACCTGTTGTTGATCCTATGCTAAACTACTTGTTTTCGATATCTCTAATGTGTTATGCATTTCCTCTATGTTGGTGAAGATCTGTAATATTTATCTGTTTTTTATTCAGAATGATTTTGTTTGAGATAAAACGAAGGGCTGTTCGAAATAGGACTTTTGTCGCTATTTATAGAACCCTTCCGTATTTTTCGATTTCCAAGCTTTCAAATGCACCCAGAAAACTGTTGACATGTACCGGTCTCGACAACTTTAAACATTGAACAGATCAGCCATGAAAAAAAATAACGAGTTTTCCACTGCCGTACCCTCATAAGAACCATAAAAACACTTGACGAACTGGAAGCAATTTTGTTCCATGCAAATTTTGGTAAACTAGATGTACTCTTCCACTACTTGATCACTTATTTCAATAACATCTAATTTTCGTTCTGGTATTGGGAAAGTGTTTTCAATAGAGCCAACTTGGTTAGTATATCGCGCGTTGAGAAGAGTATTTCAGTTTTGGTAATTGTGGACAGTGCTTGTTTTGGAGTCATCCTACACCAGATGTTTCAATTTTACCTTTCATTTAAGTAAACAGTTGTTGATCGGACTATTGCATTGAGTTGAAGAAATTTATAATCCAGATGGAACTCGGCCATGGTAATTTATACAGAGATGGTAAAAAACTGGAAAACTTCACCACAATAATCTTAAAATATCTACAGCACCACTTCAATTCATCACTATCAAAATAGATTCATTTTATTTGAGAGGTATAATCCTCAGTATCAAAATATTTCGATTGGTGTACCACAAGGCTCTATGCTAGGTTCTATATTATTCATATCATATATGATAACATTGATATTTTTTATACTATATATGCGGTCGACACGTCAATAATTGTGTCTGATGAAAGGATACAGTGCTAATCGAGAAATGTAAAATCATTCTCAAGTCAATTATCAAAATACAGTGCATGAGATTCCACGATCGTCAAACATACTACATTGTTTATGAATGAACTGACCCGTTACTTGATGAAAATCAATAACACTATTATAATAGTGTTAATGATAATGATTACCTAAACATTTTAATTTCTAGACGTGTTTCGCTAAAACCGTAGTTTTCTTGGTAGAAATGAATATTGCAAACTGGGCTTTAATTCTTATAAACAACAATAGTAGGTACCCTACCTAATTGGTTAGTGTTTCGATCATTAAGTGATCATCTTCAAAAAGAAGATCAAACTTATTGGTTAGTAGTGAAAGCGATACCATATAAAATTTGTTAACTAATTTCACTTTCAGGTCTTGGACAATAGATAAATTTAATGAAGTAATTGGTGAATCTCATTATTTTGGACCATTATTTAATATGATATGATATGAAATCTCTGAAATAACAAATGAAAATTGAAATTGAACAGAATAGCTGAAAATAACAATTTTATAAGGTGAAAACCCTGAATTAAAATCACGATAAAACAAAATAAAGCAAAAAAACGTGAAAATTTAACAATTGAAGTTGAAGAAAAAAATTCAAAATTACTTCACGACATTTCGATGGTTAGTATCCATAATCGTCTTCGGGTAATTACTGGACTTATTCCTCCGAGAGGTGGAATCAAGTGCTTTCACCTATCCCCTCTTCCTTCCCTCTCTCCGCTTCACCGGTACAGCGGAACATGGCCGTTTGGCTGACCGATTTTCGCTTCATTATGGGTTTCCCTTTGTTGCGTATCTCTGCGCTAGCATGGTTGAATGCGTCGTTGGACAACATGTATGCAGCTTCTTCGAATTTTATCCTGAACCGGTGTTCGTCCCTGTGCATGATTTCAGCTTGGGACCACTTGATGTTATATTGATGGGTCCAAACATGCTCTGCTATTCCCGATATGCTGGTTTCTCCTCGCTGTGTGAGTTTCTTGTGTTTGGCAATGCAAACTTTCAATGGTCTCTCAGTTTCCCCGATGTAAAATTTGCTGGACTCCAGTTAAGAATTTCTTTCATTTTCGAAGGTTCTGTTTTTGGGATTTCAAGAAAAAAAATTTAAACAAGAATTTCCGAATATGATAGAAGTTTCAAACTGAAGAAGACCAATTACACCTATGCGTGCCATGTTTTGGAGAACGATCACGATACTAGCGATAACAGTTTGTTTTACAATTTTCTAAAGCTCAATTGTACAATTATCAAAAACTACCAGAAATCGGTTCACGTGTATGTTTTCAGAAAATTGAAATGACTAAATTTGCATTGGTTTCATGTCAATCTTGTATCTGGAGAGTCTTATAGTTTTTTAGAAGTAGTTGCGAGTTTCTATGTTTAGAATTTATCCGTTTTACTGAAAAAAATTACAATATTCATCATATTGTAGAATCGAAAAAGGAGATGGAAAAAATCTTATGGACAGCATTTCTGACGTTTTTTTTCTTCCGGTATTTAATTAATGCGTGATTTAGAAACTACGCCATTATCAGTGTTTGGTATTTTTGTTATCATAAATGATAACTTGAAAAGATCGTGGAGTTTTGAATAACTTTCCAAGAACATATGGAAAGTGATAACTATCACTTGAAATCTAATACGAAAATGTAAGATGTATATTGATGATCAATCAACGAATTTTTTTTCTAACAAATAAGCCTCAATGAAATTGAATAAAATAGATTTCATTCAAAACCTCACAATTTCCATAATGCCCAACATTTTTGTACCGCAACTGAATACAATAGTAGTTCTCAGTCTTGGCATTTGAAAAGTCAATTTGTATTTTCCCAAAAATATATACATTCCATTTACATTTTCCTAGAGCTGATCAGTATTATTAACGAAAGTTACCCAAAGACAAAACTGCTTGATATTTATTGAAAATTTCAATTTAATAACATTTTGTAATCGATTTCGTTCGAAAATGAAAGATCTTCGGCCACAACTCTGAGAAAAGAGCTAAGTGTTACATTAAGACCCTATGCGTAGTACGAAACCAGATTAGGACATGGACCAATAAAAAGCACACAGAGTACTGGACAAACGTACCTGGCAACAAACACAGTAGAACCTTCATTAGAGAACCGTCCGAAAAAAAAACCGAAGAACTACTTCAGTATAGTAATGATTGGCTCAGAATAATTACAGGGTTACTAACCGGTCATTGTCCGCTTAGAAGACACCTGAATAAAATGGGGCTGTACAACGGAGACCTCAGCTGCAGATTATGCAACGCAGGGATAGAAACAGCTCTAAACATCTTATGCGAATGTGAGGCACTGAATCACAGGAGGCATCCAAGGTACAAAAAAAGACCCTATGCATCAACTTATATGTAGGACATGATGAAATAAATGATTATTGTTGATGAAAACAATCAATTTTATGGAAGCCATAAAGGACATCATGACCTTGGCCACTTTTCTCGATTTATTTTTTCTCATAATGTTATTCAGATATGGTACTGAAGAGCCAATAAGGCAAGTGTCTTGGGATGGAACACCAGATGTCTAGCAGTGAGAAAGACAATGTTCCATGTGAGTGAAATTTTACCTCTTTTTTTCACTATATCGTGTAGCAATACTGTGAAGTATTTGTTTCGAAGGTTTTTTTTTGTATAATTCAATGTATATATGAAAGTAGCTGTTTCCATTGGACTTTTTTTTTCAAGTTTGTTTCTGCAAGTCATTTCTCTGCATGATAGATTTACTTTTTTGATATTGATAGCTTCCTTCTTTTCTTCCATCTTTGGAAGGCATCTATATTTTTTTGTATGAAGATGGAGAATTAGAAAGCGAAAACCTTTCTTTCCTAAAATTTAGTATCTCTCAAAAAAATACTCCCTGCAATTCAAAAACATTTTCTACTTTTCTCTTGAGCTTTCTTTTTGTTCGGTTATGGAAGATTCCAATCGCAATTGGTATCTAAATTCATGAAAGCTGCACGACACTTTACTACTTTGAGTTTTATGCTTACTTATCCAAGATTTTCACCTGCACCACTTTCAACTCAAAGCATCAGGCTTGAATTCATTTTCTTCGATACTATAAAATCATATGTTTTGAAGACGTATGATATGACCCCATTCAACATGTGCTTAGGGTCTATAATTCCAGAAGGTTTCAATTGAAAATAATTGAAATATTCTGTAGGAGATGATTGTTATTCGAAAAGAAACAAATTTGTACCTCAATTTTTCTATTCCGTATGATGATACAGGAAGTGAAAGAATTTCTTCTCAGAAGTTTCGAATTTTCTGTATAATCAGAATCATATTTCTTTCAAAGACTATTTTGTATGTGATTTTGAGTCAAGCTCACCGATCTGTACAATACAATTCATGATTCCATCAATCAGAAGAAGTACATCCGAAGAGAATTTTAAAAATCAACTCAAATTCCTCACAAGGTTATATTTCTCCCACGAAGATAAAATTCAATAAAATAGTTTATTCAGGAAAAAACCATTTCGAAAAAAGTAATTTAAACGCCACAACCCCCATCGAGCGGAGAAAAATTGCCGGTAGCGCGATAATACTATTTCGGTCATATTTCAAGTCTGAACAATGCCATTTGGAATGATTTATTCCGAAGTTGGCTCTGATTTATGAACCCTTTATGGAGACTTTCACTCAAGTGGTGCGATATTTTTCAGCCGCGATTTGAAACAGACTTCTAATACAATATATCATATACAGTGTCTGATTTTCAATTTATTACTAGATAAGTGTTTCTCGACGCAGTTTTTTTTTCGAATGATATATCTATCATTAATACACTGACCTCACACTTGATGGAAATTGATATAACACTATCCATGATAATGAAACTTGTACGCTATCAACTCTATTTAGAACTGGTTCTGCCTCACAGTAGATTCCTCAGTTAAGTAGTACTAAATTATTGTATCATTCAGAAAAAAACTATTCAGACAGGCCATCAACCAAGTGAACCTTGCATTGAAAATAATACTCACATATACCTAAAAATTATAAGAAAAAATTGAAAAACGAACAAGTCAAACACTGATGAGGAAAATAAATCAGCTGTCTACAAGATAGCATGTGCAAGAACGTCTGGAAATTATTTCTAGTTTGATGAAAAATTTCATTCATGCTCTGAAGGGCTAATAAAAAGAACCCTTTGAGTCCTTTGCTGGCTGACATAGAGAATGAAATCCATAATTATCTGTACACTAAGAGTCTCTTGTACAGATATGTAGATGAATCTTAGGCTGTTTTACTGGTACATATAGGCAATTAGGCAAGTTCGTTGAGTATGTCAATTCCATCCACCCGTCAATAAAATTCATTGCTCAGAGGAAGATGAGTGGTTCAATGAATCACCCTGACTAAACCATCACGAAAAATTAAAATAAACATGAATTTGCGATTTTCCACATACTATCTTACATAATTCCTCCACCCTTATTAGCATAAAGTTGCTGCATTCGATAGTATGCTTCACAGGCTATTGAATATTCCACTATCTGAGAGTAATTTCCAGAGAGAATTGAGTTTGATCAAACAAATCGCGGTCAACAACGGTTATGAGGTAGATATTATAGACTCCTTCCTTTCCAAAAAACTATAAAAGCAAGCCATGAACCAGGTCTACCCAAATGCAAGATGCGACAACCTCAGTTATATATATAAGATATTGTCATATTTGGGTGAAACAACAATCAATAATATTTCCGGTTTTTCTAAGAAAAAATGCGTAAATGTAGCTTACAGAACGAATAATAGTCTTAGTAAATTTTTCGAAAACAATAAAGACAAAACTTTAGTGTCGGATAGTTAATATAGATAAGCCGACTTGTGGCTCTTGTTCAAAACTGTATATGGTCAAACAGGGAGAACATTTTCCCAAAAAATCGAAAAGCATTGTGGTAGACTCGTGAATAGAAAAACCAGTTCCACATTTGCAAACTACCTCTTAGCAGAAAGACATGAGTTCAATCATGAATACGACGTATCACATTTAGAAGACAAGTGTTTGAAACTCAATCTTCTAGAATGTTTAAAAATCAATCGATTCAAGTATTCAGGTGATTTAATGAATGCTCAATTAGAATTGAATAACTCCCCCTTACTAAATATTTTTTCAAATGTGGAAAGTGGGACATAAACTTAGGTAATTTAATTCATTACAAACTCAGATAAAACTCTGTCATTCCTCTCTCTGACCCTCTCTCCTCTGCTATTGTTATTATTGTTATTGATATCATCATTACTATCATTATTTCGAACATGAACAAGGTTTCGTGGTTTGTGATTTGATACATTTTTTTAGTATTATTTCATTAATTCCACAACCACCTCAAATTCTGAAAACTGCTAAGAAATGGCAAAATACGCTTCAAACTCTTCATATTTGTCACTAATCATCGACCTACTTCAACATACATCAGATAAGAAACTGTATGGTACTAAGTCGCTCCTCACTTCCTCTCCGGATGATACGAAGCATCGACGAAAGGTAAAGAGATGCTTTCTTTTGGTAACTTTATTTTGAAGTTTTATTCCGGTTTTCCCCAAATATCAGTCGAAGCCATTTCGTCGAGACCTTTCGGCATCCTTGCCCGAGAACATAAAGTAGATTTTATCACGGACTATTTTCAACCCTCAACAGTTTGGCTTCATTATCGATTCGTTTTCCCAGTTGGAATTCGATCAACAAAAGTATACGTTTGATAGGAGGCGGAGTTTGAATAGCATGTTAGTGCTATGGAAATGCTTTCATTACCTTCTTAAACAGAAATGTAGTTCCACTTTGGTGATGTTGGAGTTTTGGGGTTAGACTCAAATGTACACATTGAGGTCTTTTTCACACTACAGTGGCTGTGGATTGAATGATACTCTCTTTCAGTACTTTTATTCAACATTAATTTCTATTTCAGTCGAGATGAAAATGACAAAAATCAATAGTTACGTAATCTGCTCACCTGCAGAGTTTCTACCGAAAATGAATAAATGATAGGAAAACATTTTTGGAAACAAGCTTCAATTCACATGCTCCAATGCAAAAGAAAATAAACTTCAGATTGAATGGAAATTGTTTCAGCAAACCCTTTTATTGGATACACATATAATGAGGATGCATGAAAATCTAATCCCCTATCTTGTACATCATATTATTTTTCTTCTCAAAAGAGGAAACCCTGGATGAAGGTGAAAACCCAACCTGTTTCAGGTGTAAGGAAAGAAAAAAAAGAAAAAAGTCCCGATCAATCTCCGATTGGTTATATTACATATTCATAAAGATTTAGAGAGCATGTAACATACTAATATTCCTGAGGAAAACATACAAATTATCAATATCACATTTACCTCTTGATATGTCCTTCAGTGATGATGGGTAGACATGATTTTATCTTTCGTTGTGATATAACACGCACTTGGTTGGAGAACTGAGGGTTCTTCGCCAGATAGTAGATACCCATGGGTGAGACGAGTGTGGACTAGATGGAGCCGGGATAAAATGACCTGGACTTTTCTTTCGTAAGGAGTATTTTTCCCAGGAGATACTGACTGTTTCATCTCGTGAAGTTTCAATGACGAACTATTCTATTGGGATTGCCGACTATTGATGAACGTTTACTTGTAAAGAGATTTCAGGTCCGTATGAACGACAAGTGATACACGTCATGTTATTGTTCGTATTATTTTCAGCTAACACTTTCATTCAATATTTATATCATGAGGTCGCATAAGAAAATTAGTCCGTCATCTTGGCGCATCTGCAGAAATAATAGTTCGTGATTGAAGTATATACGAAATAAATATTAAAAATAATGGAATATAGAAATGAATAAAAGTAAATGCTGAAACATTTATTTTGAATAAATATTTATATTAAATATTCATATACACATAATTTCAAAAGAGGAATGAAAAATTGAGTATATAACATAAAAAGTTACAAATCATGCAATGTTGCAGTACTGACACAAAGATTATTTACAGTATTATCAAAAGTGATTGTGGATACATGATACCAAGGCGTTTAGAGAGTCGAAATGAATATCGAATATCGAGGTCCTATCTTGAATTTTCCGGAAAATTTCTTCAAATAGACCAGACTATAGGTCTCCTACCCGACGATGTCTATTCGTGTTTTCTGGCTACTCAACTCCTTGAAGGGCAATTGTAGCTGCTTTCAAAAAATAGAGATCACCTCCGATATTTACACGAGTTGAACATATTCCAAGGTACAGATTTTCTGCCTTTGATTCTTTTAATTTCAGAAGAGATGAGACCAGCAAACCTTGCAGAAGTTTCATTTGCATATGCAACAGACGAACCTTACCCATAAAACAAAGAAACCGTGGGAACTGTAGTGAACTGTAGTGAATTTAATTGAATCAAATCAATTCTTATGCATCTAATATGGTTATCGAACCAGCAATAACTTTCAGCCGTTTTGCAAAGAATGAAAATATTCTCGTTTGTTGTGAAATAATTGGATGTCCCTTTACAAATGATAACATTATTAGATATTCAAAGATAATGCAGAAACGATTCACGTATGTCAAACTTTTGTACAGACTCTCGTTTAAAACCACTGGCTATCCATTGTGAGCAGAACAAGTTGAAAATAATGAAAAATTCCTTATGCCATAAACATATTTCGTAATTTAGATTTGTCACAATCGAACTGCTGAAAATTCTATGACAAACTTCGTTCTCCCATTGCACGAGCCGGCCATAAACTTCAGGAGTCGAAACAGTTTAAAACCAATTTGGAAATATGAAAAATCACACAGAACATTCGAAATATCTTCCAGAACAAATCTTTTCAATTCGTTTCTCGGGCCAATACATCGAAATCGGGTTATGAAGGGGATAAATGTGATTTATACCTCGTTATACCATATCGAATGAACTTTCGCAAAAAATCAATAAGAGTGAGAGGGCAGGAAATAAGCAATCGTGACGATATCAAATCGAGTACTGGAACCTCCGATATTGATAACGTGATCCTTCGACAAATGTGGAATTTATGACATTTTCAATAACGAACGGAGTCGACTCGTTATGGGAGCATCAAATAGTGATGGATTAGATTTTGTTCGATATTCGATTTTTTTTTGAGTAGAGTGTATTGAGAGTTATACTCATAAATTATATTTCATTGTAAGCGTCGTGATATTCTGGTTATTTTTGGCTGTAATGGAATATATTCCTTGGGTTTTTATCCTTGTGTAAACTGAAAGTGAAGAACACTTTTATTATAAATTTCAGAATATACCTACCACCTATAATAAACTCCACATAAAATGTATAAGTCGATTTTGATGAATGAGAGAAATTTTCCCAGTAGGAAAGTGCTGTACTAATTATTTCTCTTGAAATTACACAAAAAATTACTCTCAAATATAAGTTATTTCACTTATACGACAGTTTTTTCTAATCATTTCAATTTTGTAGGTTGATTTTATTGAAATTTGAAGCACATGTATTTTTTCTGAATTGTCTACTATATGTTTATCTGTCATTAGTGTCAGTTTTAATGTAATTTGTCCACGTCGTTACCTCAGCTAAATTTTGAGTATAGTGAAGGAGAATAAATATAATGAAAACATAGAATACCAACTGGAAAATAAAGAATATAATTGTCAGTTATGTATGACAACTGACACTTGTGACGAATATATATAGTAGCCAACTCAGAAGAAATACAAATATGTGCTTCAAACAAAATCCTTATTCATATGGACTATGAAATGAAAACAATGAAAATGTCTTTCAAACAGCAGATGAAACTCAAAATTGGACAATATAAACAGCTGACTCTGATGACAGATATATAGGGTAGCCAACATATTCGATATGGTCAATGAACTAAACTATAAGTGTTGAGTTTCAATCGTGAATGAATACTGCCAGATAAATAAAACTGCGAAATTGAAACACCTGTATGAAAAAGGTTATCAGTTATGAATGAAATGTTGCAAAAATCAAAAAATTTCAAAAACTTTTATTTGATATAATAAGCTTATTAGAGCGAAATGATTAGAAAAAACTATAGTTACACATAATACGACATGCTTTATTTGAACCAAGTTTAATAATTGAAATTTGGCAGGCAGTATTGATTCATGTGATTTCGAAGTTGAAACTTCGTACGGCACTCCCCTATTACTTACAATTGCTTGAGTGTCAGAAATTCGAACACTGTAAGACACACCATTCAGGTGGAGGTTATACCTATCATTACCTTCGGTTTTTTCAGAAATGTTGTTGAATCAGATTAGATTAGAAATGAATTCGACGTTATTAACACTGTATTTTATTCATATCTCAATTGCTCGATCTGGTTTTTTGCGAATCTTAGCCAATTACAATGAATTTTTTAGGCAATTTTTAATAGCCATCTTGTTAATGTGAAAGATTTTTTTTAAATATTAATTGGTAAACATCTTCACTTCTAGGTTGCTTTTGATTTCCGGAATGACGAATTCAGAATATGTCATTTACTCATCCGTAATGCATTTACTATGCTCATTTTTCAGCTCCACCGGTGGTTTTGACGTCCTATGAAAAAGCTTCTTCACAAAAGCAAATGTTAGTGCCCGAAATTGTTCAGCTCAATGGACCAAGCCGGGTACCTCGGAAATTCCGGAAACGGATTGATTTGTAGATATCAGCAATTTTTATCTGGTTTTTCCAAATATTGATAAAAATAATTCATTCCCATCTTGTTTTACATTTTTGTTCATACATATGACATAGTACAGAATATAAGCGGGGAAGGGGAATACATGGGCAAATGTACAGAAGATCAAGTCTGTGCGTAGGGAATTAGACGGGGAGGTTCAATTGAATCTGAAGTTGATAATGATAATATAACATAGCACATATACAGAATATAAAATATCTAAATGAACAATACCTAAGACTATAGTTGATATAAGTAATATGTCTATAACATTAATTATTTGAAGAAATATAAGAAGAAGAAATATAGGAATACAAATATGCTTTTATTGAGTTGATAGATCAGTTTTAGTGCCAGAAACGACAGCAGTATCTCCATCAATTTATTCATTTGATAATTATATTATTGGGAAAGAAAGTTTTTGGCTTTCTTCTACTCCATCTTGATGCAGAAAAATGAGGAAATCTTCCAAATGAAGAAAGGAAGAAAGATGTTACTGTGTACACAGATATGTAGCCCTCCTGAAACATCCACTTTCATATAAACATTGAGCTACGCGAAAGAAAAATTCTTTTGGAACAAATACTTTCGAATGAACTCTTGGTTATACAGAAAACACCTTTTTCTACCCAGTTCGTATTCCAAACATTCGTTATGTATCAAGATGGAGTAGTAGAAAGCCAAAAACTTCCTATCCTTAAAATTAGTCACTCCTAAAAAAATAAATTAAATTAAATAATTATATTGCTTGTACAAGAAAGGTACTTCAATAATACACTCAAGTTTTTTCGTAATCATTTTGAATTCGATTCCAATAGGCTCAAACATTTTTGAATTCCCTTGCTGATATTCCCTTTTGATCTCTTCACTAATTTCATTTTCATCTCATTCATTTCTGAACTATTTTCAATAATTTCCATATCAATAATTCCTAATCACCATTTTATAATGCAGAATGTAATTTTATCAATCCACACACAAGGTTGCTTGGATAGTTGCAAATCTGAACCTTGTGGAATTCTTACTTTCTCCAAACATATAAGTTGAAATTCACAGAATTATTTAGAACTTTGAAAGGTGTACAGAACATAACTTTCACATTTTTTCAGGAATTTAGAATATTACTAAAACAATTGAGGATGATAAAGGTCAGTAATCTACTGTTTAGCTCCAAATTTTTTCATTTGAAATATCCCACAAATTAACCTACAAAAGTATCCTTATTTTCGAACCCCAAAACCCTAAAAATATCATTACCCGAACATACACTGGGAACAATTCCATTTAGGTCAGATGAACTTGACGGAAAATCAATTCCCAATTCCCAGTCCGAGTATTCGAAGCTTGACGCTGAAACAGGCCATGACCCTCGATAATAATATATTACTTGGAGAAGCATCTATTTCAATTACAGCTATGGGAAAATGGGTTGTTTCAGATGGACCGTTTCCGGTAGTGAGGTTATTATCTTTGTTGAACGAAGACACAACACTATGTCTGGCGGAAGGCCATTGAGTCAGTCTGAACTTTTTCAACACAATAATTGATTTTGAAATAGTTTACTTGCATTCCTACAAATACATGTGAAGAATTCTTCCACTGAATAATTTAAGATATAGTTGAATTTTTGTTTGGAAGTGGTTGACAATGTTTCATAGTGGATTTTATTAGTTCACACTTCCATTGTCTAATATGATTTTAGTATTATTTCAAATATATCAATTTCAGTACTAATGGCGCTGTCGTCAAAGCGAAAACGGAGCTACAAGCTGCTAACAACTTCAATTCATTTTTTGTTGTGCATTGAAGATATCTCCAATTCTATTGTAAGTGTAAAATAATGGTCTCCTCAAAATCTAAATAATATAGAAACGAGATTTGTTGAATTCGAAAAGATTGATATAAGTAAGCTGAAGTCAATTATTTTTTCTCTCAAAAATGAAGGCAATGCTGATGAAGTAATGTCTGCTACATTTTTGAAATCAACATTTTTACACTTGGATTTCATATCCTAAACTTAATACAAACATCAATATCGTCCGATAAATTTCCAAATACGTTGAAAAAAGTACAGTTATTCCCATCCCAAAAATAAATAATGCAGTTGAAATGTCAGACTTCAGAGCAATAAATACTTTGCTGGTTATTGAGAAAGTTTTGGAAATTGTTATACATGAACAAATTACTAGGTACTTTACTGAAAATAACCTGTTTATAGGAAATCAATCCGGATTTAGAAAACACCACTAGTGTGAAACTGACCTTCAATTGATACCTTCGAAATGGAAGAATTGAATCGATAGTGATAAATTTATAGTAGCAGTTTTCCTTGATTCCAAGAGGGCATTTGAAACTATCGATAGGCAAATATTACTTCGTAAACTGAGATATAATGGAATCGATGGAATAGCCTTGAGTTGGTTCAAAAATTGTCTCAATGACAGGTCACAAATAAATAGAGTGGAGAAATGTTTCTCAAATGAAATTTCAGACAATAGAGGCGTACCCCAAGGGAGTGTCCTGGGACCACTGCTGTTCATAATTTACCTGAATGATGTAAATTATATACAAGGTTATGATTTTTTGAATTTATTTGCAGATGACACGTTACTTGCATGCTATGGACGTGATGCTGTAGAAACAGTAAATCAATTGTTGAAAAAAGTTGAAATATATTCAAACGAAAATAAACTAAAAATTATTACGAATAAAATCAAATCAATGATAATTAGTAAGAAACATAAACTGAAATTAATTGACTATGAAAACCTCTAACTCGAAGTGGAGGGAGACAAAATTGAATGGGTGTCAGAATTCAAGTATTTAGGCTTCATGTTGGATGAATCACTAACACTCAATGCACACTGTGACTATATTTGTTGAAAGATATCAAAGAGACATTTTTTTTTGTCCTGGATTTCAACTGAAGTTTCTATGTTTTCAAAAATAACAATATACAGAACCATTATACAGCCCCATTTTGATTATTGTTCCACTCTGCTTTTTCTTTTAGATAAAGACAATATACAGAAGTTACAGAAACTGCAAAATCGAGATACAAAGCAATCTATGAAATCGTTGTTTTTTAGAGGATTGAATGATTTCAACCAATTACCATACCACATTGAAGATTCTGTTACTTTATATTCATTCAAGGCTCAGTTGAAAATATATATTACATCACGTACTCAATGAATTTTCGTTTTTTTTTTTTTAATTTTAATGTTTCACATCATCGAATTGTTTTATTGGTTCAAGCTTTTATGTGTTCTGTATACATTGTATTTCATTACCTACTCACTCGAGTAATTGTTTTTATGACCTAGTATTATTGTAATATGGAAATAACTATTCTGAATACTCCTGATTTGTTCTGTGTTATGGAACAATATTCTTAGGAATACATTTCTATTTCTAGCTTTTCAGCTTCTTGTATTTATATATTATTTGAACGTATTTTATTGTTAGAAGATTTTTTATACTATTTTAATATTTTTTATATACCTACCATTTTTACCTTTTTGGACTTGTATTTATATTAGGATTTCCTATTTTCGATAGATGAATAAATAAAAATGAAAATAATTATTCGAAATCCTTGAAAGAACAAATAAAATCAAAATGAAAACTGAAATAACAATTTGTATGTGGAATGAAAATACAATAAAACGAATAAAATAGTCGAGATATATTGTGTATCTTGATTGTTCAGTTTTTTTTAACAACTACTTTTATCAAAACATTAGAATTATAATAAAACAACAACAAAAAATCAATTGGCGCTGGAAAACCTGCAGCACCACTTCATCTGAAGATCTTAATCTGCCAATGTCCTCTCTCTCATAAAACAAAATGTAGGGTGTCTCCAGAGGCTCCAATAAATTCAATACTTCGCCAGAACACTTAGCGACACGACTATCGTCAAATTTAAACCAATCCGTTTCGTATTTGACCAAGGCGTAATAATGACCAGATTCAACGCCAGAACCACCGTGAACAATGACTGCACGAAGGTTATAGTAGTGGTCTGCTAGATTGAAGTGTTCTTCTACTTTGAACCTTCGTAACAGTTTGATGCTTCCGTCCGAGGTTGAATCTTGTTTGAAGATAATCAGTGTTATTAATAGCTATACTTGTTATCTTATAACAGGCAATCTGTAACTTACATGGATTCATCTCATACATATAGTATGTTTCAGTATACACTTGAACTCGGCATTATGTTTACAAAATGATCTTCACCCAACATTTGCCTCGTTCCCTATTAACCGTCCGATGGGTGACAGTCCCGCGAGTGGTAAACCGGAGAACAAGGTCCCCCTAAGGACCTTCAAGAAAATATAGTGGGGGTCACATGGATGATAAGTATGCCGATAACTTAAAAGTGAGCCTACATGAGTATGTGTATGTAACGTATGGTTGTATGAAGTGCCTGAATGATATAGATAGGTGACACGCGTAAAACATGAGTGGTATGGCAAAAAAAAATTATTTTACTTCCAGTGAAATTATCCGGGTTCATTTAGACAGATAGTCAGTAGAACAAATAACAAAAATATTGGCAAGAGAATTTTGTAATTGACACAAAAGGAGCATGCGATAAAGTAACTTTGAATATTGGAGCATTATAGTTGAGCCTCATAATCCCTTTACAGGCTTGGTGTTTCATTTTATCAGCCAAGCAAATGATATAATCGCTATGAACGCGTCAAACTCTTTGAGAGTCAATAGTTTCCATTGCTTCTGCTTTGTAGAATTTTTTTTATTCCATGTAGTGTAGCGGCTACCATGTTGGCCTTGCGATTCGTTTCGCGTATGATAATTTGAGCAATATCTTCGGTGATCAAAAAAAGAAACTTTGAGAGCGGATCATAAATCATCTTCTTCGATGGTCCTGGTTCATTTTGTTTGTAGTCGACAATGTAATGAGCACGTATACGACTGCTCGGTGGAAGACATTTGTACCATTTTTTGAAATAAAGTGAGCTGCATCCATCTCAGCCTGAGGAAGAGCAGCAATGACTGCAATTGATTGACATCGATTTCTATCTTTCCTTCAACTCCAACATCGGACACATCCCTAGCATTTTCTGGCCGGTAGGTAAGGTTGGTGTCATCATCGCCGTCATCAAAAGGGTCATCATTATCGCTCATTTCAGCTTCCATATAAGCCCGATATTTTGCATGGGCGATACGGTTTTTCTCCTCAGTCAAACGCTGATAACATGTAGTATTTTTATTTAGAACCATGTTCACAAGATCTCACTCATCATTTACCATTGTTTTACAGAACAAAACTAACCACACAAAATTATACACTCGACAAAAATGAAATAAACAAAATTACCTTACATACATGAAGAATAACCAAAGAAACAAAATCAAACAATAAAACTCAAATTCCCAATAATACGTGTTTACTCGTCAAGCGATGGTCTCACACTGGCTAGAATCTGGCTCAAATACACATCCAACGGTTTTTTCCACCATACCCTTTTCTCATATAGAAGGTCCACAGGGATCTTGTATCTGCGTTTGAGTCGAAAATGGCTTAAAACAAACGAAAAAATGGAACCTGTGATTGAATTGGGTTGAAACCTGTTTTAATCGATTCAGCATGCTGTTTTTATGGAATACATGTAGCGACACTTTTCTGGGGCATGAACTCGAAAATATTGTAAAAGGTCAGTACGGACCTTCTCACTGTTCGGAGGGTTGACACAGTGTTTGGTTCTTACTGTTTTCTGATACATTATAACGGGTGAAGTATTTTCATAGATATTTGGAATAATAATTTGAACTCGAATGATACCAGCAGTAAAGTAAAATATTATTTGACCATTCACCAATAAAGGTGATGGTACATATTCTGTAAATATTTCTACAGATTAATTTGAATTTTGAATGATATCCATTAGTAAAAACAATAAAAACTTCCATTAAGCGCTTTTCATTTTTACATTTGAATAAAACAACATTTTTTATTTTTTGAAAAACCTATTATTGCCGTCCCGTGTTGATATAACATCGTTCAAATTTCCGCCACGACTTCTCTGGGTGGAGCGAAACGTCCAGTTTTCCACGACTAAAGTGCATATATCAAGCTGAACTTGACCGATGGCATTCGTTATGATGGATTTGAGGACCGCTGTGGTGTGTGACTTATTTCCCCATGAAACTGCGACTAATTGAAACACTACTAGAATAAGTCTAATGGGGTCAAATCGCACGATCTCGGTGGCCAGTTCATATCACTTCCACGTGAGATCACCATGCTCTCAAATCCCCCGTGCAGAATATCCAATGTGGCATGAGTTGTGTGGCACGTAGCGCCATCCTGTTGGAACCACTTGTCGTTGGTCTCCTGATCATCTAATTCGGGCCAAAAGAAGTTGGTAGTCATCGCCCTATTGTGCTCGCCGTTGACAGTAATGGCCTGGCCAACGTCGTTCTTGAATGAATATGGACCAATGACGCCGCCAGCCCAAAATTCACACCACATAGTGGCTTTCTGGGATGCATTGGACGCTGTGGATAGGTATTGTCCCAAATTCGACAGTCTTGTTTGTTCACGTACCCTTTCGTCCTGAAATGGGACTCATCGCTGAAGAAGATCAGTAGGAGATTAATCTCCTACTAAGATCATTTGATGAAAATTGGGGACAGTTGCCAACTGCTCCAGAGCCCATTAGTTAACACACGTCGTTGTCTATGGTCGTTTACTTTCAGTTCCTGGGTCGATTGATTACGAATTCAACCACCACATTGCAAACATTCCTCTCGGTAGGACGATTATGGAGACATGGGCATGGGGACGATTATGAGCGAAGCGCGCAATACTTTACCCGAACAGAACACCAATTGAAAGATCTGTTGAAAGACCACTTAAAACAGTTGACTGAGTTGATAAGTTTTCGATAATCTAAGACAATGTAGCAAGCATTGCTGAAAGCAAGGCCTCCGTACTCTCTGGACAAAGGTTTCATTACTCAATTTCATTACGTAGTGAGAAGTGTGCTGGTCAATATAACGTCGTGAAGGAAGCTGGGATTATGAATGTTTGAGAGATTTGTGGCTTTCGTTTCGTTTTCAATTGTAAGTTACCAAAACTTTTCGACATCAACTGCTATAATAATTCCATACCAATAGAAGATTATTTCAATAACTACGTAAGCCACTTAGAGAGCACATTCTATAGAGAAAAACTTCTGCTCGAAGTTGGGTTCGAGTACACAGAAAGTCGAGTACAGTATTTTGTGACAATTCACAGGTTTATATTTCAACGTCGCAATACAATTTTTTATGGGAGAGTTGATGTTTTTTGCTGCTTTTTTTGGTTCATATATTTGAAATTTATACACTCAGCTTTCTTTAGATTGTTAACGTTTCGGAAAGTGAACCCTTTCTGGTCTCAAATACCAAAAAATTCAAACGTCTCAAACAAACATCGGAAAGTGAATTTTTTGAAAACGGAAGAGGATTACTTTCTGGAAATTCAGCCGTCCAGAGGAAGCTAAGGAAGAACATTTATTTTTTTCACCGATGATTAGTTTAAATTTTTGGAAACGACAAGTTACTTCACTGGTTCATAATATGCAGTAACTTTGCGTGGTGAACTTTTCATTATGCCTTTTTTATACTTCAGCAGATTCATCATTGAATTAGCTTTGTTAAATTTTTGTGGGAAGTAAAAAACCAAGAAAAGCATCTTGAAAAATATGTAGGCGATTTCCGCAAATGTGAATTTCAGAAATGTATGACTTGCAATGAAAAGTTGTATATTTCTTTTTCAGTTATGAAATATATAGCAAAATATATCGTAATTTTCAACGCGCGTTTCATCATGAGATGACTGAAATCCGTTAGACTCAACTTTTTTAAATCCTCATTCAGCATTATCTCATTTAGGTATCTCGAAGTGGTTGATTGTGCTGAAAACAGGAGTAATTATGGATGAAGATTCTCATTCGTTTTGGAAAACATGTGAATGAGCTAATTTGCACAGCACATGGATGTTTGGAATCAATTCACAATAGTGGACAATATTTATCAGGCCATATCAAATCAATGCTTTGCGAGAGCTTGTTTTTGTTCAATATCAATTTCGCAGAATGTCTGTATGGTCCAAATCTCTCAGTTTTCTATAAAGGAAAAAAATACAAAAAATACAAATTTTTGTTTGAGAGTGATTTTCGGTATTTGTGATTATGAAAGCATCGCCCATACTTTGGAAATTATAAACTGGTTGAATAAAAATAACTGGATGTTGCTCCACTCTGCAAACTCATCATAGTATAATTTGAACTGAAACACCAGATTATCTCTATGATGAAATTTAATTACGAACTTGAACTTGAGGTTTGAAGGGCTTTCAACACCCCCATTGCATAAAACCCAACAATATTCAAATATGAAAGATCTTACAGATTTCGAAAATTAACAATGGAATTCGAAACAGTTTGAAAAAGATGACGGTAGATAAGTTCGAAAAAAATCTGAAGATAAATTTCGTTTTATTTAGTTATCCGTTATATGGAGTTTCAGGAGGTGGAGTGGAAGAGCAGCTCAATTGTATAATTAAACAATAATTCCATATCATTTTTAAAAAAAGCTGAACTCAGCCTATTATGCCAATAATTACTCACTTGAGTTGAAAAAAATTATCCATTATGTACATTGGAAAATAAACTCACCATTATTATTATTGTTATTATTATTTCCAGACGCATTTCGCTAACACCGTAGCTGCCGGTAGAAAGCTACGGTGTTAGCGAAATGCTTCTAGAAATAAAAATTGTTCGTGAAAATTCTTTAATTATTATCATGGATACGATCCATCATTACCTTTCCAATAATTTTGAATAAAAGTTTTTAATTCATTCAGGAAATCGGTTTTCTTTAATAGTTGTTCAACATGAAAAATTGTAAAATATGTGAAACTATAAACATTTCAGAACTAAAATGGCTTGCTCTGACATTTACCAAACGGGATAAATTGAGCGCGGTGGATTGACCTACAATATAAATACGTTGACGGTCACTACGCCGGCCATATGTGGGCAGTCTTGAGGCAAAAATCGGGTCTGTTCTGGATATAATAGCAGAACTAATGTTATATTTTTTTACTGGTAGAGTTTTCTTGGTTGCATTTTATTTCACGAAAATTTCACATTTGTTATACTTATATGTTGCTCGAGTTGGACCGCGCTTCATTTTTGAAGGTTTTAGAAATTAATATTTTGAATACAAATTTCTAAACATTCTTCTTTTCCTGCTTTTCCAGACAATATGATTTGGATAATGTCTAATACCACGAACGACTCTGGATTGAATATGACAGATGAATGTAAAAGTTTCCTCAAAGAGAAGATTAAACACATAAAAGGAACATATAAATAACACAATGAAATTATTATTCGGAAATGATTTTTGGCTGACCAAATAATCATTTGATGCTGGAAAATAATATAGTTTAGGCATTTCAATGAACTTGCTTGTTTCGAATATTCCATTATATTGTAGAAACATTTCTTGAGGAAACTGTTTTGAAATTGTTGAATTTCATTGCTTCTACTGATTTTTCCAGAAAATTGTACACATTAAGGTTCGGAGAATTTTTGTTGCTAACAAGTCGTGCCGTTTGGGATTCAACATATCTGCAGATCTTGTGTTATACTGATGTATATCGGAGTGTTTCTTGAATTTGTTTGTTTTTATGTATTTTAAACAAAACGATGTATATGTATAATGAAGGCACCGGCATGATACCAAGCATGATGACATTTGCTGAAATTCGAATGGCTTTTTCTGATATTGAATTACAATTATTGCATTACTTAAGTTGTCCCAAAGTAGAATTCCATATGATAGTATAGATTGGTTACTGGTTTGAGTTGTCTTGGAACAAATAAAACTCTAGAGAGCTTACGAAGTACATAATCTACGTGGCCGGACCAGTTTAACCGATCGTCAATGAATAAACCAAGAAAAGATACATTTTGTCCTTTCTGATAAAGCAGTTTGGAAGAGACAATTGAGTTCTGTGTTCCACTTTCATTCAATTTGAGTATATTCTTTGTGAGCCTGCTTTTGACTAAAGTTTTGTTCTCGTCAACAGTACAAATCAAATCGATTTGTAATTTCACAAGAGTGGTGTCATCGGCAAATATAATAAATTTTGTTGGTATAATACTTTGATAGAAGTCGTTAATGTGTACAATAAATAAAAAAGGTCCAAGTACTCAACCCTGAGGTAATTCACGATGTATAGGTTTGATGTCGGATTTGATGTTGTATCAACACACTGATACCTGTTTTCAGAATGAGAGCTGAAGGGGCTCAAAATGGTACCAGCAGACCATAATGACTGAATTTTTCAATGAGTATCGCATGTGATACACAATCAAAAGCTTTGGTGGAGTCGCATAAAGTCAAGAAGTCTGCTTGCACTGATAAAGATCCTCCATTATGTCATTCACATTCTTGTAAGCAGCCTGAGTTGGTGTATTTGTTTTTCTGAAACCCATATTGGGATTCACTAAAATATAACCTTGTTGCAAAGTAGAAGTATTATCGATCCTTCAATAATTTTTCAATGATTTTTCCAATTATGGAGACAATACTAATTAGACAATAGTTGTCTAAAGATGATTTTTTGCCTTTTCTAAACTAATGAATAACTCTGGAGACTTTGAGTATATCAAGAAAAACGCCTTCCTTGAAGATTTGATTATTTAGGTTGGTTAATGGCATGACTATTTGTTCAGCAATAGATTTCATTGAATAGCCATTCAGATCATGTATGTCACGTGAACTAGAATTTCCCAAGTTATTGATAATACTCAGTATTTTCTGAGGACATACATAATGGTTATAAAGAGAATAAATATACGGGGGAAGGAAAATTATTGTAGTCATAGTCTCCTTCAGCATCTAGTTGTGGAAGATACTTCATCGTATCTATAGCTACAGTTCAAAAGTGATCATTGAGAACATTTCCAAAAAATTTTGTTTCAGATTGAACTTCACTGTATATGTGATGTGTTTTTTATGCTTCATTAAATCATTGTCATATTTCTTTTTATTGTATTTATAAGCTTCTATATCAAATGGGCTCCCTGACACTTCGGAAATAATTTCAACATCTTTGAGACTGCGTCTCATTGATCTAAGTTATTACACCAACTGATTTTGAATGAGCCATTTTCATGACGTCTTGATTTTATCAATATAACAAATGTTTTTTGCATAAAATTTTGTAGAGTATTGATGATTATTTCACAATTTGTCGCAGTATCACGAATAGCACAGAATTACGTTCCAATCTACTACTGAGAGTGATTATTTCAAATTATCCAAGCCTTCTTATGTGAAGCACAATTTAGGAATCTCACATTGAATAATGCTTCTTTTTGACCGCACGACCATGTGGCAAGAACTCCAGATGCACTACGCCATAGCAATCGAAGAAAATAGTGAGCAAACTTTGACATTTAATCGAAATTGGTGTGCTTTTTAGGTCTTGGCTCATCCTTTGAGACGATTGGAATTTGGTTCCGATGTCATAACTATAATATACTCATGATTCGTCACCAGTTATGACTCTTTTGAGCAACTCCGGATCGCGGGTTTTTTGGTCAAAATTGAGCAATTTTGGAATGAACTTTGCTGCCTCACGCTTCATTCCCAAAATTTTCGAAAAATGCATGCAATGAGCCAACCGATATGAGGAAATCCTCAACAACTTGTCTTATAATCTTTCGATTGTTCTCCGTACAAATTTTCTTCACTTTCTTAAGATTTTCACAAGTTACTGATTTGCTGGGACGTTTGGGGCAAGCAGTATCATGCAATTATTCTCAAACTTCTGTGAAAAGCTTGTTTCACTTATAAACATTTTTCTGATTCAAAGTACAACCATCGTATGCCACTGTCAACACTGCAAGTGTTTTTTAAGCACTCAATTCCAATTATTACACAAACTTTCATGCAAATTCTTTGATCAATTTTTTTCGATAGCAGAAAATTGATGAACACGTAAATCACTTCCACCTCTCACCAACAAAGTGAATATATCAATTAGTTAAAAATGTTGACATATGTTCTATACATAAAAACACGCTGATCGAATTGTTCGTAGCTCGCGAAATTTGAACATCTACCTTATTCTTTGAACACACCTCGTATGTGTTGATTTTGAAGGTGTTATTAATTGTATTATTTTTAATGTGGGGATATACTGGTTAATGAACTGTTTGAATAGTTTTTTTGTCAGGGATGTGATGAATCATGTTCAAATTCACTGCAGTTGGTTTCATCAAATTCAGTTCTTCATTGAAATTTTCTGTGGATACCAAAACACTCATATGACTGTGTATCATGAAAAAGGAAGCGGCTAGTTCATGTTTTTTTTTTCGGCGAGTGGAAAAATCTTCGAAAGACACCTGGTAGTGTCGTATTTTTACCGACTAAAAAAAACACTCATGAGTCAAGCAGGCTACTCTGGAACCGTCCTCGGACATTACTTACAGGGCTCTTCCTTTTTCTTCAGTACTTCATTATTATTTTTGCTACCTTCCCGATGACCCCCAACGTTAGACATTATCCTGCTTATGTTGATTATGGCTTCTCCCGCTTTTTCTGCTATTTTTTTAACATGAGCTCCCATTTTCATATTTCGATTCACGTGGATTCCCAGGTATTTAATAGATTCTTGACTACGGATGTTCGTTTACTCCAATTCAATTGTAATACTTTTCAGTTTTCTGCCTGCTGCCAGCAGTACTACCTCTGACTTCTGAGGGGCAAGCTTGAATTGTTTCGCTGTCAGCCACTCGGTTATATCCTTCACAGTTCTATTGGAAGTTCTTACCAGACTTTCACCACCACTACGGCTAGGTCATCTGCGTAGCCTATTAGGGTTCCTTCAGATTCAGTACCCCATCATAGTGTATGTTCCACAATGTGGGACCAATTACAGAGCCTTGTGGAACACCACAGGTGATGTTTATTTTTCCCTTGTATCCTACTATTAACTCCCTCTCTTCAAGGTAGCTGGCAATCATATTGTACAGGTATGCCGATACATGTCTTCTTTTGATTTCATTCAAAATCCCTTCCTTTGGCGCGGAGTTGAAAGCGTTTTGTACATCCAACGTTATGTTGATGAAAATAATCGAAGTAGTTGTTCATTGTTGTGTCTGAATGGGTTGGTTTGAGGTAAATTGCGAAATCATGTTTGTTGATATTTTTTTTTACTGTTAGGTTTGAAAAATTGGTCGAATTATTGGTTTTCAGTTCTTTGATAAAATTTTATATTTTTGTAATGGAGTGGATGTAGTTGCTGATGTGTCTCTGTTAAAAAAGCTATAAAATCGTTAACACATCTATACCGATGAAAACATTTTTGTGAAATCAGATGTTGTTGAATAGTTTGCTGGGCCCTAGAGGATTACCCACTATATATGGTGCTATTCATAATAATGTTGGTCAAGACATTTCCACAATAGTGAAACGATATACTCGAAATAATGTTTGAGTACCTTTCAATCTATGAGTATGATTTTTGTGACCATTCAATCTATGAGTTTGTATGCATCTTCTGGGGAAGTGCTTACCTTTGTTAATATCACAATTAAACGCTCTCGTGATTTCTTAGATTTCTTCGAGGTTAGTGCATTATCAATCTTCAGTATATCGCTAATTTACTGACGTAACGTTAATCCAATTTAACGTTCTGCATAGAAGGCCATTGATTGGTTTCTTTTGTATGAACAGGCCGTCATTTTAAGACTTCCGAAGTGATCTTCAAATGTTTTTGAAACGGTTTGTTTGCCCTGTTTAGTAATTGAAGTTTGCATCCTTCCTGATTCATCTGATATTAGGTACATAGATTTAGTTTCGATGACAGAACAATTTAATAAATTCTGTGATGGTCGCAGCTACACAATGTCGGATTACTTCACAACTACCTTAATGTAGGTATCAAATAGGGCTTGACATTTTGAAATATTCACGTATCGAGAAGATTTGTGAACGGCGCTTTCGGCTACATTGTAGAAAAGGTTCGGTCTCAATTTCGTCAAACACTATTGTACGAAACAGATCTACCGTCAGTTCAGATCAGCTTTGTTTCCAGCAAAGTTCAATTATGGGAAGTCTGAAAAAATAATATTACCCTCAATTTTGTCATGGGCTCCCACTGTCTACAAAATGCCAGGCAGCACTGTAGACCACGCAGTTGTATATTTAGGTTCGAAATTGTTCGAAGAAGAACAAGCATACGTCTAGTAAAGTCTTTGGAAGGTTTATGTATTGAGGAGTTGGATTGCCAGGAATCACACGTTGAAAGGTAAGACCTCGTTAGTCGTTAGCTCGCACAAGTTTCGATTTTGAGAGTTATCGTTCGTAAGGAAGCGTCAGCTGGTCAACGGAGAAACATATTATAAACATATTTTGATGTACATATTCCAAATAAATTGTCGGGAAATAAACCTTGTTATACTGAGGCACTAAATGAATTGAAAGAATGGGAAAAATGAGTAACAAAATCAGAAACTGGAAACGATTTTATTAATATTGATTTAGATAATGTACTAAAAGCTGAAAAATAATTCGGAAGGTCCTAGGCAGCAGTTATCACACGAGTCTCCTCAGCAATTTACGGTTTCAATTAGACAAAAAAATAAAATCGTTTGGTATCCACATATTTACTCAGGTTACGGCTTCGCTCGACTATTTCATTATTTTTTATGTGATTGATATCGTAGATTGCTGAGGAGAGTGGTGTGATGACTGCTACCTAGGAGATTCTGAGTTATTTTTCAGCTTTCAGCACATTATCTACATCATTATTATCATCTTGTCAATAAAACCGTTCAACATAGAACTTATGTCTTCACTTATTTCATATCTTCATTGAAATCACATCATCCAGATTGACGGGGTAACTCTTCTACATAAGACTTTTCAAAAAAATGCATTTTATATGAATATCAAAATGAAAGCCCTCCAATAGGAGCCCACCTTCTAGCAAACATTTATTAGAGAGCTGAAAATAACTTGCGATTCATCTCTGTCTCAAAGAGTTATGTCAACATCCATAAATATCATACTCCGAAACTCCCCCACGAGATGTAGACGTGCACTAGACTCGAGAAGCCATTCCAACGCCACTACGAGAGAAACGAAGAACCGTAAAGTCCATCGTGAGTCTTTATCGCGAAGATCATCGTGGCTTTATGCGACGTAAAATTAATTTTCGTGCTTGTAACCCTGGAACGTTAATCGCTTTGTCGGATGTATACAATATTCCATCTGGATACCGTGTTTTGAGGATTATCGATTGAATATTGGACGATGTAGTCAAGTGGGTCTTTCAAAACATGAATTTGAATGGATACTGAAAAAGAACAATCAAGAGGTCTCGGCATGTAACAGTCTAAACTCGACATAGTTTTAGAAACTTCAGAACTCAGATATGAAGGTTTTTTCTCCCATACTATCATACATTTTCTTATCCTCAGGCTGGTCACGTTCGCCTTTAGCAAAGTAAGATGTCATATCAGGAAAAAAGTTATCGAAGATGTTTCTGAAAGTAACGGATATTCTCCAAACATTGTGGTCAAGCCAATTAGGGAATAAAAAATTAAAGAATGTCATCCAAAATTCCCAACTCAAAAAGACGGGGATTCGAAATTCAAATTTCTTCTATACGAAGTGAAATACACCAACGGATTGGTTCAAACTTTTGAAGAGTAAGTAAAAAAATTGTTTTTTGACCTGCTCGTTTACTTCACAGTGTATTGGACATCCGCGAAACAAGACGATGGAGAAAACAAGTCTGGGATCTACGGAATAAACTGTGGGGATTGCGATTAAATTTATGTTTATCAAAATAAGCGGAATGTGATAACACCTTTCAAAAAACATTTTTCACATATTCGATTCCATAGACCACAGAACACCAGTATTGCTCAACATTTCATATAGAACGGCCATAGAATAAGTGAGGAATGCTTGAAATTGTTCAGATTGGTGCATGACAAAGTTTTCAAATGTGTTCGAAACTTCAGAAATCAAAAGACGAACACAAAGGCCTCACTTGTATGTGATTTTTTCAAATTTCTACATAATTACAGGTAGCAAACAGGTAAAAATTAAGTAACAATCAATAACAAAATATCGGTAACCATTTCAATTATGTTAGGTAATGCTTAGTCTAGATGCCAGATGTTTCGACCTCTACTTATAAAATAAAAAATATAATGTTAGAAGTAGTTAATCAAGTGGCTATTTTTCCAAAAGTATTATTTCGGTATCTCCCAATCTACAGGACATATAATACTGGTTGAATTGAGACAAAGTTTCGTGGTCAGAAAAAAAATTAAAAACTGTCCTACTAAAATTTATGTTTCGCTTCTCCTATTTCCAGGAAGATCAGGAAATCTATTACTCCATATAGCACCTTCTGTTTGTTTTGGCACCATTAGATTGAAAATCAGACATCCGGTAATCAAGATCACAAATCACAGTATTTTTTTACGCGGTCATGTACACTCTGCAGAATGTATCACAAAATATAACCAAAAAAACAATTCTAGCTAACTCAATCATCATAAAGGTTACTTGGCGTTACCAATTCCACAGATAAGCAATTTTCAAAAGTATTATGATCTGAAAAACATTCCACTAAACAGACATTCTTGCAGAAGGTGTAAAACAAATATCAAAGTTCACTAATTCAGATGATGAGTTTAAAAAAAATTGGGATAAGATTCCTAGATTTGAATCCATTGGAATTCTTCCTTAGACATCTGAACAATTTAGTTGACTGGCGCCATAACACCTGAATAACAAATCTTTCTATTTATTTCTCTTGAGGTTCATCGAAAAATTGAATGAAAAGAAATGAAACACTTTTGCAATTTGTTGCACTTTAACTTTTGACAGCGCTGTTTCAACCAGCCATATGTCTTATCAGTGGTGCAGAGTAGTGCAGTAAAAGACTGTGGATGAATCGGCGGTGGATGTCGAAGTTTGGCTTTGCAAGTGATAGCCTTGGGGAGCCTCTTCAATCTTTAAAATGGGAAGTTTAAGTTATTTTTCAATCGCATAGATGGCAACTTTCTGAGAGATGTCATAGACCTCACTTACAATATCTCTAGAGGGTTTGCTAGTCCCTTGAGACCTTCTGCCTTTCGCTCTGATCTCCAGTGTCGTCTTGGAGACTCTCCTGGTGAAAACTCTCGGAGACTTTCTTGAGCGGCACTGCTCGTGAAGCTGTCGACCAGAATTCGCCGGGGTGTAGGTGTATAGCCACCTCTTGAAGCGCATCGGCTGTCAACTCGCCGCAATTACCATTACCTCTTGCGTACCTACCCAAAGTACCATGCCCCGCTATGGGCAGGCTGAGAAACAGGCTGGTCTATTCGCCCCTGGTATTAGCCTACTCGTCCTTCGTGAAAGATTGATGAGGGTTTTCCTTCCACGAGCGGGTGGCAGTCGACTTGTCAGGAAATAATTTCAACGCATAAAGAGGCCCAAAAGCTCACACAAGAAACTGGACTGCTTGTTTCTAACCTTAGTGAGTAGCATAACTCCCGCGATAGTCAGAGAAGCTCCATCCGAATCGTAAACATTATCGATAATGGCAAAACGATGGCTATTAAGAGATTTATAGTTACTTCCGCCTGTCTGACATTGAATCATGACAGAGGACGAATCCGGACTCAATCCACTCTGTATCTCTCAAATTTTCGATTTTCCAATGTTGACCCTCCTTAGCTTAGACACAGAGTATAACGAGATTCTGCTGCGGTCGATGTCGGAAAGCTTGGCTTTGCAACTGACAGCTTCGTGGACCTACGTTTATTTTTGATATTTAAGAATTGAGTTCTCTATCTATCCCAGAGATAGCGTTTTCGAAAGAAGATATATCACCGACGTTACTTACTGTTGGATTTTTTATGATTTTCGAAGAATTCATCAAATCAATCAACCTCAGCATTTTTATGACTATTTCTTCTATTTTTGGAAAATGGTCGACTTGATGTAATTTCAATCATGACTGAATCAACCAGAATTATCCTTCGGGTGTCATTTTCAATATTGAATTGAAGATAACATTTAATCGAAAAAAGTTGTAGATACAAATATTTTTTAAGAAAATAAAATATTATTAGAGAGTCGAAAGTATTCAATAACTTCGAAAGCCATCCAGATTATTCTATATAAACTCTCATATATTATTAGGATGTTTCTAACGATATTGACGAAATATGACGGAATATGTGACACAAACTTATCTCGTTTCACACACCAGCTTCAATATCTTGCTCAAAAACTTTGAGTACTTATTAGGTTATCACTTGCTCGGGTGTCGAAAGAAATACCTCCTCAAACATCCCAAAACTTAATGTTCCAACTTTCGGAAGTGACGTTTTTATGTTATGTGATAAAATACTTCTTGTTCTCTCCCCGAGCTATTGAACAGTTCGAAATTGATCGCTGTTTCTGTACCTTGTCTTGGAATTTGTAGTGTTTTATTTGAGTTTGCTGAAGTTGTTAACTCCGGTAAAGTAAGCATTTTACAAAGTTCAACATTTGACTTTGAGAACATACCAGGTGACAGAGAGAAAGCATTATTAGGGTATCAATGAAATTTTGTTGTGGAAATAGTGATACAAAAGCAGGGAATGAATCAACTCCAAATCTATCTGACTATATGGTAGGACGGTAGCCTGGTGGGTTTGTAACGTTCCGTTTTTCCACTTGTCAATTTATAGTATTTGCGACACAATTAATTTTTCCCAATTTCAAATTGTGGATTGTAACATACCCATTATTTAAATTTCTATTTTATTTTCACAGATCTGGGATTTGTCTGAGCAGTTCTCAGTAGCACTACCAAACAAATAAAATCGGAATATTGATATTCAAGAGCTATATTGTTTGTTTTGATTATTTTATCCGTATCACGGTAAGGTTTACAAATAGACGTCAGATAAATATTCTTCTTATTTTGTTCAGCGACATAATTTATTTTTAAATAGCAATGTTATCAAATCAGGGAATTCATTTTACGGTGTAGGGTACGGTCAAGTTACAAGTTAGGCACGGAGAGAGATATCTATTTTTATGTTATTCTTAGAATCGGAGGACTTTGTTTAAATGTCTATTTTATTAGGTGACAGAACAGTTTGAACTTTGAACTAATACCCATTCAATGTAGATAGAATGAAATTGTGACACGGTCTTTTTTGTCACTGTTACGATCTTCGTTCGGATTTGAAGGCCGTCGTGGTTTGAAACTGTATTCTAACGTTTCGTCAGCACGAGTGGCTGGCTTCTTCAGAGGTCTATTCATCCTGTTGGTTCACCGATGACTAGTGATTTCTAGTTCGTAGGCTGTATTTATGTTGATACAGGTAGCTTGCCTTTCTAGTTGGTGCGTTGTTATTGGCGGAAGTGTTATTATCTTTTACATTGCGTTGCACTGCTGCTAGCTTAGCATCTTTGACCGAAGTGTTATTACCTGTTTCACTGCATTGCACCGCTGCCACATTAGCATCTTTCAGTATGGGATTCCAAATCCGGTTAAGCGTTAACGCTTCCTCTTTTCTGCTGTTGCTGTGCCAACAGTTACACTGAAAGTCTTGGCTTCGAAACCAATTCATCGGTCTTTTTTGTGCTTGGCTTTCTATGAGAGAGCAACTAGTGGTGACAAAAAATTATTGATTTCCGTTAGTCATCCATATAAGCGGATTTCAACTTTTAAGTTTTGCCAAGCAAAAACTAAGAAACAACGAAACAATCAAGTTACGATAACGTTTTAGAAGAGTGAACTATATCATAGATAAAAGCTTTTAAAAAAATATATAAAACCAAAATCGATTGTTATAAGTACCACCAATTGTGAGATTTGGGGAAAACATTGAGAAAGTGTTCGGTCATCCGCAACAGAGAAGAAGGAGTAAGAGATCACTAGTCATTCATTTGTTTCATATTTTTGATGGTTTCAGAAAATAGGAATTCCATCCGTGTTTGTAAGGTTTGATGCATTAAACTCTTGGGTGAGAATTTGACTTTCTTAAAGATTCCTATAGAAGCTATCATGATACAAGAACCCGTTCTTTAACCACCGACAATCTGATTCCATCGTTCAAGAATCTGCCTTATTATATAAAAAAAAATTTCATTAAATTTCTACATTGAACCGTTACCCTTGTTTTATTGGACTTGGTTTTGGTAACCCTTTTCAGCACCCAGTATTGAGCCTCTATAAGGATCAAGATACGACCCACGCTCTTGCCTCCGCAGAATCCACAGTTAGTCGTGGCACTAGTACCGTTATCTTACTCTGAATTCATAAAAAAGTGAGGTAACGTCACAGGTTGACATGGGTGGTCAGTTCCATTCAGTCAATCAACAGCTGTGCGAACCGGTGGTTCGAACCTCAAGGCCGGGCGATCGATTTTCCACTTCCTATCGTCCAACCCGTGTTAGGAATCACACGGTAAAATGTAAGACCTCGTTATTCCTTAGCTCGCACAAGTTTCGGCTTTTGAGAGTGGTCGTTCGTAAAGGGGCAACAGCTGGTTAACGGAAAACAGAACTGAGCAGATTTCCGAAGAAAATCTATGATGAAACTAACCATATTTGAGAAATAATATTTATTTCGATCTGATACTTTTCAATTGGATAATGAGCGAGTGAGCGAAGTAGTTGTGACGTTATTTTTATTTTATTCATACTTTAAGTTTTCATCACAAACTGTACGTGAATGTGATTCAGGTTGTGTTCCGTTCATATAACGTCGAATATTTGGATTTATCGCCCCAAAAGTAATGTATTGGGTTTATTGAAAACACTTTCCCAAAACCAGAACAAAAATTATTAAGAGATTATTATGACCCATTCACACTCAGTCATAATAGTCTTCTGAGGACGCTGACTTGGTTAGCGAAACGCGCTTCGAGACACCGTAATTTTTGTTCTGGTGTTGGGAAAGTGTTTTCAATAGATTCATTTCACGCCGGAGGTTCCAGTACGAACTATCAAACGTATTGGGTTGTTCCAAAAGATTGGTCCATTTCGATGTCATGTGTTACTGTAGCTCCGTATCTCAATAAATATTCATTCTACTTTGTCGTGGCATATACTGAGCGATAGAGAATCTTTTACTCTGTCCATTTATTTTCGAGTTTTCATTTTTTGCCACTTCTCAGCTATGATGTCGTTAAGCAATTTTGGTATAGTTTTCCTCAACGAATTTAAATTGAAACAGAGCGCTGCCGAAACAACCCTAAAATTAACCAGATATTTGGCAATGATAGTGTTACTGAAATCCCTTTTCGAAGTTGGCTGGCAAATTTTCTTCCTGAGATTTTAGCCTCGAAGATGAGCTCCGAAGTGGTCGACTTACAGTAATACAGGACATGGAACTGAGGACCCTGGTGGAAACTGACCCATCACAAACGGTGCGTAGGATGGCGGAAAAACTGGACGCCAGCTCCCATGCGTTTTTTCATGGTTTAAAACATACTGGAAAAATAAAGCTCAAAAAGTGGGTGCCTAAAGATTTGATCGATCGACAAAAATTGTCACATTTCAGAATCTGTTCTTCTTTGCTTTTGCGCAACCAAAACGATCTTTTTTTGGGTTGAATCCTTACGTGTGCTGAAAAGTAGATACTCTACGACAACAGGAAATATTCAGGAAAATGATTAGATAACGATTAACCACTCATGCATTTCCATGGTGGTGGTCAGCGGCTTGTGGGATTCACTGTTACTTTCTGCAACCGAGCCAAACCATCACAGCAGAGTCATATTATGAGAAAATCAACGAAATAATCGAACATTGCTTCAGCAGTAGCCGCCACTGGTCAACAGAAGTCTTCCGATCGTGCTTCACGACAACACCCGTCCGCACGTTTCACAAAACACCGTCGAAAAATTGAACTCATTGAGCCTCGAATTTCTGCCTCGCTCACCATACACCCCAGACCTCACGCTAACCGACTACTATTTTTGCAAGCACTTCCATAAGTTACTCGCCGGTAGAACTTTCGCCAACTACAACCAGGCAAAACCATCGAATTTCGACCACAACATTTTTATGCTGACGGAATCAATCGTCTTGTGTTACGTTGGCAAAAGTGCACTGATCAAATATTCTGATTGAATTGAATAAGTATTCACTGAGGTATAACAGTTCAAAATAGACTCATAAAAACGGAGGAAACTTGTGAAACAGCCTGATGTTAAGGGAACATTATGCTGTACATCATACAGAATACAGAAAAAAATGTTTAACGGGATGTAATCTCCTGAAAGTATGACATCTAATGAACTTTTGAACGTAGCAACAACCCACCGGACGATGTGCCCGATGTAATTTGTGAAAGTAGGAGAGTTATTTTCGTGGCCCTCCACCCCTCAAAATATTGCCTGTGCGATGCTCTCAACGAGATCGTTAATAAAACGAGATACGTGGCTCTAGGCTTCGAGAAATGATATTGGAGTCAATGTGCGAGGATTCGGATTGCTCCCGGTGTTACATCGACAAATTAAATTGTTATATAACATGTCTCCCAGATGGAATGTTCGTGGTACTGCACTAATTGGCAATGTCGGATCTGCATTACAAAACGTTGAACACCGTATCTGAATTCTTGGAAAGGATATATGATACATCCTTTCGAATAAATAATTCTATTTATCATCAGTGTTATCACTTTTCACATATACATTTCAATTCAAATCATCATGTTGTAAAATACGAAACAGTGAATTAGTAAATAAACTGCGATATCTACGTTATTTTGGATAAGCTTTAAGTCCAATTCTACACATGTAAGTCGATTGAATGTATTTGAGAAGTTATAAGTTGAAGAGAGAAACCAAATCACATGCATAACAGTAGTTGTTTACAGCTGATTCTCGGCCTCCCCCCACCACTATGACGTATTAATTGCTTTTTTATTGGTTGTTGTTTGGTGAAGTCAAGGTGATGTGACCTTGAAGGGTGTGGTGTATGGATCGTTCAGAATATTTTTCCCGGTTCTAATCCTCCCCCCACCAATATGACGTGTTATTTGCTTTTTTTGTTGTGCAGTGAAGTCAAGGCGTTGTGACCTTGAAGTGTCTGGTGCATGGATCGTTCAGATTTTTTTTTCATATGAGATTTTGTGTGTGTATGTGTGTGTGTGTGTGTAGGAGAATGCACGGTACAGGGTTTCATCCTGTGCTTGTTTGTCTATGTACAAACATACGTCTGCATACTTCGAAGATCCTCCAAGTAATAAATGCTCCATCGGTGTGAGGGCACCAAGTTATTAGTGGAGTGACGTCACAGCAATAACCGTTCAAAGGCTAGAGAGCGACATGTTCACTCCACGACGTGTGGCAGAGTAATGCGTATTCATCGGTCTGCCCTCACCTCTCCCGAAGCGATGAAGGTTGTGACGTAACGCATCGCTCTAGCCCCGCTATCGATGATGACACCACGGCAGCCGAGGACCGTCTGCCTAACGTCTACCCTCTCCGAGACCGCAACGACCACTGCTTGCTCGTACCGGCAACTGTTATCGCATCAAGTTGGGAGATGGGCTTGGCTGTGACGTCAGGCATCTCCAGTGGCTAGCAACTAGCAATGTGAACCTTTCACGGTTTCATGGTGGGGGTGACTCGCACTGTTTAATATAAAAGAAATGCCTGGCACACTATGGAATCAGTAGACGAATATATCTGCAGCAGTTAGCAATTGGTAGAGTGTTATTCAGTTCGTAATAGAAGGAAGACGGTGAGTGTATTTGTCTGTTGGAAATTGTTTACATTTTCATATATATTTTCATCATGTCCGTTTCAAAAGTAGACTTGAATAAAATTAATAATTTGATTGTACAGGAGGTTGAAATACTAGAGCAAAAGGCCTTATCATCATTGCCAATTGATGAAGTGTACATAATTGAAAATATGTCAACTTATTCTACACGATTAGGTAAATCAATTTTATTAACTTTGCAAGATGTGAGCAATGATAAATTATTTAAAACATGGCTACCAAAACGTATTTCGTTGCAATTCAGTGATGACGATATATCTTGTATCAACTCATCAGGTGGTAAATATACGATGATGTATTTAGGACAGAGCCAACAAAGTTTTGCTGGCATGAAAACGCGATCTCTAGTCAAATTCAATATGATTGAATAATAATAGTAATTATAATGAATTTCTTATTGTTTTATAATATTCATATATTAGATGATAATAATTATATGGAAATATAAACATTACTAACTTAGTTGAATACACTCACTTTGTAACTAGAAGTAAAATGGGAATGTGAGTATTATATCACTGAAAAATTGGAGGTTGCTTATTGTTTTTTTTTATTCGATTTCAGTTCCACCATTTAAAGATGTGGATGCAGTACGCAAGTCAAGATTGGGTCGATGTTGTAGATCTCAAATCATCGGTTCAACATTTGTCGTCTAAATTGAAGGTGTTGGGTGATGGAGCCGAACATGCAAGCAATTATGATATGAGTGTATGCTATGATGCCTTCGTGATGCTGAGAACTATTGGAGTGGTGCAGAAGTTTGTAACAAATTTTTGGATAATGAATTGGAATTGTGGCAACTTTGTGAGGTTATGATTGAACTGAACCTAAGAAGATTCCTGTATAGTCTCCAACCATACTTGCCAGAATGAATTATTCATCACTTTGAATTGAATGATGAAAATCGAGGGGAAATTGAAGATGGTCGCGAAAATGATGATTATGAGGAAGAAGTTATTTTAGATAGTCTGTATGTTCCTGTAAATCATAAATAATGTCAAATAAAAAACTTTGTATTATTTTCATGTTTTATTTATTTAAATCTCATGAAATGCAATAGAAAGTGATTACAAAACAATAAATATGATATAAAATACAATACATGATATAAGTCAGTTACAAATAAAAAAAAGATCATAAAACAGTACATGATAGAGTGAAAAAAAAAGTGTCAATATCTGCTATGAACTGAACCATCCAATGCATTGTATGTTAAAACTGTATCATGTAAAATTAATGCATATACTTTAGTGTTGTCTGGAAACTTGGTCTTCCTCGTCTCAAACTCAATCTTTATATCAATAGTTGATGATTTTGTTGCATTCGGTTGATGGGAACAATCGATGACGAATAGTGGATTCTCTCTAAATTGTCCAATGTCCATCAGAGGTTCACTCATATCTTTATCATAATAACTTCGCTGGAAACTCTCAAAAGCATAATAAGCAGGAGCATCAAGTTTTTTATCGAAATTCAAATTCCAACGCTCATATGGATAAACTTCAGAATTCAAGTATACTCGAATACTATTGATATCAGCAGTTGTGAATTTTGTAATATCCTGTGTTCTATCTTCAGATGTGGTAGTACTTTGGAATGCGATGATGACAAAACGAGGAGTTTCCAATGCGTTAGTTGTTTTGATGGCCCATATGTCTGAAGAAGTCCCACGTAATGATGGTAGTTCATAGAGGTCCCACATACGATACGCCAACTTGATTTTGGCATTCAGACCGCTTTTGTTTATTCTACTCAAAAGTTTGAGCTTGTGTTTATCATCTGGTACAATATGTCTTATTTTCCATTCGATTTTATTTATTTCCAAATCAGCATCAACCTCACCTATATATGAGTTTTTGAATGATCGAGCGATAATCAAAATCAATTCCTGTTTGGCATTCAAGATACTTTTGTTGTAATCTTCAGCAAAACCCATCAAATATTTCAGTGGTAGTTTTCCACTTAAAACATGACTGTTTGTATCCAAGATATCTTGCTTCAATTGTGAAAGTCCCCAACCAGATGTCAATAATGTGTTAGCATGAGATTGTCCAAATGATATCATGGTTTTGATTGTAGATATTATCCCAGGTTTTCTAACAACAGCCACTTGTTCACCACCCATTTCATTACGAATTTCGTCAAAGAGAAATGCAATTGCATTATTCGAGAGATAGCATGTTTTCGCTACATCTTTGTGGGTGAATTTACCTTCTATGTGAATGAAGCTCTCGGCAATATCTAGTATAACATCTTGATTATTGATTGCAATTCTGATTTCATCCGAATTCCTGAATAGCGGTGATCCATAGGGCTTATATGTGTGCTCATGTAAACTTATGAGAGAATGATCGAGCACTGGTTCATTGAATATATTCAACTATTCATTGTTTGTTTCGAGCACCATTGTTATTTTCTCACTTTCAATCCAATCGATTTAAAAAATTTAAGATCACTCACAGACAGAGCGTTATGTGCTAACTGTTTAGCATACACTTGTGGAATGAGCTTCTTTTTATGCACACCTTTCTTTTTGATGGTGCAACTCGTTTGGGATTGTTCAATGCAATTTTGTCTATTATAAATGAAACCCATAACAACAGTTATTCGATTTTCTTCAATTCCAAAATAATAAAAATCTCTTCTTCACTTCCAAAATCGATAAGGTTATTTTTTTCATCCAAAACACGCACTGTAATGTTGTGAATCAATTGACGACCTTCTGGACTGACAGGCATATATATAATACTGTATGGTTCTTTAGTAAGATTGTAGCCAGGTTCAACATCAATATCGAATGAGAAAAGAATGTGGGATTCTTCACCATTTATATATGAACCAGATATTATATTGCAATCTAAGCGGATAAGTCTCACAGTTGTAATGTTTATTGGTAATGATGATTCATGTATCTGATTTGGTGGAAATATTCCATGAGCGAACCCCATCATTTCTGCTATAGAATTTGGATGTGTCAGATCAATTTCATATTTGGATCGCATTTCACATTTGAATGTATTATTATTGGCGTGTAGATAGAAAATATCATCTGCAACAACATCATTTGGTTTTTTATCATGAAGCAATCTGAACATGATATGTTTCTGTATGACGGCATTGATCTCTTCTATTTCGTAAGCACCACATGGAATTTCAATTGTCAACTTTTGGGGTATCGATGAGTTGTCATTACTGATTCTAAAAGTAACTAAGTTATTAGCTTCAGTTATATTATTGATTGTATTGCATCCATAGAATCCCAAAAGTCCTAATCCATAACGACTGTTCCTATCCAATTCAATTGGTGGAAAAAAATCCGCACTCAAGACACTTGTCCCGACAGCTTGTAGCTCGAACTTTCGTGACATGACCGATGAATATTTTGAAATACATTTCAATTTATTATTGTACACAGCAACAGCACATTTGAGACAATTTACACTTTTTGGAATGTGTTGTATTGTAATAAGTATCATTTTTATTGATGCCAATATTCACATCCTCTATATTACAAATACAACACATAGATTTTCGAGGTATAGGACCATCATTAACATCCGAATCTGAATTTTGATCGTGCTGGTGCTCATAACAATATCTATGTTTCATTATATCGATGTCATCTTGCAGATGCTTAGTCAACTTTTCCCAAACATATGCAATCTCATGTGCAACACATGCAAGTATCATTTCCTTAGGCATATTTGCAAGCATCACTCCATTTTTTTCAAGGTACCATATTTTGAAAATATTCTAAGTGAAAACCCCATTCCCTTGATAGCCTCCCGATCCAGTTTTGGTGTTGAATCCATTTTTATTTGGAAAATTATTTAGAGAGAAACTGCAAGCACAAGTGACCACAGAAAACTGTATTAAATTTCTGTTGTCGATCATAGTTATATTTGATTTTTACATTCGAACATTTTCGAAAGAATCGAGTCAACTCCAATGGTGGGGGTAAATCTCCAAAACTATCGAAATATGCGACTTCTTTCCCACATTTTTTATATGCCACCCAATGTGTTCCTGGTCCACTTATTCCATCTAAATTAACAATAGCTGTCTCGTTTTGTTTTGGACCTGATGATGGTAATCTATCACGCATAAAAACACCACGAAAATGTGGAATTTTCATTTTTTGTGCATAATAACTGAGATCGAAATCAGTAAGAGGCCTCTGAGGTAAGGGTTCAATTAGTTTTTTGTTTTGTTTGTGGCTTTGTATGGTTTTAAATATAGTCCTAAACCTTTACGGTATGGTTTGAAATATATTCCACTTCCGCTTTTGCCTAATGCTACAGCCTCCATGGTTTTATTGTGACGATTGGCTTCCATTAAAGCCGCTCTGCTGGCTTTTGCCGAATTCACGGCCTTGGTAATACCAGCAGCGGCTCCTGCCAAACTTCCTAGTGCGGATAGTCCAGCAAAAATTGGTATCAATGGTAAATTCCACCGATCTTGGGAACAGGAATTATGCGTGGTGTGCGGATTTTCTTCTTTCCACCGGCAGCTTTGAGGTATTTACGTGCTGCCTGCAATGCCACAGTGATCGCTTTTTTGCTATTATTCGTCACAAATTGATTCCCACCAGCTTTCTTCAATACATTTCGCACTTTATGGACTATCCCAGCACCAAATGCAACTTTTTAATTTTATTTTTCTTCGTTTGTTTCCTCTTATATTTTTTCTTATTGGTACTACAACCCATGCCCATATGTCTTTTCGCTTTCATAATGTTGGTGACAAGTAATGCAGCTGCTCTTTCCCCAATACTCGCGTCCTTCGATTTAACCCTATCCCAAGCGCTGTATTCAAGTTCTTTGTCGGCTAAATGTCTTGCTGCAAGATCGGATGGATGCTTAGAATATTGAATATCGTGTTTTTTGCATTCAATATCTAATTTATTGATCCCAGGATCGTTACGAGCTAAACGTTGTTTCAATTTTGTACCCGGTCCACAGTATTGATAACCTCCGGGTAGATGTAATTCGAAAGGAAGTTTGTTTATTAAATCATTAACAAAACAACAACCTCTTTTAATTTTACGATCACTTTCAATACGTCCGTATCGTTTGATGGTACACATTGAAATGAATAAGCTAATAACATTTATATAGTCTCCAACCACGGCACGATGCGCATTGTAAAACAGAAAGAAAAGTTTGCTGTAGATAATCTAGATGAGAAATTTGGGTGTGGATTGAATGGACAAAGGGTATTCAGACATGGTTCACTACTTCCATCATCAGTTCGAGGACTCATTATAGGAACTTCAAATTGTGGAAAGACGAATGCAATGATATCACTATTAACACATCCACAAGGACTGAGATTTAGAAATGTGTACCTCTATTCGAAATCACTCAATCAACCTAAATATCAGTACTTGCGAAGTGTTTTGGAACCTATAAAAGGATTAGGTTTTTATACATTCAGCAATAATGCAGAAATCGTGGAACCCTCCGACGCTAAGCCTAATTCTGTTTTCATTTTCGATGACGTGATATGTGAAAAGCAAGATATTATTAAATCTAAAGCAAATGGAACTTCAAACGTTCAAGCCAGTCTCTATATACCTACACAGTAGGTTTAATGGACTGACACCTATCAGAAAACAACTACTCCCTTGGCTAATACCACGAAGGGCGTTGGATTATATCAGACAGGCGTCAGTGCAGGAATCTTCACAGAAAATGTCCTGCATATGCAATTGGCAATACAACTGAAAGAGTCGACCTTCAATTATGGAACGGGCACACTTGCAGACCGGTTTCGGGCTTATTAGCCACTCATCAGTGCAAGATAGTGACCATCATCGACCTAAAGTCAATGATATTCCACAATTGAAAATCGGAATTCTTTCAGAGTATTTCATTCCTCTTCCGAAGTTGGAGCGAACATCAAAAATGTCACTCCATCTAGTGGACGAGGAACTAACCAACTGCACATCCGTAATTTGCCCGATTCCTCTAAATAAGGAATAAAAACTTTCTTATTAGTCAATGGGCTATGCTTGAAGACTGGCAATAAACAAATCTAAAGCAAATGGAACTTCAAACGTTCAAGCCAGTCTCTATATACCTACACAGTAGGTTTAATGGACTGACACCTATCAGAAAACAACTACTTCCCTGGCTAATACCACGAAGGGCGTTGGATTATATCAGACAGGCGTCAGTGCAGGAATAGAAATTCTAAAAAAATTCGTGAAGTTATCAAACCTCTATTAGACTCACGACAATATCCAATAAGAAGTAGGAGTAAAATTGGTGGAGCACTCAAACGAGTGAAAATGGAAAAAATATATAATTCTAAACCTGTGAATTATGTGTACTGGAATTCACCGAAAGAGTTAGTTGCTCGCCTACGACTATTGGTAGCTTCAAAGTCAGCTGGTCATACAGGACATGACAATGAAATAATTTCTATCATTGAAGAATTACGTGAAGAAGGTATTATATATTAACATATTCACATGTAATGATCACTGTCACATCATCATTCAATGCAGTAACATTATCACCTTTTCTCTTTAATCATATTGAAATAGAATGACTAATGAAATAAGTGATGTCAAACGACAAGTTGTTAATGAATTACATAAACCTGCAAGACGTAATTTTCGTAGAAGAATAACCACCATCAAAGGTTTTGCAGATCTATGGCAAATAGATTTAGCTGAACTGCAACCTTATGCAAAAAGTAATGAAGGATACCGATATATACTCGTAGTGATAGATTGTTACTTCAAATATCTGTGGACTGTACCAGTTAAAGATAAAACAGGTAGTACAGTAACTAATGCAATGAAACTTGTACTGAAAGAAGCCAAATACTCCCCCAAACACATACAAAGCGATCAAGGGAAAGAATTTTTCAATAAAAGCTTCTCATCTCTCATGCGAGAATATAATATCAATCATTATTCAACATTTAGCACAAAGAAGGCAGCTAAAGCAGAAAGAGTGATTGGTACAATAAAGGGGTGGCTCTACAAGGAATTTTCGATGAGAGGTCACCACAAATGGCTTGATATTCTTCCAACTATAACTAGTAGATATAACAGTAAAGTTCATCGTACAATAGGTATGGCACCCATTAATGTTGATCCATCAACAAGATTGATATTCAAAGGTATCAATGGAGTTGGAGAAAAACAAAGTAAACCCAAATTCCGATTGAATGATATTGTACGAATAAGTAAATACAAAAATATTTTTGAAAAGTCTTACACTGCGAACTTTACCACGGAACTTTTCAAGATTGTTAAAATCAATAAAACCTTCCCCACAACCTATAATCTTGAAGATATGAATGAACAACCTATTAGAGGATGTTTTTACGAAGAAGAGTTATTGCGAACCGAAAATCCTGACGTATATCTGATCGAGAAAGTGCTGAAGAAAAGGAAAAATAAAGTATATGTAAAGTGGTTAGGACTTCCTAGTGAACAGAATTCTTGGACTGATGAATCAAATATGCTTTAAATGTATCTTATAATGTATTTATGAATAAAGTAATGTTAAAGTTCAGTATTGTTTTCATTTCAATTATATGTAAGTGAATTGAAAAAATATTGCAGCGGTAAACATTGCCCCAACCATTCGCAATGTTCTGTGTATACCAAACCAAATTAATTGTATACTCCATTCCCGCTTAAAATTTTTTTCAACTCACAATATTGAGAACACAATACCATTCCCAAAACTAATCGCTGTCACTTTGAAATGCTTTCTCCAACTCTTTTCGCCAATTATCTCTCACTGATAATGCCGTCTCATAAAGTCGAGTCGACTCCTCAAGCTCTGCCTGTGCTTGCATTCTCGAACGTTGATTGAATTTGTCATCTTTCATGATTTTTGAACGTAGTTCATCTGCTTCTTTGCTCATGTTAGCCAATTCAATTTTCGCTAATGCAATCTTAGCATCTAATGCTTGAAGAGGGTCCTTATTGACACTAATAGCTTGCTCACTCTTTTCATGTTCAGCAATAGCCATTTGCGCCTTTACAAGACGGCATTTCGCTTTCTTTTTCATATCTCCAAACCGAAGTAATGGAGTGAAAGAAGATAGCGATTCAGTCATCAAATCACCCTTCATTTCTTTGGGTTCACATTTTGTCTTCCTCTTCGATCTATCACTTTTCGTTGTGGGCTTTTTCTCTCGCAAACCACTTTTCGATTGTTTTTTTTCTTTCAACTCAGTGACAATCGATGAAGATGCATTATTAACCTTCTTTTTGATAGTTCTGGATTTCTTATCAACACCAAGAGGGGGGGTAGATGAAGGGTGTTTGGATGATGATGATTGTGAAATGATTGGAGTTTCAACGATAATTTGTTGAATTGGTTCCGGCACATCTGCGAAGTTAACGAAGTCGCTAATATCAAAATCACTTATCGAGTCTTGAGACTGTAAATGTAATACTGGAATATTTTCAAAATTAGTGTGATCGATATCAACAAGTGGTGAACCATCTTCAGCAATCAATAGTGGCATGGAGCTCATGATAATGATTATTTCGGTTTGGAGGAATGATATGTGATAGCAATAGAATGTGGATAGGAAAGGTGATGATGTTACTGATACTTCACCTTTTATAGAAGAAAATGAACTAGCGCATGCGCTCTTTCGTCAACTAGCCCACTCTTTCATCGAGAGTGGGCTAGTTGAGAGATAGACGAAGTTGAAAACGAGGCCAACCAAAGCGACGAAGATGATGACGTGATGGAGTTTAAGAGGGTAATGGATGAAGAAGGAGATGATGAAGGGATAGAAGCTGACACAACTGAAGGCGATGGTGCTTTGAGGATCGGTATGCGAACGCTCAATGTCAGTGAGACATTGGAAGATCCCTTGGATTTGTATTGTGCAATGGATGCATACGTATTGATCAGCACAATAGATGGAGAGAACAAAAAACTATGCTGGTGCTGCTTTCGGTTGTATTCGCATAGAAACAATAATGGAGGGTGGTATGCCCATGTCAAAACCCACAACACTGTCTCAATTATGGAAATGGGACAAAATTGGTGTGAAGCTTGCGAGAGGCCACTAACAAACTTCACCCGATTATCTACATGTATTATATGTAATAATGTCCAACCTGTGGCACAATAATCGTGGACCTACTGGTCAAAAAAAAAAAACAACAACAGCCCTTTTCAGGGCTACATTATTCACACAAACGGTAGTAGTAGAATTCACAGATTATGTGATAAATGACTACTTTGACTAAAAAGTCGAAGTTAGGATTTGGTTTATCATCGAATATCTGTGCATATGATGAGTACTGCTTTTACTGAAAAGTCGAAGTTGGTAATTTCTCAATCATTGAATATAATGATGAGTACTACAGAGTTGGATGATGATACTTCCACATAAGTTTTGACTATAGTGTTAACCTATTTCTGATTGAAAGTATAATGATAGCTCTGAAAATAGTTGTTTATTGTCTTTAATTGTAGCCCTTAAAAGGGCTGTTTTTCCTATTAATCCATACAATGGTATGGACTAACGCTCTTCATCATCAGAAACAATCATGATGGTGTCATCATCTGAATCATCTGTATCTGATGATATACTGATGATGTCGTCCTCATATTCATCAGATTCATCTGAATCAGATGATATACTAATTATGTCGTCCGCATGATCATCTAGCTCGTTATGCTGTAGATCGTCTAACTCATCTACTTCCTCTTGCATACGTTCCGGGAAATCATCAGGAAGATCGTAGATGCGTTGCAGCATTTCTGCGAAGGTTGTACTGAAATGATCAAACGTAGAATCTATTTCATGTACCTGGATGGGTCCTGTACTCATCATAGAAGACTCTGGTACACTCATCGGTTCGGTGGTGGAATCAGCAATCGACATTGTGAAAGAATGACGTAGAACTGGGATTGATACTATATTTATATTGGAAGAAACAAAACGGAGGGGGTGAAGTGTAAATGTAGAACAGTGTTTGAGATTCGAAAACATTAAAAATGACGATCTTCATGAAACTCTGAGCGATTATTATGGGAAATTCTAAGTGGTTATTATGAAAAACTAATAAGAGAGAGGGAGGAAGACACTGCCCCAGCCTCGCAGTGCCTCGTGTACACCAACCAAAAAAGTGTGTACTCCGTGGAAGGAAAGGAAAGGAAAGGAAAGGGTGGGAGAAACGGGGAAACGATTACATATCGTCGTCGGAATTTAGGACATAATCGTCATCAATTAGGATGGGAGATGGCGGAGGACTGTCCTCGATAAGGATTGGGGATAGTGGAAGTCTGATGTCGCCAGCGTCATCGTCGTCGTCGTCGTCATCCTCATCTGTGATGTCTCCAGGCGGTGGGTCACCCCATTCGTCATCCCATTGGTAGGGATCCGGATAATCCCCGTCCGATAGGTCAGCTTCATCACTCCCAGTGACATGCTGAACCTGCACCCTGTAGTCATGATTCCTGAATTCGTATGGAATGTCATGAGGTGCCGTTGTGGAGTCCACGAATCCTTCCTGTATATATGCATAGTAAGGCATCTGAGGCTCCGGGACAATAAAGGGCTCAGTAGTTGAATCAGGTTCCATGTTGGAGGTGGCTGATCAACTGAATATTCCAACAGATAATTCCTACTTTTATACTTTTGAAAGGGAGTGGGGAGGAGTGGGGATGAAAGAACTTGGAATTGAAATTGAAAAAAAGAAAAATAATGAAAAGACGAAGTGAAGAAAAATGCTCCAACCATCGCATTGTTCAATGTGTACCAAACCAAAACAATGTACACCCTTTATTTCACTTCTTTTTTCATTTGTTTTTTTTGTTTTTTATTCCTGAAATTATAATTACAAACCTAAAACTACCATGCTACCTAATTATCCTAAAACTATCCTAGTTGACCTAAAAACTATTTCCCTTTATTTAAAAATTTCTTGATAAATATTTTTAGTTCATTATTGAGCTCTATCGAAGAGGTCTCTGCCTTCCGCCTTTCCTTCAGAGCTGCAGTCCTTCGATCTAGCTCGGCCATCCTCATTAATAACTCGCGCCGTTGGCTAGCAATTTCATTCTCCTCCCGGGAAATGCTAGCCAACGCGGCCTCACTATTTCGTGAAGCGAGTGCAACATCCCTACACCTCTGTAGGAAAGTTTCCATCTCCTGGGGGTTAACCTCTCCGATAGGCTCCGGCACTGGTGGCACTTGTGGCGCGATCTCCCCGACAGGCTTCGACACTGGTGGCACGACCTCCATGGCAGGCTCAGGCACCGGTGTAAGTTCCATGGATGTCAACATCGCTAATGGTGCAAATTGGGTGAGGAGTTCACCTGGAGATGGCACCCTCGGCACCGGCTTATATGCCCTCCGTCTTTCCACTGTCAAAGCAAGCGGTGTGGGGGGGGGGGAAGCAAGAGGGTATAGTTTTTTGAAAATAAAATATTTTTTTAATTTTAAAATTTGTTTTCAAATTTCAAAACATTTTTTTCATATTTGCAGTTTTTTTTTCAAATTTAAAATTTTTTTTTCAAATTTTAGCAGTTGGGAACATTTCAAGTCAGAATTCGAGTAGATCACTAATGCCACTTCAGGGACATTGAAATATATATAATAATAGTTGTTGATAACTTTCATTATTAATTTTTCAAATACACATTTTTTTTTCCTAACCTAACTCAATCAGGCCCTGCCCAGGCAGGCTATTCCACTTCACTATTCACCTGACTTTATGGTTTTTCTCCAAAACTTCAACTCTCCCTTCCAGTACATCATACTTTTTCATTGTAGTCGCTGTTATGTTTGACATAGCATCGAATTTTTTATTTGTAGACGCTGTTATGTCAGACATTTTTAAGTCTACATCATTTGTAAGTTTGTCAAATTTACGAGTGAAAGTTATCCGAGCCTCTGCAATTTTATCGTCAAATGCTTGACGGGCATCGCGAGCAATATTGCCTATTGTGGATTATATTGCAGCTTGTAGGGCTAGAAGTATAACCTCCTTTGTTCCGTTAATTTCCCCCTCAAGGTATGATACAGTTACACAATCACTCTTGTCAATTGGTTCGCTTGTATTTTTCAATATTTTTCTTTGCATGTCATAATGACCATCTTTTGTTAATTTAAATCCATTGCCGGGTGGACCTCGGATGACAGTACCACCCCATTTTCTTTTTCTGCCAAATTTATCGATTGTTTTAGACATTGTGCATCCACGATGATTCTTTTCAAACTGATATTCCTTTCATTTACATTATACTATATATTGCAGTAATTGATTAGGGAAATAGAAATAATACAAATAAAATTTTAATCATTTTATATTCATTACAGTAATACATATACATACATACATAATACATTAATATCACATTACTTCTGTCATATTGAATTTTACGGTTTTGAAGATATTGAATGATATTTCAATCATTGATCTCGGCAGATAATAAATTAATCAATTGATCCAATGAAGTCTCCTGAGATTGTGATTGTTGAATAATATTACTTATCCAACAAATGTTCTCATTTGGATCGTTTTCATAAAATTCAATATCATTATGACCCCAATGCAGAGTGTGGGTAGTATTCGGAATGATAAATCGTTTATCGTCGTGGTATGATAATGCAACTTTATTTTTCAAGTCAGTATACATATCATGCAACACGCTTCTAAATGAATTCATCTTTCTGAATATCATACCACCTTGTTCGACGATTTTTTGATAATCTTCGAATGTCAATTCATTCTTTATTACCGATCGTTTAACCCCTTTGGCTTTCTTAAATTCACCATCAACAGATTTCACATAATATGCTTTAGCACCTGTACCATAAAAACTCATGATTGGATCATTTGGAAATTCATCTTTGAAGTTACCCTAGACTGAACTTGTTACTGGAATATTGAATTGGTTAACTATACTGTAATTGGATGTATCAAATCTACTTATGTTAGTTTTTATGAATTCATAAAAATTTTCTGTGTTTACTTTAAGAATGAGCGAGTCGGTATCTGTGTAAAGTAAAGAGACATTTTCATCAAAGTGTTGTTTGATGCATCCATAGAAAAAGTCATACATGACTGTTTTAGATAATTCTAATATGGAAAATCCCAAATATAATGGTTTATCGTAATGAACCTTCACTCTACCCAATTGAATGGCAACGAAATTATCAGTGAAAATTGAACAATTTTTGAAATTTGGTTTGGCTATGAGAGTGCTGGCACCTATATTTTTCTTTATATTTTCCCAATGTGTAACGAGTCTAACATCAATTCGATTATCTACATTCTCCATTGTCTTTCCATATACCGCATTATTCATTAGTTTATAGAAATCTTTAACAGATTTGTTGTTAGACCTATTACGCATTTCAGTATTAAGATCTATATAGGGTTTCATCCAGCATGATTGTTTGAATTTCAATACTCTATGTGTATTCATTACAATCAATCCATTTTTGACAGCTTGCTGTAGATTCCTATAATGAACAATATATTTTCTTTTATCATTCAAATTTGGAATTAATTTGAGAATTTTCGATTGTGTACGAGGTGGTATTATTTTTTCGACTAAAAATGGAAGGTCAGAATGTTTATCATGCAACTCTTGTGGATAATGAATGTCCACTTCAAATACATACCCATACGGACTATCAGTACTCACATCCATCACATCAAGATTAAGAATTTCATTTGGTGTCAACCATGTAAATTCACTTGTTGGTAGAGGTTGTGACATACTGTGACCGTATAGATTTGTTGCATCTAAATATGTAATGAATGTGGAAGGTTCATTGGGATTATAATTCGGTAAAAATCTATTATTTGCTGTATGTTTCCTCTCGCTACATTGACTAATTCCACCTCGTATACCTTTTTGAAAAAATTGAATCATATCAATGTCAGTTAGTAATTCCAATTCAACATTAGTGAACTTCAACATGGCATCCCATGATAATCCAGGTGCAGTGTAATATTGTGCCGGATCTAAGTTATATATCTCTAAACTTGTGGTGCGGAAGTTTTCAAAAATATCACATAGTAGCAATACATCCGACTTCAAATACAAATCAGAGTATTCCCCCAAATTCTGACACTCGAATAAATTTCAAACATTTCTAGCCCTATCATAATCAGTTTCCGATATATGTTCACAATTGAGTGTGTCATAAAACTGATTTTTTGTCGGAAGTAATGGATAATTCAATTTGTCGATGTCATCAACAAAACTATATGGAAATACACCTTTCTGTCTCATCAAATTGAATTTCTCAATTTGTGGGAAATGTTTGTGCATCTCCAAATATTGATCGGAGGTCAAGTTTGCACCCAACTTCTCCAACGAATTAGTCATAAATTTATAACTATCGATAAATCTCATTTTGAGATAATTCTTCCTAACCACACCATCTTTATCGGTATAGCTGTGTGTAAAGAGATGCTTCGTGAAAGATATATATTTCTCTTTAGTTTGCGGGATAACATCAACTTTCTCTTTATTCCTATACAATTCTTTTATGGATAAATGACAATCATAACCACTTAAATTATGAAAAATGATAGGTATGAAGTTTGGTATTTTGAAATTTAAATTACATTTCGAGTGAGCGGAATGTGATCTTTTCTTTCCTGTGACATGACAATGATCTCTTACTTTGACTTCACCATCAGTAAATGCTTTATTACATATACCACAAGTTCTGGCTGCAGCAAACTGTTCTTCTTCTTCGACAGTTTGTGTATCATCCATTGGTTTAGGGTTTCTGAGATGATTTTCATGTATCTCTTTCAAATCACCTTCAATGCTACTCACAAATTTCTGAGCTGCATCTACAACCCTATATGTAACAAATTTTGACAAATCATCATTATATGAACACTTTATCAAATAAGCAAATGAATATGGGGCATGTTTGAATGTTTTATTCGTGTATGAACTTTCAGGATTTGGCTCATTCACATGAATCGGTTTGAGCACTGATTCAAAATCAGCATACACTACAAATGGCACCCTCATTTGTGGACCAATCACTACTTCATACTTCATTTTACCCTTCTCAAATGTACTCTCTAAACCGTAAACATTACTATCTCCTATCATTCCTATCTTCGAATCTTTCAATACTCTTATTATTAACTTTAACCGGAAAATCCATACCTGTGACATCTAAAACAGTGGAAAAATGTGGATATGACGTAAGTTCGGACACTCGACTATCTGCAGGATATAATGCTGATGTTATAGCCCAAGCAAAACAATATTGATCTTCATTACGAACATTCACAACAGCTTTCTTCCATTGAATACTTTGAGGCAGCTTCACATATGAACGTCCTTCCAGTGGACTGTATTTATTAATGTTGACCTCGAGAAACAATATTTTTTCACAAGTCCAACCTGAATTATAAAAAAAAAATATTACTATTCAATCTTATTGAAATTTTTAAAAAATAAATACCTGAGTCACGTTCCTGGAATTCAGTCGTTTGAGCCACAATTACATCACGGAATCCATCAAAAACAGCATTCAAATCTGAAGATTGGTCCACTATTTTATTTTGGGAATTAAATGACTTCGTGTCCCTCGAATCTTCAGTCTGAAGAATATAATTCCCAAAAACTTCCATATTCACCTTGATGCTTTTATGGATCCTGATGGCCGATTCCAGTAATTCAATGACCTTCTGCCTAATCTCATTGAAAAATGACATGTAGTCACTGGTTACAATCGAACTCTCCACCCTGTATGTAGCAATGCGGCAAGTGAATGCATTCGTTATAATTTGAACACCGTCAGACAATTGAACACATGCATTATTTTTATGACTTATGGTTCTTTGGTGAGAATTCACTTGGGTCATAGGAATTGTCACATTACAACAATTGCACGTATACATAGGTGTTGCATTATCCACTCTCACCCGTTTCACTGCAGGCCCTCCTTGGCAACTCTGGAGCTGATGCCGACGAAGATTATCACTACGAGTGAAAGATTTACCACAGTCACAGGAATACATTTTATATAATAGTTCTCACTAACTCACTTGATGTGAACTGACATAGCCAACACTCGTACGCTTCTTAAATACACTCCGATAGGACCCGTCAAGACGTCATAGCCAACCCCACTTCTCAACTACATGCGCCAAGATTACCTCCCAACTGAATGCGATAACAGATGTCGATATACGAGCAAGCAGTGGTCGTTGCGGTCTCGGAGAGGGTAAACGTTAGGCAGACGGTCCTCGGCTGCCGTGGTGTCACCATCGATAGCGGGGCTAGAGCGATGCGTTACGTCACAACCTTCATCGCTTCGGGAGAGGTGAGGGCAGACCGATGAATACGCATTACTCTGCCACACGTCGTGGAGTGAACATGTCGCTCTCTAGCCGTTGAACGGTTATTGCTGTGACGTCACTCCACTACTAACTTGGTGCCCTCACACCGATGGAGCATTTATTACTTGGAGGATCTTCGAAGTATGCAGACGTATGTTTGTACATAGACAAACAAGCACATGATGAAACCCTGTACCGTGCATTCTCTTACACACACACACACACATACACACAAAATCTCATATGAAAAAAAAATCTGAACGATCCATGCACCAGACACTTCAAGGTCACAACGCCTTGACTTCACTGCACAACAAAAAAAGCAAATAACACGTCATATTGGTGGGGGGAGGATTAGAACTGGGAAAAAAATTCTGAACGATCCATACACCACACCCTTCAAGGTCACATCACCTTGACTTCACCAAACAACCAATAAAAAAGCAATTATTACGTCATAGTGGTGGGGGGAGGCCGAGAATCAGCTGTAAACAACTACTCATAACACAACCATGCCTTCAAAAATGATGTATTCTCAGAACCCTGCGTCCCTTTTTACTTTCTCACTTACAAGTTTTCCGTTGCTGAGGCTGCAGGAGGAAGCACGGTTTTTTATCTGGTTGCTGAGGCTGCAGGAGGAAGCACGGTTTTTTATCTGGTCGTTCCACTAATACTGCTATTATCGCTTTTTTTGAAATAGTCATAGAGTTCATTGAGGAAGGCGAGTGCCCTGCTGGGATTTTTTGTGATCAAAGCTAGGCATTTGACTGTGTCAATCATATCATCGAAATTGTATAATTATCGGGTGTAACATTAGAATAGATTTCCTCTTTTTGAAAGACCGTCATCAATACGTATGTATTACAAATATCCAATCTGAAAGAGTTGGTTTCGTCAATTCAAAGAGTAAAGCCATTAATATTGGTGTACCACAAGGATCGATCCTGGGACCTATTTTATTCATATTGTACTCTAACGATCTGGATAAATTCTTGAAAGGCATTCATGTAACAATGTATGTAGAAAACTGGTCATTGATAATTTCACAAAAAATGAATTTAATATGCAAAAAGATACAGAAAAAGCTCTAGAACTGATGCAATACAAATTTTTTGAATTTGAACGCTCATAAAACCCAAATTATACGATTTCATTACTATCAAAGGAAATGCGATCCTCTCAGAATCAAGATGAGTGTCGATGTATCCATTGACAGTACAGATGAAACCAATATTCTTGGACTCTTTGTTGATGAAAATGTAAGCTGAAAAGGTCACTGCACAAACTTAATGAAAAGATTGAATTATGTATGTTTTATGTTCAGAAATCTCAAACATATACTGGAAATACCTCAGCTAGTGGCTGTATATCATGCACAGGTTGTGTCACGAAGTAGATATGGAATATGTTTGTGGGAAAATTCCACTTTGGCAAAAAAAAATTTTCTATACAAAAACGAATAGTAAGAATAATAGCTAGAGTTCCTAGTACACATTCCTGCAGGGACGTTTTTGAACATTTTAGAATTTTGACCTTCATATCTATATTTATGAATTATCCGTCTTTATTTTTGAAAATATACGAAAATTTGTTTTGACGTGAGACTTTCACTCCGTAAATAATACACGTTAAAGAAAAAATTATCACATTACATTCACAAAATATAAGGTCTCTGACAATCCACCTACAATTATGGGTATGTCTATTTACAATCATTTACCCAAAAATATAAAAGAAGCCAAATATTCAAAAAAATTCAGTAGCTCCCTCAAAGTCTTCCTGACTGAAAAATGTTTCTAGTCGTTGGAAGAATATTTGAATGGCTAGTTGAATCATATATGTATATAAGTGTATGTGTGTATATGTATTTTCATGTTGACTTTTATATACCTATCTTTATTCACAAATGACTGTACTCTCTTTTAGTGCTCTTGCATTATATACTAACCATTCCTACACATTTCATATGTCTTGGGGAAAAATAATTATTATTATCATTTTTTTTTCACTGTAGTGGGCGCTGGTCAGGACCTATCCCCCGAAGCCCCGATACATTCGGGAGGGCGCGCCAGCATTATCAACCAATGACCACTCCCCACACCGTGTGATAAGTGATCATTGGGTCCGAGAAGCATGTGCCCTGAGCAAGCGCAGTGAACCAAGAACGACAGCCTTCTGCATCTGTGCGGCTAAGATTTCTGCCTTGGTGCGGCAAGCCGGTATGATTTTAAGATTCAAGAGTAGAGAGGGCATCATTCCACTCCATTCCACTGACGATATTTGTCTCGCTGAAAACTCCGCGACAAAAGTAGTTGTTTACAGCTGATTCTCGGCCTCCCCCCACCACTATGACGTATTAATTGCTTTTTTTATTGGTTGTTGTTTGGTGAAGTCAAGGTGATGTGACCTTGAAGGGTGTGGTGTATGGATCGTTCAGAATTTTTTTCCCGGTTCTAATCCTCCCCCCACCAATATGACGTGTTATTTGCTTTTTTTGTTGTGCAGTGAAGTCAAGGCGTTGTGACCTTGAAGTGTCTGGTGCATGGATCGTTCAGATTTTTTTTTCATATGAGATTTTGTGTGTTTATGTGTGTGTGTGTGTGTGTAGGAGAATGCACGGTACAGGGTTTCATCATGTGCTTGTTTGTCTATGTACAAACATACGTCTGCATACTTCGAAGATCCTCCAAGTAATAAATGCTCCATCGGTGTGAGGGCACCAAGTTAGTAGTGGAGTGACGTCACAGCAATAACCGTTCAACGGCTAGAGAGCGACATGTTCACTCCACGACGTGTGGCAGAGTAATGCGTATTCATCGGTCTGCCCTCACCTCTCCCGAAGCGATGAAGGTTGTGACGTAACGCATTGCTCTAGCCCCGCTATCGATGGTGACACCACGGCAGCCGAGGACCGTCTGCCTAACGTCTACCCTCTCCGAGACCACAACGACCACTGCTTGCTCGTATATCGACATCTGTTATCGCATTCAGTTGGGAGGTAATCTTGGCGCATGTAGTTGAGAAGTGGGGTTGGCTATGACGTCTTGACGGGTCCTATCAGAGTGTATTTAAGAAGCGTACGAGTGTTGGCTATGTCAGTTTACATCAAGTGAGTTAGTGAGAACTATTATATAAAATGTATTCCTGTGACTGTGGTAAATCTTTCACTCGTAGTGATAATCTTCGTCGGCATCAGCTCCAGAGTTGCCAAGGAGGGCCTGCAGTGAAACGGGTTAGAGTGGATAATGCAACACCTATGTATACGTGCAATTGTTGTAATGTGACAATTCCTATGACCCAAGTGAATTCTCACCGAAGAACCATGAGTCATAAAAATAATGCATGTGTTCAATTGTCTGACGGTGTTCAAATTATAACGAATGCATTCAATTGCCGCATTGCTACATACAGGGTGGAGAGTTCGATTGTAACCAGTGACTACATGTCATTTTTCAATGAGATTAGGCAGAAGGTCATTGAATTACTGGAATCCGCCATCAGGATCCATAAAAGCATCAAGGTGAATATGGAAGTTTTTGGGAATTATATTCTTCAGACTGATGATTCGAGGGACACGAAGTCATTTAATTCCCAAAATAAAATAGTGGACCAATCTTCAGATTTGAATGCTGTTTTTGATGGATTCCGTGATGTAATTGTGGCTCAAACGACCGAGTTCCAGGATCGTGACTCAGGTATTTATTTTTTAAAAATTTCAATAAGATTGAATAGTAATATTTTTTTTTTATAATTCAGGTTGGACTTGTGAAAAAATATTGTTTCTCGAGGTCAACATTAATAAATACAGTCCACTGGAAGGACGTTCATATGTGAAGCTGCCTCAATGTATTCAATGGAAGAAAGCTGTTGTGAATGTTCGTAATGAAGATCAATATTGTTTTGCTTGGGCTATAACATCAGCACTATATCCTGCAGATAGTCGAGTGTCCGAAATTACGTCATATCCACATTTTTCCACTGTTTTAGATGTCACAGGTATGGATTTTCCGGTTAAAGTTAATAATAAGAGTATTGAAAGATTCGAAGATAGGAATGATATTTCAATTGATGTTTACGGTTTAGAGAGTACATTTGAGAAGGGTTAAATGAAGTATGAAGTGATTGGTCCATTGCGATACTCACAGAGAAGACTCCGGAGACATGTCAATTTGTTGTTTATAACTGATGACTCCGGTAATGGTCACTATTGTTGGATCAAAGATCTTTCAAGATTAGTTTCTAATCAACTATCAGCTCATAGACAGAAAAAATATTTTTGTGACGGATGTTTGATATATTTTTCTGATGAGAGATTGCTTTTACGTCATAATATGTATGATTGTAATCACATTAGTACCACAACACCAACTACTAATTTAAAGATCAATAAATATGGTAGAATGGTTGCGGAAAATAAACTAATGTTTGAAAACTTTGAGAGACAAATGAGGGTGCCATTTGTAGTGTATGCTGATTTTGAATCAGTGCTTAAACCGATTCATGTGAATGAGCCAAATCCTGAAAGTTCATACACGATTAAAACATTCAAACATGCCCCATATTCATTTGCTTATTTGATAAAGTGTTCATATAATGATGATTTGTCAAAATTTGTTACATATAGGGGTGTAGATGCAGCTCAGAAATTTGTGAGTAGCATTGAAGATGATTTGAAAGAGATACATGAAAATCATCTCAGAAACCCTAAACCAATGGATACACAAACTGTTGAAGAAGAAGAACAGTTTGCTGCAGCCAGAACTTGTGGTATATGTAATAAAGCATTTACTGATGGTGAAGTCAAAGTAAGAGATCATTGTCATGTCACAGGAAAGAAAAGATCACATGCCGCTCACTCGAAATGTAATTTAAATTTCAAAATACCAAACTTCATACCTATCATTTTTCATAATTTAAGTGGTTATGATTGTCATTTATTCATAAAAGAATTGTATAGGAATAAAGAGAAAGTTGATGTTATCCCGCAAACTAAAGAGAAATATATATCTTTCACGAAGCATCTCTTTACACACAGCTATACCGATAAAGATGGTGTGGTTAGGAAGAATTATCTCAAAATGAGATTTATCGATAGTTATAAATTTATGACTAATTCGTTGGAGAAGTTGGGTGCAAACTTGACCTCCGATCAATGTTTGGAGATGCACAAACATTTCCCACAAATTGAGAAATTCAATTTGATGAGACAGAAAGGTGTATTTCCATATAGTTTTGTTGATGACATCGACAAATTGAATTATTCATTACTTCCGACAAAAAATCAGTTTTATGACACACTCAATTGTGAACATATATCGGAAACTGATTATGATAGGGCTAGAAATGTTTGGAATTTATTCGAGTGTCAGAATTTGGGGGAATACTCTGATTTGTATTTGAAGTCGGATGTATTGCTACTATGTGATATTTTTGAAAACTTCCGCACCACAAGTTTAGAGATATATAACTCAGATCCGGCACAATATTACACTGCACCTGGATTATCATGGGATGCCATGTTGAAGTTCACTAATGTTGAATTGGAGTTACTAACTGACATTGATATGATTCAATTTTTTCAAAAAGGTATACGAGGTGGAATTAGTCAATGTAGCGAGAGGAAACATATAGCAAATAATAGATTTTTACCGAATTATAATCCCAATGAACCTTCCACATTCATTACATATTTAGATGCAACAAATCTATACGGTCACAGTATGTCACAACCTCTACCAACAAGTGAATTTACATGGTTGACACCAACTGAAATTCTTAATCTTGATGTGATGGATGTGAGTACTGATAGTCCGTATGGGTATGTATTTGAAGTGGACATTCATTATCCACAAGAGTTGCATGATAAACATTCTGACCTTCCATTTTTAGTCGAAAAAATAATACCACCTCGTACACAATCGAAAATTCCCAAATTAATTCCAAGTTTGAATGATAAAAGAAAATATATTGTTCATTATAGGAATCTACAGCAAGCTGTCAAAAATGGATTGATTGTAATGAATACACATAGAGTATTGAAATTCAAACAATCATGCTGGATGAAACCCTATATAGATCTTAATACTGAAATGCGTAATAGGTCTAACAACAAATCTGTTAAAGATTTCTATAAACTAATGAATAATGCGGTATATGGAAAGACAATGGAGAATGTAGATAATCGAATTGATGTTAGACTCGTTACACATTGGGAAAATATAAAGAAAAATATAGGTGCCAGCACTCTCATAGCCAAACCAAATTTCAAAAATTGTTCAATTTTCACTGATAATTTCGTTGCCATTCAATTTGGTAGAGTGAAGGTTCATTACGATAAACCATTATATTTGGGATGTTCCATATTAGAATTATCTAAAACAGTCATGTATGACTTTTTCTATGGATGCATCAAACAACACTTTGATGAAAATGTCTCTTTACTTTACACAGATACCGACTCGCTCATTCTTAAAGTAAACACAGAAAATTTTTATGAATTCATAAAAACTAACATAAGTAGATTTGATACATCCAATTACAGTATAGTTAACCAATTCAATATTCCAGTAACAAGTTCAGTCTTGGGTAACTTCAAAGATGAATTTCCAAATGATCCAATCATGAGTTTTTATGGTACAGGTGCTAAAGCATATTATGTGAAATCTGTTGATGGTGAATTTAAGAAAGCCAAAGGGGTTAAACGATCGGTAATAAAGAATGAATTGACATGCGAAGATTATCAAAAAATCGTCGAACAAGGTGGTATGATATTCAGAAAGATGAATTCATTTAGGAGCGTGTTGCATGATATGTATACTGAATTGAAAAATAAAGTTGCATTATCATACCACGACGATAAACGATTCATCATTCCGAATACTACCCACACTCTTCCTTGGGGTCATAATGATATTGAATTTTATGAAAACGATCCAAATGAGAACATTCGTTGGATAAGTAATATTATTCAACAATCACAATCTCAGGAGACTCCATTGGATCAATTGATTAATTTATTATCTGCCGAGATCAATGATTGAAGTATCATTCAATATCTTCAAAACCGGAAAATTCAATATGACAGAAGTATTGTGATATTAATGTATTATGTATGTATGTATATGTATTACTGTAATGAAAATAAAATGATTAAAATTTTATTTGTATTATTTCTATTTCCCTAATCGATTACTGCAATATATAGTATAATGTAAATGAAAGGAATATCAGTTTGAAAAGAATCATCGTGGGTGCACAATGTCTAAAACAATCGATAAATTTGGCAGAAAAAAAAAATGGGGTGGTAATGTCATCCGAGGTCCATCCGGCAATGGATTTAAATTAACAAAAGATGGTCATTATGACATGCAAAGAAAAATATTGAAAAATACAAGCAAACCAATTGACAAGAGTGATTGTGTAACTATATCATACCTTGAGGGGGAAATTAACGGAACAAAGGAGGTTATACTTCTAGCCCTACAAGCTGCAATACAATCCACAATAGGCGATATTGCTCGCGATGCCCGTCAAGCATTTGACGATAAAATTGCAGAGGCTCGGATAACTTTCACTCGTAAATTTGACAAACTTACAAATGATGTAGACATAAAAATGTCTGACATAACAGCGTCTACAAATAAAAAATTTGATGCTATGTCAAACATAACAGCGACTACAATGAAAAAGTATGATGTACTGGAAGAGAGAGTTGAAGTTTTGGAGAAAAGCCATAAAGTCAGGCCATCAGGTGGACTGGGATATCCAGGACTGAACATTGATCCAAATATTAGAATAATAGAACCAAAACCAAAAGCAACAGATGACGTATCAATTGAACCAACATGGTGAATAGTGAAGTGGAATAGCCTGCCTGGGAAGGGCCTGATTAAGTTAGGTTAGGAAAAAAAAAATGTGTATTTGAAAAATTAATAATGAACTGTTAAAATTTGAAAAAAAAAATTCATTTGAAAAAAAAAAAAGCAAATTTGAAAAAAATTTTTTGAAATTTGAAAATAAATTTTAAAATTGAAAAAAATTTTTATTTTCAAAACCCTATACCCTCTTGCCCCCCCCCCACCGCCTCCTTCTTATTATTTTTTCTAGTTTTTTTCTAGTTTTGCCATTGCCAAAATTAAATTCTCTACAACTTTTGTCATTACTATTTTTCGTGTAAAATTGAAAATAAGTGTAATAAATTTAATATTACATAATGAGATTACAACCCGTTCTTTTCTCGAAAAATATCAATCCTGCGAAAAAATTATCAGAGACCAAATTTGTTGGAAATTAAATTCTCTACAACTTTTGTCATCACTATTTTCCATGTAAAATTGAAAATAAGTGTAATAAATTCAATATTACATAATGAGATTACAACCCGTTCTTTTCTCGAAAAATATCAATCCTGCGAAAAAATTAATAGAGACCAAATTTGTTGGAAATTAAATTCTCTACAACTTTTGTCATTACTATTTTTCGTGTAAAATTGAAAATAAGTGTAATAAATTCAATATTATAATAATGAGATTCCACCACTCATTTCTCAAAAAATATCGATTCTACATACACACTGAACATTAAATACCCCCATTATTGATTTTAATAATATAGATTTACAAAAAATAAAGATTTTTTTCTCCAGTCACAATTCAAGTAGATGACCAATGCCGGTTCTATGACTGAGGATGACCAATGCCGGTTCTATGACTAAAAATTTTTAATTTTATGTTTCATTAAAAAAAAATTTTAACAACACACTGTAGTCCCCGCCCACTCTCCTCCACTTTTAGCCCCGCCCCCTTCCCATCATTGCTCGCCTCACCCCACAATTGCGCATGCGCGCCCCCACCTCACTCCCACCACTCCCACTTCTGCCTACACCCCGAGGAGCACACTTCTCGGCATTCAGTACGACAAGTCTTCTCATCGAGTGCAGTCCAGCTACAGCAGTCTACTACAACATCAGTCTAATACAGCAGTCTTCTACAGTCTACAACAAGCGAATTTTGAGTAAGTTATCAATGTTACTTTTTCATAACAACTAACTTTGTATTATTTTACATTTTCAGAATGGAAAACTACACGCAGGAAATCGACAACGCTGTGGCATCGATCATACCTGTGGATGTTGAGGTGGAGCGACCAGGCAGGTCCAAGAGGTGAAGGCCTCAACTTCGGGTGGTGTGCAGCGGCCACGCAGCCCTGTCTCATTCCAGGAAGACAGGGTTGTTAACAAAGCCAAGCGGCAATCTGCAGCTAAGGTTGGTCCTATTCAAAGGTATAGGAGTAAATGCAATAGGACTAACCCTTATGCAGGTAGTTGGTCGACCGCCAAAAGGAATCCTCCGAGACGTCCCACACCGCTCGCATTGACAGTGGAAAGACGGAGGGCATATAAGCCGGTGCCGAGGGTGCCATCTCCAGGTGAAATCCCCACCCAATTTGCACTATTAGCGATGTTGACACCCATGGAACTCACACCGGTGCCTGATCCTGCCATGGAGGTCGTGCCACCAGTGTCGAAGCCTGCCGGGGAGATCGCGCCACAAGTGCCACCAGTGCCGGAGCCTATCGGAGAGGTTAACCCCCAGGAGATGGAAACTTTCCTACAGAGGTGTAGGGATGTTGCACTCGCTTCACGAAATAGTGAGGCCGCGTTGGCTAGCATTTCCCGGGAGGAGAATGAAATTGCTAGCCAACGGCGCGAGTTGTTAATGAGGATGGCCGAGGTAGATCGAAGGACTGCAGCTCTGAAGGAAAGGCGGAAGGCAGAGACCTCTTCGATAGAGCTCAATAATGAACTAAAAATATTTATAAAGAAATTTTTGAATAAAGGGAAATAGTTTTTAGGTCAACTAGGATAGTTTTAGGATAATTAGGTAGCATGGTAGTTTTAGGTTTGTAATTATAATTTTAGGAATAAAAAACAAAAAAAAACAAATGAAAAAAGAAGTGAAATAAAGGGTGTACATTGTTTTGGTTTGGTACACATTGAACAATGCGATGGTTGGAGCATTTTTCTTCACTTCGTCTTTTCATTATTTTTCTTTTTTTCAATTTCAATTCCAAGTTCTTTCATCCCCACTCCTCCCCACTCCCTTTCAAAAGTATAAAAGTAGGAATTATCTGTTGGAATATTCAGTTGATCAGCCACCTCCAACATGGAACCTGATTCAACTACTGAGCCCTATAGTGTCCCGGAGCCTCAGATGCCTTACTGTGCATATATACAGGAAGGATTCGTGGACTCCACAACGGCACCTCATGACATTCCCTTCGAATTCATGAATAATGACTACAGGGTGCAGGTTCAGCATGTCACTGGGAGTGATGAAGCTGACTTATCGGACGGGGATTATCCGGATCCCTACCAATGGGATGACGAATGGGGTGACCCACCGCCTGTAGACATCACATATGAGGATGACGACGACGACGACGATGACGCTGGCGACATCAGACTTCCACCATCCCCAATCCTTATCGAGGACAGTCTTCCGCCATCTCCCATCCTAATTGATGACGATGATGTCCTAAATTCCGACGACGATATGTAATCGTTTCCCTGTTTCTCCCACCCTTTCCTTTCCTTTCCTTTCCTTTCCTTTCCTTTCCTTTCCTTCCACGGAGTACACACTTTTTTGGTTGGTGTACACGAGGCACTGCGAGGCTTGGGCAGTGTCTTCCTCCCTCTCTCTTATTAGTTTTTCATAATAATCACTTAGAATTTCTCATAATAATCGCTCAGAGTTTCATGAAGATCGTCATTTTTAATGTTTTCGAATCTCAAACACTGTTCTACATTTACACTTCACCCCCTCCGTTTTATTTCTTCCAATATAAATATAGTATCAATCCCAGTTCTACATCATTCTTCCACAATGTCGATTGCTGATTCCACCACCGAACCGATGAGTGTACCAGAGTCTTCTATGATGAGTACAGGACCCATCCAGGTACATGAAATAGATTCTACGTTTGATCATTTCAGTACAACCTTCGCAGAAATGCTGCAACGCATCTACGATCTTCCTGATGATTTCCCGGAACGTATGCAAGAGGAAGTAGATGAGTTAGACGATTTACAGGATAACGAGCTAGATGATCATGCGGACGACATAATTAGTATATCATCTGATTCAGATGAATCTGATGAATATGAGGACGACATCATCAGTATATCATCAGATACAGATGATTCAGATGATGACACCATCATGATTGTTTCTGATGATGAAGAGCGTTAGTCCATACCATTGTATGGATTAATAGGAAAAACAGCCCTTTTAAGGGCTACAATTAAAGACAATAAACAACTATTTTCAGAGCTATCATTATACTTTCAATCAGAAATAGGTTAACACTATAGTCAAAACTTATGTGAAAGTATCATCATCCAACTCTGTAGTACTCATCATTATATTCAATGATTGAGAAAATATCAACTTCGACTTTTCAGTCAAAGTAGTACTCATCATATACACAGATATTCGATGATAAACCAAATCCTAACTTCGACTTTTTAGTCAAAGTAGTCATTTATCACATAATCTGTGAATTCTACTACTACCGTTTGTGTGAATAATGTAGCCCTGAAAAGGGCTGTTGTTTTTTTTTGACCAGTAGGTCCACGGTTATTGTGCCACAGGTTGGACATTATTACATATAATACATGTAGATACTCGGGTGAAGTTTGTTAGTGGCCTCTCGCAAGCTTCACACCAATTTTGTCCCATTTCCATAATTGAGACAGTGTTGTGGGTGTTGACATGGGCATACCACCCTCCATTATTGTTTCTATGCGAATAAAACCGAAAGCAGCACCAGCATAGTTTTTTGTTCTCTCCATCTATTGTGCTGATCAATACGTATGCATCCATTGCACAATACAAATCCAAGGGATCTTCCAATGTCTCACTGACATTGAGCGTTCGCATACCGATCCTCAAAGCACCATCGCCTTCAGTTGTGTCAGCTTCTATCCCTTCATCATCTCCTTCTTCATCCATGACCCTCTCAAACTCCATCACGTCATCATCTTCGTCGCTTTGGTTGGCCTCGTTTTCAACTTCGTCTATCTCATCTTCATCGACTCCAACATCTTCTGCTTCAACTATCACTTCCTCTAGCGGAACATTGACATCATCATCATCTGATTCGTCTATCCAATTGTTTTCATCAACAGCAGATATTCTATTTAATGCAGCATTTATTTTTGCAGAATTCATCTTGTTGTTGTTTGCTCACAGTTGTAGAGAGTGAATGAATGAACTTCAGGATCGCAAGTCGACTTATACGATTGAATAGGAAACGGAAGTGGTACGACTCCCACCTATCACTTGACTCGTTTTAAGTGGGAGGGAAGGATATGGCATCTCTAGTCGATGAAAGAGTGGGCTAGTTGACGAAAGAGCGCATGCGCTAGTTTATTTTCTTCTATAAAAGGTGAAGTATCAGTAACATCATCACCTTTCCTATCCACATTCTATTGCTATCACATGTCATTCCTCCAAACCTAAATAATCATTATCATGAGCTCCATGCCACTATTGATTGCTGAAGATGGTTCACCACTTGTTGATATCGATCACACTAATTTTGAAAATATTCCAGTATTACATTTACAGTCTCAAGACTCGATAAGTGATTTTGATATTAGCGACTTCGTTAACTTCGCAGATGTGCCGGAACCAATTCAACAAATTATCGTTGAAACTCCAATCATTTCACAATCATCATCATCCAAACACCCTTCATCTACCCCCCTCTTGGTGTTGATAAAAAATCCAGAACTATCAAAAGGAAGGTTAATAATGCATCTTCATCGATTGTCACTGAGTTGAAAGAAAAAAAACAATCGAAAAGTGGTTTGCAGGAGAAAAAGCCCACAACGAAAAGTGACAGATCGAAGAGGAAGACAAAATGTGAACCCAAAGAAATGAAGGGTGATTTGATGACTGAATCGCTATCTTCTTTCACTCCATTACTTCGGTTTGGAGATATGAAAAAGAAAGCGAAATGCCGTCTTGTAAAGGCGCAAAAGGCTATTGCTGAACATGAAAAGAGTGAGCAAGCTATTAGTGTCAATAAGGACACTCTTCAAGCATTAGATGCTAAGATTGCATTAGCGAAAATTGAATTGGCTAACATGAGCAAAGAAGCAGATGAACTACGTTCAAAAATCATGAAAGATAACAAATTCAATCAACGTTCGAGAATGCAAGCACAGGCAGAGCTTGAGGAGTCGACTCGACTTTATGAGACGGCATTATCAGTGAGAGATAATTGGCGAAAAGAGTTGGAGAAAGCATTTCAAAGTGACAGCGATTAGTTTTGGGAATGGTATTGTGTTCTCAATATTGTGAGTTGAAAAAAAATTTAAGCGGGAATGGAGTATACAATTAATTTGGTTTGGTATACACAGAACATTGCGAATGGTTGGGGCAATGTTTACCGCTGCAATATTTTTTCAATTCACTTACATATAATTGAAACGAAAACAATAATGAACTTTAACATTACTTTATTCATAAATACATTATTAGATACATTTAAAGCATATTTGATTCATCAATCCAAGAATTCTGTTCACTAGGAAGTCCTAACCACTTTACATATACTTTATTTTTCCTTTTCTTCAGCACTTTCTCGATCAGATATACGTCAGGATTTTCGGTTCGCAATAACTCTTCTTCGTAAAAACATCCTCTAATAGGTTGTTCATTCATTCAATAGGTTGTTCGCAGTGTAAGACTTTTCAAAAATATTTTTGTATTTACTTATTCGTACAATATCATTCAATCGGAATTTGGGTTTACTTTGTTTTTTTCCAACTCCATTGATACCTTTGAATATCAATCTTGTTGATGGATCAACATTAATGGGTGCCATACCTATTGTACGATGAACTTTATTGTTATATCTACTAGTTATAGTTGGAAGAATATCAAGCCATTTGTGGTGACCTCTCATCGAAAATTCCTTATAGAGCCACCCCTTTATTGTACGAATCACTCTTTCTGCTATAGCTGCCTTCTTTGTGCTAAATGTTGAATAATGATTGATATTATATTCTCGCATGAGAGATGAGAAGCTTTTATTGAAAAATTCTTTCCCTTGATCGCTTTGTATGTATTTGGGGGAGTATTTGGCTTCTTTCAGTACATGTTTCATTGCATTAGTTACTGTACTACCTGTTTTATCTTTAACAGCTACAGTCCACAGATATTTGAAGTAACAATCTATCACTACAAGTATATATCGGTATCCTTCATTACTTTTTGCATAAGGTTGCAGTTCAGCTAAATCTATTTGCCATAGATCTGCAAAACCTTTGATGGTGGTTATTCTTCTACGAAAATTACGTCTTGCAGGTCTATGTAATTCATTAACAACTTGTCGTTTGACATCACTTATTTCATTAGTCATTCTATTTCAATATGATTAAAGAGAAAATGTGATAATGTTACTGCATTGAATGATGATGTGACAGTGATCATTACATGTGAATATGTTAATATATTATACCTTCTTCACGTAATTCTTCAATTATTGAAATTATTTCATTGTCATGTCCTGTATGACCAGCTGACTTTGAAGCTACCAATAATCGTAGGCGAGCAATTAACTCTTTCGGTGAATTCCAGTACACATAATTCACAGGTTTAGAATTATATATTTTCTCCATTTTCACTCGTTTGAGTGCTCCACCAATTTTACTTCTACTTCTTATTGGATATTGTCGTGAGTCTAATAGAGGTTTGATAACTTCACGAAATTTTTTAGAATTTGTATTTTTAAAACCATTCTTCTGATGATATTGTTTATATGGAGCATTCGTTATTTTCAATATTTTGGAATATACTTGACGAGTTTCTTCATTATCAACATCTCGTGGATTCTTCAAAAAGATCATATCATACAATTCTGGACTACCTGCGCATTCATATTTTTTCACTTTATTAGCATCCCAAAATGAAATGTTTCCATCTTTGAAATGCACCACTAGACTTCCCATTTTCAGCTTTTGTGTAATAGGATCCATACGTACGCCAAATGTTCCATCATATGCTGGATTTCTAGATTTCACATTATTCAAATGTTTCATCAAAACATCTTCACCACTTTCATTCATATCAGGTGAGGTGTCAGGATCCGAGGAATCGATGTGGGACGATGATGGTGTTTCGAATAGAGTTGTTCTCATATCGTCTTGAAGTGTGCTCGTGTCACTATTCACAGATGATACACTAGCAAAAGATTGTTTTCTTCCTATTGGAGTACTCATGGGATAATTTGAAGTAGATTGAACAGTTCCATGATTTGGTGATAACACTGGTGATTTAGAAGTAGCGTTTGATGATAAAACATTCAATGGTTTCATTATGGGCTCATACAATCTTTCAAGAGTCGTACGATTTTCAATATTATCATTCTTGATAGAGTTGAATTTCTGCCTGACAGCTTCTGTTGTCTCTACTAGTTGACGTTTCAAATTCATTTCATTGTTTTTATTTTCAGAATCTTTTTTTGTATTCATAATGCCCTTTTTTTAAATTATAGCCTAATTCGCTGACGAAGTGACCTCTACAATATTCAGTGATCGAATAAGTGTAGAAAACAAGATCATGGGTATATAAAACTATCGAATCCTTTGCGATATCTACCTTCATCTATTTTTCTATCCTTATCAATGACTAGAAATCCATATTGGTCCTCCCAGCATTTAACACACATCAATTGGAATTGTTTGAATGTTACATCGGGTGAAACATGATCTGAATAAATGTGATGTAAATTCGTCTCATCTTGTTTGAACATCAAAATGAAATTGGTATTGTCACGCACTAACTGTTTGGGTACCCGTGAATATGTCTGTGCTAGATAAAAACAATCAACATCCTTATGACGTCCCATACAGAAATATGATCTAATAATATCTTGCTTTTCACATATCACATCATCGAAAATGAAAATAGAAGTAGGCTTAGCGTCGGAGGGTTCCACTATTTCTGCATTATTGCTGAATGTATAGAAACCTAATCCTTTTATAGGTTCCAAAACACTTCGCAAGTACTGATATTTAGGTTGATTGAGTGATTTCGAATAGAGATACACATTTCTAAATCTCAGTCCTTGTGGATGTGTTAATAGTGATATCATTGCATTCGTCTTTCCACAATTTGAAGGTCCTATAATGAGTCCTCGAACTGATGATGGAAGTAGTGGACCATGTCTGAATACCTTTTGTCCATTCAATCCACACCCAAATTTCTCATCTAGATTATCTACAGCAAACTTTTCTTTCTGTTTTACAATGCGCATCGTGCCGTGGTTGGAGACTATATAAATGTTATTAGCTTATTCATTTCAATGTGTACCATCAAACGATACGGACGTATTGAAAGTGATCGTAAAATTAAAAGAGGTTGTGGTTTTGTTAATGATTTAATAAACAAACTTCCTTTCGAATTACATCTACCCGGAGGTTATCAATACTGTGGACCAGGTACAAAATTGAAACAACGTTTAGCTCGTAACGATCCTGGAATCAATAAATTAGATATTGAATGCAAAAAACACGATATTCAATATTCTAAGCATCCATCCGATCTTGCAGCAAGACATTTAGCCGACAAAGAACTTGAATACAGCGCTTGGGATAGGGTTAAATTGAAGGACGCGAGTATTGGGGAAAGAGCAGCTGCATTACTTGTCACCAACATTATGAAAGCGAAAAGACATATGGGCATGGGTTGTAGTACCAATAAGAAAAAATGTAAGAGGAAACAAACGAAGAAAAATAAAATAAAAAAGTTGCATTTGGTGCTGGGATAGTCCATAAAGTGCGAAATGTATTGAAGAAAGCTGGTGGGAATCAATTTGTGACGAATAATAGCAAAAAAGCTATTACTGTGGCATTGCAGGCGGCACGTAAATACCTTAAAGCTGCCGGTGGAAAGAAGAAAATCCGCACACCACGCATAATTCCTGTTCCCAAGATCGGTGGACTTTTACCATTGATACCAATTTTTGCTGGACTATCCGCACTAGGAAGTTTGGCGGAAGCCGCTGCTGGTATTACCAAGGCCGTGAATTCGGCAAAAGCCAGCAGAGCGGCTTTAATGGAAGCCAATCGTCACAATAAAACCATGGAGGCTGTAGCATTAGGCAAACGCGGAAGTGGAATATATCTCAAACCATACCGTAAAGGTTTAGTACTATATTTAAAACCATACAAAGCCACAAACAAAACAAAAAACTAATTGAACCCCTACCTCAGAGGCCTCTTACTGATCTCGATCTCAGTTATTATGCACAAAAAATGAAAATTCCACATTTTCGTGGTGTTTTTATGCGTGATAGATTACCATCTTCAGGTCCAAAACAAAACGAGACAGCTATTGTTAATTTAGATGGAATAAGTGGACCAGGAACACATTGGGTGGCATATAAAAAATGTGGGAAAGAAGTCACATATTTCGATAGTTTTGGAGATCTACCCCCACCATTGGAATTGACTCGATTCTTTCGAAAATGTTCGAATGTAAAAATCAAATATAACTATGATCGACAACAGAAATTTAATACAGTTCTCTGTGGTCACTTGTGCTTGCAGTTTCTCTCTAAATAATTTTCCAAATAAAAATGGATTCAACACCAAAACTGGATCGGGAGGCTATCAAGGGAATGGGGTTTTCACTTAGAATGTTTTCAAAATATGGTACCTTGAAAAAAATGGATAAAGTGATGCTTGCAAATATGCCTAAGGAAGTGATACTTGCATGTGTTGCACATGAGATTGCATATGTTTGGGAAAAGTTGCCTAAGCATCTGCAAGATGACATCGATATAATGAAACATAGATATTGTTATGAGCACCACCACCACGATCAAAATTCAGAATCGGATGTTAATGACGGTCCTATACCTCGGAAATCTATGTGTTGTATTTGTAATATAGAGGATGTGAATATTGGTATCAATAAAAATGATACTTATTACAATACAACACCTTCCAAAAAGTGTAAATTGTCTCAAATGTGCTGTTGCTGTGTACAATAATAAATTGAAATGTGTTTCAAAATATTCATCAGTCATGTCACGAAAGGTCGAGCTACAAGCTGTCGGGACAAGTGTCTTGAGTGCGGATATTTTTCCACCAATTGAATTGGATAGGAACAGTCGTTATGGATTAGGACTTTTGGGATTCTATGGATGCAATACAATCAATAATATAACTGAAGCTAATAACTTAGTTAGTTTTAGAATCAGTAATGACAACTCATCGATACCCCAAAAGTTGACAATTGAAATTCCATGTGGTGCTTATGAAATAGAAGAGATCAATGCCGTCATACAGAAACATATCATGTTCAGATTGTTTCATGATAAAAAACCAAATGATGTCGTTGCAGATGATATTTCCTATCTACACGCCAATAATAATACATTCAAATGTGAAATGCGATCCAAATATGAAATTGATCTGACACATCCAAATTCAATAGCAGAAATGATGGGGTTCGCTCATGAAATATTTCCACCAAATCAGATACATGAATCATCATTACCAATAAACATTACAACTGTGAGACTTATCCGCTTAGATTGCAATATAATATCTGGTTCATATATAAATGGTGAAGAATCCCACATTCTTTTCTCATTCGATATTGATGTTGAACCTGGCTACAATCTTACTAAAGAACCACACAGTATTATATATATGCCTGTCAGTCCAGAAGGTCGTCAATTGATTCACAACATTACAGTGCGTATTTTGGATGAAAAAAATAACCTTATCGATTTTGGAAGTGAAGAAGACATTTTCATTATTTTGGAATTGAAGAAAATCGAATAACTGTTGTTATGGGTTTCATATATAATAGACAAAATCGCATTGAACAATCCCAAACGAGTTGCACTATCAAAAAGAAAGGTGTGCATAAAAAGAAGCTCATTCCACAAGTGTATGCTAAACAGTTAGCACATAACGCTCTGTCTGTGAGTGATCTTAAATTTTTGAAATCGATTGGATTGAAAGTGAGAAAATAACAATGGTGCTCGAAACAAACAATGAAAAGTTGAATATATTCAATGAACCAGTGCTCGATCATTCTCTCATAAGTTTACATGAGCACACATATAAGCCCTATGGATCACCGCTATTCAGGAATTCGGATGAAATCAGAATTGCAATCAATAATCAAGATGTTATACTAGATATTGCCGAGAGCTTCATTTACATAGAAGGTAAATTCACCCCCAAAGATGTAGCGAAAACATGCTATCTCTCGAATAATGCAATTGCATTTCTCTTTGACGAAATTCGTTATGAAATGGGTGGTGAACAAGTGGCTGTTGTTAGAAAACCTGGGATAACATCTACAATGAAAACCATGATATCATTTGGACAATCTCATGCTAACACATTATTGACATCTGGTTGGGGACTTTCACAATTGAAGCAAGATATCTTGGATACAAACAGTCATGTTTTTAGTGGAAAACTACCACTGAAATATTTGATGGGTTTTGCTGAAGATTACAACAAAAGTATCTTGAATGCCAAACAGGAATTGATTTTGATTATCGCTCGATCATTCAAAAACTCATATATAGGTGAGGTTGATGCTGATTTGGAAATAAATAAAATAGAATGGAAAATAAGACATATTGTACCAGATAATAAACACAAGCTCAAACTTTTGAGTAGAATAAACAAAAGCGGTCTGAATGCCAAAATCAAGTTGGCGTATCGTATGTGGGACCTCTATGAACTACCATCATAACGTGGGACTTCTTCAGATATATGGGCCATCAAAACAACTAACGCATTGGAAACTCCTCGTTTTGTCATCATCGCATTCCAAAGTACTACCACATCTGAAGATAGAACACAGGATATTACAAAATTCACAACTGCTGATATCAATAGTATTCGAGTATACTTGAATTCTGAAGTTTATCCATATGAGCGTTGGAATTTGAATTTCGATAAAAAACTTGATGCTCCTGCTTATTATGCTTTTGAGAGTTTCCAGCGAAGTTATTATGATAAAGATATGAGTGAACCTCTGATGGACATTGGACAATTTAGAGAGAATCCACTATTCGTCATCGATTGTTCTCATCAACCGAATGCAACAAAATCATCAACTATTGATATAAAGATTGAGTTTGAGACGAGGAAGACCAAGTTTCCAGACAACACTAAAGTATATGCATTAATTTTGCATGATACGGTTTTAACATACAATGCATTGGATGGTTGAGTTCATAGCAGATATTGACATTTTTTTTTCACTCTATCATGTACTGTTTTATGATCTTTTTTTTCTTATTTGTAACTGACTTATATCATGTATTGTATTTTATATCATATTTATTGTTTTGTAATCATTTTCTATTGTATTTCATGAGATTTAAATAAATAAAACATGAAAATAATACAAAGTTTTTTATTTGACATTATTTATGATTTACAGGAACATACAGACTATCTAAAATGACTTCTTCCTCATAATCATCATTTTCGCGACCATCTTCAATTTCCTCTCGATTTTCATCATTCAATTCAAAGTGATGAATAATCCATTCTGGCAAGTATGGTTGGAGGCTATACAGGAATCTTCTTAGGTTCAGTTCAATCATAACCTCACAAAGTTGCCACAATTCCAATTCATTATCCAAAAATTTGTTACAAACTTCTGCACCACTCCAATACTTCTCAGCATCACGAAGGCATAATTCGATTTGTTTTTCATCATAGCATACACTCATATCATAATTGCTTGCATGTTCGGCTCCATCACCCAACACCTTCAATTTAGACGACAAATGTTGAACCGATGATTTGAGATCTACAACATCGACCCAATCTTGACTTGCGTACTGCATCCACATCTTTAAATGGTGGAAGTGAAATTGAATAAAAAAAACAATAAGCAACCTCCATTTTTTCAGTGATATAATACTCACATTCCCATTTTACTTGTAGTTACAAAGTGAGTGTATTCAACTGAGTTAGTAATGTTTATATTTCCATATAATTATTATCATCTAATATATGAATATTATAAAACAATAAGAAATTCATTATAATTACTATTATTATTCAATCATATTGAATTTGACTAGAGTTAGCGTTTTCACACCAAAAAAACTTCGTAAGCTATGACCTAAAGAAATTCACTATAAATTATTACTATTATTATTCAATCATATTGAATTTGACTAGAGATCGCGTTTTCATGCCAGCAAAACTTTGTTGGCTCTGTCCTAAATACATCATCGTATATTTACCACCTGATGAGTTGATACAAGATATATCGTCATCACTGAATTGCAACGAAATACGTTTTGGTAGCCATGTTTTAAATAATTTATCATTGCTCACATCTTGCAAAGTTAATAAAATTGATTTACCAAATCGTGTAGAATAAGTTGACATATTTTTAATTATGAACACTTCATCAATTGGCAATGATGATAAGGCCTTTTGCTCTACTATTTCAACCTCCTGTACAATCAAATTATTAATTTTATTCAAGTCTACTTTTGAAACGGACATGATGAAAACATATATGAAAATATAAACAATTTCCAACAGACAAATACACTCACCGTCTTCCTTCTATTACGAACTGAATAACACTCTACCAATTGCTAACTGCTGCAGATATATTCGTCTACTGATTTCATAGTGTGCCAGGCATTTCTTTTATATTAAACAGTGCGAGTCACCCCCACCATGAAACCATGAAAGGTTCACATTGCTAGTTGCTATCCACTAGAGATGCCTGACGTCACAGCCAAGCCCATCTCCCAACTTGATGCGATAACAGTTGCCGGTACGAGCAAGCAGTGGTCGTTGCAGTCTCGGAGAGGGTACACGTTAGGCAGACGGTCCTCGGCTGCCGTGGCGTCACTCCACTACTAACTTGGTGCCCTCACACCGATGGAGCATTTATTACTTGGAGGATCTTCGAAGTATGCAGACGTATGTTTGTACATAGACAAACAAGCACATGATGAAACCCTGTACCGTGCATTCTCCTACACACACACACATAAACACACAAAATCTCATATGAAAAAAAATCTGAACGATCCATGCACCAGACACTTCAAGGTCACAACGCCTTGACTTCACTGCACAACAAAAAAAGCAAATAACACGTCATATTGGTGGGGGGAGGATTAGAACCGGGAAAAAAATTCTGAACGATCCATACACCACACCCTTCAAGGTCACATCACCTTGACTTCACCAAACAACAACCAATAAAAAAAGCAATTAATACGTCATAGTGGTGGGGGGAGGCCGAGAATCAGCTGTAAACAACTACTTACAAATAACGTTTTGCTCTGGTGGTCGAGAAGGACTGCATCAGGCTTAGTAGCTTGTATGAGCCTGAGGGTGAGGAACGGATAGTTTCAATAAATTCGCCCCTTCTCGTTCCCCACAACGGATTCAATATCTCCCGGAGCGTATGTTATGTTACGCTGAATAGCACGTGCACAATCACCACCAAATATAATTTTTGATCGTATTCTCCATGATCATGATAAATGAGTCACGAAATTCACCTTGTGGAACTTTCGTATTTGACCTTACGAACCGCCTTCACTTTGGATCATATTGTTTCCACGTGATTCAACATTGGTGAGTGAGAAGCTAACCAACCGCAGTAGTGTTGCTGGTGTCCTGTCATGAACTACTTTACGGCGGTTGTGACAAGGAACATTGTCGACAACAACTACTAGATTCTCCAGTCCATTATCCGAGTCTTGCCATCTTTGCATAATGGTTTCATGACTGAATGATCTTTTGTTTTGCTCCAGAGCTAACAAACCTGCTGCCAAAATTGCACGAATTGGATGTACATTCGGAACTTTGCTTGCTGTTTCCAGCTTTAGAACGTCTTTCCTTATGCCTACAGGATAGATTAAAGTTAGTCTAATCAAGCCAATCCATTTGTTTTTCTTTTTGTATGGGTTGGTTTGAGGTTAGAACATACTTGGCTCGTCTTGCCTAATTTGCAATTGCATTCATCGTTGCAGGTTCATAACGGACTCTATCCTCAAGGAATTTTTCAATAGTTTGAACAAAAACAGTTTCTTGAAAAGTTCTCGTATTTGTTTTAGGGTAAGATCAATACCATTCTGTATCCAGCTTTCATTCACATTAGTTTCTCCTTCTGTGAAAACTTTTGGCTCCCTAACCCCTTTGAGGTATAATCCTATCAATAATTTCGATAGAATAAACGAAATCTAGAGGGTCACAAACTTCGTTAATCATTACCACAAGAATTAAATCATTGAAAAAACCACTGGAAGAGTCATTGACACCGTTGAGAAATTCACCAATACATATAATAAAACTCTATGTGCGGTATGTAAATAAAACATATTCGAGAGAACCATAATGCGGAGTCTTTAATATTTAATAAAACTCAAAACTATAATTTTCGAATTCTCGTACTTTTATTTATGTGTTTTTGCGTGCTAATCTCAGAAACCACTCAACCGATTCGGATGAAATGTATTATTCATTTAACACTCAGTGTTTATTATAAAGAAATCGGTTCATAATAAAAAAAATATGTCAATCGCATCAAACATTTGTTGAAGAAAGAATCTACGATAACACTGTTCAGATGAATTGACTGAAAATTAGGTTAACCATATTTATGTCTGTATCAAAGACAAGCAAATAAATGATAACTTTTTGCCGTTAAAAAATCTAAGATCCAAAAACAAAGTACATGCGAATGATGTCGCGGGCAACAAGTAGTTCAAAATAAATAAATATGTCTGTTCTGTAAGAATATGTTTTTTCGTTAACAAGCTATCACCTCTTTATATACGACAGTCTTCAGAAGTCGAAACTTGTGATAGCTGAAGATTAACAGGGTCTTACCTTTCAACGTGCGATTTCTAACACGCTCAATAATCTTGAAAAAATTTCAAAAATATTACAGAATGTCGCAATATAATTCAATTCTCGTTACATTCGTTTGTTACATAAAATTGTGTACTCACTCTGTATAACCTGTCGCATTCACTTTTGTAAGCAGATGTTTCACGGTAGAGTCATCTACGTTATTGCTGATCGCAGGATTTGTATTCCACGACGAGTTTTTAATCAGTCAAAAATTGAATGGCGGGTGGTTATAATTTTCAGTTCGTTCTACCGTGAATGCGCTTTTTGTTGATTATCTGTCAACTGGAATATTTCAAAATGATGCTCGCACAAGTGACGATTTGTTGGCATATCAACAGCGGATGTTATTAGCAGTTTTTCAGCTGAAGCCATTGCGCCGTGTACGAGTGAAGTTGAAAATATACTTCGTATGAAATCGATTTTCGGGTACATCAGAGTGGACAACTTTCGAAGGAAGGAAGAAAAATGATGAAGTTGTGAACATGCCTAGAATAATGTTCCGATACGAATTGAAAATTTGATATCACGAATAAGTATCGTAATTTCAAATTTATACTCGTAATTTTCAAATTCCGCAGAAAGATGATTCAGATCATTCTATGTTTAGTGTTGGAGAGTATTTCGAAACTATGGGTTTGTGTTTGGATGCGTTTTTAGCACTATGTACAAGTTAAAAAAACATGAAAAATAGAGATAAAGTTCCTAAAAATATGAGCGATAGCTCATTCGAATCGAAATCACCTCTAGAAACATGTTTTTGAAAGATTTTGGTTCAGGTAAAAAATTGCAATTGCAAAATGGTACTTAAATTTTCGTTAATAACTCAAAAAATATTAATATTCAAGCAATTTTGAAAAAACTCGTTAAAGAGGAGGAGATTAAAAAAAAAGGCCCGACTCTCGAAACTCTATCTCCATTATTTATAATTTCAATTTGACGTTGAAAATAGGGTTCCGCGCGGCTGTTACGGCATGCGCGCGCTGCCGCTAAAGAAAGTTTATCAAAAGAAATGATTTTTTATAACATAAAATGTCATTTTAAAAATTGTAAAGAAATCTAGTATCTTCTTAACACCTGAATGAATCGAGTCCCGTAGAAAGTTTTATCATCATTTTACAAAAAGTTATTCAATTGTTAACTAACAAATTTTTTCCTAATCTCCGTTGTCATGAATAATGGGATAAAAGGTATAAATAATTGGCCTATAAATTTTAAACTTCGTGGAGTATTTTTGATATATATATATATATATATATATATATATATATATATATATATATATATATATATATATATATATATATATATATATATATATATATAGGAAGAGAAAAAGTACACAATACTCATTTTATTTAAACATTTAAAATTATTTCACTGGCCATGCTTGGCACTTACTCGGTGGCGTGGTAGCAACCAAAAAGAGAGAGAAAAGAGGAAATATTTAAAATTTGATAACTGACATTATGAAAAAAGACATTTGAAGTTTGATGATTTGACAGTAAAACAACAGGATTACCAAAAGGCACACCAACTCCATGGCTGACACAAACAAAATCAAAAGTATCTTACTCTGGGTACAGTGCTGCCAAACACTCACAACTGAAGTAAATGGTTTTTTGACAGACTCAGCACTGCGTCCAAACCAAACACTATATGTTGCTTGGGGAACCTGGAGAAATTAATTCCAATTCTAAGATATAATTATAAATATTGCTGAGGTTGTTAAGCTTAGTCTTTTTGTTCATGTCATTGGTATTCCTTTCGATAAAGAACATTTCTTTAAACAACCGCTTTTGTAAGTTGCTTTCAGTACACAAAACTTTAACTTCCGTGTAGTTCATTGTGTGTTTAGTGCTGATGACATGCTCTGCAAGTGCACAGGTGGTTTTGTTTGTGTTACAATCACTTTTATGTGACGTTAAGAGTCCAGAAAAAATTCTAGATGTTTGTCCATTATAAGTCTTGTCACATGTATGTCAAAGAATTTCATATACTACATTCGACTTTTCTGAAGTTTTCAACGGAGTTTTAATTTCGGAAAAAAGGATATTAGTAGTAGTAACGATGCATTGGACAAATTTAATACGTTCACTTTTGAAAACGTTCAAGAGTTTAGGTGTTAAAGACTGAAAATATGGTAGTGTTTTAAAAAATAATGTATTCGGAGGTATCTCTTCACTATTTGAAATATTCAAATTATTATTTTGCTTATTATTATTTATGGGATTATTTAAATTGTTTGGGAAAATATTCGTTACTGTAGAAGGGGAGCTTAAGTAGTTTGTTCAAAAGTTTGCAAGGATATGAATTTTCGGGAAGAATACCTTTTGATTCTTCAATGAATTCGCCTTCAAAAAGGGGATGTGTTAGGTTGATCACCCTGTTCTTCATGGTTAGGACTACGTTTATTTTCATCTTCGTTGGATGCTAAGAATGGTAGTTCAGTAACATGTTACTGGAACATGGTTTCCTATACCATTTTGTAAGTAATCGTCCTCGTATCGTTCAATGAAAGGAATATTAAAAGGGATTATATCTTTAACATTCATGATTAGGTCGTCTAAAACAAAATTTTCCCAGTTTTCATTTTAGTAAATTTTGTGGACGATTTGATCCTATCTGTTCCTCGTGGGAGAACTGAGGAAGCGTTAACACTTTTAACAGTTTCAACGAACATTTACAATTCACAGCTGAGAAAGAAGGTAGGTAACAACAGTTTACCATTCCTAGATATGCGTGTATACAGAGATCCAGATAATGTCCTATGACAAATTGGTATAGGAAACCATGTGCCAGTAACAGGTTACTGAACTACCATTCTTACCATCCAACGAAGCTGAAAATAAACTCAGTCCTTACCATGAAAAACAGGGTGATCAATTTAACACATCAAATTTTTAAAGACCCCCACCCAAATATTACAGAACTGCAGAAAATAACATAAACGAAGACCTATAGGCGTAAAAAGATATTCTGACTCCCACTGCTTGAAAATTGATCCAAGTAAATCCCAAGTTTTGTTCATTGGCACCTCAAGCGCACTTTCGTATTCAGAACAAAAAAAATATGCAAATAAAATTATCAAATGATTTTGGCGTTTATTTGGATAGCTCCCTAAATTTCTCCAAACACATTTCTCAAAAAAGGAAAATCACTTTTATGAGACTGAAACACTTATATAACTATAAAAATGTTATCGGCTCCAGTATATATAAACTTTGTAACACTTTAATACTCAGCTTATTCGCCTATGCCGATGTAGTATATATACATTCTGTTGCTGCATCTACAGCCAAGCCAATTCAACACGTTCAAACCTCCTGTATGCGTTACTCCTCCAATATATCATCTCGAGAACACATTCTTCGTACCTAAATAGCCATTCTGAGCTCAATATGGAGAAACGACGGGAACTCCATTTCTACACTTTAATTGACAAAATTGTAAATCAAAACGAGCCAATCTACCTCGTAAAAAAGCTCAAGCTAACCAGTCATGCACACAGAACTAGACATAATACAAATTTTATCTTTCCAATTCATACGACCGCTTCTTGTCATAAATCTTTCACTTGTGTAGGCGTAAAACCTTGGAATGATTAATCTATTGAATAAAAAAATGAAATATCACAAATTCAAAAAAGAAATCAATCTCAAACGACTGAATGAACAAAGACTCTTCAGATGAACTCTTCTCAAAGCAAAACTGCAGTAGAAAAACTGATAATACGGTTTTCTATATATACATGTACTGTCTAGTGATCAAAAATATTTCAAAGAGCAATACGTATAAGGATTCTTCAATAATTTCATTTCTACTTTTCTTCTATTGTTTTTTTTGGTGTTATACTTATATGCTTTCATTACTCATTTGTGTACAAACATATTATTACCACAAAATTAGCTTAGATATTTTTGTCTTGTGTTAAAAAAACATTTTTTCTCAGAGAGAAGTGAAAGAGCAACTACGTTGAACTTCTCTCCTTTTTGTCCTCATATTTATCGAATTTCAAATCCAATGTATCCGACATAGTTGTGATAAATTATTTGGGTGAATAAACGTATTATTATTATTAAATTAATGGCAGGTAATATAATTATGAATTATAGATACTCCATATGAATAATATAGTTGGTTCTGAACTTTCTTAAGTGTTAACAATGTAAAAGACTTTCAAATGTGTTTTCATATATATAAAAGTGTGAACATGTGAAATGTTGAATAGTGAATATGGAGATAAAAATATGAAATTTTAGTATTTCAAAATACTCAAATATACCGCTATTAACTACTGAGTGCACTTAGGATAACATTATGAATATCTAAAATTACTTTAAATTTTCGATTATTTACCGTATATAATGACGAGGCGATTGTTTTATTATTAGTTTCAAATCTTTTTTGAATCTGAATGCTGACGTTTCGTTTTGCAGTGTATCGGGAAGGAGATTAAATACTTTTGATGCTAAATATTGATAGCATTTTTGGCCTATTGATTTCGAAGCGGACGGTACTAAATAATGATTTTTTTGTCTCGTAGTATAGGTATGAGAAGGTGTAATAAGTTCAGTATTATGGAAGAACTGTGTTGTAGCGATGTGGTAAAAGAATATTTGTCCGATATCAAAAATCTCAGACCCCTCATAGAGAGCATCACTGGTGTATCTGTTGTTTTTGAAAAGTATCATCCTCAGGAAACGTTTTTGCATCACTTCAAGTGGCTTCAAATAGGTTTTAAAAACCCCTTCTCATCCCACTATTCCATATTTTAGGTTTGATTCTATCAAACTTTGATAAAGAATTCTGAGCTTTCTGGTTTCAAGTATGTCTGCTATTCTCCTGAATCTATATGGAATATATCGTAGTTTTTTTACTAGATAATCTATTTGAAGTGCTTATCAATCATTATTCCAAGATACTTAGTTTTATCTGCCGACATAATGGTGAAGTTATTACTAATAGAAATTTGATTGAAGTGCGGTGAATAAGTTTTATTACTGCTGAAAGGTAAGTAAATGGTTTTTCCGAAATCAATTGACAGCAGTCTATAATTCAGCGGCGGTGTACGTCTATTACAAATCACTAGGTAGTAGTTACAATTTCATAATAAGGTTCATTTGTTTTAGTAACATTCCTATTATATTGAAGTATTCATGAAAGATAAAGGAAAAATTTCATCCAATACTACATATGCCGATGAAATCAGTCGGGTTGTTGATAACAATTCGGTGAAGAGACTCAATAAATGACTGGACATATTTTGAAATAGTTTTTATATTTTATGACACATTTAGAATAAACATTTTTCAATACATTATTCATTTATCTGAAATCATGTCTTCAATACAAATAATGACGGCAAGTACTCGTAATAGCTCTAATGAAATTTATGTGATTGTTCAAAATAAAGGTTTTGTGGTGCGCATTAGTATGTGTCATTTTTTTGTTCAGGAAAAATTGATAGAGCGAATGTTTCAAATGAGAGCAAATGAGTTAGAATCGAGATTTCAAAACCATCCAGATATACAGTATGTTTCATTCAAAAGAACTGTTGATTCATTTATATGTATATGTTTATATGTAATCCATTCCATAACTTCCATTCCGGATAACTTGTATAACATTTTGAAAATTCGATGAATCGATGATAGCTCATTTATGTATCCTATCACACTTTCAAACTTTATGAAGGAATCACCCAAGAGGCGAATACCTGGTTTTATTGAGTAAACAAATTAATATCTCGAGATCGGTTTTTTTTTTGGTAAAGGATGTTTTACTTAAATCCACACTAGAATTATACCAGGTAGAATCGGAAATATTGGAAAAACGCCAGTATTATATTCGTTGATGCATATTAAAAAACTTATATTTGCCAATTTTGAGGATATCACGCTGTGCCCTGTACACATAAACTTCTTTCTTAGAACACCCCATCTACTGATGGAAACCATGTAAAAACCCTTTCGGTAGTTCTTGAGTTTATGATGTTCGGACAGACGGACACGAAAACACTGCATATTCAATTGTAGCTGTATCTTTTTCTTTCCATTTGTTTCTCTTCTTTAAGACTCTGAAGCACTGAATTAGAAAAATCTTAATGAATGCTAGAATAAATTGTGTTCACAGATACGATTGTATTCTCCTCCGACAATAAAACGATTCCTTTGCTCGCCTCCTCGACTGAATGATAATTTTTGTTTCAGATAATCTTCAATAATGGCGGCCTTTGTTGCGAAACAAATGGTTGGAAACAAATTGAACGCCGTTAAAGGTAAAGTATTCCATTTAATTTTTTGCTTCGCTTTGCCGTTTCCTATTATACCGAATTTTTCGGAACGTGACACTTCTATTCAAGAATGGGTTGCATTTCTGAAAGTCGATTCGTTCGTGCTCTTTGTAACCGGAGCTTATCTCTACTGGAATTTATTATTTCGGTTAAGATAAGGCATAATGGATTTTTTTATTTTTGGTTATGTGGAGCACTTTTTCAACGGAGCAGCGTTTGAAATGACGCTTATGATCACTCAATCCTCCAACTTTGATTCCACTGTACATATCAGATTTGGTTGTGTTAGAGAGCTGAGATAAAAAAAAAAGTGTTAACTGAGAGTATCTCTGTATCTTTTAAGTTCGTATCGGGATAAAGAATATTTCAAATTCAGTAATCATGAGTAATGGAAGACTTTGTCACCATAATAAAAATCGGTTTTATAGGAAAATTAATATTTCTAAATGAAGTTTCGAAATATTCGTCTCTCCAACAAACCTACAAAGTGGCACCTGGTGAATGTCTGCCGGAAAACAATTACTTCCCCGGCTAATACCACACTGGACAATTAATTATATCCAACAGACATTTACGCAAAATACCTCACAGATGCAGATGTTTCTCCTTCATCTAGTTGCAGAATCATGCTGAAAAAAGTTGAGCACTACAGAAAAATCCCTATAGGCGCTCTAAGAGTGGTGCCTGTGCGAAAGTAGCGATACATATTGGATTTGAATAGTTGAAAATCACATACATTTGGAAAAACCTTCTCGGGAAGTTCATTCCACATAAACGCAGTTCTCCAAATGAAAGAGTTCTCAAACAGTGAAGTTCGAGGTGTACTGAGTTGAACTTTGAAACGATGAGAAGTCTCAGTTCGTCGCGTATTTTTGATGTACCGCTCTTGGTCGAATCAAATGTGCTTGAAAACTTCCCGTGGAAGTATCTCTAGAAGAGAGATAGATCTCCTACCTTTCTTCGATGATCTAGACTGTCAAGGTTGCAAGTGATGTTCAAGTGTCCAGTCAGGCGGATGGCTAGTTTCTGGTTGGAATCCAACAGCTTCAAGGTATGCATAGGGGCGGAGCTCCATACATGAGAACAATACTCCATAGAAAGTCTGATCTGAGCTTTATAAAGCATCTAAAGTTGCTGAGGTGTGCACAGTGTTTTGTTTCGGAACACTGTTATAAGTATTTGAAAAGCAGCCTTTGCAATTCCAGCGACATGATTATGCCAAGACATATTGGTGCCCATTTTAATCCCCAACAAACTCATCGAAGACGAAATAATTGTCTGTCCTGTCATTATCATATCAGGTTAGAATACATTCATCTTTTTGTACAAAACCGATGCCTGGGTTTTTGAGGTATTGAATTGGAACTGGTTACTTTCACCCCAATTCGAAATCACTTCTAGTTCCTCAATAAGATACGCAACCTTCTGCTCCTACTGCCGGTGAAGATGTGCATCCACAGCCGATGTCCTGAAATCCAATTGGAATGACGAAACAAATGTGCTGTCGTCAGCAAAGCCTGCACAGTATGTTCTGGTAAATGCCTACCAAAAAACAACAACTTTTCCATCTATTCAACGAAAGTAATTTTTTGTGGAGGAAAAAAATCAGTTTTTTTATCGACCTTTTTTGGGTAATTGTTACCTTCCAAAATCTGAAAAATATAAAAATTATAATGGAGAACTTTATACAAGTGTAGAAGGGCAAACTTTTTAGTTCACCCCGATAAGTAACTGCGTAAAAATCAAAGTATTTTTCACAAAAAAAAATTTTCAGTAACTTGTCGTGTTTTTTTTCAAAAACTTCTTTGACATCTGTCGAAGAAGTAAAGAAATAAGCTATCAAAAAAGGAACTGCGAATATATTCGAATTTTTTATCCATTTCTGAAGACGGAGGCAGATTTTAGCCTCCGAAACGTAAAAGAAAGAAAAAGAAAAGAATTATTTCTTAATAATTTTTTTGATAGGCAAAATTGTTAAATACGACAAGTTACTGATAAATAGAAGATTTTTCTTTGTGAAAAATACTTTGATTTTTACGCAGTAACTTATCGGGGTAAACTGAAAAGTTTGCCCTTCTACACTTATATAAAGTTCTCCATTATAATTTTTATATTTTTTCAGATTGTGGAAGGTAACAATTACCCAAAAAAGGTCTATAAGAAACTGATTTTTCCATCTAATACCACACTGAACAATTAATCATATCCAACAGACATTTATGAAAGATACCTCACAGAGGTATCTAGTAAGATATCTAGTAAATCACCTACAGAGTGGTTTCGAGGTATCATCTCTTATCAGTGCAGGAAAGATACAACTTAAACAGCAGTGTGTCTGGGAATCGACTAATTTCAACTCGACTAAATGTCTGAAAAATACCATGCTTGACATTCAATTATACAACCACTTTTCCTTCAACCACTTCCGAACAACATATATGTGTATATACATTACTTGATGAAACCCAAGTACAAGCAAATTCAATGAGACATCCAAATGAAAGAAGAGGACAAATATTACCACAAGCCCTAATTAATGAACCATCAACAACAATAACAAATTTACTAAGGTGATTTAACCATAAAAAAGAACAAATAAGACAATAAAACGTTCAGTTTGAGAACAGCCATGAAGATGATAGCACAGTCTGCTATCGAAAGCGCTCGCACATAACTATTAAAACTATTATTAATAACCACCAACACTGGCTTAAAAAATACTTTGGTGTCACACGAATTGGTGGTTCCACTTATGTCTCGCTTTACGCAGTTATTTTCATCCAGTAATTTTCTTGATTATTCACATTTTGTCTTCAATCGAGGACCGCCTGCCCAGTACTGACGATGTTCAACAGGTTGAAACAGCTCTCTACCGGTGCCTCTCACATTGAAGTCAATATGGAAATAATCAGAATAGTACTTATTTATTTATCTTTGATTGTCATAGAATTTAAAAATAAACTCTTCACAGTGATGTTTATAGATCATGCAGAGGAATAACTGAAAGAAAACACAAACACAAGAAAACTGAAAAAAAAAACTGAAAGAAAAAGCTCTCTCCAAACAACTACATGAAAGAAAAATACTTTCAAAACAACTTCATTTGTATAAATATTGAATTATACAAAAACACTTTTCCCTTTGCAGTTTGTACTCCAATCATTCGTTATGTTATAACGAACAATAATATGTTATGAAATACATTCGTTATCTAATTGAATAATATATCATTTACAGAACTATTACACAATAAAGTATATGAAAGAGGTAAAATTCACTTACATGAAACACTGTTATCCTCAGTGACGGACATCGATGTTTCAGAATAAGACACTTGCTTATATCACAAATGGTTTGAATCCAATTTTTTTAGGTTTATATGACATTTTCCAGAAATGGATTCAAGATTAATTCCAGAAGACATCAACATGTTATTAAAAACAGCTTGAGAGCCTGTATGGCCCAATTTTGAGATTGTATTATTTTTCAAAGGTGTATAAAGCGTCCGCGGTTTACCTTTCTATGAGTGTCATGTCTGCGAGCATTTCTTTTCTTATTTATCAGGTTGTTCCAAAAGTTTTGCCCGTTTTTATGACTCTACTTCGAACTGTAATATCTGAGTGAATATTTACTCAATTTAGGCAATATGAGCGCCGTTTTATTCAATGCATTTATGCCAACGTAACGAGTGTCCTTATGATGCACTGTTTGGAACCTTTGGTGTAGTAATGAATATTACTGGAGTTTTTTTTCCTGAAAAATCAACAGTCGCCCATCATATTTTGCAAAAAACCATTATATAGACTTCAGTTCACTAAGATTAGTTAGACAAGTTAACAACAACAGGCAACTAGATGCCTATGAGAGTGTGGAAATAAGTAAACACGATAATATTATGAATAACGATGGCGGACCTATACCAAATAGCATACTATATAGCTTGTAAAAATAATATTGTTGGGTTCACTGATTACTACATAAAGACACATTGCAAAAATAAATTTAGATAGGCAATATTGTGAAATTAATTTTGATATAGCTGAAAATTGTTTTATATACAGCTATAACATTTAAACATATATTGTAACATGTTAGATAAGACAAAATTGTAAAATTGATGCAGGGTGGTATATTTGTATGGGTGATACACCTCTATTGGGTTCACCTGTACGGTATATCTATATAGAATAAATAGCGTTAGCTTCGCGATAGTTTCTAATTTAATCTTTCTCTTGAAGATGATCACTTGGTGATGGAAACACGTGTCGAGTTGTTCAAAATAGCGATTTGGTGTTGGGAAAAAAAACTCCAGTAATATTCGTAACGAGAATCGATTAATTCCGTCTGTATGAAAATTGGGTACTCGGGATGAAATCGACAAAGGCCGTTTTTGCCTGGTCCTGATTGGCGAAGATGAAGTTATCGAAGTGCTTGAAAAGATGTTAGTTAGCGAGAGGCCTGGGGCGTATGGTGGGTGAGGTAGAGCTTCGACACTCAGTTCGCCTAATTGTCGAACAGTGATTTGTGAAACGTGCGACCGGGCGATGTCGTGCAGTAGAATTGAAATTCTCCTATTGACCAGTGCCAGCTGCCGTTGACGCAATTTTCGGTATGTTTTGTCGATTTCCTCAGGCTCTGCTCCACCAACCGCTGACCAACATACAGTAACCATGGTGTTTTTTTGCGAGTTTTTATCTTCAGGAAATACCTGGGTGGCTTATCAGTGTCCAACCATTGTCCTAAAGATCTCCTGTTGTAATAAAGGGTCCATTTTTCATTACACGTGGCAATCCGATAAAAAAATGGTTGCACAGAAGCAAAGAAGAACAGACTTCGAAATATGATGATTTCTGTAGATCGTTCAAGTTGTGGGGAACCCAGTTCTAAACCTTTTTGATTTGATTCCGATACTTTTTAAGCCATCACAAACCTCATGTGAACTGACGCCCAGTTCTTCTGTCATCCAACGCTCCGTTTGTGATGAATCGGTCTCCACCTCAAGTCCTCAAGTCAAAAACATAGAGGATACAAATGTAAAAAATTAAACATTTAGAAGATCATGAAAAACACCTTAATTGAAACTTGAAAAATAACGAAAATAAATTCCAAATTATCAAATCACTCGTTAGCTCGGCAAAATATACTTTTTTATCTTTTATTCTTTCAACGCCTTTTGAAATGTTTTACAATGAATTTCTGACTTTCCTTGAACGATTAACTCGTTATCAGCAACATTCGTTTTTTTTTTAAAAGCTTGAATGCTGTTTTGTTCTTGGCAACAGCCAATTAATCAGGAAACTAATTGATTCTTTTGAAGTAACGCTGCGAGTAAAGGGGGAAAGGGATGTAGACAATTAATTCGAAGCTTTTAGCTGAAATCAATTACTCAAATTCAGCTCGGGGTCAATAAAACAAAATCCAGCTTGCATTTTTAGGCAGAAACCTCCTCTTTGAAATTCATTCAATTAGACATGAATGACTTTTCACTTTGTTGCATGAGGGAAAATGATCCAGAAAATGATTCTTTGATATATGTGTATTTGGGGCGTTGATTGACCAACATTTGTTCAGTTTCAGTTCAGGCCGCATGGGCCCTTTGCAAATTTTTGCGCGGCCCGCGAAAGCACCAATATAAAATCAACAAATAAAAGAGTGTGAGTATGCAGGAATACGTCCGGTAACAAAAATGTGTGCTAACAGAAGCATAATGGAAACCTATTTTACTGCGCAAATTTAATCACCACTTCCCGGCGAATACTACGGCTCGCTTAGTAAGTGTGGCATTCTTTCATTCCACTAGTTTGCTAATGTATGTTCATATGTGCGTTTTGCACACAAACATGTTGAGAGTTGTTTGACGTTTCACTACAATAGGTAATGAGAAATACATATTATTTTTGATATATTGGTGAAACAATTCATACTTCATCGTAGGCAAAATGAATAGAAAACCGAAAAAAGAAAAATTAATGAGGAAACCCGCGAATTTAATGAAAATCAATTCTTCGTGAATGATTACAATAAAGCACTATGCTCAATTTGCGAAAGACTCTATAAGCCTATTCAAAGACTTTAATTTGAGTCGCCAATACGGCAGGAAACACAAAAGTGAATATGATAAAGAATCTCAATTCATACAAAGTGAAATTTACAAGGAAAGGAATATTATTTACCAAATAACAAACGAGAACGGATACACCCAAAAGACAGTAGATATTACAAAATAGAATCGAAGAAAAAATACAGAACGAAGATCGAAGTACTCCAACAGATAAAACAATACAGCTATGGACTGCATTCACATACAAAGGTCACCAAACCAAAAAACATATTCAAACGCTTGAACATCAACGTCACTTCAAAGCCGAACGTGAAAATGACACAAAAAATTAGCAGCTATGAAAAGAAGACAAAAACCTAAACGGAGTGTATAGCATACAATGCTCAGATTGCAACAAATTTTGTATGGGCAAAACGAAGAAAAAACTGGTCCAAAAGTATAACGAGTACAAAAAAGCATTCATAATCCCAATAACATATAAATCAAACTTTGCAACACACGCCATACAAAACAAACATAACTTTCCCCCACCAGAAAACATCAAACTCATAAAACAAGTCAATGAAGGAAACCGTATGGACATCTAGAAAAACCTAACATCCATAAATTCAAAGTCATAATTTACTTATCGAGGAACAAATACAAATCAGAACACAAGAAGAACATTCAATATACTACACAATACATTCCTGAAAATAATTAACTAAGGATGTTACTTGATGTAACTCAAATACAGGCAAATTTAAAGAAACATCCGGATGATAGGAGGTGATGGAAACTAAGGCGTTCTAACCGTATAAAATTCCGAAGTTATAAAAAATGTCATAAAATAAATGTATTCATCTGTCGCGATTTTCAATGAATATTCATGAATAAGTTTGTTTTGTTATAAAAATAAATTTCCTCATGAAATGATGACCATTTTTTTTTCTAATACTGGATGAAACAGAACTCGAAAACATTTCATTTTGTTTTCTAATACTGGATTAATCAGAAATCGAAAACATTTTTTTTCAATGGAACAACTCCATGAATAGCTCTTTTTTTCCGGGAAACCGACCGTGAAAAGTAGTATCTAAATAGTTTCTTACTTGTCTAGAGTAAGGTGGTGGTGCTCCATCTCGTTGGAATACAATATACATATCGAATTCATTAGAATTCATTGATATTTAACTACATAATATAAGAGATAATAAGCTTGAGGTCAGTTCAGAAGATGCTCGAAATTGTTGCCTTGAACTTCTTGACATATGAACAGCCTATCCGATATTTCAGGCCAAACATTTTCGAACACAGTAGGTAACGTCAATATCTCCAGAAATATTTTCTATTCTCTGCCGTATATCCAATATTGAAGCAGGTTGAGTTCCGTACAGCTTTTGCTTCAAACAACCCCATAAAAAAGTCCAACGGTTTCAAATCTGGCGAGCAAGCTGGCTATTCTGTAGGACATCGATGGCAAACTAAATGAGAATTTTCTAACTAAACAAAAAATAACTCAAACCTTATCGAATTGTTGGAATTGACATATTGCAGATAAAAAGGAATATTTCTAGAAATATAGATATTAATGTGTTTGTCTTCAGGAAATTATTGAATGTTTTGCCATTTTGTAGTAGGTGAAGATATTGACTTCATTTTATGGAGTTGTGAAGTATTTGTTAGAAGCTTCAAAATGATATGTCACAAGACCCACCTTTCATTTTTTCCCAGATGACGCCCAGTCGCCATCTTGAAAGTTTCATTTATTAATTTCACTTCAAAATAAAGTATTCATGCATTAATTTCATTATTCCAAATTTCAATTTTTTGAGTCAACTCGTTCAAAAAATAAAAGGATGAGGACATGAAAGAAATGCACTATATACTTCTGGAATATGTCATATCATCCGTCGGAGACATTTCTTGATGTAGTTCAATAGATTTTTCATCTGTTTCTGTTCGTCAGGGACAGTGTTGCATCACAATGTTACAATTGTAATATTTCTTTCTGTTACGATTTGTACACTCTTGCTACCAACATTTTGAAATAAACGTTTGACATGTAATAATTTAAAATCCGACATCTCTTATCATTTCAGACATGTATACTCGAAGAGCATCCGTGAAAAAATGTAATTTCAGATTACCATATTTCACTGTATTAAGTTTTTACACTATTTTATGAAATGTTATCACATACCTATAGATGTTCAGTTATCGAAGAAACACTCATGTATTAGTATTTTCCGTCTCCCAACCCAACAAACACTACATTTTTGGCAACCCAACAAACACTACATATTTGAATAGTGTTGAGAATCACACGTTAACAGGTAAGACCTCGTTAGTCCTTAGCTCGCAGAAGTTTCGACTTCTGAGGGTCGTTCGTAAGGGTGCGGCAGCTGGTTAACGGAAAAAACAGAACAGAACAGATAAAACCTAGAAACTTTACTGTTTCAGAAATATTTTTTTATTTCTTAAGTACACCGAATCTTTATATTTCGTTGTTAAAATAGAGCCGGTTTTGGGTCGAATAAAGGAGTTGCTGGCTGTTAGGAGGACCTGCTCATATTACGTTTGCTCACATGCTTTGCAGGACTCGACAAAATTCAGTGACATGCCTCAAAAACTGATATCCTCTGAAGAACTTGAATCGCTGAAATATCTGTTTAGTTTGGAATCCAAACAGATAAGTTCATTTTCAGGAAAAAATATTTTAGGGCGATTGTTTCGGTACCTTTTTTCTGTATCTTATTATTCTCATTTACTGATGCGTTCAGGAAAACTCGAGAGTACAACTGAGACATACGGTTACCCATTCGTTTTATATGAATAACCTCAAAATTTACGCCTCTGCAAGAGGCTCTTCATCAGCCCTCGAGAGTGATGAAAAAGTACATGCATACAAGGTATTGATTTTGTGATAAATATATAACGATCAATCTCAAAAGAGAACGATGCGGGGATTAAATCATAGCAGAAATTTGGGTTTTTTTCATCAAGGTAGCTGCCCAAGCGTTATATGTACTAGGTTCAGTTTTCGATAGTGGACGAGGTGAATACAACTCACTCTACGTGTCAGAACTTGTTCAACAGAAGGTTCACGTAGGTGCGGCGGAGATATTCTCATTATTGCGACAACACAAAGATGGGTCGATGCAAGGAACCACCTTCAACAACATTGAAGACCTCGGTATATCAAAGTTCCCCAACTTTTCCTTCATGGAGTCTATTAGGCTGACCACGCTCACAATGATGTTGCCTTGGACACATTAGTCTATTATAGTCGAGTAATGGTTATAGAAGTTTTCAACAACAGGTGAGGGGCCTGAGACCCGAAGCATTTTCAGCATATGCGGTCTGAGACTGTACCAATCGATGTGATCTTTCATTACTTTCGATACTGATTCAGAATCGATAAGAGGCTGGTACTGCCCTATTCTTCGGAAAATATCGAATCTGTGTAGAATGAGGAGTGCCAAATGTATTGAAGCTATTCATTCGTCACCCCCAGGCTGATATTCAATAAAGCTGATTCAGTCTTTTTCGACCATTGAAGTGAAGTTTTCAGCTCTGGATGAAACGAATATCTCCACTATATTGGGGTTTATCCCCTTGAATTCGAACTTCAATTATTCTAAACAAGAAAAACTCCTGTGTTTGCTGTATGTATTTATTGTTCACTTTCTTGTTCATTACTACACAACCGTCGTGGACTGTATGATATTTTACTCTGCTTGAATCGCACAAAATGTTATTATCAACACCAATTCAAATATCTAAAACCCAACATGTAGCAAGAGTAAGAAATCTACCTAGATACATAAGGGTGATGCTGTTGTTCGATAACGAAAAAGCATTCGCCTACAAATACAAGACAGTAAATGTTGCCAGATTTTGAACGTCAACACGAAATATAAAAAGTTATGATATTCTGAACATACCCCTCGCTTCGAAAGGGTGCCTTCCAACAATACTAAAGGAATGCACTATATATGATTAACCTAAGCTACAATCCATTGTACATAACAGTTTATGGAATGCATATCGTCACTCTACCGCAGCCACTTCGACTTCAGGAAGTGGACATAGTTTTGTTACGGCACGCTTCACTTCACCATTTGAAGTTTTTACAGTGACGACTCGAACCATTGCACCTGGACCAGGAAAAACGTTGCTAACTCTTCCCATCCGCCAATACAACGGGGCCAGATTATCGTCCTTGATGAGGACGAGTTGTCCAACTTGTAGGTTGACTTCCTCCTTCGTCCATTTACATCGTTGTTGCAGTTCAGTGATATATTCAGATGACCAGCGGGACTAGAAATGTTGAAGAAACATTTGGAGATGTTGAAACTTGGACAGTCTGTTGGTTGAAACTTCCCGTACATCTGGGTCTGGTAACGAAGTCAAACGTCGTCCAATAAGGAAATGGGAAGGAGTAAGGACATCCATATCATTAGGGCTGGATGATAAAGGGAATAGCGGACGTGAATTGAGAATTGCCTCAATTTGGGTGATTAAAGTTGAGAATCCTTCATATGTTAACGAACCTTTACCCAATATTTTCTTTGAATGATGTTTACAAGACTTAACACCTGCCTCCCATAAACCTCCAAAATTCAGGGAATTTGCTGGAATGAATTTCTAAGTTATTCCTACATTTTCAATATTATTTTTTGAAAAATCTGCCTGGTTTTCAAAAAACGCACCTAGTTGCTCAAGTTCAGCATCAGCTCCAATAAAGTTAGACCCATTGTCAGAAACCACTTGGGATGGTTCACCTCGCCTAGAAACAAATCGCCGAAATGTTGTCAAGTTCGATACAATCTCTAAGTGGATTGCTTTGGTAGAAAAACAAATGAATAGGCAAATATAACGTTTATTAACCTTAGCACCTCTACCGTGGATATGTTTTATAATAAAAGGACCAGCATAGTCTGTACCAGTTATATGAAATGAAAAAGTATGGGTTACTCTCTCCTTTGGAAGTACACCCATAACTTGTTGAAGTGATTTCTGATTGACCCTGAAAAATGTTACACATTGATGTGTAACCCTCCTAGCCAAATTCCTGACAACTAAAACCCAAAAGTAGTTTTCGCGAATTGAACTCAATACCAACTCCACCGTGAAGTAATTTTTCATGTTCGGACTCAAACAGCAACAAAGACAACCTATGTTTGCCCGACAATAACATAGGATGCTTTTTCGAATAATCCAGCATAGATAATTGCAATCGTCCCCCCACCTTGAGTATCCCTTCTTTATCAATGAAGGGGTTCAATTTATGCAAATTTTTATTTGACAGTCCTTTATTTCCAGTGAGGTTAGATATCTCTCTAAAAAATGATTCATGCTGCCCAATATTTATTAGTACCTTCATAACTTCATCTAGTTCTTCAGCAGTTTAATAGTTAGAACCCACATGATTATTTGTTTTCACCTTGTGAGTCCACCTCAAACATATAGCTATTACTCTTTTCAGTCGAGCCAAGCAACTGTAGTTTTGAAATGAAAAAGTTATGATTGAAGTCACCTGACTCATCTTGACCAACTTCTTCAATTCCGGCGCAAGTCTTCGCTGATTAATGCCATTCCACCGGACCATTCAGACCTTTCTGATGGAAGCCACTCAGGACCATTCCACCACATATGTGAATTTTTGATTTCAGCAGGATACATACCTCTTGATATAATTTCTGTTGGATTATGTTCTGAACTAACATAATTCCATTCTTGTGAGGTGGAAAAATTCTGTACTTGATTCTTTGACTGTTGTAACCAGTTTTACGAGCAGAAGAGCTCCACATAGTTCCAATTTCGGGATCGTAATGGACTTTAGAGATGCAACCTTGACTTCAGAACAGGTACTTCCATTGATACTACCATCTGTTCCGATACTTCTTAAATATACACAAGCACCATATGCTTGCGATGATGCGTCTGAAAATCCATGGATATCCACTTGAACATAATTGACATTAGAGTATGTCGTAGGATGCTCAATTTTTTCCATTGGTAATCCAATACCAATGGCAATGTTTCATCCCAAGATAATTTTTCACACCACAGTTCTTGCATCAGTGTCTTTGCTATCATAACAAAATGTGCTACCAAACCGAGTGGATCAAATATCTTAGAAATATCAGATAATATGGTGCGTTTTGTATGTTTGTTTCTATATATTGGAAAATCTATTGAAAATTTCAAGACATCCTGTTTGGACTGCCAATATAATCCCAAAGTTTCACTTTGATCCTTTTCTCCGAAATGAACAACATTGTCATCAACCAAAGTACTATTGATTTGGTGAAGGAGGACCTCATGGTTTGACACCCATTTTCTTTAAGTTCATTCCGCCCGCTCGGAGGACGAAGGAAATGTCCCGACATAAGGCAAGAGCCGTCTCTGCGGATTCCACACCAGTTAACATATCATCAACATAGAAGTCTTCTGAAATGACCTCAGCGGCGGCTGGATATTCAGATGAATGCTCAACGCCTAGTTGTTTCAAGCATCGTATTGCTAGGAACAGGGCTGACCGTGTTCCATACGTTACGGTATTCAGAGTGTACTCCTTCAACTCATCAGAAGGATTTGCTCTCCAAACTATTATTTGATAAACTCGATGTTTTGCATCAATCCATACCATGCGGTACATCTTTACAATGTCCGCGCATAACACCACTGAATGTTTTCTGAACCTCAATAAAACCATAAACAAATCATCTTGTGACTTTGGCCCTGTGTATTGAATATCGTTCAGAGAAAGTCCAGAAGATGTTTTCGAGGAACCATCGAAGACTACTCGAAGTTTGTAGTTGAGCTACTCTCATTGAGTACTCCATGATGAAGTAAGTAGAAGAATAATTCTCCTACTAATACTCCACTCTCTGACATATGTCCCATTCTAAAATACTCCTCCATGAATTCTACATACATTTCTCGCATTCGCGGACTTTTTTGCAGTCTGCTTTCTAGAGCCATGAGTCGGTTGACAGCATAGTGTTTTGATTCGCCCAGTTCAAGAGAAGATCGTTCGAATGAAATCTGAACAATAAACTTACCATCTTCTCCCCTTTTAGTGGATTTACACTCCCGGTCTTCTCTCGAAATAATTAGGAAAGGTTCAGGATTAGGGGTAGAATATATCTCCCAAAACTTCTCTAACTGAGATTGTATGTCAATCAGGGCCATGTTACATCGAACAGTACTTTTTTGTCTCATCAATGTGAGCGGACCTGACACTACCTATCCCATGTGATTTTTCTGAAGAGTTGGTTGACCTCTTCTCAACTTGAACTGACCCACACATAACAAATTATAAAATACTTCTGCACCAAGAAGCATATCGATTTTGCCTGAATAGGCATATCCAGGATCTGCCAATTTAATATTGGTTGGAATATCCAAATGTGGAATATGAAGCACATGACTTGGGATCGAATCACTAATTGTAGGAACAATCAAACATGAAATTTTCCTTTGAAAGTCATTATAACAAGATTTAAACATGATGGTGCCCTTATGCTTGATGTTGTTAACATTTTGGTTTATACCAACGATCGAAATATTGACAGGATATTTTTGTAAACCCAATAGTCCAAAACAATCTTTTGTGATGAGATTAGACTGAGATCCGTTGTCTAACAATGCCCTACAGCAATGGGAAACTCCATCTGAACCAAAAACCTCAAAAACTACCGTCGACAATAAGACCTCATTACTTCCAACACAGGAACCAAGAAAAATGTGTTTCCTGTTCTAACGGTCCCGGTTTGGATTCCTCAGATCTAGTTTCGATTTGAGTATTGTTTTGATGAGTCGCTATTGATGACTTACTTACAGTATCATGATATTGAGTATGGACATCATGCTGCAACAGCGAATGATGTTTAGCTCTACACTTTCTGCATGTACCTGCATTACACTCCTTAGTTATATGATTGGCTTTCCTCAAACAGTTCAAACCCTAATCTTTTAGCCCTAATCTTTTAGCTTGATCAAATCTCGAATGTGATGTTAGTTTCAGAAAATCAGGGCAATTCGTTATATAATGTTCACTATTACAAAACCCACAACATTGTCCTAATGTACCCAAAAATGTTTTATCAACATTAGATTTCGTTTGGTATCTAGACTCATTGTTTTCATCTTTATATTTATTTCTTTCAATGTTTTGCAACATGTCTATCCTATTTTTCAGAAATTCTTTAAAACTACCTAACGATGGAACTTTTCCTTTCGGTTTTTGTTCCTCCCAAACCCGAAAGGTTATACAATCAAATTTTTCTATCACAAGATATATGATGAGTAGATCCCATGAATTAGTTTCAATGCCTAATTTTTCCAGCGAAAATAATGTTTTCGTTATAGTATCATGCATATTTCGTAAGTTCAATGCAGATTCTTTATGAATTTCCTGGAATTTCACCAAAGATTTCAAATGAATGTTGACCAACATTGGCGTATTATTATATATTTCTCACAATAGTTTCCAAACCACTTCATGATTTTCCGCTGGAACATTCACCATTTCACACACATTTTGTTCTTCTCCTTGAAGAACACCTTTCAGAAAATGGAATTTCTCTATATTTGATATAAAAAAATTACTGTCTACCAGAGATTCAAATGTGTCTCTAAACTCTAACCAGTTTTCCAAATCACCACTATAAGAAGTTATCGGAATCGATGGTTACCTAGGTCTTGCAGCAAGGGAAACCATACCCGGTGTAGACTCCAGTGGGCTTACACTATTATCACCACCTATATCATGCCATTGTTTATTAGGCACACTTGCAACATCAAAATTGTTTGTGATACTCCTAAAACCAGCCAAATTTTTTTTTCTTCTCGCAGTGTTTTTATAAAACATATCTTCAAAATTTAATCTACTCTCAGCTTCAATATGATAATCCTCATCAGTAACAAGTATATCTATCTCACTTTGGATTTGCTCGAATTCGTCAAGCAAACACGAAACTCTTTCTAATCGTGAATCTAGTTCCACTATCGAATCATCATTGATTGAGTTTTGGTGTTGAGCAAAATCCTCCAGAAACTTAATGAAATTTGTTAATTTTCCCTTAACAATACCTCTTTTGCGATTAAGAACTTTTAATTGATTTTCTAACATGATTCACTAATTAAATTCAATCACCCAAATTGATGAACAGGAATATAAAAAACAGTAGAACAGTACAAATTGTTATCTCCGCCACTGTTTCACGGCGGCTATGCTTCACCAGGTATCGTATCCACACTCGATACCGCCTTCAATGACTCGACTCCACTCCAATGACTTCCACAGAGATGCACTACGTGTTTCAGTTCGTGCTTTTTACCGTCCAATTAATTCTCCACTTGAAATAGTTCAATACCAATCGACAGCAAACAATTGAATTTGAAAAGCTGAAAAACTTTTCTCGAATATATTTCAATCTCCAAATAAATATCCAGGCTCGTATGGACCACTATGTTGGGGTTTATCCCCTTGAATTCGAACTCCAATCTAAACAAGAAAAACTCCAGTGTTTGCTTCTGTATTTATTGTTCACTTTCTTGTTTATTACGACACAAGCGTCGTGGACTGTATGATATTTTACTCTGCTTGAGTAAAATATCATACACACTTAGATTTTCTCTTTGTACTCCGTAGAATATATCTATATCTCTGTTGAAATTGTTTTTGTGATTATTGTAGTCCTTGGTAAAATAATCCGTTTCCTACTCTTGAATCTTATGATTATAGTGACTTTCCGTAATACGGCAGACATCTTAGATGTAAAAATGCAGAAGGGCATATGATTCTCAGGATCGATAATCACTAACCTCATGGTGTAGGATGTGGTCTATATCTGATGACACCGATACGCTCTTTCAATGTGTCAGAACTCCATATCGAAGCCCAATCGGCATGACCCTATCGATAAATAATATTCTTATTATACTTTCAGGCAGGAAGAAATTGAGGATTTACATCAAAATAACTATGTTTACCACAAAATAAGAGTTGAATTTTCATTCAGAAAATGAAAAATTACCGTCGCTCACAAAGTGCTGCAACAGACGTTATTTCAATATCTCAGAATCAACCAATGCCAGAAATTCAACAATTTGTATTTTCTGCTCGCCGAACTATACGTAATCTGCGTTCCGGCCCGAAGGAAAATAAACGTTGCTATTTCCTCAACGGACCATTGATCAAAGTCCGAAAACAGCTGCCAATGACCAATACGGTCGAGGAAGTCGTTCCTTGGACGGTTTATAACAGGGCCTTAGGGCCAGCCCCCAACTTTATCACCCTCTTCGTGTTGTAGAAACACACACTAGGTCGCACGGAGGTTAAGGACTCGGGGGTGTCGTTTAAAATCCTCTGATCCGGCAAATTGCCGCTGATTACCCGTAATTGTACTTGGAGACGGGAAATGAATTTTATACCGTAGTCAGGCACGTGTAAGGCTCGTTTGATGTGAATATGTAATTCCAGTTTGTATTTACGGCATATACGAGTCGGTTTGACAGTTACTTTGAAAACGGTAATGGTCCAATTATATGTAGTAAATTATGTTTTTACTCAGTACCAATTTCCAGAATGTTAATGTGCATCTTGCATCACGAAATTTCTTTTGTTTTATTCTCTGAAAGACAATTTTGGTGGAGTAATCAATGTTTTCGACTGTTTTTCAACCTTCCACAAGCTGACAAATGAACAAAATTCAATCAATAGATATGAAAATGAATCGTACCTGTTTGCCATTGCTGAGGCTGGAGATTGAAGAGGAAAACATGAACCAAACCTGAAATATCAAGAAACATCTTATACTCGTATGTATGTAGATGTATGTATATACTCGTATTCATGTAGATTATTCAATATAACTCCTGGATATTTCATTCTCTTGATGTGTTTAGGGAAGTCAATTATTCTGAAAAAGCTTTATAAAGAAATAAAGAAAATAGAAAAAAATTTCTTATGTTTTTTACCCATTTTATTTGTAACTAACGTTACTGCAGTTTCGTCATGTTCGTCATTTTCATGTCCGTATAGGACGAAACTGCAGTAACGTTAGTTACAAATGAAAGTGGTGAAAAACATAGAAAGTTTCTCTTCTCAATAAACTGTTCATTGTATAAGTTTGAAAATGTATGTATAGGACGAAACCGCAGTAACGTTAGTTACAAATAAAAGTGGTAAAAAACATAGAAAGTTTCTTTTCTCCTTTCTTCATTATGATTTCCTACCAAGTAGTAACGGCTGCATCCATCACTTTGTAAAGGAATTCAATCTTTCCATTGATCATTCACTCTGCAGAAAACATTGAACCACACCGATTAATTGACTTGATTGAAGTGGTTACACATTAAATTTTTGGAGTGAACTTTTCAGTTCGCCCTTTAGCTTTCTGAAAGGTTTTACACCCAGATAACTATAGGCCAGTCGCTTTGCTATCAGTGATATCAAAAATCATGAAAAAGTCTTCGACCACCATATTCTCAAATCTTTGGAAGGCTTCAACATCTTGAGCGATCATCAATATGGCTTCCGGAAACAAAGATCAACTGGCGTCCTTCTATCGTATGTCGACCATTTTTGGAATAACGCAATCGAAAAACATGGAGAATCATGCTTGATATTTCTAAGGCATTTGATCGTGTGTAGCATGAATGTTTGCTCGATGCTATGGCTTGTCAGATCATTTCGGTGTATGGCTCTTCAGTTTCCTGAAAGAATTTTCCCTGCAAGTGGCCGTCGATGGATATCTGTCGAATACTTTTACCATCGACGCTGGTGTTCCCCAGGGATCCATATTGTCTCTAACCTTCTTTTTATTAAAAAGATTTGGAAAAGCTGAATACACTTATTTGAATTAATGAATCGAAGAGGTTTTTGTATTGAAGTGTATAATTTTTTAAAATTCTTGCAAAGCGCTTTCGACTTTCGTCATCATCAGTGCTCACCTGAAAGTAAGTGATCTAGTTGAAAAGGGAATTTAGTGATAATTGAAGTTGTAAAATTTTTTAAGGTTAACAAATTTGGAAAAAATTGTTTGAGATTACTTACTTGTCAGGCAACAGGAAGTATCAAATTAAGTAAATTGCACATTTGTAATATTTGACTTATATAAAACAAAATAGGCTTATAGCCAAGAAAATACATTTGGTTCAGTCAAAGTATCATATGAAGAAGGACAACTTGAGACAGAATGTGTCAAGTGTCATGTTAAAATAATGGTACCAACTCGAGGAGTGATCCATTATGGATTTGATTGAATATGTAGTGGAAAAATATTGAATAAATTATATTAATAAACTGTGATTAATTAATAATTCATAATCCTCTTATGAAGGGAAAGGAAATCTCTGTTTAAGTTTACTTGAATATTCAAACAATGATCATTGTTGGAAATCTCCAACTCTTCAAACAAGTCAAGTCTAAGGAAATTTTTATTATCTATTTTATGTAATATTTTTGGAATTTCTATTGGGACTAAAGTTGTGATTGTGAAATTTTATGTGGTGGCCAAAAGCAGATTTGTCAGGTTTTTTAAAATGTTCATTAGTAGGAGATTTGAGCCGGTTCTAAGCCTCCCCCCACCACTATGACGTATTAATTGCTTTTTTATTGGTTGTTGTTTGGTGAAGTCAAGGTGATGTGACCTTGAAGGGTGTGGTGTATGGATCGTTCAGAAATTTTTTCCCGGTTCTAATCCTCCCCCCACCAATATGACGTATTATTTGCTTTTTTTTGTTGTGCAGTGAAGTCAAGGCGTTGTGACCTTGAAGTGTCTGGTGCATGGATCGTTCAGATTTTTTTTTCATATGAGATTTTGTGTGTGTATGTGTGTGTGTGTGTTAGAGAATGCACGGTACAGGGTTTCATCATGTGCTTGTTTGTCTATGTACAAACATACGTCTGCATACTTCGAAGATCCTCCAAGTAATGAATGCTCCATCGGTGTGAGGGCACCAAGTTAGTAGTGGAGTGACGTCACAGCAATAACCGTTCAACGGCTAGAGAGCGACATGTTCACTCCACGACGTGTGGCAGAGTAATGCGTATTCATCGGTCTGCTCTCACCTCCCTCGATGTAGTGAAGGATGTGACGTAACGCCCCAGACTCGCCATCAATGGTGACACGCAGGCGGGCGAGGACTGTGCTAACGTCTGTCTTCTCCGAGAGCGCAACGACAATTGCTTGTTCGGCTATCGCTCTCGAAGCAGTGAATGATGTGACGTAACGCATCACCCTACCCTCGCTATTGATGGTGACACGCAGGCGGGCGAGGACTGTGCAAACGTCTGCCCTCTCCGAGAGCGCAACGATCACTGCTTGCTCGTGCCGGCAACTGTTATCGCATCAAATTGGGAGATGGGCTTGGCTGTGACGTCAGGCATCTCTAGTGGATAGCAACTAGCAATGTGAACCTTTCACGGTTTCATGGTGGGGGTGACTCGCACTGTTTAATATAAAAGAAATGCCTGGCACACTATGAAATCAGTAGACGAATATATCTGCAGCAGTTAGCAATTGGTAGAGTGTTATTCAGTTCGTAATAGAAGGAAGACGGTGAGTGTATTTGTCTGTTGGAAATTGTTTATATTTTCATATATATTATCATCATGTCCGTTTCAAAAGTAGACTTGAATAAAATTAATAATTTGATTGTACAGGAGGTTGAAATACTAGAGCAAAAGGCCTTATCATCATTGCCAATTGATGAAGTGTACATAATTAAAAATATGTCAACTTATTCTACACGATTTGGTAAATCAATTTTATTAACTTTGCAAGATGTGAGCAATGATAAATTATTTAAAACATGGCTACCAAAACGTATTTCGTTGCAATTCAGTGATGACGATATATCTTGTATCAACTCATCAGGTGGTAAATATACGATGGTGTATTTAGGACAGAGCCAACAAAGTTTTGCTGGCATGAAAACGCGATCTCTAGTTAAATTCAATATGATTGAATAATAATTGTAATAATTTATAGCGAATTTCTTTAGGTCATAGCTTACAAAGTTTTTTGGTGTGAAAACGCTAACTCTAGTCAAATTCAATATGATTGAATAATAATAGTAATTATAATGAATTTCTTATTGTTTTATTAATATTCATATATTAGATGATAATTATATGGAAATATAAACATTACTAACTTAGTTGAATACACCCACTTTGTAACTACAAGTAAAATGGGAATGTGAGTATTATATCACTGAAAAATTGGAGGTTGCTTATTGTTTTTTTTTATTCGATTTCAGTTCCACCATTTAAAGATGTGGATGCAGTACGCAAGTCAAGATTGGGTCGATGTTGTAGATCTCAAATCATCGGTTCAACATTTGTCGTCTAAATTGAAGGTGTTGGGTGATGGAGCCGAACATGCAAGCAATTATGATATGAGTGTATGCTATGATGAAAAACAAATCGAATTATGCCTTCGTGATGCTGAGAAGTATTGGAGTGGTGCAGAAGTTTGTAACAAATTTTTGGATAATGAATTGGAATTGTGGCAACTTTGTGAGGTTATGATTGAACTGAACCTAAGAAGATTCCTGTATAGCCTCCAACCATACTTGCCAGAATGGATTATTCATCACTTTGAATTGAATGATGAAAATCGAGAGGAAATTGAAGATGGTCGCGAAAATGATGATTATGAGGAAGAAGTTATTTTAGATAGTCTGTATGTTCCTGTATATCATAAATAATGTCAAATAAAAAACTTTGAATTATTTTCATGTTTTATTTATTTAAATCTCATGAAATACAATAGAAAATGATTACAAAACAATAAATATGATATAAAATACAATACATGATATAAGTCAGTTACAAATAAAAAAAAGATCATAAAACAGTATATGATAGAGTGAAAAAAAGTGTCAATATCTGCTATGAACTGAACCATCCAATGCATTGTATGTTAAAACTGTATCATGCAAAATTAATGCATATACTTTAGTGTTGTCTGGAAACTTGGTCTTCCTCGTCTCAAACTCAATCTTTATATCAATAGTTGATGATTTTGTTGCATTCGGTTGATGGGAACAATCGATGACGAATAGTGGATTCTCTCTAAATTGCCCAATGTCCATCAGAGGTTCACTCATATCTTTATCATAATAACTTCGCTGGAAACTCTCAAAAGCATAATAAGCAGGAGCATCAAGTTTTTCATCGAAATTCAAATTCCAACGCTCATATGGATAAACTTCAGAATTCAAGTATACTCGAATACTATTGATATCAGCAGTTGTGAATTTTGTAATATCCTGTGTTCTATCTTCAGATGTGGTAGTACTTTGGAATGCGATGATGACAAAACGAGGAGTTTCCAATGCATTAGTTGTTTTGATGGCCCATATGTCTGAAGAAGTCCCACGTAATGATGGTAGTTCATAGAGGTCCCACATACGATACGCCAACTTGATTTTGGCATTCAGACCGCTTTTGTTTATTCTACTCAAAAGTTTTAGCTTGTGTTTATCATCTGGTACAATATGTCTTATTTTCCATTCGATTTTATTTATTTCCAAATCAGCATCAACCTCACCTATATACGAGTTTTTGAATGATCGAGCGATAATCAAAATCAATTCCTGTTTGGCATTCAAGATACTTTTGTTGTAATCTTCAGCAAAACCCATCAAATATTTCAGTGGTAGTTTTCCACTGAAAACATGACTGTTTGTATCCAAGATATCTTGCTTCAATTGTGAAAGTCCCCAACCAGATGTCAATAATGTGTTAGCATGAGATTGTCAAAATGATATCATGGTTTTCATTGTAGATGTTATCCCAGGTTTTCTAACAACAGCCACTTGTTCACCACCCATTTCATAACGAATTTCGTCAAAGAGAAATGCAATTGCATTATTCGAGAGATAGCATGTTTTCGCTACATCTTTGGGGGTGAATTTACCTTTTATGTAAATGAAGCTGTCGGCAATATCTAGTATAACATCTTGATTATTGATTGCAATTCTGATTTCATCCGAATTCCTGAATAGCGGTGATCCATAGGGCTTATATGTGTGCTCATGTAAACTTATGAGAGAATGATCGAGCACTGGTTCATTGAATATATTCAACTTTTCACTGTTTGTTTCGAGCACCATTGTTATTTTCTCACTTTCAATCCAATCGATTTCAAAAATTTAAGATCACTCACAGACAGAGCGTTATGTGCTAACTGTTTAGCATACACTTGTGGAATGAGCTTCTTTTTATGCACACTTTTCTTTTTATGCACACCTTTCTTTTTGATAGTGCAACTCGTTTGGGATTGTTCAATGCGATTTTGTCTATTGTAAATGAAACCCATAACAACAGTTATTCGATTTTCTTCAATTCCAAAATAATGAAAATCTCTTCTTCACTTCCAAAATCGATAAGGTTATTTTTTTCATCCAAAATACGCACTGTAATGTTGTGAATCAATTGACGACCTTCTGGACTGACAGGCATATATATAATACTGTGTGGTTCTTTAGTAAGATTGTAGCCAGGTTCAACATCAATATCGAATGAGAAAAGAATGTGAGATTCTTCACCATTTATATATGAACCTGATATTATATTGCAATCTAAGCGGATAAGTCTCACAGTTGTAATGTTTATTGGTAATGATGATTCATGTATCTGATTTGGTGGAAATATTCCATGAGCGAACCCCATCATTTCTGCTATAGAATTTGGATGTGTCAGATCAATTTCATATTTGGATCGCATTTCACATTTGAATGTATTATTATTGGCGTGTAGATAGAAAATATCATCTGCAACGACATCATTTGGTTTTTTATCATGAAACAATCTGAACATGATATGTTTCTGTATGACGGCATTGATCTCTTCTATTTCGTAAGCACCACATGGAATTTCAATTGTCAACTTTTGGGGTATCGATGAGTTGTCATTACTGATTCTAAAACTAACTAAGTTATTCGCTTCAGTTATATTATTGATTGTATTGCATCCATAGAATCCCAAAAGTCCTAATCCATAACGACTGTTCCTATCCAATTCAATTGGTGGAAAAAAATCCGCACTCAAGACACTTGTCCCGACAGCTTGTAGCTCGAACTTTCGTGACATGACTGATGAATATTTTGAAACACATTTCAATTTATTATTGTACACAGCAACAGCACATTTGAGACAATTTACACTTTTTGGAAGGTGTTGTATTGTAATAAGTATCATTTTTATTGATACCAATATTCACATCCTCTATATTACAAATACAACACATAGATTTTCGAGGTATAGGACCATCATTAACATTCGAATCTGAATTTTGATCGTGGTGGTGCTCATAACAATATCTATGTTTCATTATATCGATGTCATCTTGCAGATGCTTAGGCAACTTTTCCCAAACATATGCAATCTCATGTGCAACACATGCAAGTATCACTTCCTTAGGCATATTTGCAAGCATCACTTTATCCATTTTTTTCAAGGTACCATATTTTGAAAACATTCTAAGTGAAAACCCCATTCCCTTGATAGCCTCCCGATCCAGTTTTGGTGTTGAATCCATTTTTATTTGGAAAATTATTTAGAGAGAAACTGCAAGCACAAGTGACCACAGAGAACTGTATTGAATTTCTGTTGTCGATCATAGTTATATTTGATTTTTACATTCGAACATTTTCGAAAGAATCGAGTCAATTCCAATGGTGGGGGTAGATCTCCAAAACTATCGAAATATGTGACTTCTTTCCCACATTTTTTATATGCCACCCAATGTGTTCCTGGTCCACTTATTCCATCTAAATTAACAATAGCTGTCTCGTTTTGTTTTGGACCTGAAGATGGTAATCTATCACGCATAAAAACACCACGAAAATGTGGAATTTTCATTTTTTGTGCATAATAACTGAGATCGAGATCAGTAAGAGGCCTCTGAGGTAGGGGTTCAATCAGTTTTTTGTTTTGTTTGTGGCTTTGTATGGTTTTAAATATAGTCCTAAACCTTTACGGTATGGTTTGAGATATATTCCACTTCCGCGTTTGCCTAATGCTACAGCCTCCATGGTTTTATTGTGACGATTGGCTTCCATTAAAGCCGCTCTGCTGGCTTTTGCCGAATTCACGGCCTTGGTAATACCAGCAGCGGCTCCCGCCAAACTTCCTAGTGCGGATAGTCCAGCAAAAATTGGTATCAATGGTAAAAGTCCACCGATCTTGGGAACAGGAATTATGCGTGGTGTGCGGATTTTCTTCTTTCCACCGGCAGCTTTAAGGTATTTACGTGCCGCCTGCAATGCCACAGTGATAGCTTTTTTGCTATTATTCGTCACAAATTGATTCCCACCAGCTTTCTTCAATACATTTCGCACTTTATGGACTATCCCAGCACCAAATGCAACTTTTTTAATATTATTTTTCTTCGATTGTTTCCTCTTACATTTTTTCTTATTGGTACTACAACCCATGCCCATATGTCTTTTCGCTTTCATAATGTTGGTGACAAGTAATGCAGCTGCTCTTTCCCCAATACTCGCGTCCTTTGATTTAACCCTATCCCAAGCGCTGTATTCAAGTTCTTTGTCGGCTAAATGTCTTGCTGCAAGATCAGATGGATGCTTAGAATATTGAATATCGTGTTTTTTGCATTCAATATCTAATTTATTGATTCCAGGATCGTTACGAGCTAAACGTTGTTTCAATTTTGTACCCGGTCCACAGTATTGATATCCTCCAGGTAGATGTAATTCGAAAGGAAGTTTGTTTATTAAATCATTAACAAAACCACAACCTCTTTTAATTTTACGATCACTTTCAATACGTCCGTATCGTTTGATGGTACACATTGAAATGAATAAGCTAATAACATTTATATAGTCTCCAACCACGGCACGATGCGCATTGTAAAACAGAAAGAAAAGTTTGCTGTAGATAATCTAGATGAGAAATTTGGGTGTGGATTGAATGGACAAAGAGTATTCAGACATGGTCCACTACTTCCATCATCAGTTCGAGGACTCATTATAGGACCTTCAAATTGTGGAAAGACGAATGCAATGATATCACTATTAACACATCCACAAGGATTGAGATTTAGAAATGTGTATCTCTATTCGAAGTCACTCAATCAACCTAAATATCAGTACTTGCGAAGTGTTTTGGAACCTATAAAAGGATTAGGTTTTTATACATTCAGCAATAATGCAGAAATAGTGGAACCCTCCGACGCTAAGCCTAATTCTGTTTTCATTTTCGATGATGTGATATGTGAAAAGCAAGATATTATTAGATCATATTTCTGTATGGGACGTCATAAGGATGTTGATTGTTTTTATCTAGCACAGACATATTCACGGGTACCCAAACAGTTAGTGCGTGACAATACCAATTTCATTATAATGTTCAAACAAGATGAGACGAATTTACATCACATTTATTCAGATCATGTTTCACCCGATGTAACATTCAAACAATTCCAATTGATGTGTGTTAAATGCTGGGAGGATCAATATGGATTTCTAGTAATTGATAAGGATAGAAAAATAGATGAAGGTAGATATCGCAAAGGATTCGATAGTTTTATATACCCATGATCTTGTTTTTGAAACTTATTCGATCACTGAATATTGTAGAGGTCACTTCATCAACGAATTGAGCTATAATTTAAAAAGGGCATTATGAATACAAAAAACGATTCTGAACATAAAAACAATGAAATGAATTTGAAACGTCAACTAGTAGAGACAACAGAAGCTGTCAGACAGAAATTCAACTCTATCAAGAATGATAATATTGAAAATCGTTCGACACTTGAAAGATTGTATGAGCCCATAATGAAACCATTGAATGTTTTATCATCAAACGCTACTTCTAAATCAGCAGTGTTATCACCAAATCGTGGATCTGTTCAATCTACTTCAAATTATCCCATGAGTACTCCAATAGGAAGAAAACAATCTTTTGATGGTGTATCATCTGTGAATAGTGACACGAGCACACTTCAAGACGATATGAGAACAACTCTATTCGAAACACCATCATCGTCCCACATCGATTCCTCGGATCCTGACATCTCACCTGTTATGAATGAAAGTGGTGAAGATGTTTTGATGAAACATTTGAATAATGTAAAATCTAGAAATCCAGCATATGATGGAACATTTGGCGTACGTATGGATCCAATTACACAAAAGCTGAAAATGGGAAGTCTAGTGGTACATTTCAAAGATGGAAACATTTCATTTTGGGATGCTAATAAAGTGAAAAAATATGAATGCGCAGGTAGTCCAGAATTATATGATATGATCTTTTTGAAGAATCCACAAGATGTTGATAATGAAGAAACTCGTCAAGTATATTCCAAAATATTGAAAATAACGAATGCTCCATATAAACAATATCATCTGAAGAATGGTTTTAAAAATACAAATTCTAAAAAATTTCGTGAGTCATCAAACCACTATTAGACTCACGACAATATCCAATTAGGAGTAGAAGTAAAATTGGTGGAGCACTCAAACGAGTGAAAATGGAGAAAACATATAATTCTAAACCTGCGAATTATGTGTACTGGAATTCACCGAAAGAGTTAGTTGCTCGCCTACGACTATTGGTAGCATCAAAGTCAGCTGGACATACCGGACATGATAATGAAATAATTTCAATAATTGAAGAATTACGTGAAGAAGGTATAATATATTAATATATATCCACAAGTAATGATCACTGTCACATCATCATTCAATGCAGTAACATTATCACTTTTTTTCTCTTTAATCATATTGAAATAGAATGACTAATGAAGTAAGTGATATCAAACGACAAGTTGTTAATGAATTACATAGACCTGCAAGACGTAATTTTCGTAGAAGAATAACTACCATCAAAGGTTTTGCAGATCTATGGCAAATAGATCTAGCTGAACTACAACCTTATGCAAAAAGTAATGAAGGATACCGATATATACTTGTAGTAATTGATTGTTACTCAAAATATCTATGGACTGTGCCAGTTAAAGATAAAACAGGTAGTACAATAACTAATGCAATGAAATATGTACTGAAGAAAGCCAAATTTTCCCCTAAACATATACAAAGCGATCAAGGGAAAGAATTTTTTAATAGAAGCTTCTCATCTCTCATGCGAGAATATAATATCAATCATTATTCAACATTCAGCACAAAGAAGGCAGCTATAGCAGAAAGAGTGATTCGTACAATAAAGGCATGGCTCTACAAGGAATTTTCGATGAGAGGTCACCACAAATGGCTTGATATTCTTCCAATTATAACTAGTAGATATAATAATAAAGTTCATCGTACAATAGGTATGGCACCCATCAATGTTGATTCAACAACAAAATTGAAATTCAAGGGTATCAATGGAATTGGAGGAAGACAAAGTAAACCCAAATTCCAATTGAATGATATTGTACGTATAAGTAAATACAAAAATATTTTTGAAAAGTCTTACACTGCGAATTTTACCACGGAGCTATTCAAGATTGTTAAAATTAATAAAACCATCCCAACGACTTATAATCTTGAAGATATGAATGAACAGCCGATTAGAGGATGTTTTTACGAAGAAGAGTTATTACGAACCGAGAATCCTGACGTATATCTGATTGAGAAGATGTTGAAGAGAAGAAAAAATAAAGTATATGTAAAGTGGTTAGGTCTTCCTAGCGAACAAAATTCTTGGATTGATGAATCAAATATGGTTTAAATGTATCTAATAGTGACTTTTATGAATAAAGTAATATTAAAGTTCATTATTGTTTTCATTTCAATTATAAGTATGTGAATTGAAAAATATTGCAGCGGTAAACATTGCCCCAGCCATTCGCAATGTTCTGTGTATACCAAACCAAATTAATTGTATACTCCATTCCCGCTTATATTTTTCAACTCACGATATTGAAAACACATTATCATTCCCAAAACTAATCGCCGTCACTTTGAAATGCAGTATCCAACTCTTTTTGCCAATTATCTCTCACTGATAATGCCGTCTCATAAAGCTTAGTCGACTGCTCAAGCTCAGCCTGAGCTTGCATTCTCGAACGTTGATGGAATTGCTTATCTTTACCTATTTTTGAACGGAGTTCATCAGCATCTTTAGACATTCTAGCCAATTCAACCTTCGCTAATGCAATCTTGGCATCTAATGCTTCAAGAGTTTCATTATTAGCATTAATAGCTCGCTCACTCTTTTCAAGTTCAGCAATAGTCATCTGTGCCTTTACAAGACGGTATTTTGCTTTCCTTTTCATTTCCCCAAACCGATGGAGGGGACTGAAAGAAGATAGCGGTTCAGCTTTCAAATCACTCTTCATTTCTTTAGGAGTACCTTTTGGCTTCCTCTTCGATCTGTCACTTTTCGTTGCGGGTTTTTTCTGTCGCACAACACTTTTGGATTCTTTCTTTTCTTTAAAGTCAGTGACAATCGATGAAGATGCCTTAGTAACCTTCCTCTTGATTGTTCTAGATTTCTTATCAACACCAAGAGGAAGGGTAGATGAAGAGTGTTTGAGTGATGATAATTGCGAAACGATCGGATTTTCAATAATAATTTGCTCATTTGGTTCTGGCACATCTGCAAAGTTAACGAAGTCGTTAATATCAAAATCATTTATCGAATCTTGACTGGATAAATGTAATACTGGAATATTTTCAAAATCAGTCTGATCGATATCAACAAGTGGTGAACCATCTTCAGCAATCAATAGCGGCATAGAGCTCATGATTATTAAGGTCTGAGGAATGATATGTGATAGCAATAGAATGTGGATAGGAAAGGTGATGATGTTACTGAGACCTCACCATTTATAGAAGAAAATAAACTAGCGCATGCGCTCTTTCATCAACTGGCACATGCGCTCTCTCACTAAACTATTCACGCATGTAACAATCTTTGTCATTTAAGAGGAAAACTTTGTGTTGCATGCATGTATTTTTAAATGTTAGAAAATAATACAAATAAATTCAAAATATATATATATATATATATATATATATATTTATTAATAATAGAGGACAATAACGATAATAAAAAATATAAAATGAAAAATGTTAATATGTCTCTGTGGATGTGGAACGTTCTTTGACTCTATTCCTCAATAGTTGTTGCTCGTGCGTCAAACACCAACATTGAAAAAAATGGATTCTCCTATTGGGGTAGAGTTGACCAACCTTCTCACACAGATCCCAAGTACTTCTACATGCATTGCATACATGATTCCAACAATTCATGGAATATGTATCACAACGCAAACAACGTTGCAGTGGAGTTGGAACGGCAGCACAGGTACCGCAAATATTTCTACAGATACCTATATTGTTAAATATTATAGGTTCGGAACACTTCAGACACTGTAACTGTTGTTGACGATAATCCGATTTTGTTCGCTTCGGTGGATGAGAAGGAGGCGATAGTTGAATCCGCAACACGCAATCACTACACATACCAGTACATGGATTGATTGAATCCTTAGGTCTACTTATTTGACAAAAGTAGCACACAATAGCCCCTGCAATCATCATTGGGTAGACACACACTTTTGGTTTTTCATTCCACTCTTTTGGAAACGGCATTTTACTAATTCGATTAGAAATATTAAGAGATGACTTACAGAAACTCTGAATGCTCTCTCCTACACCTACGATCTCTATTTATACAAATCAACATCATGTGAAAGTATAGTGGGATAACTTCTCCTACTATTCCACTCTAAACGAGTCAAGTGGGAGTCGCATCACCTCCTATATAAGTCGACTTGCAAACCTAGAGTTCATTCATTCACTCTCTACAACTGTGAGCAAACAACAACAAGATGAATTCTGCAAAAATAAATGCTGCATTAAATAGAATATCTGCTGTTGATGAAAACAATTGGATAGACGAATCAGATGATGAGGATGTCAATGTTCCGCTAGAGGAAGTGATAGTTGAAGCAGAAGATGTTGGAGTCGATGAAGATGAGATAGACGAAGTTGAAAACGAGGCCAACCAAAGCGACGAAGATGATGACGTGATGGAGTTTGAGAGGGTCATGGATGAAGAAGGAGATGATGAAGGGATAGAAGCTGACACAACTGAAGGCGATGGTGCTTTGAGGATCGGTATGCGAACGCTCAATGTCAGTGAGACACTGGAAGATCCCTTGGATTTGTATTGTGCAATGGATGCATACGTATTGATCAGCACAATAGATGGAGAGAACAAAAAACTATGTTGGTGCTGCTTTCGGTTTTATTCGCATAGAAACAATAATGGAGGGTGGTATGCCCATGTCAACACCCACAACACTGTCTCAATTATGGAAATGGGACAGAATTGGTGTGAAGCTTGCGAGAGGCCACTAACAAACTTCACCCGAGTATCTACATGTATTATATGTAATAATGTCCAACCTGTGGCACAATAACCGTGGACCTACTGGTCAAAAAAAAACAACAGCCCTTTTCAGGGCTACATTATTCACACAAACAGTAGTTAGTTGTATTAGTATTCATAGATTATATGACAAATGAATACTTTGACTAATAAAAGTCTAAGTAATTTGTTAGTCTTTGAATATCTATACATTATATGACAAATAAATTACTACTTTGACTGAAAAGTCGATATTTGGAATTTGATAGTCATTGAATATCTATGCATATGATGAGTACTACTTTAAATGAAAGTTGAAGTTGGCATTTTGTCAATCATTGTATGCATATAATGATGAATACTTTTACATACATACATTTTGTTTGAGACTATAATGTTAACAATGGTATGAACCTGTTTCTGTTTGAAAGTATAATGATAGCTCTGAAAAGAGCTATTTTTTTTTTATTGTTTCAGTCTTCAATTGTAGCCCTGAAAAGGGCTGTTTTTTTATTAATCCATGCAATGGTATGGACTAACGCTCCTCATCATCATCAGAAACAATGATGATTGTATCATCATCTGTATCTGATGATATACTGATGATGTCATCCTCATAATCATCTGAATCAGACGATATACTAATGGCATCATCATTAGCATAATTATCTAGCTCGTTATCCTCTAGATCGTCTAACTCATTGACATCCATCTCTAACTCTGCCTCTACTTCCTCTTGCATACCTTCTTCCATACGTGCCGGGAAATCATCAGGTAGATCATAGATACGTTGCAGCATTTGTGCAAAATTTGTACTGAAATGATCGAACGTTGAATCTATTCCATGTACCTGGATGGGGCCTGTACTCGTCATAGAACACTCTGGTACACTCATCGGTTCGGTGGTGGAATCAGCACTCGACATTGTGGAAGAATGATATAGAACTGGGATTGATGCTTTATTTATATTGGAAAAAAAAGGAGGGGGTGAAGTGTAAATGTAGAACAATTCAGTGTTTGAAATTCGAAAGCAATAAGAATGACAATTTTCTTGAAATTCTAAGTGATTATTATTATGAGAAACTCTGAGTGATTATTATAAAAAAAACTAATAAGGGAGAGGGAAAAAGACACTGCCCCAACCTCGCAGTGCCTCGTGTACACCAACCAAAAAGTGTGTACTCCGTGGAAGGAAAGGAAAGGAATAGAAAGGATGGGAGAAATGAGGAAACGATTACATATCATCGTCTGAATTCAGGACTTCATCAATCAGGATAGGGGATGGTGGAGGACTATCATCGGACTCATTGTCAGCGTCACCGTCATCATCGTCATCGCTGTCGTCGTCGTCTGTGTTTCCGGACTGTGTATCCCATTGGTAATCATTCCGCCAATCATAGGGATCTGGATAATCCCCATCAGACAGGTCCGCTTGATCGGTTCCAGTAACGTGAAGCACTTGTATCCGATCATCATAAATTATGTCATCATAATTCATCGAGTGAGGTGCCGTCGTGGAGGTAACGAAACCTTCATGGATAGAAGCCCAGTAAGGATGTTGATGCGCTGGGTCACTGTACGGCTCAGTAGTTGAATCAGGTTCCATGTTGAAGGTGGCTGATCAACTGAATATTCCAACAGATAATTCCTACTTTTATACTTTTGAAAGGGAGTGGGGGAGGAGTGGGGAGGAGAGGGGATTAAGTGGGAATGAATTTCAAAAATGACATGAGCTATATTCCATGAAAGAGAAAATTGAAAATACTATATGAATTATATGAAATATACTTATTGATTTCATTATGAAACATATTTTCTTCCCAAGAGATTATTTACAATAGATTAGAGAACACAAAAATTGATGTGAGGTATTTGCATAGAAGAACTTGTAATTGAAATAAAAAAAGGAAATAATAATGAGACGAAGTGAAGAAAAATGCTCCAACCATCGCATTGTTCAATGTGTATCAAACCAAAACAATGTACACCCTTAATTTCACTTCTTTTTTATTTATTTTATTTTTATTTCCTAAAATTACAAACATAAACTTAAAACTATCTTAATTAAATATTCCTAACTAACCTAAAACTAATCTTACTACACTTACACTTAATCTATGGGAAAGTTTTTATAAAAGTCACTAACTTTTTATAAGTCTCTATCGAAGAGGTATCTGCTTCACACTTTTTCTCCAGAGATGCATACTTCCGATCTAGTTCGGCTATTTCTTTTTCTGCTTCCCTCCGTCGGTTAACAATTTCAGCCATTTCGCGCTTCCTTTTAACCAACGCGGCCTCACTAGCTCGAGAAGCATGTTCTGCTTCCTTACATCTCTGTAGAAAACTGTCCAACATTTCACTAACCCCTCCGATAGGCTGTCGCACTTGTGGCACTAACACTTCAGGATTCGTCACCGGTGTTGCCAGCATCGGCGAAAGCGGCACCACCGACGGAGTGAATACGATGGGAGCCTCCTCCGATGGGGACAATACAACTGGTGGCTCCTCCGGAGAAGGCGCCCTAGGTTGTTCCACTACTGCTGCGGGTGGTGTGGAGGGCCTTAAGCTGTTTGGAGCGGTCGACCAACTACCTGCATAAGGATTAGTCCTATTGCAAGTAGCTCGGTACTTAGAAATAGGACCAACCTTCGCTGCAGGTCGTTGGCAAACCTTCTTTACAGGCCTGACTTCCTCCTCCTCCTCGAATAAGTCAGGGCTGGTGGATCTGCACCTAACTCGCGAAGTGGATGCCTTCTCCTGCTCTGTCATAGGCATGATGGATGCCACAGCGTTATTTAATTCCTGAGTGTTGGATGCCATTCTGAAAATGTAAAATAATACAAAGTTAGTAGATGTAAAAAATTAAAGTACATTGTTAACTTACTCAAACTTAGCTCCTCGTCGTATAGTACACTGCTTCTGGTTGAGTATGGCTGGACTGCTCTGGATGACTGGAGTTGTCGTACTGAATGTAGAAGAACGTGCTCCTCGGGGTATCAACATCATTGGGAGTGGAGGGAATGAGGTGGGGGCGTGCATGCGCAATGGTTGGAATATGGTGGGGCGAGAAATGGTAGGAAGTGGGCGGGGTGAGCAATGGTGGGAAGAAAGCGGGCCGCGCTCCGCGCGGCTTACGCCCCAATTCGCTACGCTCGGTGGCCCCCCACCCCCACCCGCGCGCTTCGCGCGCCGTGAAACCTAACCTAACCTAACACATATGACCCTAACCTACAGTATGTATTAATCTAATCTAACCTAACGCGGGAGTAAATTCACCATGTTGGTTCAATTAATACGTCATCTGTTGGTTTTGGTTTTGGTTCTATTATTCTAACATTTGGATCAATGTCCAGTCCTGGATATCCCAGTCCACCTGATGGCCTGACTTTATGGCTTTTCTCCAAAACTTCAACTCTCTCTTCTAGTACATCATACTTTTTCATTGTAGTCCCTGTTATGTTTGACATAGCATCAAATTTTTTATTTGTAGACGCTGTTATGTCAGACATTTTTATGTCCACATCATTTGTAAGTTTGTCAAATTTACGAGTGAAAGTTATCCGAGCCTCTGCAATTTTATCGTCAAATGCTTGACGGGCATCGCGAGCAATATTACCTATTGTGGATTGTATTGCAGCTTGTAGGGCTAGAAGTATAACCTCCTTTGTTCCGTTAATTTCCCCCTCAAGATATGATACAGTTACACAATCACTCTTGTCAATTGGTTCGCTTATATTTTTCAATATTTTTCTTTGCATGTCATAATGACCATCTTTTGTTAATTTAAAACCAATCCCGGGAGGACCTCGAATGACATTACCACCCAATTTTCTTTTTCTACCAAACTTATCGATTGTTTTAGACATTGTGCACTCTACGATGATTCTTTTCAAACTGATATTTCTTTCATTTACATTATGCTATATACTTTACAGTAATTGGTTAGGAAAATAGAAATGAAACAAATAATATTTTTATCATTTTTTATTCATCTAAGTAACTTGGTAAAAGTGATACATATACAATACATAATACAATAATCACAAATAATCACAAATAAGAATGTTCCGGTTTGAAGGAATAAGCAATAATACTTCGAATTATAATTCAATTATTCATCTCTACAGTCAACAAATTGATTAGTTGGTCTAAGGCGCTCTCTTGAGAAAAAGAATGAACGATTTCAGACACCCAACGAATGTTATCATTAGGATCATTTCGATAAAATTATATATCGCTATGACCCCATGGAAGAGTTCGAGTGGTATTCGGAATGATGAATCTCTTGTCGTCATGATACGATAAAGCGACTTTATTTTTCAATTCAGTGTAAATATCATGCAATACGCTTCTGAACGAGTTCATCTTCCTGAATATCATACCTCCCTCTTCAATGATTTTTTCATAGTCTTCACATGTCAATTCATTCTTTATAACAGATCGTTTCACACCTTTGGCCTTCTTCAGTTCACCATCAACAGATTTCACGTAATACGCTTTAGCACCTGTACCGTAAAAGCTGATTATTGGATCATTTGGGAATTCATCTTTGAAATTACCCAGAACTGACTTTGTCACTGGAATATTGAATTGGTTTCCTATTTTATAATTAGATGTATCGAACTTATTTATATTATTTTTGATAAATTCATAGAAATTGTCTGTATTTACTTTGAGAATAAGGGAGTCGGTATCAGTGTAGAGTAAGGACGCATCTTCTCCAAACTGTTGTTTGATACATCCATAGAAAAAATCATACATAACTGTTTTAGATAATTCTAGAATGGAAAATCCTAAATATAGTGGTTTATCATAATGAACTTTTACTCTAGCCAATTGAATGGCAACAAAATTTTCTGTAAAAATAGAGCATTTTTTAAAATTTGGTCGAGATATGAGACAACTAGCACCTATAGTTCTTTTTATATTTTCCCAATGTGTAATGAGTCTAACATCAATTCTATTGTCTACGTTTTCCATTGTTTTTCCATAGACTGCATTATTCATTAGTTTGTAGAAATCTTTTTCAGATTTGTTATTAGACCTATTACGCATTTCAGTATTCAAATCTATATAAGGCTTCATCCAACATGATTGCTTAAACCTCAATACTCTATGTGTGTTCATCACTATCAAACCATGATTGACAGCTTGCTGTAAGTTTCTATAGTGAACAATATATTTTCTTTTGTCGTTTAAATTTGGAATTAATTTGGGAACTTTCGATTTTGCATATGGAGGTATCAAACGTTCAACTAAGAATGGTAAATCGGAATGTTTATCATGAAGTTCTTGGGGATAATGTATATCCACTTCCAATACATATCCATAAGGACTATCGATATCCACATTCATTATATCAAGATTGAGAATTTCATGAGGTGCTAACCATGAAAATTCACCTGTTGGTAATGGTTGCGACATGCTGTGACCATATAGATTTGTTGCATCCAAATATGAAATGAATGAAGATGGTTCATTTGGATTATAATCCGGTAAAAATGTATTGTTTGCTTTATGTTTCCTTTCACTACATTGACTTATTCCACCACGAATACCTTTTTGAAAGAAGTGAACCATATCAATATCAGTTAGTAATTCCAATTCAATATTAGTATATTTCAACATGGCATCCCACGATAATCCGGGTGCAGTGAAGTATTGTGCCGGATCCAATTTATATTTATCAACAGATATATTTCTAAAGTTTTCAAAAATGTCACATAATAGTAACACATCTGACTTTAAATATAAATCAGAGTATTCACCCAAATCCTGACATTCGAATAAATTCCAAACAAGTTGAGCTCTCCCATAATCATTATCTGATATATGTTCACAATTGAGTTTATCATAAAATTGATTTTTGGTTGGAAGTCTTGGATGATTCAGTTTTTCGATGTCATCAACAAAACTATAGGGAAATACACCTTTCTTTCTCATCAAATTGAAATTTTCAATTTGTGGGAAATGTTTGCGCATCTCGATACACTGATCAGATGTTAAATTTGCACCTAAATTCTCCAAAGAACTAGGCATGAATCTGAAACTATCAATGAATCTCATTTTCAAATAATTCTTCTTCACCCTACCATCTTTATCCGTATAGGAGTGTGTAAAGAGATGTTTTGTGAAAGATATATATTTTTCATTAGTTTGTGGGATGACATCCACTTTATCTTTGTTTTTATACAATTCCTTTATGAATAAATGACAATCATATCCACTGAGATTGTGAAAAATTATAGGAATGAAATTTGGCAATTTAAAATTCAAATTACAAGATGAATGAGCAGCAGGGGACCTTTTTTTTTCCTGTGAGGTGACAATGATCCCTCACTTTGACTTCGCCATCATTAAATTGTTTGGAACAAATGCCACAATTTGTGGCAGAAGCAAACTGTTCCTCTTCCTCAGGAGTTTGTACATCCATAGGAATAGGAAACCTGAGATGATTTTCATAAATATTTTTCAAATCATCTTCGATTTTGCTAACGAATTTTTGGGCTGCATCCACACCCCTATACGAAACAAATTTTGATAAATCATCATTGTATGAACATTTAATCAAATAAGCAAATGAATAAGGCTCATGTTTGAATGTCTTCATCGAATACGAGTATTCAGGATTTGGTTTAGTGGTTTGAATCGGCTTCAGTACTGATTCAAAATCTGCATACACTACAAATGGTACCTTCATTTGTTTCTCAAAGTTTTCAAAAGTTAGTATATTTTCAGGTACCGTTTTCCCATATTTATTGACTTTGAAATTGGTTGATGGTGTTGTAGTACTCAAGTGATTACAATCATTTATCTTATGACGTAATAGTAATTGTTCATTAGAAAAATATAATAAACAGCCATCACAAAAATATTTCTTATGTTCATGAGCCGATAATTGGCTTGAAACTAATCTTGAAAGATCTTTGATCCAACAATAATGATTATTACCGAAATCATCTGTGATAAGTAACAAATTGACATGTCTTCTAAGTCTTCTCTGAGAGTAACGTAATGGTCCAATTATTTCATACATTATTTTACCCTTCTCGAATTTACTTTCTAAACCGTACACATTAACTGAAATATCATTCTTGTCTTCAAATTTCACAATATCTTTCAACTTTACCGGAAAATTCATACCTGTTACATCTATGACTGTACTGAAATGTGGATACGATGAAACTTCTGATGTTCTATCGATTGCAGGATGTAGTGCTGAAGTGATAGCCCATGCAAAACAATGCTGATCTTCATTACGGACATTAACCACGGCCTTCCTACGCTCAATACATTCAGGCAGCTTCACATATGAACATCCACTGAGCGGGCTGTATTTATTAATGTTCAACTCCAGAAACATGATTTTTTCACAAGTCCAACCTTAAATACAGAACAATATTACTAATCCATCCAATTAAAACTTGGTAGAAATGTTTACCTGAATCACGTTCCTGGAATTCTGTAGTTTGAGCGATAATCCCATTTCGAAATCCATCAAATAAGGAATTCAAATCAGTAGATTGATCAACTGTTCTATTCTGTGAATTAAATGATTTCATTTCCTTCAGGTCTTGTGTTTGTAGAATATAACTCCCAAATACTTCCATATTCACTTTGATGATTTTGTGAACCCTGATGGCCGATTCCAATAATTCTATAACTTTCTGCCTGATTTCATTAAAGAATAACATGTAATCGGTGGAAACAATGGAACTCTGCACCCTGTATGTCGCAATCCGACGTTTGAAGGCGCTCTTTATAATTTGAACACCATCACTGAATTGAACACATGTATTATTCTTATGTTGTAGAGTTCTATTGTGAGAATTTACTTGAGTCAATGGAATCATCACATTACAACAATTACATGTGTACATAGGTGCTGCAGCGTCATCTAATCTCACTCGTTTCACTGATGGCCCTCCTTGGCAACTCTGGAGCTGATGACGACGAAGGTTGTCACTACGGGTAAAAGATTTACCACATTCACAAGAATACATTTTCTATGATATGTTCTCACTAACTCACTCGATGGAAACTGACATAACCAACACTCGCCCGCTTCTTAAATACCATAATCCACGTCGCCTGCGCATCACCGTAGAGAGTGAGGGTAGGTAAGGACACATCGATGCATCCGCTAGAGATGCCTGACGTCACAGCCAAGCCCATCTCCCAATTTGATGCGATAACAGTTGCCGGCACGAGCAAGCAGTGATCGTTGCGCTCTCGGAGAGGGCAGACGTTTGCACAGTCCTCGCCCGCCTGCGTGTCACCATCAATAGCGAGGGTAGGGTGATGCGTTACGTCACATCATTCACTGCTTCGAGAGCGATAGCCGAACAAGCAATTGTCGTTGCGCTCTCGGAGAAGACAGACGTTAGCACAGTCCTCGCCCGCCTGCGTGTCACCATTGATGGCGAGTCTGGGGCGTTACGTCACATCCTTCACTACATCGAGGGAGGTGAGAGCAGACCGATGAATACGCATTACTCTGCCACATGTCGTGGAGTGAACATGTCGCTCTCTAGCCGTTGAACGGTTATTGCTGTGACGTCACTCCACTACTAACTTGGTGCCCTCACACCGATGGAGCATTCATTACTTGGAGGATCTTCGAAGTATGCAGACGTATGTTTGTACATAGACAAACAAACACATGATGAAACCCTGTACCGTGCATTCTCTAACACACACACACACATACACACACAAAATCTCATATGAAAAAAAAAATCTGAACGATCCATGCACCAGACACTTCAAGGTCACAACGCCTTGACTTCACTGCACAACAAAAAAAAAGCAAATAACACGTCATATTGGTGGGGGGAGTATTAGAACCGGGAAAAAATTTCTGAACGATCCATACACCACACCCTTCAAGGTCACATCACCTTGACTTCACCAAACAACAACCAATAAAAAAGCAATTAATACGTCATAGTGGTGGGGGGAGGCTTAGAACCGGCTCAAATCTCCTACTTTCATTAATACGAGTGAAAAGAGGTCTACAGGTTCTACCAATGTAAGATGCTGAACAATCAGAACAGTCAAGCTTGTAGACTCCACTTCTGTGTAATTTGTTGATTTTGTCTTTAGAATTGACTAAAAAGTTACTTAAGTTGTTTTGAGATTTAAAAGAAATTTTTGTACCAGGTATGGTATTTTCTATAAATTTGGAAATAACAGAACACATATTTTGATCAAAATAAGGTAAGGAAAAATATCTCACAGAAGGTGGATTAACCAAGGTGGTAGAGTTGAAGGCCAATCTTCTATCTGATCTGAGTTTAAATTTACTAATTAATTTGTGAATAATGGATGGTTGATAACCATTGTTGACAGCAATCTGTTTTAAAGTATTTGATTCTAAATTGAAATTGGAGGGAGATAAGGGAATGTTCAACAATCTGTTAACATAACAATTGAAGGAAGCCATTTTATGTTGCATAGGATGAAATGAATTGAAAGGAATGACATGATCAGTCTGGGTTGGCTTTCTGTAAATGGAAAAATCTAGTTTGTTGTTAGTGTTTAATTTATTGTCTTTTTCTATTTCAAGTGTGAATTTAATTTTTGAATGTAAGTTATTTAAGGAGTCAAGGATATCATGTGCTACATTAGAGTTACCATCTATGAAAACCAAGCAGTCATCAACATATCTGTGCCTACTAAGAATCATCAATTTTATTAATTATGAAGGAATTTTCTAAATTTTCCATGAAAATGTCAGCCAGGAAAGGTGAAAGAGGGTTACCCATTGCTAGGCCTTCAGGTTGACTGTAAAATTTATTATTAAAGACAAAAAAATCTTGGGAAATGCAAAATTTAAGTAAAGTTAATATATCTATTTTGGGAGAGTCAGAAGTTAAGTGTTGAGAAAGCAAGTTAGAAACTAAAGGTAGGGTTTCAGATTTTGGAACAGAAGTGAACAAGTTGCTAACATCAAAGGATATCATAAGGGTGTTAGAATTAGGTTGAAAGTTTTTGATTTTATTAATTAAATCTAAAGTGTTACTTGCTGAATTGGCAGGTTTGTAGTTGGTTACATTTTTTATCACTTGTAAGACAAATGTTGATAAGATAGAGACAGGAGTATTGTGAAAGCTTACCACTGGTCTGATTGGAGTACCATCTTTGTGTATCTTCGGGAGATATATACACTTTAATACAAAAACCTCTTCGATTCATTAACTCCTTTTTATTGTATATCAATGAGTTATTGGAACAAACCAAGAATCTAATATATTGCTTTGCTGAAGACAGAAGGTTGCATATCTTAATGAGGATCTAGAAGTGATTTCGAATTGGGGTGGAAATAATCAGGTTGAATTCAATGCCACACAAACTCAGGCATCGGTTTTCTCCAAGAAGATAAATGTCTGAACCAGATATAATAATGTCAGGTCTGACAATTCCGCTTTCTGCTTCGATGAATTTGTTGTCACAATCATGTCGCTGGAATTGCGAAGGCTGCTTCTCAGAAGCTGAGAACATTGTTCCAAACCAGAAAACTATACATTCTTCAGCAACTTTTGATGCTTCATAAAGCTCAGATCAGACCTTCTTTGAAGTATTGTTCTCATGTATGGAGCTCTGCCCCCAAACATACCCTGAAGTATTTCATCCAGAAAAGAGCCATCCACCTGATTGGAGACGCGAACATCACGTGCAACTTTGATGACCTGGAACATCGACGAAAGGTTGGAGATTTGTTCTATAGTTACTTTCTCGGGAGGTGTTCAAGTGGCTTGGCACTATGACTGCTCATCGTTTTGGGTTTCAACTCAGTACACCTCGAACTTCATTGTTCAAGAACTCTTTCATCTGGAAAACTGCGTTTATGTGGAATAAACTTCCTAAAAAAGTTTTTCCAAATGGATTTCATCTCCAGCGATTCAAATCTAATGTGAATCACTACTTTCGCACAGGCACCACTCTGAGAGCGCCTCAAGGATTTTTCTGTAGTGCTTGTGTTTTGTCCTCAAAAAAAGTGAGAAGCGTATTTTGTTCTATTTCTTCGTAGAAGAAACAAGATCAACAGTTTGGCAGCTCAATCCACAAGTGTGATAGTAATCAGACTTGGGTGTTGTGCATTCCACGTTGATTTCCAGAGTCGGTGTTTGAACCACGATTGTTATTACAAGTGATGAACATGAATATATTCAGTGCTACTAATGATTTCATTTCACGGATTGTGAACACAACACCTACTTAATTTTCCTGTCTCTTTGAACTGGACGGTGCACCATTCAACAAAGGGTTGAAAAACAGAGCCCCGCTTTTCTTGCTGACTCTAGAAGCTGAAACAAAACCCGGATTTCACTCGAAATCCGGTAGTGATGAGAATAAATGGATTCACATCGACTCCACAATCAACTACATAAACATGTATTTATGCGAAAGAGATTTTCCACAAAGCCTGACCCTTTGAGACGGGGATCGTGAAATAAATTATTTATCGTCGGCTTTAGACATTCCAAATGGAAAATTTTACATGTGTTCTCGTACTCCTCGTGGACGCTGGGGAAAAAAGACGTTTCATCGGAATTTCACTTTGTTTTATGCCTCGTTTTTGTTTTTCAGGAAATTTCATAGAGGAAAAGGAATATTCATCATCATCTTTCATTACGACAAAGATGATGAAAGGGTGTTACCTTACAGAACCACGTACATATATCATTAACACTTCCATTGAATTGTGTAAGTTTTTTGACAAATTGAAAATCGGGACTTTCTCACCAGTTCCAAAAAAAATTATTCCCAATTGGAAAACTACAGGGTCACAACCGTCCTCACTCATATGTTAAATAATATATAAAGCGAGATATAATACAATTATATCTTTATAAATATCATGTGATAAATATGTGCCATAATGGTTTTCACTCAGGAAGATTCACAGAGATTATCATGTGTCGTATCCTGCAGTATGTTTATCAACTCTTGGATCAGAAGAAAACCGTGACCGAGAACTGTGGTGGTTTTGCATTCAAATCTCACCAAAGCTTTTGACACTTGTTTGAAGGTGATCGGCAATGTTTCATGATGAATTTCATTTGAAATGATCTGAAATTCCCGAAAGAAGAAAATTTAAAAAAGAATAGCTGAAAATTACAATTATATTAAGCGGAAAAAAACCCTGAAATGAAATTAGAGTGAAATAAAATACAAGTAAAAACAGATCAATTGAACAAAAAATTAAGAGATTCCGAGCCAAGTTACTTCACGACGTTTCGATTGTTAGTATCCACAATCGTCTTCGAATGATGACTGGACTAAGTCCTCTGAGAGATGACTATTTATGGGTCATTCGGGTATTTTCACTTATCTCCGCTTTCCTCTTTCCGCTTCACTGGTTAAGCAGGGGATGGTTGTTTGGCGGGAATAGGCCATTTTTCGAAAGATAATAGGTTTCCATATGTTGCGTATCCCTACGCTAACTTGGCTGGATACTTTGTTAGACAAATGTAAGCGGCTTCTTTGAATTTCCTCCTAAACCAATGTTCCTCCCTGTGTATGATCTCAGTTTGGGACCACTCATAACAACATAACACCGAGTGAAAGTACTCGAATGACCCATAAAGTCTCTCGGAGGAGTTAGTCCAGTCATAAATCAAAAACGATTGTGGATACTAACAATCGAAACGTCGTGAAGTAACTTGACTTGGAATCTCTTAATTTTTTATATTTTGTTCAATTGATTTAAATAGATCTATTTTTACTTGTATTTTATTCTACTGTAATTTCATTTTAGGGTTTTTTTGATTGATATAATTGTTATTTTCAGTTATTCTGTTTTAAGATTTTCTTTAATTGGTTATTTCATGGATTTCAAATCATTTCATATAATAGTAGACAATAGAAGTCCGAACTAATAAAATTCAAAGCTTTTGACGGTTTGAATTTGAAATTTTATGAGAGAAAACTGTACATTATCGAGGTAAGAGAACGCATGATGTATCATTAGAAGCTACATACTTATATTTGGTATCAAGATATCAAACAAAAATATTCTTGTAGATCATACGGTGGCTCTCAAGTTGAAATCAATATGGGAATGATCAGAATGGTACTTATTCATTCATCTTAAAATACAACAACTCAAAATACGACAACCTTATTTTAAGACCTTATGGAAAACCCAACATTTCAAAAATGCAAAATACCAATTATTTTGATCGAGAAGAAGATCAAACTGATCTTCCTCTTGAAGATCTTCACTTGATGATCGAAACACATGTCGATGTATTAAAATAACAGTTTGGTGTTAGGAAAAAACTCTAGTAATATTCAATACAATGTATTGTCTCTTTCTTGTAGATACTCATTCAAAATGGAGGTTTCTGTCGGTTTGAACCCCTAAAAATTGATATGTTACATATATTTCGAAGAAATTGTATCGATCTGTTTTTGATTAAACATATCATTAGAAAAAAGTATAAACATCGTGGTAGGCGCCATTACCAACCTGCAAATCATCGCCATTTTGGGGAGCAAATTGTCCTAATCTTAGCGATTCATATATAAACAATCCGGTACTTTCACTGTAACACCAGAAATCCGTTCAGGAAGCTTATGGCATCGTTTATCCTAATTTTCGTGCGAATAAGCCCTGCCACGCGAATTCCCTCGCCATTTTGTGTGCGTTGTGCTGTGCTAAACTTACTGAATACCGACGTATATTATGTGAGAGCAGTCAGTGGTTTGTATAAAATACTTTTAAATTGAATTTTTTGCGCTTTCCGGAAATTGGTGGGAACGGTTTTTCACGAAAAGTTAATCAAACTAAATAATGTGTTCGCTAGAGTCCACAGCGAAGGTGTATTGTGAATTATGCGTTCCTGTGCAAAATATTTCATCAACTATTTTGGAGTATTGGAGCAAAATACATTTTTAATGTATTCTAGCTGGTGAATTAACTTATGAAATTTTTGTTTATTTATTTCTAGTCCATGGATCTCGTGAATGGCAGAAAATAAAGACCAGATTGAATCATGAAAAAGTTGTTCATTTTCGGGTCTTCTTGTCGATATTTTTTCCATACCAGAAAATCAAAAGGAAGCAGGAAAAGCAATAGCTTACTGAAGGATATAAAATTTCATCTAGAAACAGACCATCTTCAAACTTCAAACGATCAATTGTTTGAATATATTAAAGAAAACCAAAAAATTCACAAAAAAATTCTCAGAAATATGTGAAAATGATTGCTCAGTCTGCAAATTGCAAATCTGAAAAAAACTGGTCAATCGGGAGAGAGTAAAATAATTCTCTGATTGAAACTTCAGTATCTGCAACAAAATGGCGGAACATTTAATAATTTTCTGCAGACAAACACATTAATATCGATATTTCTAGAAATACTTCTTTTTATCTGCCGTATGGCAAATCCAACAACCCGATAAGTTTTGTTAAATCATTTTTTGTTTATAAAAACGACAAAAAATGTCATTACGATAATGAACATAATTTTTCAGTTAGAATATTCTCATTCAGTTCTCTGTTTTACTAGTAGAAAGGTACCACGTCAACAATCTCTAAAATGTTCAATTCTCGTCCATTGGAAAAAAAATTGAAGCGATTTTTATTCACAGTGCGACGCGTAACTTTCACGAGACCGAAAGGATTTTCAATGGACTTTTTCCGAATCGTCCTATCTGTAGAAAATATTTGAGGGAACTAGTATCCAAATTCGCAACTACCGGTAGAGTACATAACAAAAAGTCCCCAGGTCATCCGTTCATTCCGGAAGAACAGCAAGTGGGATGGTAGTAAATCCTAAACAGTCTACTTAATCCGTCGCGAATGTTTGTGAGGTGTCTCCTTTTACTGTGTGGAGACTTTTGAAGAAGAATAGGTATCACCCATACAAAAATATTATTATTTTAATAATAATAATAATAATGATAATAATAATAATAATAATTTATTTATTTCCACAAATTAGTTTGCACATTGAAAGCAAATTAATCAGGTACAGTTCATTCATAATACGAAGATAAGAGGCGAGGTTCAATTTACATGATGACAAGTCATCGTTCAATTAGTACACCAATTAACTGAAGATGACCCTAACCGAAGAACAGAATTCTGCGAAATCATGTCGGAAACTATTGCAAGGCATCCTACCTATCTCCACAATATCTGTTTCAGTGACGAATGTACATTTTTTAAACGGCAATGTTCATAGACAAAATCGCCGTTATTGGAGTGACACCAACCCTCACGTTATACGGGAAACATATACCCAATATCCAGAAAAAATCAACGTTTGGGCAGGAATATTGGGGAACCATATTGTAGAACCTCTATTTGCTGATCAAAATTCAACAGGGAAACCGTATTTGAATATGCTGGAAACTACTGTTAACCCTCTCATCACTGAAATCGTCGAAGAGAATCCTAATGAATTCAATATAGATATTGGATTTTGTAGATGGAGCACCACCACATCACTCCATACAAGTAAGAATTCACTTGGATACCACTTTTCCCGGTCGTTGGATTGACCGTCGAGGTCCTACAGAATGGCCAGCCCGCTCGCCAGATTTGACACCTTTGGATTTTTTCATGAGGCTATTTGAAGCAAAAGGTGTACGAAACTGAACCTGCTTCAATATTGGATATACGGCAGGGAATAATAAATATTTGTAGAGATATTGACGTTACTGTGTTAGAAAATGTTCTGCGTGAAATATCGGATAGGCTATTCATGTATCAAGAAGCTCAAGGCAACCATTTCGAGCATATTCTGAACTGAGCTCGAAATTATTACCTCATATTATGTAGTTGAAGGTCAATTTATTCAGGCAATTATTAAAAGTTACGCCATTTTGTAGATGTTGAAGATATTGACATTATATATTCTAGGGTTGTGAAGCATTTGTCAGGAGCTTCAAAACATGTATCACAAGACCCCCCTTTCCTTCAAATTTTTTTTTCCAGATAACGCCCAGTCGCCATCATGAAAGTGTCATCTGTCAGTTTCACTTCAAAATAAAGTATTCATGTATTGATTTCATTATCCTAAATTTCAATTTTTTGAGTTGACCCGTTCAAAGAATAAAAGGGGAAGACTTTGAAGAAATGCACTGTATATTAGTTGGAAAACTGACAAGTAAGTAAAGAATATATTTGTCAGCGATAAATTTACTTTGTGTCCAAGAGATGATAATGAATCAAAAAAGACAATATGAATCATTAAACACAAAACAGTTCATTTTCTCATTGGACAAACCAATAAAAATAATTATGAAAAATCGTTTGACTGATTTTTTAATATTGCATAATATGATGAATTGTAAACAATATGAATCCCATTCGTGAACGTATACTAACGATGACAAATTGTCCCTTTTGCACAAAGTTTTTTACAATATCAACAATCGTGATTCACCTGCAGCAGTGTTCTATGAATTGTCCAAAGCATTCGATTGTGCAAAACATGGATTAGTGTTCAGAAAAGTGTTCTATTATGTCATTGGCGAAATAACTCGTGAGCGGTTACTGACTGAAGTCAAATTGTTGAAACGTCAGCATCGTTATTAACTGCAGCTTACCGCGTTCTTTCGTTGAAATAATTGTATTAGGCCAGTTCACGTCTTATTACAGAGGCAAGTGCACAGTCCGGTAATCAATAATGTAATGATTTATGTGAAAAAGTTCAGTATTGAAAGTGGTTACCTGGTGAAATGATCTCATTGGGAAGCCATCTAAGAAGTTCACAGTATCACCTGATCAACAATAGTTCGAAAATATTCAATCACCTGTCAAATGACGTTGAAAACATACAAAGACCTATAGAATTCAGGAAAGCAATGAAAGTTCTACTTTCTGATAAATTCTATTATCATTTGGATAAATCTTTTGACGATATCTCCCACTAAATTTTCTCCGAAGTAGGCTAAACAAAAGGAATCAATACTAAGTTGATGTTGAACTTCAACTGATTGATAAGTTCCATTCAGTATATGCACCGTATCACTATAATTTGTGCTGTCTATATTGATTGTCTTCTTGGTTTGGAAATTCATATATACATCTACCTGCTACATGGCATCTGGCATATAGCATCTGAATATCTGTTCATATTTATTTATCATTTATACACATATATGTAAATACTTTTACTCTACGTTTTGCCTTTTGAACTTATACAGAGACTTTGCATATACACGTATACATTTTCATTTATTTATTGTCGCATGCTCTGAAAAATAAACGAAGGTGAATCAGTATTACTGCGTAATATAATCCACTGAAAAGTCCAATCACTCAGTAACTTGTTGTATTCAATATACATAGATACCTACTTAGCTTTCTTTAGTAGTTGTCGTTTCGGAAAACAATCTTTTCTAGTCTTCCAAACCTGAGATTCACTTTGAAACTTCCGTCTCCAATTGTGAATAGCTCTAATTCTTTTGTCATTTATTATAATTCAGCAGATTCTCTATTGATTCAGATTTGTTATTTTCTCAGATTGTGAAAGGTTATATCCAAAACAAAAACAGTGAGTGGTATTGAGTCCTCCACAAAAAAAATGTCTTTCGAAACATTACAATTATCATTATTTGATTCCAAAAATCTACTCTCCTGATTCTCATTTGTTCCGAAGATGTAAAAGGGAAATTTCCAATATTTATCTACTGCTATATCGTATTTATACATAAAAATATTGTAAATCTATTCACAATCTGCCGTGGAAACTTTCTGTGAGATACCAGAATATATTCATAGAATTTATATATGATTTTTATTAAACATGCGGCAAAAAATTAAGGGACCATTGTTTGGACTATTCTAAGGATATTTTTTCTTCTGATGACTTTTTCCAGGGCGCTTTGTTTCTTAGATACGGGGCGAAAAAGAATTTAGACAATAACAATTTTGGTAATTTTAAAATTATGAATCTAGCCGGAATACAAGTATAACGTACTACACTGGGTCTACCAAGTGATAAAAAATCTAACATTTCGTTAGTACCTATCAACAATATTCCGATTACTATAAACGGCTGCAGACATTCAATTTGAATAGTGCAGTCAGTTGCAAAGTCAAACTTCGATGTAGACTGCCGATTAAGATACGTCCTTTGCCTTTCACAGAAGCTTTTACTCCATCAGAAAGTTGCCTTGAGTAACTTCTTGGTAGTGGGTCCTCACATGCTTTTGGGACTTTGTTTGGAAGTGGTTGACAATGTTTCATTGAATCTCTGAATGTCAAATCCATTTGGAAAAACATTCTCAGGAAGTTGATTCCACAAAAACGTGCCAGACTCACGGCTAGAAGATGGTGAATTCGATCCCAACCACGACCAGATATTTTTTTCGAGAGAATTTATCTAGTTGAAGTTGTGATTATTCTGCAACATTACATGGTTGACGGGCTGCGAATAGTCATGATGCTCCCTAGGTGGCTCTGGGAGTTTTCAACACTACCTACCCAGGACACGATGAGCAGCCACAGTCCTTCGCGTATTCCTGATATGTACCGCTCTTGGTGAAATCAAATGTGTCAGGTCACTTGGACACTTCCCGTGAAAATATCTATAGAAGAGAGACAAATCCCCAACCTTTCTTCGATGTTCCAGACTATCAAGGTTGCAAGTGATGTTCGAGTCTCCAATCAGCCATCCAATGGCTCTTTACTGGATGGAATCTAGCGGCTTTAGGGTATACTTAGAGGCGGAACTACATACATGAGAACAATCCTTCAAAGAAGATCTGATCTGACTTCATAAAGCATCAAAAGGTTTTCTGTTTCGTAACAGTGTTCCAAACTATGATTCGATATCTATGAAAGGAAAAATGAAATTAGAATAAATAGCTGAAAAATCAATTATAATCAGAAGTGAAACGTGAAATGGAAAAAAATAAAAGATAGTAATAAATTAAAAAATATTTCAAATCAAGATACTTCGCGACGTGTCGATTGTTAGTATCCACAATCGACTTTGAGTGATGAGCTTTGGAAGGAGTTCGTGGTTTATTTCGCAACTAAATACCTGCTGCTACTGATTTAGCAAGAGTGCTGTGATGAAACTGAAATTTTTGCTTGTGTAGGGAGCATGAAGGTTAATCGCAGTGCCATTAGCCATTTGAAGTAGCAGAATCAACTCACTTTCAACTAGATACACTTACCTCAACCAGACATTATTTACATTCATCATTTATCTCACTGAAAATATGAAGAAAAGTGAAAAACCGTTAAAGACTTTCCTTCACAGTCTGTCTGCCAACGCCAATGATATTACACGACTTTCCCATGCCGTCGTATTGCGACGTTTTACGATAGCAATAAGAAAAGTAAATACAATTTTCCAGAGCGTACGTCCTGGAGAGAACGAGGCACTAAGAGAGATACATTGATTTAGTAATTTAACACTATCGTTGGCACCAATTTACCGATACGCCTAGTCAATAATGCGAAGAAACGGAAATGTTGACGCTCTTATTTTGGAATCGAAAGCAACTCTGATTGCTATGATGTAATCGAACTTTGTATCATTCAATGATGATGAAAAAGGGGCACTCGAAAGGGTTTTACTGGGTGTGTAAGAAATTGCAGTTGATATGAAGAAGTGAATATATACTGAATGAATTTTGCCAGCTATGGAATTACAGAGTTTTCAAATTTTTTCGTGAGGGTCTGGTAGTTTGGGATAGTTTTTGGGGAAAAAAATTTTGGCTTTCCACTTCTTCATTCTCATACAAACATGGTGAGAAACTTAATCTCGTGATGTTATCCAGGGTGGTACTGAAGAGACAATGAGACAAGTGTATTATTTCGGCAAATCGATGTCCCCCATCGATGATGATAGTATCCCATGTAAGTGAAAATTCATCTCTTTTATATACTATGTTGTGTAGCAATTAGGTATATGATATCTGACTCAATTTCATAACGATTGTTTGGAGTACAAACTAAATAGGAGGCTTTTTTTGTATAATTGTATGTTGGTTTGAAAGTAGTTGTTTCGAAAATATTTTTTTCTATTGGTTCATGTCTGAAAGCAGCTTCTATGCATGATCTACATATCTTTGCAAGGAGTTAATTATGGAATTGATTGCTTTTTGTCTTCCTATGGAAGTTTTTCACATTGTTTGTGAAAAGATGGAGAAGTAGAAAGCCAAAAGTTTCCTTTGCCAAATGTTATTGTCTCTACAAATGATGTTTCCAAACCCAGTTCCCATAATTGATTAGAGATATACGTGTTACTTGAGATGGCCTACTCTAGAGTACCAAGTATCAGGATGATACATGTAGGGAATTCAATTACCTACAAAACGCATGGTATTTTTTTAAATGAATTGAAAGGAAGAATGTTAAAAATGAAAATAATAATAATAATAATATTTATTTCTTTGGTTGAAGAGTACAACTGACAGAAATCAATGCACAATAAACAAAGAAAATGTTAATTATAAAAGTAAACATAAAACATATAAATGTAAATAACTACATGCAACCATATTATAAAAGTCAGTCCAAATAATACGTAACCATATTAGAAGTCAAGTCAAAACAATATAAATAACACAATAACACAAACCGTGATGAAGATCCATAAATAATAAAAGTAACATATAAATATAAAAATATAAATGTAACTAGTTATAGACTATAAAAAAGCCAATAAAATATAATCATCACACAATTTCTCAAGTATCACTCAAGTATTAAAAGTAAACACTTTAACCAAATGTGCTAAAGCTCAAGATCTCAGGTTAGTTGATTGGTGAAATCCTGAATGGTCTAACAAGTCCTTTAAAGTAGCATTTTTTTCAGCTGACTTTTGAACACATTGATATTTGGGGAATTCTTAAGAGCTATTGGAAGCATATTGTATAATTCACACCCACTGTACTTACGCTTTTTTCATACAAAGAAGTTCTATGAGCATTTGGTACGGTTAGATCTTTCGAACGAGTATTGTGGTTATGATTTGAAAGAGAGGACTGAAATATGGATTTATTTTTGAAAACGTATGCACTAGCCCCTAGTATGCAGGTACTGGCAACTCTAAGAATTTTCAGCTGTTTAAAAGCATCTCTACAGGAATCATGATACCCTAGCTTAGCTATTATTCTACTGCATATTTCTAGAGGAGAAATATCCTTTAAATAGAAGAATTCATACCCCTATTGAGAATGCCATATCGAAGGTGTGAATGGAAGTAAGCATTGTACAATGTTAAGAGTATATTGGAGCTGCAGTGATTTGACATGAATCTAATAGAATAGCAGCTTTTCTTTAGTTCATTACTTTAGGTATCAATATGATGATTCCATATTAATTTTTTATATAGAACAATTCCTAGCATATTTACAGTTTCTACAGGACTAATTGATTTATCACTATTTTCATATAGTATCACATTCGCATCCCTTTGACCACGTCTGCTGAACACTATGGTGTTAGTTTTAGATTTGTTGAGTTTCAAATTGTTCTTTTCTGTCCACCATATGATTTTATTATATATATCCTTAGCAGTTTTATCGGTAACAATTTTCAACTGAAATTCACATAGGGCTGACTCTGTACTCTTGGATTCAGTGAAACTGTGCTGCGAGGATGACAATAGTTTGTTTTGTTCATAAAACCTAGTCAACTGTTGTTTTAGATTCGACTCAAATGGCTTGGAGAGACTTGACAGTAGGCTTATTGCTCTATAATTATCTTGGTCATTCACATCACCTTTTTAAAATAGAGAATATTCTGTTGCAAGCTTCAAATTTGCTGAAAAAATCCCATATACACAAGACAGATTTATTAAATATGTCAGGGGATGACATAGTTCAAAACGGCAACTTTTCAGCAAGTTATTAGAGATAAAATCATGACCAGAAGCATTGAATTTTTCAGTTGAGTAATGAGCTCTAAGACATCACTCTCACAAACTGAAGATAGGAAAAATCTATTTGAATTATTTGACATATTTTGTGCAAGGAAATTTGAATCATAGCACCAATCAACGATTTAGTAAAATTCTCATTGAACATATTAGCTAGTTCTTCTTTTTCAATGTCATCTTCCTCAAATTTAACGGTTATTGCACTATTTTGTTTAGGTTTTTTGAATTTGAGTAATGATCTGCCAAGTAGTTTTAGATTTGTTATCAAAATTCAGAATTTGATAATCATGATACACTTTTCTTGCACAACTAAATTTTTCTCTGTATAGTTTACTGTAATATTTACTTATTTCTTTGCAGTTGTCATCCTGCGGACTATTCAGTTTTGGCTATACGGACGGTACATTGTATCCAGAGATTATTTCATGTTATTCGTTAGCATAATTATCAAACGAATGAGCAGAGTTCGTGAAATTTAGATTTCAAAATTGTTCAAGCAGCCTAATCACTCGTTAGTGTTAACTAGGAAATGATAAAATTGATACAACCTCAAGGAAAAGGTGCATTTTAAATCTGTCTCAAAAGGCAGAGGAGTATGTTCTTGGTTTATTTCTTTCAAATCAAAACCAATAAACAGTAACTGCGATATTCGGAAATTTCATTAAACCAGCAACTTTGATTGTTACGGTTGAAACAAACAACTCTTCTGGAAATCAGATGTCAAATAAAGATTTACTGTTGAATCTGATGAAAGTCATAAAAGACGAAGGAAACACAATAAGAGAAGACATAAAGCAAGATATCAAAAATTAAAACGAGAAACTTGTCTAGCTTTCAGAAGAAAATAGTTAAAAGTTAAATATATCATGACACTGTATTCGTTTCTATGCCGAGCCACACTTCATACGAATCACAGACACTCGACAGAGCAGTTTTCGAATCTTTGAAAATCTTCTTTTATAAACCAAGTTTAATGTGGCTGATGCGAAATCCCGGACGTCAATTTGATCGTCTACTGAGTGATGAAGCTTGAAGTACAACAGCGACAACTCCAAAAAACTTCATTTCAGCGTTTAAAGCCATATATGTGTTTTCTTCGAATCAATTAGCTATACCTGGATTTGCATATGTATTATCTTCACATGAAAATGAAAACTGACACTGACTTCCACAAATTAACTTGTTACTACAGAGCATATCAAAATCCACACCAATCTTTCTCTGACTTGACGCGACACCTTGAGAATCACCATTGTCAATAACACTAGATCCTACCTTCATTCCAATCAGTAGAACAGATCAAGTTAAAAAAAGGAAAACAGAAATCACTGAAGGAAAAAATAAAATAAATGAAGAAAGGAGCAGAAAAAGGGAATGGCGAAAAGAAATTATTAAATCAACATCCAGCAGAGAAGATGGGTTGATTTTTAACAGAGGTGTATCTTATGATGCATGGTTTGAAACTTTTGTTTCAGTTTTGAATATTACTGGAATTTCGTGGCCATGTCTACCCGATACTGTTGGAAAGATGGCCAGTAGAGTTTTTTCAAATTCTCAATTGTTTACCAATTATCTCTATTTATGATTTTGTTTCGATTTGAGTATAATGTGTTTACGTTACCTGTGTTTTCTGTAGTTTGTATTGTGCAGAAAGGAGGCTGAGAAGTTGTAATTTTTCAATATGGAAATATGGGAGAGTACTTCTTTTCCATTCGGATTCACAATCTACATGTTGGAATGCGTGAGAACATCCTTAATCATTTTCAAATTCGGAGGATACAGCTTATCCAAATTTTAGCCAATTTTGAATCTCAAATTGTTATTTGATGAATACGAAATAGATTCAAGCGATTAGTATTCTTAAGTTTTTGAACACCTATTCATGGCAAAGAAACATACATTGACGGTATTAACAATTTCAACAAGCGTTTCAACAATCAATTTTTGATTTCTCATTTACCTAACACTCCATTTCGCAAACTATTTCGCTATAAAAACGTTAAGAATGGTCATTCCAGTATAAAAATCATAGCAAAAAATTTCTGTTTGAAACTCAAGAACATTTCCTCATGAAAACACTTTCAGCTGAGTATATTTCTGTAAGGAACACTTCCTCATTTACTTTTCTTGAGCAAACAATGATTTTTCTGAGCTCATTTGCGTTGTATGACAAGTATTAATTCACCAACTTTGAACTTCCGAATTATATCAGAAATTACGATGAGGTTAAAGGTATAAATCTGCGCTTGAAATGAATTTATTGTTCTGCTTCCGACATTCATTCCATCTCATTACCAAGACAATCGTTTTGTTTGTGGATAAGAAAAATTATTCCGGCTGAAGTTTTGAGAAAAATTTTAGGGAAAGTTATAATGAAAGTTTGTATCATTTCAACTGTCAGATCAAAAATAAATCCTTCTTTTTCATCACCTATTTATCCTTTTTTGTTTGCCAGTGTTAGCGTAAATAACTTCAAACCTCTTTAGACAAATTTTGATCGAAGTAAGGCTCAAGAATCAAGAGAAACTGGATGTTTTCGAATTTGTGTGTTGACATGTGTCTCATATACTTTCAAAAGTAGGACACAATGGTTCATATAAAACATACGTGGACTGTTGGAAAAAAATTTGGCTATCTACATTCCATTAGGGATTCATTCATTATTTCATGTTGGTACACTCGTCTCGAACATATGTTCACAGTTTTTGATGTTCAGTTTGTTGGTGAGAGGCATTTTTCGTGTTCGACGATTTTCTGCTATCGAATGAAATGGATCAGAGAAATTGCATAAAATTCTGTACAGAAAATGGAATCAAGTGCTTGAAAATGTTGACAATGGTATATTGTACTCTGAGTCAAAAAAATGTATGACGACGCTTACCCTGGGAGCCCCAGCAAATCAACAACCGATGGAAATATTAGGAAAGTGAAGGATATTGTTATAGAGAATCATCGAATCACTACCATGCCATGCTATTTTTTGGCTGAGGCTTAGGCAGAAAAGTTTGTTCCAAAATTGCTGAATTTTGAACAAAAAAAACGTCGCATGAGCATCGCTCAGGATTTGATGAATGACGTCAACGGCGATCCAGATTCGCTTACAAGGGTGATATGGTTCTAACTTCGAAAGCAAAGTCCAATGGTCCCAAAGGAAGAGCCTACACTGAAAAGTTTGATCAAATGTCATTGTGTTGTTCACTGTTTTATATTAGATCATCGTGGCGTAGTGCATAGGTAGTTCTTCCCACTTGGTCATACGGTGAGAAAGGAGGATTATTTGGAAGTTATGCCCCGTTCCCGAGAAGCAATACGAAGGAAACGTCCGGTATTCTGGAAAACAATTGATGGCTTCTGCATCACGACAATGCACCTGCTTACTCGTTATTGCTTGTTCATAATTTTTTGGCCAAGAACAAAACCGTAATCATGCCTCAGCCACCGTATTCACCAGATTTAGCTTCATGCGACTTTTTCCTGTTCCCAAGTTCGAAGAAACCCTTGAAAGGATGGCGTTTTACGACAATTGAGGTGATAAAAACCGAATTGCTGATAGAGCTCAAGGACATACCAAAAAGTGCATATATTTGGAGTGTTGGAAAAAACGCCGGCACAAGTGTATTATATCTGAGGAAAATTACTTCGAAGAGGACAAAATAGAAGTTGATGAATAAATGAATATTTTTTTGTGAAAAACGATAATTTACCTTGCTTTTTCAACAGACAGCGTATGCTAGCTATGTTAATCGTAAATGTTATCAGCATTCCTCAGTTCTCTTCCAATACCTGATCTCATGAAATTATTACATGTGGTGATACTCGTGTTTTTCATTCCAATTTTGGAGTGCTACAATTGGAACTTTTCGAACTTACTTATTTTGTCACCTTATACTCTCTATAGTTTTCATAATTTTCCAAATGCTCGTAATGATAAATATACTGTTAGTTTGATTCTGACACTTATTTACAGCTAGTATCGGTTTCAGTTTTCTAATATGAAAGATTCAGGTTGATTTTATAAAAATTTGAATACGAAGTGATACCGTCAGAGATGAAAACAATACAACGTAAAATTCTCCTTTCAGATAGATATTCATACAGAGAAGGAAAGGCTGTGTTGTTGCCTATTCAGCAAGAACATGTTTTTCATCCCTTCATATCGACCACATGTTGTGGATAGCCTGATCAAAAATACCAATAAATAGCAATGAAATTGTTCCTTTGAGAATTTTTAAAAAGATGTTTGTTCGAGTTTTCTCAGGGACCCTTCATGTGATCAGCCATCGAAGGACATCTCTCTCTCTCTTTCTCTCTCTGTATCTCTCTCTCTTTGCTATCAACTGTTTTTTGTGTTGTACATGTATGGTTGTATAAGTTTTATTTGTTGACATCAAGGCACTTTTGTTTGTTTTCTAGCCAGATACTGGAAATTTTGAACGAGCTCTGAAGGAAAAAATGAGAACCGGCGTCCTAAAAAATGAGTTAGTATTGATATGATCTTGTAAATGACCTTTTGCTCTCTAATTGTTAGTTCAAGTCAAATCTTTTAATTGCTCCAATATGATGGACTTTCTTACATGCATCCCCATCATGAAGATATCAAATGGTTTTGCTGAGAACAATACAAAAATAACATAAAGTCACTCTAAATCCAATAAGGTGGACAATCCTAAATGGCAAAATTAGTTTTTTCATGCATCTCCGTGACATGAAGGTTTGTTGAAAAGAATACGAAAAATAATATGACGTCACTTTGTTAAAAAAAAATCTGTTAAAACCTGTGCTTCCGTTAACCAGCTCTCGCCCCCCTACTAACGACAACTCTCAAAAGTCGGAACTAGTGCGAACTGAGCAGTAAGGAGGTCTCACCTTTCAACGTGTGATTCCTAGATTGCATTGGACGATAGGAAGTGAAACTCGATCATTCGGCCTTGCGGTTCGAACCACCGGTTCGCACAGCTGTCGATTGATCGAGTGGAGCAAACCACACACGCCAAACCATCACGTGCTACCGCCTGGTTGGTTGACGTGTTGATCCGTTCAGTGAGATTTTCACAAAACTCAATACGTCTATGGAAATCACCTTCGTTCAATTCAAGAACTAGTCTAATCTTATATAGATGAAATTTGTATTTATGAAGGATCCTGAAAACATTTGTACGATTCCTGATTCTCGAGATGACTTAGTAAGGAAATGCGAATTTTCCATCAGTCCAACGTGCCCTTAAACTGCAGTACAAATAACTTCATCGTTGACAACTCCTGAACGGTTGCGCTTTATATTGTTACCAGATCCAGTTTCCGTACATTTTCCTATAATTTCGAAACGTATTTGTGTTGTACATTTCTTCCTGTATGATTATCATTGAACCTACGGGCAGCAGCTCTAGCACTATTTCCATTGTGGTAGTACAAACTCACTATTTCAATCCGTTCTCCAAGCGTATAAACCATTGCTTCTCAATAATTCACGAAAACAGAAACACCAATTTCAACTTCACCTGGTAGGTTATTGTTATTATATAATGAGACACAATGAAGAGAATATCGAATTCAAACTTAACCAGGCAGAATAAGACTTTTTTGAAGTATACTTCACAAAACACTTGTGAAATCTTGATAACAGATCGTACAGAAGTTCATTCAGGGTAGCTCGTTTTCAATCCAAATAATTTTTAGCTTCCAAACTATAAGCTTCAGACCATAATGTATTTTACTTTGTTGACATCTGTTCATCATGGGAAATCTGAGAAAGCAAAACAATTGATCTAATAAAAAAAATGGTGACATGCTATGAGGGTGCGATACGGAAAGTTAGATCAAATGTGAATATATCAAAATTTGTCCCCCTGTATAATATTGTTGTGGTGTTTTTTAATTTTTCCAAAAGTTAATCAGGGTGGCTTGTCTTAACTCAAATAATTTGTAGCTCCCGAATCATAAGCTTCAGACTATATGTTTTATACTTTGTTCTCCTGTGTCCTCCTGTATACTATGTTTGACGTGTTTTTATTCCTTCAAAGTTCTTCAGGATGGCTCGTTTTAAAAGGAAGATGGTACGCACAAGCTGTACCCAATTCAGCTTCACTGATTACCCTGTTTATTTATTCATATGTATATGTATATTATATGTGAGAAATATGTTTAACTTCTATTTGTATTTGGTGAATAAACATTACATGGTGGTAATGGTGAATGAACATAACATTACATGTAAATCCCATTGAATTTGGATTTTGTTTAATTTCTTTTCAATTTTCTAGGGATAATCAGATGATTATTTTTTGTGGAGTTTCTAATTTGTGATCTTCAGCCTCAATTTTTTTTGTTTTGTGTCGCAGGTTTCCGAGGAAGACCAGTCTTGAGTGATCAGGCTCGTTTCAGCCATACTGTAGCTTTTCAATCAATATATTCATTTTATTTCTTGTTATACATATATGGTTGATAAAGGATATATAATTTTTATAAAATTGTATAGTGTGACATATTGATGAGTTTGATTGCGCCTAAAGTTCATTTTATTTTTTTTGAAGCGCGTAAATGAAGCTGGTTTTCCAAAAACAGGTCCGTATTTATATTTTCGAAGTTGAGAATATACATTCTTTATAAAAATCCTTCTGACATATTCTGAGCCCATTGAAATTTTATTTCGCAAAGTACAATCAGATTGATTCCCAATATTTTCGACAACAAAAAAATACAACTGATTATGAAATTTCGAGTTTTGTGGTTTTAATTTTAATATTTTCGGAATCAAAACTGTCAAATATTCAAATCAAATAGTCGATTTTTCTATTGTTTAATAGTTTTGAACAACGTAAGCTTTCAATCCGCCCATTCACCTCATACATTTTCTGAAAATTTTATTTTATGCTCGTGACATTAGGTCGCTGAAAACTTTATTTTATTATTATTATCAAGATCAATAGTATATTTGAATAGTCTGCATTGCCATTTATCAACCTCCCTTGTGTTTTATTCATTCACAAGTTCCACAGACTCGTATCTAGGTATTTATCATATAAATTGAAGGATCAGAATCATCAATACATGCACACTCTGAAGTAAAGTTGTGATCAAATGCTAAAGTGCTTCAGTTTACTCAAATTTCAGATGTATCTGCCACGTCAATTATGGGCTTATGCTCCACTTAGCGTAATAGCTTATCTGATTTTGTTAATATGTATGATCATTGCAATATATAATTCATAATATATATGTATATATATATATATATATATATATATATATATATATATATTCCAGGAAAATTATACAAATATCAAAGTTATTGAGTGTCTTGATATAGAAACAGAAGTTAATAATGATCAAACACGTGTCTATGGTTTGCCACTTTTTTGAGTGCTATGTCCGATTATTAACACAAGATCTATCAACTGAAACCACAAATGTGCGGTTGGCTCCTGCTGGTGGCTCCGTGTATTTGTATTTCTATCTTTTGGTAACCAAGTGTTGCCCATCCCTACACTTGGCTGCACCATACTGATGATGGGCCAAAAGCACGAAACACGTGTCTATGGTTTGCCACTTTTTTGAGTGCTATGTCCGAGATTATTAACTTCTGTTTCTATATATATATATATATATATATATATATATATATATATATATATATATATATATATATAATTTTTTTTTCTTTCATGTAATTCTATTTGTTTCAGGAGTACTTTCTTTCAGTTTGTGTCTGAAAGTTACTTCTTTGCATGATCTACACATCCATGTATAGAGTTACTTATTTCCAAATTTATCACTTTCTTCCTTTCTTTGGAAGATTCCCTCATCCTATTTTTTTTTGTATCAAGATGGAGTAGTAGGACTTTCTTTCCCAATGATTTTTAATCTCAATTACCTAATTGTGACTCGAATAAATGATGTCTAATTGAAATATTCCTTTCGATTCGAATCGAACTGTAAGAAATGCTAGGGTTTTATTTTCAGAAAAGATTTTTTTCGGAAACCGTTCGAAAAGTTTCCACGTCCCAGACGAACAAAATTCAAATTGCCGAAACCATCTGAAAATCATCAGATGAAAGCAATGAATGTACCTTTTTGGTCTGACTTCAACAAAATGCTTTCACATTATATCAAGCATTTCAAACACATTGAATCCCTTCAATATTAACAATTGCTTGAATTTTCATATGAAAAATAATTTGAACAAGAAATATATTATTCCTGTAGGTACGTACTTATCTTCTCTTGAAATTTCAATATTTCATAAAAATCAGAATTGATCTTATTCGAAAGCACTTCATTGTGAGATTTTCACTAAACAGTTTTACAAAATTACAGAATTGAAATTTTCGAAAATTTTATTCTACAAAGACGTATAATAAAGAAATGTATGTCATTCAATCGTTATTCTACACGGTTGCCAAAAAATAGTGTACGCAACGCGTCCGAAAACAGTTTTTTTTTGGTAATAGTCTGCTACCAAACCAAAAATAAAAATAGTATTTACCGGAATTATAACCTGAATTACTGTTTTTTTCGATGCAAAACAGAAACAATTGAGAATTTTATATTACTTTTGAGATCTTCTAATATTTTTCCTAAGTTTTTGCTAGCTGTAACTATGATAGACCATACATGCAAGCATGTAGTTTCGAATAGCTGTATCAAAATTAAAAAAGTTTGGTTTCACCTTATAGTAATGTTCCCCGACTTGGCACTATTATTGTCCACCATGCAAAGTGTTAACTGGCAATCCAAACAATGGCATTGCATATTCAATTACATCTAATATGTTGTTTTAGCTGTTGGAGGATAATGGTGATTACTTGTTACTCCATTAACCAATTAAATCCACAGGCATCGTTCATTAATTAGTGGTTTCCGGTGTTGAGTGCCACTATTATTATAATAGAATACTTCAAAAGCTTTGGAATAGTTTGGAGGATTCGGTGTAGAGCACAAGTTTCATGTCACATTTTCCTAAAATAAAATTAGGTATTTTCTATTTCTTTCTAGACATGTGATATTCCAGGTATGGTGAAACTCGTGTCTTCGTTGTTTGGAGAACCTATATAATTGATATCCAGATTGTATATCTTGGACAAAACAAAAGTATCAATCTGAATCTGAACTTTTATAAAGTGGAGATGGATGAAAAATAGGGGCTACCTAACCGATCTTCAAAAATTGTATGACCTTCATAAAGCCAGTAACATGGGCTATATTCAATTTTGAAAAAATTAAAGTTCTCTACGCGGTGTCCTACAACCTGCTCTGGTTTCGCACGAGCGCATTTTTCAGTTGGATTTTTACTATAAAACTATAGTTCAAGTTCTAGCTCACAAATTTGATAATTCCTATTTATATTTCATAACAAATTTACTAGAGTCGATCCCGATTTCGTGTAGATATTGAAATAGAAAGAAGCCTTCGTCACTTCTGGATATTGAAGATTCCTGGCAATAAATTGATTTTAGAATCGATTCAGTAGTACCACTGTTGAACGATTATGGCTGAAGCTTTATTCGGATGAATAGAACCTAACAATTCTTCGTACTGGTCTTTTTTGTTTGGCCCTAGAACGTGTCTGTATTTACTGCTGTAATGATGAAACTGATAACTGAATATTTCTGATTATTTTTAATCTGATAGATGTAAGTCATTGACAAACAGGGTAAAAGTGGGAGATTCGGCACCTGGGAACACGTAGAACCAAAACTGTCTAGAACTAATAAAGAAATAAAAAAATTGCACCAAACTTCTTAATTGTTGCTTCGTTTTCTAATGAATGTTTGTCTTGTCCAGAAGTTTGGGTAATTCTATCAATTTCTCAATTAACATCTTTTGTCTAGAACGTCATTTGATGCTTCATATTGAAGTTGATGTGCTTCTGCCCATTATGATTCGACTGCTCGTCAGCAAAACTTCCTTCACATTTCATGACAGAGCAAACTTTCGGAATTATTTCTCTCTGAAGCTTTCATCAGAGATATTGTATATAACGTAAATGAATGTTAAATCAAACAAAATCAGCAGTCGATTATATTCAGATTGATTCCAATGGTGATATCAGAAGTGACCCGATGAAAGAAAACATACAAGCTTGAAAATAGGAATGAAAGAAATATAACTAACAATAGTATAACTCTTCCACTGTGGAAAAAGTAAAAAAGAACAAACCATAAAAAGAATGGCTGGATGAAAGTTGCATACATTTTCCCTACTGCAACTTTGAAGATCTCGAACGCGAGTATTCAATTTGGAATGCTGATATGTAAGCGAAGTTAAATGTGTACGCAAGAACATAACTTCTTTGAGTAAGTGGCAACAAAACTTCTATTCCATCATAGAACTTTATCTTTTGAGATTTGAGAATTTGATCGCGTTTGTTTTAGAATAATTCGTCATATTTATGAATGGTTGAGAATGTTCTATACGTTCAATATTTTAAATATTAAAGTTTCTTTCAAACGACCAATGGAAAGTTATCCATTCACTATTTCATGAGTTCGGACTTCCATTGTCTAATATAATATAAATTGATTTGAAATCCCTGAAAAAAATTAAAAAAGATTAACCGAAAATAACAATTTATAAAATTTTATAAAATGACAATTTTATAAAATTGAAGGTTATTTTTTTTTTCAGAGATTTAAAATCAATTTATATTTAATTTCATAAAATTGTTATTTTCGATTAATCTTTTTTAATTTTTTTCAGGGAATTCAAATCAATTTACATTATATTAAGGGGGCTTTACACGCAACGATAAGTTGTAGCAATTTATCGTTACGATCGGATTGTTACAATTTATCGTTTTTGTTAACGGGAGATTGTAGCGATTTATTGGGATTGGAGTTGGAGTGGATGGTTGAAGCCGGCCGGCATCAATTTCTGGGAATCGTAACGATGTGTTGGAATGTGTAACAGTTGCACCAATTTATCGCTACGATTTTGCTCAGTGTCCGATCTGCTTTTGCACTGTAAGGTTGTTTCATGACATAATGTTGTAGGTAAACATGGCAGAAAATGGAAGTAAACAAACACTTCGTGAGTTTTTAATCGAATTTATAGAACTTTATAGAATTTTTACCTGTTTGTGGTTCGTTAAGAGCAAATGATACTCCGACAGGAACAAAAAAGACCTAGCCTTTATTGAGCTAGTTGAAAAAAATCAAGGAATTTTTAAAAATATGTTTTAAAATATGTTTTTCCGTGTATCAGCTGACGCCCCCATACGAACGACAATTATCAGAAGTTGAGAAACTTGTGCGAGCTAGAACTAACGAGGTCTTACGTTTCAACTTGTGACTCCTAACACGGTTGCAGAATCATCCCAGCTTCAACCAGATGAATTCTCTCGAGAAAAATATCTGGTCGAGACGGGAATCGAATCCACGGCCTTCCAATCGGGCGCATTACCACCGTGGCCAATTCCGTCTGCAGATAGGAACACTGTCGTAAAAAAAATTAACGCGTTTTGTACGGTTTATGAGAAAGAACTTTTGAAAGTTGAGAGTTTGGAGAAATCTGGGGCTGGTGTGAATGACATCTATCAACCTAGTTTGTGGTATTTTGAACGTCTTCATTTCTTGAACGACCAGGACTTTGCAAGACCGAGTGAGTGACATTTGACAAGAAATCGTTCCAATTTATCGTAGCGTGTAAGTAAACAGTACTCTACTCTTTCGATTAGTTGAACAGATAAATCGTTCAATCGATTGTTACGATTTATCGTCGCATGTAAAGTCCCCTTTAGACAATGGAAGTCCGAACTGATGAAATACACCACGAAACATTGTCAACCACCTTCGAACAAACGTTATTCATTCACTATTAGTGAACTTCTTCTCATAAAATGTCATTAACTAACATGTTTACATATCAACTGATTCCATACAAATAATATTTTATTGATTGGTGAGTTTTAAATCTAACTGTTTTGACAGAATTGTTCGTTTATTCAATTGAGTTTTCACATAAAAAGCTAATATTTTATCTATTTTATAGAGGTTTCAATGCATTGTCCCTATCGTTCATTGAATATCTACCTGTCTCACAAAATTTATTCACTAATTCAATGAGTTTTGTTATTTTCTATTGTTACTGATGAAGCTATCGTGTAGCACAATACGTTTCAAATAGAATTCATAGTGAAAATTCTATAATTATTATCATGGATCGGACACAGTTTTTTTTGTATAACATATATTCAACAAACTCTCATACTCTCCGTACTTTTCCGAAAATAAAGCCTGAATTTCTCTGTCATACTTTTACTCCGTCTTTCTTGACATAGTGAGCAATGAAACAAAAAGATCCACTCTACAAAATTATTCTAGCATACGCTTTCATATTCAGTTAACTGTGTTTTGAGCAGCTCTCGTGGCTGATTCATGAAATGTACGTGCCTGATATTTCTTATTCAGTAACAGAACGAACGAGATTAAATCAACTTCAAATAGAGAAGAATCTCTGCTATATTTCTGCATCATCGTGAAGGCAAAATATCTGTAAACATTGTAATGAATGAAGACAGCAGGTTTGTTTTCCATAATAGACTTGTTTGTGTCGGGTGTTTTGAAATTTCATAAACTACACCTCACGATTTGATCTCCACAAACTTTATTTGAAAAATATATCACGACATGTTCCGCTAACACAGTAGCTTTATCAACAGTGATTTGATAAAGCTACGGTTGATAAAGCTACTATGTTAGCGAACATGTGTTATATTTTTCAAATACATTTTGTGGAGATCAAATCGTGAGGTGTAGTTTATGAAATTACTAAATATGGTTCCTCATCAAGTAACGGCCGAATCCATCAGGCTGTTTTGAAGTTGGTCATAAAAGTGCAAGTACTTTGAGCGTATTGATTGATCAGGGATGCTTCTCTTCGGTGAGGCAAGTATATGGAACGCCGTTTTACTTTTTATTGTCACAAATATTCATTGCTCAATTCATTCACCTAACAATTTATTTGGTTGAATTTAATTGATTCATGCATTTGTTCCACACACTAAAAACAATTGTTCGCAAAATTTGTTCTATTTCAAATGACAATTGATTTATAATGTTACATGAATAAAATTGTTATCTGAATAAAAAAGACTAATATAGTTCAACTCAGCAAAGAACAAACATTTTTATTCAACAGTCAATGGAATGTATTTTTCGAGTAAATTCAACAAACGTTTCAATTCCGCATATAATTTTGACCTTTGAATAAATTATATGACTGTGGAATTATAATTGAACTTTGAATTCACTTTCTGAACGTGAGTTTGGGAATAAAATTTCAATGAATATAATTGAATGACTGTCAAAGTTTTCCCATGAAACATTGTTGGTAATAAAAATGGATTTTCGTTTATCTGAAAATGTAGAAAATTAATTTTCCATACTAAATATTCTTCTATGAGTAATAAAAATTGTTATATTTTAAGTTTATTGAAAGTGTTGAATATTTTCAACATTCACTTTAATGCATTAATTTGCATTGGTAACAACTTTTGTGCAAAACATTCTCAAGCAAGTATCATTTTATTTCATCAATCTTTTTAAAAAGCTAATTTCTGACAAAGAATTGAATTTTTCGATGATTTAAAAAGTTTTTTGTATTTGAAAAATACATTTCAAACAATTGTTGATAATTTTGATTCGGCGCTGGTATCGAGCGTATTTATCAAAAACTTCAAGTGTTACATAAATATGGCAACATGCTAGTTCATTTATAGTACGTCAAAACGCCGTTCAACCGTGGCGCCGAATAAAAATTATCAACAATCAATTTAATTCATGTATCACTAAAATTCAACAAAATAATTGAGCTCATTTGAAAGGAATATTAATAATTGTTATTTTGTAAAAATGAATTGTTTTGATTGTTGCTTTTAGGTGATACATGAATTAAATTGATTGTTGATAATTTTTATTTGGCGCTGCGGTCGGACGGAATATTGTATTACTATCACTAGACTATCGTGTTGCCAGATTTAAAAATTCAGCTTCTCCAAGAATCCGCTCGACGCTAGCGCCGAATTAAAATTATCAACAATCGTTTTAATTCATGTAATAATAATTATCAACAAACAATTTTATTCATGTTTCACAGGAATTGTAGTAAATTATTCGATAGTTACAAAAAAGTATACATGACAAACATTTACTTCCAAAAATTTCAAACCATGAATCTATATTATAACTGTTCGCAACTTTTCATCAAACAAATTAATTCATGTAACATTTTAAATCAAGTGTCATTTAAAATAGAACAATTTTTGCGAACAATCGTTTCTAATGTGTCAAACAAATGCTTGAATCAATTGAATTCAGACAAATAAATTTTTAGTTGAATAAATTGAGGAATGGATATTTGTGACAATGAAAAGTAAAACGGCGTTACATACAAGTATTTTTTATCAAAAACAAAATAGGATTTATTAATTCAATTACATTATTTGACAAATATATTGACCAAAGGAGAGAACTGGTCGATACTTGAAAATCAGTAGATGAACAACGTATGTACGAGCGCACTTCAAGGTCGAGCGTCACTGGTAAGTATTTCAGTGAGTAGAAGAGAGAAACGTGTGACGTCATCGACGCAGGATGGAACGTGTATCGTAGCGAGTCAGTCATGAAACAAGCACTATACATATATTGAACAAAGAAAACATGTGAATGCAGTACTAACCTTAATTTCGTACAATTCCAAATGAAACAACACGACAGCGTATTTTCCTTATGAAAAATTCCTCTAAATGGGGGTGATACTCCTCCGTCACTGGGTGTGGTAACAAATTGTTGTTGTTGTTCCCTCTCCACGACTGAAGTTGAATTTTAGGAAATCCACCTGCGAGAAACCAAAAATAAAAAAACAATTATTGTTTCAATTTACGCGAACACTCTCTCAATAAACGACAACATGAATGGAAGTTATTCGTAACTTACTATGCGTTTTACTCAACTAGAAATTTGCTCACAAAATGAACTTCTGTTTACTACTTAATAAATGTGTATATAGACAAGATATGGCATTGCCAAAGGCAAATAGATAAAATACGAGAAAAACTTTTATTCAGCTTGGATGATTCTCGAGTAAAATTCATAATCACGTTTTTCGGTTATGAGGCTGCCATCTAAAATCGAAACAAATTGTACGATACAATAATTACTGTAGGAGATAGTATTCGAGAAAAATGGATGTCAGCAATTACCGGTTCTTATCTTTTATTCATTATTAAAGATTGAGAAATATCAGCAATTGTCATTTCTTATCTTCTGATGTATGTAGGATAAAAATAGTAGTCCAGGGTTGGCTTGAGGAATGCGTAAATACCTCTGAACCATTATGTATTACAAAATAATTGAAAAAAACGTTAACCCCTCAAAAAGTATGTATAAAAAATACTCAAGTGAATTAATCTGAGAAAAGTTTTGGAAATTTAATGATAATTCATCAACAACTCTCACCACCTTTGAATTACATTAAATTTGAATGAATTTATTTGTGAAAGAGTCAAAAACGTATAAAAAATCTTGCAATAAAAATTGAGCATGAAAAACATTTACTTTCAGATGAAATCGTTGCACTTGTCACTGGTATCACCTTCAACTGATACAACTAACTCATCATTCCACCTCGCAGGAGGTATTTATAGGAAAATAAGTGATGACAAATCATGAAATCAAAGAGAGAGCCTTTCTTCCGTTGCTTTGAGAACTGCATATCTCTGGTTGCTGATTCAGCATTGACAGTGATCAATGTCATCTTGGGGAAGAATAGAAAAATAGGTGATGCCATATTATGCAATCAAACAAAGAGCCTTTGTCGTCGCTTTGAGCCACGTGTCTGGTTTTATCGATAAGTGATAGCGATAATTCTGCATACCAATATTATATATTCCTACCAACTAGAGATAAAACAAAAAATTTACTGTTTCGATCAAAATATTCATTTTTTTTACAATTATTTTTTATAATTGTTGTACAACTCCAATCAGAATACATGCTGACGTAGATTCTACGATAACTTTATAAACGTCAAATTCCTTTGTGACTTATTTTTCTTTTGCCTCATTGCGTGTTCTGGAACAAATTCAACATTATTTTGTATCTAACTGACGAAGATTTTGAAATATTAATTTCAATTCACATTTGAATGGTATATTCTTTGAAATTGCGCCTGCGCAAATACTGCTTACTGACCCTCATTGACTGATGTCCAATGAATCGATTTCCATTATTCAGATCTATGAACACTAGCCTTCACGTATACTTCCTTGGAATTTCACCCACATTCGGTACGTTTACATATTGAACAAAAATTATTGTAGTAGGAAGTACAAAATTTGTTTTTCAGCATCGTTGACGACATATTCTACACTCTGAGGCTGAAACACTTTGCCTTGAATGTCTAAATTATTCAACTGCTTCAGAACAATTTTCTTTTCCTCATATAATTGAATATCTTTACTTAATTGTTGGACACGTCTCTCAAATTCCTCTACTTTACGTCTGTATTCTCTGAATGCCATCGTATTACTAATTTTTGTTTACCAACGACGTACAGAACATCGTTTTCCTTCCAATCTTATAATGAATGTAACTGACTAATGGTGTACAATTCTTCAAACACGAAAACGGTTACGACAATGACGATGAAACGATAACGAATAAACACACGCAAAAACGGTCGAAATTTATGCAAAATGTCATTGTCGAATACTTTGCTCCCCCATTGCCCTCACGTTGAGTCCACAACGCTTAATCTCTCGACACTTTTGGATCTCCTCTTTCTCCTGATGATGCTAACTTGGTTAACGAAGATACGAGACTTAGTGCCCTTCTGACATGTTGGAACGCTTGACTTCTGTTGAACCTACATGTTTTTTCTCAAAATTTTGACGCACCCTGTACACTTCGACGTCATGTCATTTTTAATGATGTATTTTGAGACATCCCGTACACAGTCGTATTCCTAACCCTTCATTTCCAAACCGGCAACACCACATTGCCCAATACACAACGATAAATTGTACAACTGGCAACACCTGCTTGCGCTAGCAACCGTTAAAATCTTGATACCATCTCCATCGATTACGTCACACGCGTCTCTCGCTCTTACACACACATACATATATTCACATGAAATAATAATTATGTCACAAATCAAGGTATATTTTCCTATCTTCAACATAATAATGACGATTACAACTTCCCTAACATTCTACGGAAATAAAAAAAATGCGGTCGAGTATATAAAATGTGTTATTTGCGGTCCCGACATATCTTTCGCTATAAATACCCATCATTCGCAGTTACTTTCAATATCTTACGTTAGTGTAGAGGCTAAGGACAATGTCTACCACGCGAACGTCCTGGGTTCCAATCTCATAACTATAAACTTTTTCCAATTAGAATCAAGTGACAAGGGGGCCAAGGAGTGAGGCATAGTAGCAAGAGGGGCCAATAGGTGAGGTGGAGTAGACTTCCATGCTTGAATCGCTACGATACTCGATCCATCCTGCATCGATGACGTCACACGTCTCTCTATTCCACTCACCGAAGTTTCTCTCTGAAATACCAGCGACGCTCGACCTTGAAGTGCGCTCGTACATACGTTGTTTATCTACTAAAATCCATATTAAAACTAATTGATACAGTTAATTGTATGATTTTCATGAAGGATTTCAGAAAAACCGCGACACATGTTTCACCATACAGTAGCTTCCTCAAGCGTAAACTGTTTTACTTGTTAACTGGTGAATGGCTTGTTTCCGCAATTTGTTTAGAAAGAATGAATTCAATAATATCTGCTACAGCGATTTGTTTCTTAAAATCTACTTTTTCCTGAATATTACATTCCGATAGTAGAATACACAATAGTCTGTGAAGCATGCCATTGAAAGCTGCTAGTGTATGTTGATAGGGACATATTCAGAAATTATGTATGACAATGTCGAATGGAATGGTTTGTGGAAAATTATAAAATCATGATCATTATTGATTCTATTGATAGTTACGCCTAAAAAATGTATTGAATTATTAATCTTCATTTCAGTGATGAATTCAATTGATGGGTGAATAGAACAGATAGAGATATTATCTACATATCTGTCAGTATATAAAACTGTAAATCAACTGATCGTTTTGAATTTCATTTTCGAAGTTGTCCATAAAATTTCAACTAACGAAGGACTCAACGGGTTTCCCATCATTATCCATTTGCTGAATGAATACAACTTTTCACTGGATTGGACTTTTTCAATTACTTCAGCTGGGAAATTCGGATACAACCGATATAAATTTTGCGTTATCAGAGATAGCTTTGTGTTTAATGTTATTCACTAATTGATATATATCATAAATGATATAATTCACGATTTCATAAACAATTATGAAATTTTTACGGATGAAGCCGTTAGAAACGACATCATGAGTCTAATTGAAAAGTTGGTTTTATGTAATTTAATGAGGGAATAGAGTATGGGTGATTGTGGGTTTATAACCACCCTGCATTTATCACTATCAATAACAAGCTCTATTGAATATTACTGGAGTTTTTTCCCAACACCAAATCGTTGGTGTTGGGAAAAAAAACTCGACACGTGTTTCGATCACCAAGTGATCATCTTCAAGAGGAAGATCAAACTGGAAACTTCCCTAAGTTAACGCTATTTATGCTATACAGGTGTACCATACAGGTAAACCATACAGGTATACCACTCCTAAATGATTTTAAAATTTGCCTTATCTATTATTTTACAATATGTCTCTGTTTCGACACCGTTGGGTTGGAAACTTGTAACTTCCGTTTAGTTGAGGGGTAAGTATTTATGTTACATACTTACCCCATAAGGGATAACTACCATTCCTTGACGATTTTGTAATATGAGGAGCCAATATGGAGGGTTAAAATACGATATATTAAAAAAAAGCACGTACAGGTATATTCCTGACAGTTCACATCACTGTGGTCAGTACAAACGTGCTGGGTTGAATTTTTTAGTGCACCGTTTTTTTGACTTTCTCTCTAACACATAATAGATTCAAAAAAGAAAAACGTACAATACAGGAAATAGCAGCCACTAACGATTTCTCGAAGGGTATTGTAGATGACATAATAAGGAAGAAGTTTAGGTTAAGAATGAACGAAATTTCGACTTTAAGAAAGGACAAAAACCAAGATAAATACATCTCAGTTCCATACCATCAATGTACGGAGAACTTTGGAAAGATTTTCAAAGAACTAGGTATGAAGGTGGTTTTTAAAACAAGTCATACACTACAGAGCCTTTTGGGAATTCCAAAAGACAAAGTCGAGAATTCGGAAAAGTCTGGAATTTACGAAATTGAATGTGAGGATTGCGATGCAAAATATTATGGATGCAAAAGATCTATTGAAGTAAGATACAAGGAACACATAGCACACTTACAATATGGAATTTGCAACAAAACCATTACATAGACTTCAGTTCATTAAGACTAGTTAGACAAGTTAACAACAACAGGCAACTAGATGCCTCTGAGAGTGTAGAAATAAGTAAACATAATAATATAATGATTAACGATGACGAACCAATACCAAATAGCATACTCTATAGCTTGTTAAAATAATATTATTGGATTTAGTGATTACTACATAAGGACACATTGTAAAAATAAATTCAGATAGGCAATATTGTGAAATTAATTTTTTATATAGCTGAAAATTGTTTCATATATAGCTATAACATTTTACTATTACATAAGGACATATTGTAAAATAATAGATAAGACAAATTGTAAAATCAATTTAGGTGTGGTATACCTGTATGGTTTACCTGTATGGTATACCTGTATAGCAGAAGATGATCACTTGGTGATCGAAACACGTTTCGAAGTGTTGAAATAATTATTTGGTGTTGGGAAAAACACTCCAGTAATATTCATTACTACACCAAAGGTTCCAAACAGTACATCATAAAACTAGCTCTATTGATATTACAGCTTCGTTTACCTCTCACTGGTACACAGTTGTAAAATCACTTCTCAGACTATGGTAGGTTTCCGAAGTGGAGTTTTATCAACGTATTTTCAACACCTCAACAGGTGTTTCAATCACCTAGTGGTCATATTCGAAAGGAAGATTGAACTAGAATTAACCGAAGAGATCTTCCAAAATATTTCCTGAATTATTGCTTGCTATTGCTATGATAAGCATATATATAGTTTCGAATATCTGTATCAAAATGAAGAAGAATGGTTTCATCTTGTAGTAATGCTCCTCAAACTTGACACTATTATTTTTCTTCACGCGAAGTGTCAACTAATAATCCAAACAATGTCATTGCATATTCAATTACACCTGAAATGTTGGTTTAGCTGTTGGAGGATAATGGTGATTACTTGTTACTTCATTAACCAATTAGATCCACAGGCATTGTTCATCAATTAGTGGTTTTCGGTGTTGGGTGCCACTATTATAATAACAAGGGTTTGGAATAGTTTGGAGGATTCTATGTAGAAAACAAGTTTCATGTTACATTTTCCTAGAAGCATCTTTGAGTAATTTCGATTTCGTCATTGACATATTCTAGTGCAGCTGTGGTGACACTTCGTGTCAGCTTTCGAAATTCGCGAATTTCATCGTTTTTTTTCTACTCATATTCATCAAGGTGGAAAGTGTTTTACAGGTTTAATATTCAAAAGGGCATATTTCTATACAGTATATCATTCCTATTTTTAACAAACGAGTATGGTTCACTTGAAATGGAAAATTACTGCTCAATATATATGAATGATATATTCAAAGGTATAAAGACTTCGGGGTGGTAATACTCCGTGCATTGGAATCTCACGATGTCAAATTATTTTCGCTACGACGAATATTGTTACGCCAAAAGTTTGCTGTATGGAATTTCAAGTTCAAGTTTCAAGTTCAGAACTATTAGTGTTTTGATGAAGTAATTGCAAATGATGAATTCCCCTTAAAATTCGCCAATTTGATTTAAATTTTTTCTGATAATATCAAAAAATCAAAAGTACTTTCTTGTTGTCACATTTCAAGAAGTTCAAGATGATATATATGAATGTTCTATCTGTTGCTTCTTCTCCGAATAACCGAACAATCTTACTCAATCACATAGACCGGAAAAAGAATCACTCATTAGTTTTGATTGGAGTTTTTGGTGAGACTGCGTTCTTAGGATCGATTGATCCGATTCGCAAAATCAAACCAGTATATCACAAAAGATTCCCTCTATTTGAAAAAAAAAGATGTTGATAGCATACTGTTGTCACATTGTTATATTTTCCGATGAATTCATGTAGATGTTGTCCGACTTCAATAACCCGTTGAGAAGTTAAGAAAGGGGAAACATACTCACAATGGTGGGTATTTTTGAATGTATCACTACGTGGATCTTCCGACCTTTTGCCGGCAGTGATTCTCATCAAACCTTTTTGTATGTTCAAAGACTCAACTCGATGTGTTTGAAACATAACAGATCTCAGACACTGCTCATCCAGCCATGTTGTGACCGTTCATCCTTTAATGTTATACCCGACCATCATAATGAGGCAAAATCCATCTGTCAGCTGATTAGGTTTGATGAATGAGCCAGACTAGAGACAAGATACGTAGCGAACAAGCAAAGGACGAGTAATCAGCATCCAATCAGCTAGCCATCCACCCATTAATCTAGTCATAACTAAGTTACGAATGGCACTCTCTTCCTTGCTCGATGCCAAGTTCGCTGCATGCAATTAGCAAATTTGTTATCCGAGTACCATTCAATTATGACGTTAAGTTTCCTTCGGTGTGAAATTTCATTTGATTGGATTCGGACAACATGAGACCGACTCGGGGAATTGATGTTGTGCATGTGGTGAGGTGGAAAATACTACAGGGTCCTTTCTATGTGCATTGTTCAGATATATTCATTATTTGGGGTTATTTTTTTATGTGGCTCAAGCCAGTGATCAATACGTTTCCCAAATTTTTTTTTTCATAACTCTTCACCCTATAAATTGATACTATTTTTGATCTGCTTCGCTTTCTTGAACTTCTAGGGCTCAATAATGCTAGTTCACACCCGAGCTGTTATCGTTTCCTTGTTTTGTGGTATATCATTATAGACCACAAAATAATCTCTGATGCTAGGATTAAGTTCAGTTTGGAAAGATTTCATTCTGGATGCCATCTAGAGTATACGGATTCCTATAAATTCATTCTCAGGCCAGTCTCTGTAGAAATACTTCTGTGTTATGCTAGCAATGAAGTTCTCAAAAATGCAAACAAATTTATATGGGATTCCATATTTAATTTTGGATATCAGTTATTAGTTATAAGTTATTCAATATAGTTCAAACAAAGGTCAAATGATATATCAAATAAAGAAAAATTCAATTCCCAAAATACACAAGGGGTGATTCATACCTCTTACCAATCAACATTGAAACAACAGTACCGGTGTTTCCTAACCTAAGGCTGGATGTTTTCAAACCTGTTCACACATTGAATAGTTTTCAAAACTAAAAGTCTCATATTTCTTGTCCTTAGTTTCTTTCATTTTCTAGTGAAAACTTGGTCACAGGTCCTAGATATCTCTAATGTGGTGTCCACGCATGCAACGATATTTATGATTCTCATTTCGATTAAAATCAACTATAGGTTTGTTCTGGTTCTCCGTTCTCCGTGTACTGTTTCGTATCGTCCAAAATCAGTTAGTCAGCTGTGGACTGAAAAGGTTAACGCAACAACATGTTCAGTACCTATTCAGTTGGGTAACTGTATTCTGACTGTTAGGAAAAGTCCAGACAGAGAAACAGAACAGGCCTAATGAGTTCAGCAAAATGACGGTACATAAAGGCAGAGCAGTTTTCCAAAAGAAAAACGCTACTTCATTTCCAAGAAAAAAAGAATCAGAATCTCTTTATTTCCTATTTGGTATAATACTAGTGAAATCTATTCACATATGTATAAAATCACGGCGCTTAGAAGTTACCATAATCGGCCCCCTAAACACGGTCTGATATATGATTCATTGGATATCTTCCGTGAGCGGCGCGAATGCGATCGCGCTTAGGTCATGAAACAACTGAATGAGATGATTCACGCCTTAGCGTGATCGCCGAATTACTCTTACCTGGGTTTTCAACGAATTTTCTTCAGGAGGTTCCGGACAACTCTGACATTAGCTTGCGTAGACTGAAATGAGATAGGAATATCGAAGCGAGACTTCATAGACGGAGACTGAAGTGGAACTCTGTTGAGTAGAGAGCCACCCGCCAACATCAGAGGGGGCTCTTCCCACTGTCCATTTGTGGGAGTGTGTGGTGACGTGTTTTTTGTCGTCTTCCTGGGCTCAACAGTACAGCCATTCTCCTGCCATTCCCTCTCTACTTTTCTATACCTATCCTCCTTCCTACTCTCCCCTTACTCATGCATGTGGTATAAAGATTCTGTACATACAGTGCATTTCTTTAATGTCCTCCTCTTTTATTTTTTGAACGGGTCAACTCAAAAAACTAAAATTTGGGATAATGAAATTAATACATGAATACTTCATTTTGAAGTGAAATTGACAGATGAAACTTTCGAGATGGTGACTGGGCGCGATCTGGGAAAAAATTAAATAGAAAGGGTGGTTTTGTGACACATCTTTTTGAAGCTCCTGAAAAATGCTTCAAAACCCTAGAATTTAATGTCAAAATCTTCAACTGCTACAAAATAGCGCGACTTTGAATAATTGCCTGAATACATTGACATTTGACTACATAATACGAGTTAATAAGCTTGAGGTCAGTTCAGAAGATGCTCGAAATGATTGCCTTCAACTTCTTGACATATGAAAAGCCTATCCGATATTTCACGCCGACCATTTTCGAACACAGTAACGTCAATATCTCTACAAATATTTATTATTCTCTGCCATATATCCAATATTGAAGGAGGTTCAGTTTCATACACCTTTTGCTTCAAATAACCCTATAGAAAAAGTCCAAAGGTGTCAATTCTGGCGAGCGGGTTGGCCATTCTGTAGAACTTCGACGGCCAATCCAATGACCGGAAAAAGTAGTATAAAAATAGTTTCTTACTTGTTTGGAGTGATGTGGTGGTGCACCATTTTGTTGGAATACAATATCCATATCGAATTCATTATAGGATTCGCTTCGACGATTTCAGTGATGAGAGGGTCAACAGTAGTTTCCATCATATTCAAATACAGTACCCCTAATAAATTTTTCTTCAATAAATAGAGGTTCTACAATATGGTTTTCCAGTATTCCTACCCAAACCTTATTGTTTTCTGGATATTAGGTATGTTTTTCCCAGAAAACGTGAGGGTTGATGTCACTCCAACAACATCAATGTTGTCTGTGAACATTGCCATCAAAAAATATATATACATTCGTCACTGAAGCAAATATTGTGGAGTATGATGGTGTTAGGAATCACACGTTAAAAGGCAAGACCTCGTTAATCTTTAGCTCGCACAAGTTTCGACTTTTGAGGGTGGTGCTTCGTAGGGGTGCGACAGCTAGTTAATGGAAAAACAGATTTTAAACAGATTTAAACAGAATGGTTTCCGTCATGATTTTGCAGAATTCTGTTCTTCGATCAGGGTTATCTTCAGTTAATTGGTGTACCATTTTAATTTTGTATGGATGATACTTATTCCTCTTCAAAAGTCTCCACAAAGTAGAAGGTGAATAAGTAGACTGTTCAAGATTTACTACCATCCTATCAATTATTTGCACTTGCTGTTCTTTCGGAATGGAAGGATGACCTAGAGGCTTGTTGTTATGTACACTATCGGTAGCTGTGAATTTGGATACAAGTTCCCTCCAATATTTTCTAGAGGTAGGACGATTCGGAAAACGTTCATTGAAAATCCTTCCGGTCTCATGAAAGTTACGTGTCGCACCGTAAATGAAAATCCCTTCAATTTTTTCTTCCAATGGACGATAATTGACCATTTTAGAGATTGTTAATGTGGTACCAACAAGTAAAACCGAAAACTATATGAGAATATTCTAACTGAACAATAATGTTCACTGTTGTACTGACATTTCTTGTCGTTTTTATAAACAAAAAATAACTTAACAAACGTTATCGGGTTGTTGTAATTGCCATATGGCAGATAAAAATGAATATTTCTAAAATATCGATATCAATGTGTGTGTCTTCAGGAAATTATTGAATGTTCCGCCATTTTGTTGATATTGACTTCATATTGTAGGGTTGTGAAGTATTCGTCAAAAGTTTCAAAATGATGTGTCACAAGACCCCCCTTTCCATTTAATTTTTTTTCAGATGGCGCCCAGTTGCCATTTTGAAAGTTCCATCTGTCAATTTCACTTCAAAAAAAAGTATTCATGCAATAATTTCATAATCCCAAATTTCAGTTTTTTGAGATGACCCGTTCAAAAAATAAAAGGAGTGGGGGTACATTAAAGAAATGCACTGTATGTAAATAGATATCACTGTCTAATATAATATAAATTGATTTGAAATCCCTGAAAAAAATTAACCGGTTCATCGGTTGTTAATGTGCTGGAGAGTCCACATCTGTTGACCTTCTGTGAACAGCTAGTACCACTTGTAAACATTTTTTGACTCATAGTACGATCAACATATGCCACTGTCAACATTTCAAGTGTTTTTGATGACTCAATTCTAATTTTCACATGAAATTCTTTGATATTGTTTTCGATAGTAGAAAATCTCAGAACACGCAAAACATTCTCTTCAACAAACTAAACATGCAGAAAAGCTGAAACTGTAAACGTATGTTCGAAATGAGTATACGATAAAAAAAATCGCTAATCAAATATACGTAGCTCTTGGACTTTGAACATTCACCTTATTTTTGGAAGTGCTCACTGTATTGGTCAAACCAAGGGAGGTACAAGGAAGATGTTTCACAGGGCGACATAATAAGTAAGAAATACTTGCCATTGTTGAATCCGATGCCTGAGAACAGGTTTAAAAATGCCTAGAAATCGAAAAATTCAGAATAAAATATACGAACGACGACAAAAATCTCATTACAAACAACTCATTGTTTACTCTCACGTAATGATCACAGGTGGTAAGTAACACTAGGGTCAATGAAAAAATTATAGAAGTTATTTGGTGGTGATGATTGGGATAATTTGGTTAGTAATATACGTCTGTCGAGAGAAAGTATTTATTTTATGGTATAAGAAAGTGTTTACAAAAGATTATTCCTTCTACACCTGAATGAATTATGAAGATTTCCGTTAGAAAACCCAATAAAAAACGTTTTTCTGCGAATTCTTTTTTTATCTCACATTTGTTCATATTATTCTCAAGTATTGCCTGTACTTTATACGAATGTAAAATAAGAATCTACTGACCCTTTACTTGAAGAAATTGTTCAATTATTATCATGGATAGTAAAATATATCTGCATAAGTCTTGATTCGAAACGTGAATTTGAATTCGAAAGAGCCAGTTTACTGATTTTAGCCAGAAACACTTTCAATTCCCAGTCTCTCCTAACCCTGTACCGATAATGTTTGCTCAGGCCCGCCTTTTATCTAGACAAACAACCTTGTTAAAGTCCCCTCTAAATATGTCTTCGAAGACATCTTTTCCCAATAACACTCTAATCTCCAACCATTTCCAAGATCGATGTCATCCCCATGTTTTTGAATAGCTTCAATTCCGGACGTGATTCTTTCACATTTGGCCTATCCAATGCAAACTTCGACTTTGGAGGTTTATTGTATACTTTGACTACGTGACTGTGTTGGCGATACGCAATATGGAAAGAAAGTTGTATCGTGTTCGTTAAAACATCCTGCCAACTCTATGAATTTGCCTGAGATAACGATGACATTTTCTTTCGTGGATGTTTGGAAGTGTGTTCGATACTGCTGACTTATATTCCTGAGTTCTCTGGAATTATTTCATGGAAAAAATTAAAGATGGGAATGTTTTTTTTTTTGATAGCGAAGGATATTAATGATGAAGTTGAAACAAGTTCAAAATAGCTATTCATGATATGAGTGTTGAAAGTAAGGTTTTATTTTGTGAGTGAAAAAGTTTGCCAAACGAGTGTAGCGAGTTGAGCAATTTCACGAACAAAATAAAACTTAGTTTCAACACGAATATCATACAGAGTTTGTTGTACAACTCTCCTGTTTTCATAATAAATAGAAAAATTCAATATTTCTATAAAAACAAATTTTGACATCTTTTTTTCAGTTGAGTATTCTCATGTTATCGCATTTGCTGTGAAGTGGCCGTGTTAGGTGACGCCGAATCACCTGATTACCAACAAACAGTATTGTTTACAGCTCACCCGTTTTATTTGAAGTCGAATTCAAATTAAAATTCCAACTCAAACTCAAACTCGAATTCGAATTCGAATTCAAATTCAAATTCGAATTCGAATTCGAATTCGAATTCGAATTCGAATCCGAATCCAAATCCACATCCACATCCACATCCACATCCACATCCACATCCACATCCACATGCACATTCACATTCACATTCACATTCACGTTTAAATTCCAATTCGAATTCGAATTCGAATCCGAATCCAAATCCAAATCCAAATCCACATCCACATCCACATCCACATCCACATCCACATTCACATTCACATTCACATTCACATTCACGTTTAAATTCCAATTCGAATTCGAATTCAAATTCGAATTCGAATCCGAATCCAAATCCGAATCCAAATTCAAATCCACATCCACATCCACATCGACATCCACATCCACATCCACATCCACATCCACATCCACATCCACATCCACATCCACATTCACATTCACATTCACATTCACATTCACATTCACATTCACATTTGAATTCAAATTCAAATTCAAATTCAAATTCAAATTCATCAACAAATGTACAACATATCAAATGAATGTCTATAAATATTAAAAAATTGTAATTAGATGTATAATATTTTAACGCAATCTGCTAAGTGTAAACACTTGTGTTTGACTGGTTTAGTTGAAAAATGAAGATAATGTTAACTGTTAATAGATATTGTTCATAAAAAAATATATAGAAAAGAGAAAGTGTATCAATAATAGTATTTTATTATGAATGAGGGGGTAATAAATTATCTTTCGAACTGAACTATTTCAATGTGAGCACATTTTCAATTTTTTCACTATTATCTAATTTCCAATTGTGTAATGTTTTTTGAATGCTGTTGTTATCAACTTTTTAATTTCTCGTGGAATTATATTATAAATTTTGCAATTAATACATATCCAGTGTTGTGGCATTAAATGTAGACTACACTTAGCAATTTGTAAGCATTTATTGGTCTTTGATCTTGTATTATGCTGATGTTCTATCATGTCAGAATTTGCAAAATGTTTCTTATATAGATGGTACTGTGTTTGTGAAATAGTTGTCTAATATTTAAAATGAAATATTTTCTGAATAAAACTTTCGATGGAAATGTGAAAGGTTTTTCAAAAATTATTTTTATCGCATATTTATGAATAGACTTGACATATTTTAACGAATTTTCATATGCACCACTCCAAGCTATGATTCTATAGGTCATAACATTGGAAAATAATGCATGATAAAACATCAATTGTGTTTTTATTTCAAATATATTTCTCAGAAGTCTGAACTTCTAAAGATACTTACTTAATTTTTTTGTTGATTCAAGTGAATGTTATTTTCACTTCAGGCAACAATCTATATAAATTCATAAATATTTTATTTGTTGCTGGTGTTCAATGTCTTGTATAATGATGAACAATAGTGAGGAATTGTGTGTTCCTGGCGATATTGAAGAGGCTGCTAAAAGAGCTTCAACTGAATTCGGCTCAGCAGTCGCATATTTTAATTTTCTTAGTTTGTGTAGACTTAGAAACGTCGAAGGAAATTTCAGCGAATGCAATCGTTAAAAAATTGTCAATACAAGCAAATTTTTCAAAGTAATAGCATTCTTGAAGCGGGAAAATGAATGGTATAGGCTAAAAATATCAAAACTTCTTACGTTCGAGCTAGTCCAGAGGCGCCATGTGAAAAATATCTGATGATAAAAGTTGCTACTATTTTCGGAATATATGGAGCCTGCTGGTGTGAAGAGCTGTTTCATTTATTAATAGAAGTTATTAAATTAATGTATAAATCATTGATCGTTCAAATTTCAGATACAAAAATGAAAATAGGTCATTTTTCTGCATCTTTGAGAATAAATTCCTTTTTTTTAATAAATACGTTGCATTACGCTCTTCTGTTATCAATCATCAACGTTTTTTTCTTAAATACTCATATTATAAATGCAGTGTCAACCCAGTTGACACTGCTTCTGCTTAGTTCGAGAAATGATACTCTTGAGGAATTCGATTTTCAATTATCGGAAATCATCGACTTCAGGTTGATGATATACGACAGTTGGTATAAACACGTTTGGGAAATGTTTCAGAAGGTCTTCTGCTCCTTTGCTAGCTGAATCAGGAGCAAATATAACGAATATTAAAAAGCACGGAAGATGGAAGTCTACAACAGTAGCTGAGGGTTACATCGATCAATCTATTTCTTATGAAAAGGCTATTGCTGAAAGAATAATCCCAACAGCTAGCCATCGTTATTGCATCGTCCTCCTCACTTCAAGTGATACCCATGAAATTGTCAACTCAGATAGTTCGAATATATTACAGGGCTCTTCAACATCGCAATGTATCAATATCAATATCAGTCGTGTTAAAATTACTTTTAACACTACTATTAAAAATATTTTCAACACACAACTTTGTAAACATCATCTTTCAATACTCTTGAAAACCATCAAAAATGTCACCTTTAGTGACAGTTATACTGAAACCTCTGGTGTGAAATGAATCTGTTCTTTCCCAACACCAGAACAAAAATTACGGTCTCTCGACGCGCGTTTCGATAAACAAGTTAGCTTCCTCATGAGATCATTATGACTTTTTTTGGTGTTTGGGAAGTGTTTTCAATAGAAACAGTTATGTGCCAAAGTCATTTTCGGTATTTATGACCGTACGAGCAATCTACATGTTTTTATGTCTGAAATTTTGTCTACAATGGCAGACATTATCGAAAGAGATGTGATATCGTACGAAGTAGTTCAGTTGCAGAAAAGGACTAAGGCACTTCCTCAGTTGCCTTATTGCTTTCGATGATGTGTAAACCATTGCCATCTAACCGGAAAAATTACTCCGACATAGATGGATGCTTCTGTAAAAGTCCACTTTCTTTGATGAACAGATTCATATTATCCATTCGCCATTAACTGATAATTTTGTTTTTACTACAGATCCAACCACGTGGTAGCAAAAACTGTGAATATTCTTGGTGAGTGATAGTTCGCTACGTGGATATTAAAAAAATGCAATTGGTTTCGAATTGAATACATAAGCGAAATGTGGAATCCACTCATTAGGAGCACAGACAAGTTTGGAATTAGGCTTTCTCATTTCAAGCAAATGTCGATATTATACCCATATATAACAAAGCATGTGATCTATATGTAGGACATGAAACATTGTTACTATGTGTCATGACTGTATCGACGATGTTAATTGGAACCACATTGAAATATTATTGGAGCTGTATAACGCCTGCAATATTCATGAAGTGCTGTCTAGTGTTGAATCAGATCTGTCAATTGTTGAGCTCTAGTTTCATCTAACTTGTAGATAGATATTATCCAACCCGCTGAATCATTATTAGAATTCGGTTATATTTTTGAAAAACCTCAGCTACATTATATTATTACATTACAAGAAGGGCATTGGATTGTATCCGACAGGTGTCAGTACAGGATTATTCACTGAAGTTATTCCTGCATATGCTGTTGGCGATACAACTGTCGCAATAGATTTTCAATTATTGGAACACACTTGCAGACCGGTTTCGGGCTGTTGAAAATCGAATTCCTTCAGAGCATTATTCCTCGAACTGAGCAGAAGCAGACAACAACAACAGATTTGTCATCGCCCCATCTGCCTGTGAACGAGGTAACCAACTGCAAATCCAAAATTCGACCAATTCCTCGTATAAGGCGAATAGGGCGATTATAAATCTGTTATTGTTGTCTGCTTCTGCTTAGTTCGAGAAATGATACTCTTGAGGAATTCGATTTTCAATTATCGGAAATCATCGACTTCAGGTTGATGATATACGACAAGTGGCCAAATAGCCCGAAATCGGTCTGCAAGTGTGTTCCAATAATTGACAATCTATTGCGGCAGCATATGCAGGAATAATTTCAGTGAAGAATCCTGCACTGACACCTGTCGGATATGTAATCCAACGCCCTTAGTGGTATAAGCCAGGAGAGTAGTTGTTGTCCATTAACCTAGAGTGTAGGGAGTTGAGACTGGCCTGAACGAATTGTTCTTTTGGATGATTTGATTCATAGTCAGTCTTCAAGTATGCCCACTGACTATATGTGAGAAATTATATTATCTTTGCTAGTTTTGATTATATTTTTCATGAACTTTCGATAACAACTAGTTGGAAGTATTTTTAATTATGCAGTGAAATAATTTATCAAAATCACATATAATACCCCCTACAAGTAGTCTTCCCTAAAAATTTCAGTTCACATTTCAAATTTCATCTCATAGTGGATCTCTCATCACTCGAAAGATGAAATAAAAAATTAAAATCGGCTAGTGAAATTCACAGGGATATTTCCATTCCAAATTGCTGACACTTCATATCATTACCCTACTCTTTGTATCTGCGGAGGCAAGGGCGCAGGTTGATTCTTGATGTTTTGCAGAAGTGCTGAAGAGGGTTAAGCTCCTATTTGGACGCCACCTACAGAAGTTTTTAGAAATACTTCAACCATTCTCAACACTGTAGATCAACCTCATTACATCGGGATAGAAGACACTTCCAGACTACCAATCAAACAAGAAATACGGTTCACTTGAGAGTTTTAATCGGGTTGTGCACTATGAGATGATTTGACTGACAACAAGATTTTGAATGGTCATTGAACAAATGAATCAGAGTGTTAATGTTTGTAAGTATTCAAATCTCTTCGATGATGGCCTTAATAAAATACTGACAAGATACAGGGTCTTACAGTAGGGTTCAATGCACTAAACCTCACAACTCCTGATGGAAATTCTATTTTCAGAAATTATGAAGGAAAATCTGCTGCTGATTTAGAATCTTTCGAATAGAGTCCTCTGATTCTTGAGATCTAGGATTCCAGCAGTAATCAGGGGGAGCCATCTGAGACCTATTCTCTTATAGTGCATTATTGTCCGCAACAATCTCCTCCTTGTGTCTATTATATTTCTGGTATTCATGCTACTTGTGGTTTTTACGCTTTTTATGATCTTATGCCTCTGAATAGTTTTTTACAATTTACGATCTTCGATCTGCGTTCCAACAATTCAACGACCTTCGATAATTTTACAATTGGCGAAACTATAATAAAAAAAATTGTTGTAAAAAATTCTATTTACTTTATCGTTAGTTACAATTAACAAATTCAAAATATGATTTCATACAATCCACTTTCAAATTCATATCTATAAAAACCTTGAAAGTGATTTGAATTGATGAATATCTCTATACGAAGCCAATCACAGAAAAGATCCTTTCAAAACTTTATCCTTCACACATAGAATCATTATCGGTTCAAAGTTCAAACCATTTCATGACTTGTTGAAATAGACATATAAACAAAGCCCACCGATTTGAATGACAATTTTTTTTTTCACAAAACACAGCACTACGAAAAAATCCTTAAGGCACTCTCAGAGCAGTGCCCGTACGAAAGTAGCGAATCACATTGGATTTGAATCACTGGAGATCAAATTCATTTGGGAAAACGTTATCAGGAAGTTTTTTCCACATAAACGCAATTCTCTAGATGAAAGACTTCTCAAACAGTGAAGTTTGAGGTTTACTGAATTGAACCTCAAAACGATGAGCAGCCACAGTCCGTCGCGTATTTCTGAAATGTACCGCTCTTGGTGGAATCAAATGTTCCAAGTCAATTGAACACCTCCCGTGGAAGTATCTATAGAAGACAGACAAATCTCCAACCTTTCTTCGATGTCCCAGGGTATCAAGGGTGCAATTGATGTTCGCGTCTCCAATCAGGCGGATGGCTCTTTTCTGGATAGAATCCAGCGACTTCGGAGTATATTTGGGGGCAGAAGGTCTGATATGAGCTGTATAAAGCATCAAAAGTTGCTGAGATGTGTATAGTTTTCTGATTCGGAACAGTGTTCCAAGCTTTTCAGAAGCAGCCTTTGTAATTACTGAAAGTAGCTATCTCTCTTTGTATCTCGCTTCTCACTTTACACTACAACTACACTATGACTGAATGAAAGAAGGACAGAACTAGATGACGTTTATTTCATCAGTTCGGACTTGAATTGTCTAATTGATTTGAAATCCCTGAAATAAAAAATTTGCCGGAAATAACAATTTTATCAAAACAAAACACTGAAATTACGAAGAAATAGTATACAAGTAACAACAAAAAAATATTAAAAATTGAAATATTAACAGAAACTGAAAATTAAAAATTGAAAAAATATTATGAACAAAAAATTAAAAATTAAAATAAAAAGATTCGAAACCAAGATACTTCACGACGTTTCGATTGTTAGTATCCACAATCGTCTCCAGGTGATAACTGGACTTATTCCTCTGAGATATGACTTTTTATAGGTCATTCGGGTGCTTTCACCTATCCCCTCTTTCCTCTCTCCGCTTCATTGGTTTAACCGGGAAACGACCGTTTGGCGAGAGCTGGTCGTTTTTCGCTTGATTAGAGGTTTCCATATGTTACGTATCTCTATGCAGTGTTCCTCTTTGTGGATGATTTCAGCTTGAGCCTACTTGATGTTATGTTGGTGAGTCCAAACATGCTCTGCTATTTCGAATTTACTGGTTTTCTTTCCGATAATCCTCTGATGTAGGGAAGTACAAGTACTGGTTATGGCGGCTTCTCTTCCTTGTGAAGCTCTTGCTGTCTTCTAACTAAAGCATGTTCTACCATCACTCTGGAGTAACCATTCCGTTGAAGGTCTTTTTTTTCCTTTGTATTACAGAACCCGAAAGCACGATCTAATAGAGTCTTGATGATTCCTCTCTCAGTCGATTGATGGTGGTTGGATTTGTGGTTCAGATCATGTCCTCTGTGAGTGGGTTCTCGATATACAAATGTTTCCCATTTAGTGTCGGTCCTCTTCACCAATACGTCTAAGAAAGGCAATTCGTTGTGGACTTCCTTCTCCATTGTGAAAGCGATGGAAGAACTTTCGTTGTTGCTGTGCTTCAGGAAAGTGTCTAGTTCTGCATTCCCATGGTTCCATATTATGAAGGTGTCGTCTACGTATCTCAACCATACTCGGGGCTTCTTGTGGGCTTTTTCAATAGCCAGAGTTTCAAACCACTTCATATATATATATTGGCTATAACCGGTGAAAGTGGCGATCCCATTGGCAGTCCCTCATCTTGCGTAAAGAATTCGTTCTTCAGTTGGAAATAGCAGTTTCGTACACAGGGATTTCAAATCAATTTATGTTATATTAGACAATGGAAGTCCAAACTGATGAAATACACCTCGTTACATTGTCAACCACCTTCAAACAAATAGATGACGATTATTTGTATACCCAACCGTAACATGAGTAATACTTATCAAAATAAACAATATGGACTTTGAATGCATCTCAAGACTCTGAGTTTTATTTATTTAGAATACTATACTGTAGACTACTTAGAAGAATCACAGATCTGTGGGAATGAAAAATAGAAAGTTTTAAATGAAAGGTATATTACAATCTACAAGTTGAAGTTGCCAAAACAATTTTTTTGTGTTCAGATTGTGTAACGAATAATATAAAATGAAAGTGGAAAAATAAAATGTTTCAACTTCATATGTTCAAAAATAATTTGTCACCAACCGCAAGACATTCAGTTTTTCCGCATTTCAATAATCTGAATCCCATAAAATTCAGTTTACGATAACTTCATTCGGATGTTTTTTATACCCGTCCGACCTTTTTTATGGGCTTTATCTTTTTCAATTTTCTTCTACTCAGCAATAGCCTTGAATCTTCTCGAGCCGTTGATTCAACAGAAGACAGCAGTATATGGAACACAGAATGCGCGAAAAGAATAATAGAAGCGGAGCTATCCATCACAATAGCCCGAAGACGTTGGGAGGTTGGATCGAATGCCGTTATCGGTGAGCAATACATATTTCGGTAACTTCACGGCTGAGACGTTTTCCGGACAGCCCGTAAAATATTTCATATTGCTAGCGCAAAATTCATAAAATATGTGAAAAGATGCAACGTATTTGGTAAAACATGGTTTTTTATCGGGACCAGTAACGTTGACAAACTGAAGGTACTAACGAAATATGTAGAAAACTCTTCTGTCGAACAGCATATGAAGTGGAATATTTCACTATTTCTTCGAGTACACTTTGGAATGTCTCATATACGAGTATTAAGTGTGATAGGTTATGCTAGCTATGTACCTCAAAAAAATCCGATATTCATAAACAGTTGGGGTCGATTCATCGTACTCATTTCAGACGACATTATCTGCTCAATGAATTACCCTCTCGAAGATTATGATTTCCCCCCAGCCGGGTGGAAATCATGATCATTTCTGCCACGCTAGGTGTCATCTGTGGGGATGAAATCAACTCTCCCTGAATTCGTGTATACATGCCGACAGTATGTACAGTGGCATCCCCAAAGTATGCACCATATGTGAAACTTACTTATTAAGGGTTTTTCGACAGAAAGTTAGTGCATCCCCTAAAACCAAACATGCACCAACAAAATACAGTACAACATACTTAATATACGAGGAGCCTTCAAATATTCGATTTTGTGACAAGAGTAAAGTAATATTATTTTGAAGAATATCGAGAAATGTTATTCAGAAAAGATGTTCAGCATTGAATAATACATTCAGATTTAGAGTTATGGCCATCTGAGTGAAGTTTTATTTTTTGACCAATTTTTTTAAAATGGGGACTACAAAAAAAATTTTGCTAAAACGATAAATAGACATCATCCTGTATACGACGGTATACAGTTGTGTAATAATACAAATTACACAACTATGGTGTTAACCACGGTCATTTGTTTTGAAAATAAAAATAATTTTCAAAGTTTTTGGTGCAAAGTTATTTTTATTTTTTGTTAACACCGAAAACTACTCAAAATTATACAACTTAAAACATATATTTTGGACAAGAAAATTTCAGGAAATCAATGAGTTTGTTCAGAAATAGCTATTTTATTTTGATGTTTTGTGATTTTATATTATTGAATATTAAGTTTTTTGTTACAATACTGTATAATTTTGAGTAATTTTAGGTATTAACAAAAAATAAAAATAACTGCACCAAAAACTTTGAAAATTAATTTACTTTTCAAACAAATTTACCGTGGTTAACACGACAGTTGTGTAATTTGTAATATCACAGGCTTTTGGAATAAACAGTCTTATACAGGATGCTGTCTAGTTATCGTTTCAGCAAAAATTTGTTTTTCGTAGTCCCTATTTGAAAAAAATTGTAAAAAGATAAAACTCCCCTTTAGATGGCCCTGACTTCAAATCTGGATGTATTTTTCAATGCTCAACAACTTTTCCAAATAACATTTCCCAATATTTTTCAAAATAAGAGTACTTTACTCTTGTCACAAAATTAAATATTTGAAGGCTCCTCGTATATTACGTGTGTGTTGTACTGTATTTTGTTGGTGTATATTCAGTTTCATGCATGCAGAATATTTTATTAAGAATAACTTTTTGTCGAAAAACCCTTAATAAATAAGTTTCCCACCTAGTGCATACTTTGGGGATATGTATCGTTTATTTAGCACAAGCTAATGCAGTTACAATATTAGTCTTAATCTAGGTTAAAAATTTAAATGTCACAATTAAAATTTAAAATTCAAAATCATGTACATTGAAACATATAAATAAAAACAGCACAATAAATAAAATAGAAAGAAGAAAAAAAAACTGTATTAGCAGGTTCCTATACTAAACACTTTGTAGGTCTAAAAGGTGCACTTTTAATTTTCTTTTAAATATATTTAGAGAGGTAGCATTCTTAATATCCTCCGGTAGTTCGTTGAATGCTTGAACTCCTTTAATGAAAACTGTATTATTTGAATTGACATTACTAGTCTGACGTATATGATAGTTATTGCGACTTCTTGTATTGTATTCATGTTACGTATTGTATACACAACTCACTAGTAGCAACCTCATCCGCTGTTATTAATATAATCCCTCGCGTTCCCCTAATCTCCAAGAGGTCGTAACGCCACTGTATTTTGGTGCCAATTCGACGAAACGCGAGGATTCCAAGCAAAAAGGGATCAGTACAATTCAAGAATCCGATCGGTAGAAACCAACCAGGAAAAACGCGCGTATGTGTGCCACAGCAATACCAAAAAGGTAAGTGGAATTCTTCCTCTTGAAGCGACTTGTACCTAAACAAATACAGTCCATTGCTCTTCTCGAACATTTTTTGATCCTTCTCAACGGATTAGTTTGATAACTAGTGAAGTTGCTTCTCTCTCCCTAATTTTTTACTCCGCCAAAATTAAAGTTTTTCTCAGGTACTAATAAAAGAAATAATAATTCGTAAAATTGGTACTACTCTCGCACCTCGGCGGTTAGAACCGTACGCGCATTGTGGTCACGCAGCACGAATTCATTGTTGTGCGTTTGCATTCATCCAGGCAACAGCTGATTCAAAAATCATTGTTTATTTACAATTTGAGTGTTTTTCCAGTAATTTCGTGCTTACCGCTTACACTCACTAAATTTTCTCGCTCTAAATTTATCTGATGTTAATAGTTTTCATTAAATCATCTACACAATGGCAGCAAGTGCTGCAAAACTAAAAAATTATATCGCCCAACGAAGCACAGAGGTGATCAAAATTACCGAACTTAAAAAGGTTGCGGACGCTGCTCTCACCGATTCTGACCTTCACGACAATTTCAAATGTCGCTTTAGACATATCGATGCAATCCGCGATAATTTCGATAAACTTCATCTCGCAATAGTCAATTTGGTCTCAGCTCAAGATAATGCTGATTTTGAATCACATAACAGTGTCGTAACAGAATTTGAAAACGATTTTTATCACATACAAGCGGTATACATGAAGTTATTTGAGAATAAACAAGCAGTACCATCTCTAATAAATCACCATTCTAATGTGAGGCTCCCCAAAATGGAATTACCTAAGTTTGACGGTGATGCCAGGTCTTGGCAAACATTCATTGATATGTTTAATTCTGTTGTCCACGCAAATGATACCATAACTAATGTTGAAAAATTTACTTACCTCATTAATTGCCTCAACGGCGCTCCTCTGGCATTAGTTAAATGTACACCTCTGACAGCTCAAAATTATATGGTAGCTTATAATGCTCTTATAAAAAGATATCAAAACCCTCGAATTATTGCAACGTCCCATTGGCGAGCCATAGTGAACACAAAAAAGGTTACTAATCCAGAAGACTCTCATTCTTTACGACAACTCATTGATACATTTAATGAAAATATTGCAGTTTTGGAGAATTTGAACTTTCCAACTAAGCATTGGGACTTTATCCTCTTTAACATGATGCTTGATCGTTTAGATTCCACTACCGCTACAAAATTTGAGTTGGAAAATTCTTCTTTATTACCAAATCATTATTATCAAACTCTCGAGTCATTTTTGAACAAAATTTGCTCAGCGATTGATACAGTCAACTCCGCCGCTCCCGAATCTTCTAAACTGAAAGCTTCTAATAAATTTTCTCTTCCAAAACAACGATCCAGTTCTTCATTTTTTGTGAATTCTAATAAAAAACAAAACTGTCAGATGTGTCATCAAGATCATTTAATTTACAATTGTCAACAATTTCTCTCTAAAACGCCAGAGGAACGTTACAATTTAATAAAAACAAATAAATGGTGCTCAAATTGCTTAGGTTCTAAACACTCGTCTCCTAATTGTACATCTAAAGGTTTTTGCCGCCTCTGCCCGTCTCCAAGGAAACACCACACTCTTCTCCATTTGCCTAGTAAACAAGAATCTCAAACCGCTAGTACGACTTCTCAAACTAACTCAAACTCCAATGATTCTGCTCAAAATTCAAATATCTCTACTGGAAGCTCAAATGAAAGGTCGTCTCAAACTCTAACGGCTAGCGTACCCACTAGCAATCCAGGAACCATTCTTTTGGCCACTGCCATCGTAGATGTAGCTGATAGTCGAGGTCAATATAAAAGGGTTCGCGTTCTCCTGGATAGCGCAAGCCAAAGTCATTTTATTACGAGTAAATGTAGCACAAAACTTGGTCTAGCTCGTCACAAATTGTCTCTAGAAATACGAGGAGTTGGACGAACAACGACTCACGCTTCCCAAGGGGTATCATGTACTATAAAACCATGTAATAAATCTCAACCCTTATTTAATCTTGATTTTGTTGTGTTACCTTCAATATGCTCTAATATTCCTTCACAAACCATTGATAGAAATGATTTTCTCGATTTATCTAAATTTGAATTAGCTGATCCAACGTTCAATGTTTCACAACCTATAGATATGTTGCTCAGAGCTGATGTATTTGCTCACATACTGAAAGGTTCTTCTCACGTCGTAAATACTGATAAACCAGTCGCCCTAGATACCATTTTCGGATGGATTATTATGGGAAAGCTCGGTGTATCTTCTTCCTCCCCAGTAATCTCAATTTCAACCTTTATAGACTCTTCCTTAGAAAACTCGGTTAAATCATTATGGGAACTGGAACAAGTTCTTGCTGCACCCTCTTTCACAAAAGAAGATATGGAGGCAGAGGAGCTCTATAAATCCTCGGTATCTCGTGATAGTTCCGGTCGCTTTTGCGTTGCTCTTCCATTTAAAATTGTAGAGCCAACTTTCCCTAACTCCAGAGATATTGCGTTGAAGCGTTTTCTCTCACTTGAACGTAGACTACGCAATGACCCTAATACTTATTTCCAATATTCTGATTTTATGCGCGAATATCTATCTCTCAATCACATGGAACTCATTTCCGATATCACTCCTTCCCCTTCTCATTATTACATACCCCATCACTTCGTTCTGAAGCCTGAGAGCACTACCACCAAACTTCGAGTTGTCTTTGATGCCTCATCCCGTTGCTCTAATAACTTGTCCTTAAACGATACGTTATTAACTGGACCCAAGCTCCAGCCCGACATTTGTGTCCTCTTGTCACGATTCCGTACTCACGCTGTTTGCTTTACAGCCGATCTCAAGCACATGTTTTTGCAAATTCTGATGAAAGAATCCCATAGAGATTTTCAAAGAATTTTGTGGAGATTTTCTCCTGATGAAAATATTAAAGATTACCGACTCAATTCCGTCATTTTTGGCGTTTCAAGTTCACCGTTCCTAGCCATTCGCACAATCCACGAAATTGCCAATCAATATCAATCTAAATATCCAAAGGCCTGTGAAGTTCTAAAAACGGATGTCTTTGTTGACGATATCGTCACTGGCAGCTCATCTGTCTCTGAAGCGTTGAATCTACAAGCTGATTTAATTCACATATTAGGTGAATCTGGGTTTGAAATTCGTAAGTGGGCCAGTAATTCACCACAGTTGCTTACCCACTTAGCTCCAGAATTGTTGAAATTTGATGCTCTACACTTAGATCTGAAAAAGGATACAACATTAAAGATCTTAGGTCTGCAATGGAATCCCACGCTTGATTCCTTTTCATACCAAGTTGAACCCCTTGACAAACCTTGCTCAAAAAGAACGATTCTTTCAAACTTAGCCAGAGTTTATGACCCTTTAGGTTTCCTCACTCCTGTCACATTGTCTATAAAAGTTATTTTGCAAATCTTATGGGCTTCTGGTGTAGATTGGGACGATCCCCTTCCTGAATCCATCGTGGCACGGTGGAATCAATTTAAAGATGAACTTTCACAAATTTCTTCTATTCAAATACCTCGTAGAATACTACCCCAAAATTCATTGTCTCAAGAAATCATAGGTTTCTGCGATAGTTCTCAAAAGGCTTATTGTGCTGTGGTTTACCTTAGAACCTTCTCGAATGATACCTTTAAAACTCGACTCCTCATTGCTAAATCTAGGGTTGCTCCACTCAAGGTGATATCTATACCACGCTTAGAACTTTGCGCAGCCTTGCTTCTCTCCCAATTGCTGGATTTCACTTTAAAAACTTATGGTGAAATATTTAAAATCTCCTCAATTAATGCTTACACTGACTCTATGGTTGTCCTTGCATGGTTACGCAGTTCTCCCCACAAATGGACAACTCTTGTCGCAAATAGAATTACCCAAATACAAGAAAAGGTTCCCCCTTCTCTCTGGGCGCACGTGTCTACAACGGAAAATCCTGCCGATCCCGGTTCCAGAGGACTGTCCCCCGTGGTACTGGTTACCAATTCCTTATGGTGGTCGGGGCCATCTTGGCTCTCACTTCCTCGCCACAAGTGGCCCGAAAGTTCAGTCCAACCTGGTGAATTATCTAATATATGTGCAGAACAACGAAAATCTGTTTTGATCTCAGTTGTAGACGAAAATGTCATTAATGTCGCTCACCAAGATTCAGCGCATTATTTGCTATGTATTACGTTTCATTTACCTTCGAACAAAACAGACTCGATTTGCTGCAGACCTATCTGCCCTCAATTCATCTCATATCTCTTTTTTGGAAATGGAATTCGCTCTTCAGCTTCTAATTAAAGTCACTCAGCAACAAGCATTCTCCTCCGAATTAGCCTTAATCCACCAGAAAAGACCTTTACCGAAACCCTTTCGAAAACTCAGTCCCTTTATTGATGATAAAGGAATTCTAAGAGTAGGTGGGCGCCTAAAATATTCAGATATAACGCATGAACAGAAACACCCTATTCTTTTACCCAGTACTCATATTTTCACAACTTTAGTGATAAAGTATACGCACTCTAAGTACTGCCATCCCGGCCTTCAGACCTTGCATTTTATTTTGTCTCAACGCTACTGGATTATATCCCCACGTAAGACTATTCGAAGAATTATCTCAAAATGTTATAAATGCTTCCGTCTCAACCCGAAACCGGTTCAACAACCAATGGGTAATCTTCCTAAATGCCGAATATCCGAACTGAAATCCTTTTCTCATGTTGGAATAGACTTCTGTGGCCCGTTTCGAACTACTTCTACTAGGATGCGTGGTGCAAAGGTAACTAAATCTTACATTTGCATTTTTTGTTGCATGTCAACAAAGGCTCTTCACTTAGAGCTTACCTCAGATCTTTCCTCTGATGCCTTCCTCGGAGCTTTACGACGTTTCGTATCTCGGCGAGGACTCTGTTCGGACATTTACTCAGATTGTGGAACAAATTTTAAGGGAGCTGCAAGGCAATTATCAGAAATCATGCAACAAGTTTCCAGCCAAGAAGGAATACGGTTTCATTTCAACCCCCCTTCCTCTCCCAATTTCGGTGGCCTATGGGAGGCTAGGGGTGAAATCCTTTAAAACGCACCTCTTCAGAATTATTGGAGATCAGACTCTCACGTTTGAGGAGTTGTCTACGGTCGTCACGCAAGTGGAAGCCTTGTTGAACTCAAGACCCCTCTGCAGTCTTAGTTCTGATCCCAACGATGATTCAGTCCTTACTCCAGGGCATTTTTTAACATTAGCACCTCTCAATTCAGTACCAGAACCCAATCTTGGTAATATTCATTTGGGGCGTCTTTCAAGATGGCAAATAGTGCAACGTCTTCAGCAAGATTTTTGGAAGAGATGGCACAAGGAATATTTGCATACTCTTCTGCAACGTAGTAAATGGCTTGAGCCATCTACCCCAATAGAACTCGGTACAATAGTTCTCTTGAAAGAGGATTATAATCCTCCCATGAAATGGACTCGCGGTCGCATTACGCAATTGCACCCGGGTACTGACGGTATTACGAGAGTAGTATCAGTAAGAAATTCTCAAGGGACAATCCTGAAAAGACCTGTGAGCAAGGTGTGTCCTTTACTAAAGTTTTAAACCCTTCTCAGCCAATTTTATTTTTTTTTGTTGGTAAATTTTTAATTTTGATTAAACTTTTCTCACTATATTTATGGATATATAATAATTTTTCTTTTCCTTTTTCACAAGTAGTCTATAAAAAACATTCATTTTTTGGTGGTCGGTATGTTACGTATTGTAAGTGGAATTCTTCCTCTTGAAGCGACTTGTACCTAAACAAATACAGTCCATTGCTCTTCTCGAACAATTCATGATATTCAAAGTTATACTTTAATTTGTCACGTAGATATACAGGAACATCACCAGTTTTAATTTTAAAAATAAATATTAATGCTAAATAACGAAAGTAATTTTTTACTGATAACCATTTTAATGTATTCAACATTAATGTTATATGTGTTCTTCTATCACAAGATAATATTACTCTCATTCCTCTATTTTGAAGTTTCTGAAGTCTTCCAATTTCATTTTGGTTTAGTAAGTACAAGATGGTTCCACAATAAGTAAAATGAGGTAAAATCAAGCTATTATACAAAAGTAAAAGCGACCATTGGTTTAAGTGCTTAGATTGCCTACTTAAGTAATTAATTTTGAATGCTATTGTTTTAATAATATATGAAGCATGTTCCTTAAAAAACATTCTATTATCTACAATTACACCCAAATATTTAATTCTTCTTACTAACTCAATTTTATCATTTGATATTTTAATATTGTAATTATATTTTTTGAAGTCATGGTACTGCTTGTCATTTTATATAATCATGAATTTTGTTTTATTTTTATTAATTTTTAACGAGTTGAAGCAGCACCAGTTATATACAGATTTTAGTGTCTCATTTATTACATTAATTATATCAAGCAGATCATTTGATGCATAATATATTAAAGTATCACCTGCAAACAGATGAACAAAGCATCTATCGATTATAAATGAAATATCATCGATACACAATAAAAATAGAAGAGGACCTAACACGCTACCTTGCGGTACACCACACTCGTTTATAATTTCTGAAGATAAAATGTTATTCAATTTTAATTTCTGTTTTCTATTATCTGAATATTCCATCATCCATTTTAAAGCATCATCAATAATACCAAAGCTTTCTAGTTTTCTAATAAGTAAAGAGCGGTTAACAGTTTCAAACGCCCTCTGAAGATCTAAAAAAACAGCACCTGTGATTAATTTATTATTTTGGTTTAGTTTCCACTCATCTAAAACATACTGCAGTGCTGTTTCGCAACTGTTTTTGCCCCTAAATCCTGACTGTACACTATTTAACAAACTATTTTCTTCTAAATATTCAACAAGTTGCCTATAGACTACTTTTTCCAATACTTTGTCAATAGTACAGAGCATATTGATTGGTCTAAGATCAGATGCCTTATTCGAATTAGCAACTTTAGCAATTGGTGTTATAGTTGAAATTTTTAAGATTGATGGAATGGAACTGGTTTCTATAGAAGTATTTATGACATTAATTAAGGGCATTGCAACATTATCAAAACAATTTTTTGAAAATTCTGCATTTATATCATCAGGACTTCCTTTATTTGCCATTTCAAAAATAATTTCCTTTAAAGTATATCTGTTAATTAATTTAAAACTTTTTAAGTAGATATTGTTAGTTCTATTTACAAAAGGAAAATCTGGACCAATATAATCCATATTGTTGACTATTTCTTTGATACTGTCAACGTAATATTTGTTTAAAACCTCTGGCATTTCACATATATCTTTCACAACTTGATTTTCACTCACCTCAATCTCCGTGAATCTAAGTTCTTTATTATTTTTAGATATCATTTCCTTCAATATCTTCCACAATTTAACAGAGTTTTGTTTGTTATTTTCAATTTGTTGTTCATAGTATTTACTTTTTTCTCATCGAATTACTTTAACTGCTAAATTTCTTGTCTGTTTGTATTTCTCTAGATTTGAAGGAGATTTGTTTAAAATATATGCCTGATAACTAATATCCCTAGCTCGGGTAGCTTTTTGAACAGTGTCATTCCACCAATTTTTATACTTGGGAAAAATCTTAATATCTTTTATTGGTGCTACTTCATCTGATATTTTTATAAGCTTTAAATAAAAGTCATTGTATCTTTGATTCATATCTAGTCTATAATTCCATTGTATTTCAGCTAGTTTTTCATTTATTTTAAGATAGTCAATATTTCTACTACGGCTTCTTATTACTACAGGTTCTCTATCATGTAAACTGTCATTGGTATAGATCAATATATTACATGACACTGTATAACTGTGAAACCCATTTTCCGTAGCTACAAGTTGAACCTTTCATAGACCATAAAGTCATCAAAGCATCTGACGCTGAGTCTGAGGAGATGGATGTCGACTAAACAATCTCAATTTTTATTTCTGTAATAGCGGATGAAGAGCACAAGCTGATCAGTTTCTCAACTCTTGATTCCATTAACAAACTCAGGAAGCTCAATTGCACAGCCAGGAAGTAGAGCAGAATATCTCATAAATCTGTTTTGCATCAAAATATTGGGCAGCAGGAGCAGAATATGCATCAGTAAAGTGAAATACTTCCCCTGAGCAAATCAACAAGCACTTATGATCTAACAACAATTCACCCAAATTGGATTTGAAAAGTCCTGCATGGTTAAATTCAATGTATTGTCAGGTATATTTATAATATCCTCATATGGGAAGCTTTTTTCGGTTATCAGGGTCGGTGTTTTGCTGCTTGGACATCTAACAACCTCAATATCAACCAATGAATTGGAATCTCTTCAGTATACTATTGAGACTGCCGTAAAGATTTTCCTGAACATGGTCACAGGTGAGACTTCAGTGCTGCACATTCCAATTTGAGTGGTTGGAAATTATCTCACAAAATCAGGAGAGCGTCTCTTGGCTAATAGATGCAGCCTGTAGTCCTGCAGCCATGGAAGAGAGCATCTACCCAAAATGTATCACAAAAGACCCACTGCGCAATGTACACATTTGAGTTGCTCACCTATTAGCTGAATGCAGTCGCAGACTCACCGCCAATCAGGTACTTACTGAATTGAGGAAAATGCGAAGTGGATTATTCACTACAAGAAAATTCAGGCATAGATAGCACATACTCGGTGCCTGCCCTGCCGCGAATCGAGTCGGATTGTCTGCGTTTGACAGATCCACTTACTTGCCAGGTAACCTGAAAAATCACTGAGCAAATGAAGTCATCGGCTCCGTTGAGAAACTAAATTTATTTGGTCGAGTTTTGTGTGAGACACAAAAAACTTTGGCGGGTTGTATAAGGGTGGCATGACCTCACTTACTTTAAATTTACCTCTACGTACCCGTCAATAAGATTCCATTACAATGGAGTCAAGATTCTGAGAACAAACTATCGACACTTGTTTTCCCGTGCTCACCATTTTTCATTAAAGTAGGCAATCTCATCTGAAGCTTGTATATAAGATCCGTTCGGTCCCAGTTGGAAACCATTTTCCTTGCACTTTCAAAGGTTCGTTGCACATAGCTTTCAGTAGTCGTTCTTCTGCAAACTCTATCTCTTGAAATGCCTTGTTTCAGGAACCATCGGTTCATCGATTATTTTATTCAGATATGATTGGGGTTCTTCGATTTCGAAGTTTGTAACCAATGATCCAAACAACTTTCTCCATCACGTACATTCCATTTCTGAACATAGTTGTGATATGAAATATCGAGTATTACGTAACTTCAGGATACATGAAAAAATAGTGCTGAATAATTAAGCATATTTCCAGACCAAGCAGCATGCAGAGTTCTAAGCATTTCATTCACATTCTTTATAAGCTCACATATCTGAGGACTTACTATCAAAAATGACAGCCTGCAATTTACCATACCTGGTTCCAAAATTGTAATTTCTTAAATATTCAACGAAAGTCATTTTTTGTGGAGGAAAAAATCAGTTTTTTATCGACCTTTTTTTGGGTAATTGTTACCTTTCACAATCTGAAAAAATATAAAAATTATAATGGAGAACTTTATACAAGTGTAGAAGGGCAAACTTTTTAGTTTACCCCGATAAGTTACGGCGTAAAAATCAAAGTATTTTTCACAAAGAAAAATCTTCTATTTATCAGTAACTTGTCGTATTTAACAATTTTGCCTATCAAAAAAATTATTAAGAAATAATACTTATCTTTTACGTTTCGGAGTCCAAAATCTGCCTCCGTCTTCAGAAATGGATAAAAATTCGAATATATACGCAGTTATTCCTTTTTTGAGAGCTTATTTCTCTACTTCTTCGACAGATGTCAAAGAAGTTTTGACATCAGATTGTGGAAGGTAACAATTACCCAAAAAAAGGTCGATAAAAAACTGTAATTTCTTGTGTTGAATACAGGACTCTCTTCATATTTCAGGGTCTTAACAAGTTACTTCGTCAACTTCATTGCATGAATTATAGGGGCAAAATGACTTCTTTCTCTAGAGATAAGAGATATCTGTTATGTGCTGTTTTTCAACAGCAATATTTGTCTTTAATGTCTTTAACTTTCCACTGATGTGCGAACTCGATTTTTTACAAGACAAACCCAATGATTTCGTACTTTTGCTGGATGGACAATTGGAATCGACCTTATCAACATCGTGAAATATAACAGCCTTCAAACACCAGTTGTATTTTAAAAAAAAACAGGCGCCCCTCAATTGGTGAAGAATTTGGCATCAAAACTGAACGAACTTTGATGAATACAATGTAAGTCTCTATTTTTTCGGCGCCAAATGAAACTATTGATTACCACTAGTTTCAACAAAAATTGAACTTGAAGTGAAAAGATAGTTTCTGTAAATTTCCAGAAATTTGCCTTATCAACAAAAATATCCAAAAACCTATCAGAGAGACGTATATTGGAGTATTCATGAATACGTCCATATTATAGTCATACTTTTTGAGTTATTTTGGATAATTTAGTAGAAGGCGTATGACCTTCAAACCACAATTTTTTTTCAAAAATTACAAAGATACTTATTTCACTTCAAACTCAATTTTTTCAAAACTGAGCGCTGTAAACCGGTTGAACTTTCAGAGGAAATCAAAAGTATAGAAGCAAGGTAAATTGTGGAATGATAGCGATCATATTCAGTTAGATAATTTTTCAGTTTTGTCGCCAAAAAAATGAGATCAACATTTCTTTGTCATAGCTCACTATGTTATGTTTCAAGGGAGTTTGACCAATAATAACCAAGCTACAAATACTTTTGTGTTGGGTCTAATACCGCTATTTATCCACCATTTTTTATTGTTTTATTATGAGCTACATTTTTCTTGGAAATTATTTCTTTGATCAAACATTACTTTTTGAGTTGTTCGCGAAAAATTGTCTGAAAGCGTTCATTTACTGGTTGAAAAAATAAAATTCCTACTCGAATAAGTCGGAAGAGTATTAACTCAATGTAAACACTTCAAAGAACGATGGTTGTTTAGAACTAATCTATCTTTTCCGCACTTATTGAAAGTTTTATGAACATCGGTGCAGTTTGTAAAATTATACGAGAGAGGTCTTCGACTAAAACAAAACGACTTGTAGATTTGAAACTAGTACCCCAAAAACCCCCTAAAACAGCTATTACTTTACCCGCACCAGATCATTTTTGTTTGTTCCTTGTGTGTTAAAAGCGAACAATTCATCACAATCGGTCGAAAAGTATTATCGGTGAGGAATGCATATTTCTGCAATTTCACAGCTGAGACGTTACCGGACAGCTTGTGAAATACGAGTATTTCATTCTGCTAGCGCGAAGCTTATGAAATATGAGAAGGTGCAATTTACATGGAGAATTGAAAACAGGATCCTTTATCAGGATTATTGAAAAACTTCGAAAATGAATCATAAAATGGGAGATAATGCGTTTTTTTTACATACACGACAATTTAATAAAGCCGACTGCACAAATATTCCGATCAACATTTTTTTATATACGTGAAGTAAAGTTTCGAAAAGGATGACATCATCATAATGTTGATTACTCCGTCGTACAAACAGGAACTAACCTGAATCATATGTACTTCTTTTGAAAAGCATATGGATATGATGGGGATTTAGATGTGATTGTAAACGTTAAAATGACGAATTTTAAGTATATGTTTTTTTGGGTGGAAATTTTGGATTATCTCATATATCCCAAATAATATTCATCATTCGGAAAAAATATTTAAAAATATTTGTTGTTGCTTGTGTATTCAAAGTTCCATGATCAGAAAAATGAATAATGCCGTTTCGATAAAACAAAGAATTGGAATTATCAGTCCAGTCATCTATTTTATTTTGAATTATAGTTTGGGACTAACAACATTACTGACTCATTCAATATTTTATATCATGCAGTAACTTTTCTAGGTGGACTTTTAAGTTTGTATATTGTTTCACACTAGTAGATTCTTTATCGATATAGCTTCGTTTATTTATCAGATTGTTGAAGGCTGAGCACATAAAAAAACAGAAAATAATTTCGACTTCTCTAAAAAATATGTATGTTTCGCAAACGGTATGTGAATTTTGTGTATGGGAAACAGAGTGATAATGAAATAATAAATCGTATGCATAAAAACTTCAGCTTTGTATTACAAATCTGGTCCATATTTGTGAAAAGTATTTGAAGATGAAATCTGATGAACGAAACTTCGCATTGCAGATTGATCATGATCTCAGATCATGAAAAATATGAAACAGTATTGAAAGTTCTTGGCTATATTTATATCATTCGAAATTGTGGCGGTAGAGCCAAAAAAAATTCGATAATTATAGTTTTTGTTAAATATTTCAAAAACAATCACAGATATGTTCCATTTGGAAGAATACTATTCCAGTTCTCAAAATTAGAAAACGTTTGTCCAATTCAACCGACTTTGTAGGTCGTACCGTTTCCGAGATAGCAAGAATGGGATCAGCTGAAAATACGCCCTGTATAATGTCTCTCATACAACAATAGGTAGTTACAAAACTCAATTAGATAATTGGCCAATTCTGGCAAAACGGGTACATTTCGAAAGAACAAGTATAATACGATATTGATTTTTGGTGAACAGGTGATTTTGAAATATGTTACTTCTTGCATGGTATTTTGTGAAAATAAATTCATGGTTGGTGAAATGAACAAACCGGAATTTTTGCATCGATATGTGACAATGGATCCATCACTCCACTCTGGAATCAAAACGAAATCAAAAGTAACTGGTGAACCTCATCTAAAGCGTCCGAAAGAACAACAACCAGCTGGAAAGGTAATGGCCTCGGTATTTCATCGACTAATTCGAGAAGGGAAATACCCTCAACAATGAATATTATATAGCGTTATTGGAGCATTTGCAGACCAAAATTGCCAAGAAACGACCATATATGGCAAAGAAAATAACTTTGTTTCAACAAGCCAACGCACTGTGTCACAAGTCAATAAAAACAATGGCAAAAGTACATGAATTGAACTCCGAATTGCTCCCACATCCACTGTATTTGCCCGATTTGGCTCCCAGCGACTACTAACTGTTCCAAAAAATGATCAGCAGTGAGAAATTTTGCTCGAATGAAGAGTTTATTGCTGACACTGAGGCCTATTTTGAGGCAAAAGATGAATCTTACAAATGTGGTATTGAAATGTAAGGGCGGCGCTGAAATAATTGTGTGGCTCTTGGTGGAGATTAAGTTGATGAATGAAGCCAATTTTGATGAAAAAACGCGTTCTCTTCCTTAAGCCCCTGACTTCTCAGCCTATGTGTTACAAGATAACATGAGGGTCCCTGTCCAAAAGTTCATATGAAGATGACCACCTATGCTTGCTACTATCGAGAGAAGGGATACGATTTCAACAAAAACTACGTCATTTCACATAGTGAAAATGAAATACAAAAATGAAGCCTGCTGCAATCTTCAGAAATTGATAAACGTAAACATTGAATGTTCCTTCTGAAATACTGTCACGTTTTTTCCCATGGTTGACCAATAATTTACTACACTGAAAAATAATCAAACCTAACTTCATTATATTTTAAATACAACAAACACTTCAACTAAAACTTCAACTATGATTCAAGTGTCTATCGCCTCACTAAATCGCTTCGCGTACTGCACTGTAATGTCCACGTGACTGTCCCGATGGGCGAGTTGATGGAGCTTATATATGGCAATCGTAGGCGCTGAAACATTCTTCGGAGTTCGATTGAAGTCGGAGGAATATTGGCCGGAAATTCCATCGATTCGATGGGACCAGTTGCGAAATATCGGTCAAACTGAGCGCGCTCTTCTCCACGTTACAATTGGTTAATGGCTGTCATTGCCGTCCGGTGTTATCTTCTTAAGGGCATGATTTACAACACTACCCTCTTCCATTGAAGTTTTCCGCCTCGAACAAGATTCCAAGTGGAGACATCACGATTCATGTAAGGACAATTTTAGGCTTGCTTCAAGGTGACAATTGGATTCTATACACCAGATCATTTATCATTTTGGTTACCAGATAGGGTCCTTGCCATAGTCTCTGCAATTTGGGTCACAAACCTTTCAGATGTTGGAGTTCATAGAGCCACACAGCATCGCCCTCCTTGAAGCTCACCGGCAGCGACTTTTTGTCATATCTTTTCTTCATCCTGTCGCTGGAAAGCTGTTTTTTGGATCTGGCAAATTTGTGTACAATTTCAACTCTCTCCTTCAAGTCATTCACATACTCTAAAAGGGTACTTCTTGAGATTCTTCGGTAGGGCTGTCACACAATACATCTATCGGAAGCTTCAGTTCCCTACCAGTTAACAACATGGATGATATGTAACCTGTCGCGTCATATTTGGAGCTCATGTATGCCAACAGAAAAAGGGGAACCAACTTATCCCAGTCTCTTTGGTTTTCGGAGACAAACATCGAGAGGTACTCATTTATGGTGCGATTATACTTCTCGACCATTCCGTTGGACTGTCTTCTTAATTTCCAACAAAGTCATCATTCTCCTCCATAAATCCGATTCGAAGTTGAGACCCTGATCCGAGTGTAGTTTTTGGAGTACTCCGTGCCTGGCAATTGAGTTCTGCAACAGATCTTCTGCCACCCTTTGAGCCTCTTGCTTGTGTAGGGCTACTACTTTAGGCCATCTGGAGAAATAGTCCATTAGAACCTTAAGGTCCTTGTTACCGGATGTGGTCATAGGAAGTGGTCTCAGAATGTCAAATGTGAATCTTTCGAAAGGATACTGCTTCGATTTTCATCTTTGCCTTGTCTTAGCAATGTTTTCCGAAGAGAATAGGTCACAGTGCTTACACCATCTTTCTACGTCTCGACTGCAATTGATCCAATAGTACGTCTCACGCACACTCGCTAGAGTTCTTTTCACTCCAAAATGTCCTCTGGTGCGACCATCGTGGAACTGTTCAAGTATATTCGGAATACACGTCTTAGGAAGGATCATCTGCAATTTGTGGGTTCTTTCATCCGAACTTTCTCATTTCCGAGTAAGTAGGTCATCTCGAATGCTGCTGGTCGTGCTTGGAGATATCATGTCATTCTGGCCTCACTCCTTTGTCAATCCATTCTCATACTGTTTCCAGTACCGAATCTTCCATCTACGCTACCATGATGTCTATCCTCGTCATGAAGGTAGTGTCCTCAGAGGCTGTTAATGACCGTACCACACCATGGTCAGGTGATTCCTCAGGTTTTCTGTCTGTATCTCTGGACAGGGACCCTTACAGGTTGCTACCATCTGGGTCAGAGAGTACCCAAGGCGGCGGGAGATAGGGGAGCTCATCTTCCTATCAGAGCTGTTCATAAAGGAGTCTCTGCCCGCTACCTTATCATGTCTGGTGAAAAGTTCTTCTTCTAGTAGCTGGATATTCTTGTCCTTCTGGCGTTAGCAAAATTTGCATTTGGATGACAGGCATGGTTTTCTTGAGAGACTTTCTGCGTTTCCGTGGCTCTTTCATTTTCGATGTTGAATTTCAAACTCGTAAGTTTGTAACTCTTCGATCCACCTGGCTATTTGTATTTTTGGGGTTTTGAAGTTGAAGTGCCACCGAAGTGTTGAGTGGTCTGACCTGATCAAAAATGTACGGCCATATAAAAAGAAGTGGTAGTGATTCACCGCTGTGACCACTGCAAGAAGTTCTTTTCTAGTGACGCAGTAATTCTTTCCGGATGTTCTCAGGGACTAACTAGCTAATGACGACTTCTTCTTCTTCTTCTTCTTGTACCTGAGAAAGTACTCCTCCTATTCCATGTTGGGATGAATCCGTGTCCAGTATGAACAATCCCTCCTCCTTTGGGTATGCCGGGATCGGTGTGCTGGTCGAATGTCTCTCCAGGACAGTAATTGGTTGCTGGCAGTCTGACGACCAAACGAAGGGTCTTCTTCATTTAGTCAAGTTATGCAGTTGTCTAACAATTTTCCCAAAGTCCTTCGCGAAACGCCGGTAAAAGCTACAGAGTCCAAAGAAGCTTATATAGAAGACTAATAAAAGAAAAAATATATACCCACAAACTTTCAGTAACAATTTCCATCGGCAATATTGAGAATTCCAAAGAATTTTGTATTGCTTTGAAAGCACTGCGCTCTGAAATACACATGTGTGTTTTGGGAACCGCTGAATGGGTACTTTTCTATGACTCGATTGCTTCTCCAAAAATTCTTGACAATTCATTGTTTTTGTACGCTCAACATTCACTATTGGACTGCACTATATCAGTAGACGAAGTTTCACGTGTCATAAGCGAAAGTCATGATGGTAAATCCGCCGGGGGGATGGAATAACGTACGACTTTTTTATACACCTGCCGGAGAACTGGTTTCTTTACCTATGTTCGCTTTTCAACAGAATTTATGAAATAGGGATAAGTCCCTCCACCTGTGGTGGAGTCGTTATGACCATGCTACACAAAGAAGGCAATGTTGGAGACCGTCTAAATTATCGAGGAATTGCTCATGTGGATTGCTACACGACGCTATTCACTTCTACTTCGAAAAACTGGCTATCCTATTGCAGTGACACCAATGGAATTATACTTAGTGCCAGGCTGACTTCCGTAGATCGCGTGGTTGTACCGACCTAAAAAATTGTGATTTATTTGTAGCATTCGTAGACTTCGAAAGATCCTTCGATTCCAAAGGATCTTTCCTGCTTTGCAGGAACTTTTTTCTCTGGGGGTCATCAGCAATTTCACTCGCGTTCTGAGAAACTTCTATAATATTGCTACGTTCAAAGTTAAAACCAACCAACAGCTGACTGAGGAGTTTGATGTTTTTTCAGGGGTTCTACAGGGGGAATCACTCAGCTCCAGTTTCTTTCCGCTCTTCATCGCCGGTATGGAATTTTTTTTCGCGATTGTGGCGCAAACAGTCAGATTGACATAGTTATCCTACTGTACACTGACGATTGATCTCTCTAGAAAACTAAAAAGAAAGTCTATAATTAGCGCATTCTCCTCGAAACAGGCATAATTTACCTATCATTCACGGTTTTCGAACATCCTCTAACCTGGCTTATAAAGACCCTGCAAATAGGTGAGAAAATATTTTCAGAAAAATGTTTCCGAGGCCTATTTTTGATTTCACCTCACGACGTTAGGTACAACTGGCCGGGTCAATTACATTTGTTTTTCCACTTAATGAACTGTGTAGATCTATTCAATCAGTTGGATCCACGGCTACTCAAAAGAAACACTCAATATCTCTTAGATAAATATAAAAAATTCTGCTATGAATTAAACCTGAATAAATACGCTCCTTCCAGATACTCCCTCTTTAGGGGAATCATAACGAACAGTTCTCAATGTACATCAAACTACCTGTCCTTCAAATTTTCCATACATCGATTAGAACTATTGCACAACTACGACTCTCTAATGCGAAAGATCTAAGAATAAGGCATACAAATATTCACTACCATGTTGATTCAACTGAACTGAGCACTCTTTGTAACCTAAAATTACCCCAAACATTGGCACATTCATTTTTCACCTATCTCTCTCTGAAACCTGACTGTCACTTCCTACAAAATATGACCTCACGGATAGAAATTCACACCAACATCACACTGTCTGAGGCCAAGATTAGTCAGTTCACGATGGAAGTAATGAGACTACGATCTTTTACATTCAATGAATAGATTGAACCAATACTGTAGTATGTTAGTTAGTCTGATGTTGTTAATCCTTCTTTACACGTTCAACACACCGATGTTATTACAATATTTAAGTTTAAACTAGAATTCTCATAATGGTTGAAATTTTGTTTTCTCTTTTTCTGTCCAGAAGTTTTTTATTTATTATTCAAGGAAAACTGCACGCTACCAACTTGTTGTTATATATTTTCATCGCAAGAAACAGTGAATAAATAATGAAAATAAATGTCAGTTTTCAATATGAATTTGATAATGCCTCTAATGAATGAGATCTTCATATATTTATTCGAATCATTCAATTGGTAAAAATGAATTTGCATGCAGAAAAAATATGTATTTTCATGTTACCAGTGGATGGTTTTACATGAAATATATTATTAATGCTTTTTGTATTACTAAATATTTGCAGCATTTAAATTATTTATATATAACATCTCAAAACAAACATCTTTCAGATGACGGTCATAAACACCTCAATTATGAGTCGAAAACTTTGAATGTACTCAAAAGTAGTATATTATATAGAATACCATATAAAATACAGTAAACCTGATAACCCATAACAAGTGAACCTGATCAACGAAAGGAGCATCAGGTATGGTATGATCAACGACCTGATTAACGAAAGAAGCATCAGGTTTCGGAAACTCATATTCAATAAATGAAACAAATCACTTAAGCAATTCATTTTTGCGAGAACAGAAATTCCCGCAAATCAAAGAAACCAAATAAAATCAATTACATATTGTAACATATCTGAAATGAATTTGTCAAGTTTTCTCACAGATGTAACATTTGAATATGTTTTCCGTTCATCCAACATCTGAAACCAATCAATTGACCATGTATAGACCGGATTCGGTCTATAGGTGGTCAATTGTGGTCTATAGGTGATCTCAACAATGCATGACAAAATTCACCAAGACAGCAGTGCCATCTAGCACTAGAATGAATATACAAAACCTTCATCTGGGATGGGATCTGTTGAAACTACACTGAAGTAATGACCAAAATTATAACTTTAATCGGTCTGATAATTGTGTCGTAAATGGATATTCGAAATATCCATTCCATATAAACCTCCCTGAAACAGGTAGACACATTTGATTTCCAAGAATATCCTTGAATCACTGCAAAAAATCTTTCATCATTCACATTCTCGATGTGAAATATTAATCATCATCATCTGCAAATCCTTCATTTCCAAAATGTGAATCAACGTATTATGAAATGTCGAATGTTGCCAGTAATCAGTAGAACGACAAAATTGCTATTCGACAAAGCGAATTCCAGTAACATTTCCAATTTACATACACATGCATGGAATTGAACCATCGGATCGTTTGAATCATTCTTTATTCTGTGGATGGCACCTGGTTTCCGAATTTTTGTGATTTGGAAAGATTTTGTGGGTCATTTCCGGCTCTATGGCTAATACCGATCGTTTGGACGATGTCCGCTATTACGAGAAAGTGGCCATCGTATAAATGGAGTCAGGAGTATTTGGGAGAATTGGATATATCGACGGATAATACTCGTAGCTAAACCTGATTAGATATTTTTTTGCTCGTATTCCAGTGAGAAATGTGAACAAGACTCGGAACTGTGCTATTCACATGATTGCTGAGTCAAATTCGTATTCAGGCTAAGCAAATATTCTTCAGGATCATACATGATACCATAGAATGAAGCGCAAAATGTTAGGCTTTGTCAATAAGAAGTATTTTCAAGAGTAGTTTCAAATCTCTCACCAATATTTATTCAATGCAATTCAAGAAATTGTTACATAGTTCAGAATTGAAAATGGTAAGTACAGAGAATAATTTTTGGAAAATTTTGCTATTTCTGTCGCCATGGTGCCAAATTTATCCCTACAGGCTGTTTCGTACATTTGCTATTTTTGTAATTAAAAAAAACGTGTTTCATTTGTGAATGGTCGAAGCTTCACATATTTTTTGTAAATTTGGTAGGATTTTCCTGTGACTGAAATTTCTAGGGACCTTGGTTTTAGTATCGGGTAATTTTATTAAAAGGCCAGATTAAGATCTTCCATGTCATCAATTTTTAATTTTCGAAGTTCATCAGAACGGCATGCCCCTGTAAAGCCAATAGCTAAAGCAGCCTGAAATCAAAACCAAGCACTCATTTTTCGATAACAATATAAAAATTTTCAACTCATAACTCTAAATACTTTTCATAACATGCATCTTTTGAAAATTGTTGAATTTCTTCAGAAGTTAATGTTTTTAACTGTTTTAGAGCACATTTTTCAGATTTGCGTTTTAAAAGTGGACGTAGTTTTACGTATTTTGATATATCAACACAGTTTTTAATAATTGAGGTACTCCTCCGCATCGAGTACTGAGATCATAATGTTGATGATTTCAATATTCTTGACAACTCTTCAAAATAAACTAACAAGGTTAGGTTTCTGTAAGCGATTTCATATTTTTCCCTTGAAGTGCTTGGTAGCAAATCATTGCAACTATCTATTGCTTTCTGAACGATTTTTTGAAGTGTATTTTCCAACTCCAAATCTTCGTATTCCATTAAATTCAATATTTAATAAATCTGAACTGTTTATACTATAACAATCAACAATATAACCATTTTCGTTGAGTAAGTTGACAGCAATAAGTATGCATTGCTTCGGTTTTGTTGTTATGGAAACGCCGACAAGGGGCTACTTGTCAACATGGAGAACGTGTCATATCAATCTGACATGTAACAATTCATGGCTGACTTGGGTTATCGTGATAACAGTGAGAATTTATTTCTCACAGTAATGGCGGATATTTCTCCGAGATTATCTTTATTCAATCCAAAGTTTATGTAGATTTCCACAATCGTCTTCGGTAAGAGAAAGTCCTATATATTTTACTGAATTCACATGTTCTATGAACCCGTTTCGTGATTTCAAAATTAAACTGTGGTCATCAACATTTGAGACATATCGAAAGGACGATTCTAAATCATTGCATACCTTTTGAATGTTAGTAAACCAATTATGTGTTTTCAGTGATTCATTTTTTCAAGATCAACTGACAATAGAGTGTCATTAAAATACATTTAAAAAATTTTTGTGAAATTATGGACATAAATATATAAAGCAGAGATCCCAAAGTAGAGCCTGGTGATTCTCCAATAGAGTCCTTCAAACGTTTCAATCGCCATTGATTTATATTGATAGATATATTGATATTGACAGATATTGTGTTCAATTTTGAAGATAACTTTCAAACCATGTATTCATATAAAATGGCACTAATTTGTTTATTAGGATTTTATGGTCAACAAAATCAAACGCCTCACTTAGATCTGAGGATATTTCTTAACTTTGTTTACCCATATCAAACTACTGGCTGTTTCAAAAGTTTTGTCCGTTTTTATGAGTCTACTTCAAACTCACCTAAATGAAATGAATAAAAATCACTTTTGTCTAAATACCACTGTTAAATTTTATTTATACGACCGGTTTCGAGTTGACTCCATTATCAAGTATAAAACTAAAATCTTAAGTTTGAAATATCGTTTATATTAAACTTTCCAGGTATGCTGCAAGGACAGGCATTTGAGAGACAGGTCGTTGGGCGAATCAAGATGCCAACTTTTGAATTCCACTCTGAAAATTCTAGGGGATGTTAAACTCATAAATTCAAGAGAGAAGTCCTACATAAATCGAATTGCTCGTCTAGGGGTATATGTGTCTGGTTTTTAATTGATTCGTTAATTTCCATGGCCTCCAACAAATTCATTCTTCTCCCTTTATTACATATGTGTAGGATTTTGAGGTTATCTTAATTTATTTTGTGGTTTGATTCTTGAATATGTTCGTACATTGCAGATTTTTTGTGCAAACAGACTTTTCACGCAATTTTATGTCAGAATTTCTACCGATTTGGCCTGTGTATACTGCAGAGCACTACACTCTATTCTATATATACGTGATTTTTTCATTCTATCCCGTTTGGGTTTTGCATTTAACAGGGTCCTACCTAAATTATTATTACTTGTTAAAGTTGTTGATATATTATATTTAGAGGAATAATTTCGAATATTTTCTGAAAGTTTACCTGATTAATTGATTCTACTGTAATTGACAATATTGTGTTCTGGGCAGTTTGGGTGTAATTTACTCATAAGTGTCAGTTTTACCTGTTTATTATTTTTTCTATTAGGGAAATTGGTACCTGATTGTTCACTGCAATTTGCTTAATTATTTTCATTTCATCTTGGAAATTCTTTTCCGGTGATTGCGAAAGCTCTGTGTATCATTGACCTTAACGCAAATAACTTATGTGAGAGCGGACTGAAAGAGCCTAAACGAGCAACTCGATTCATGTAGGTCTCCTCTCTTGAATTTATGAATTTTACATCCCCTAGAATTTTCAGTGGTGAATTTTAAAGTAGGTATCCTGGTTCGCCCAAATAGCTGTCTCTTAAATACATGTCCTTGTAGCATACCTGGAAAGTTTAATATAAACGATATTTTCAACTTCATATTCCAGTTTTATACTGGGCTCAAACCCAAAACCGGTCGTATAAATGAAAACTAACAGTAGTATTTAGACAAAAGTGTTTTCTATTCATTTCATTTCAGTGATCCTGATTTACCATGAAGTAAACAAGTCATCAATAACACATACTACTTCAAACTGTTATGTATCAGTGAATACATAGTCAATTCTATCGAAGTAAGTTCAGTGCACTTGTACCAACGTAACACAATTCAATTTATTCCGTCAGATTCAAAATGGGGTACTCGGGATTTGATGATAACCACTTCTGCCTTGGTGAAAATGGTGAGTGAGGCAGAACTTCGGCGATCAATTGTTTAATTTTCGAATGATGATTTATTAGATGTGCAGACGAGCGTTGCCTTGGAGCAGGGTCAGACCTCTTGTGTTGCCTAGTGTCGACTGTTGCAGACGCTATTTTCGGTACATTTTGTCGATTTTCTCACACCTTACGCTGACCATCATACAGTAACCATGGTCTTTTTTGGTGGGTTTTCGCCTTTGTGAAGTGCCTGGGTGGCTTATCGGTGTCCAATCACTGTCCTGTACGTCTTTTGTTGTCGTTGATGATCCGCTTTTCATAATACTTGACGATCCGATCCGAAAAAGATCGTTTTGGTTGCGCAGAAGCAAAGAAGAACTGACCTAGAAACTTTACACTTTCTGTCGATCGTTCAAATCGCAGTGGACCCACTTTTCGAAATTTTTAACCTTTTCAATATGTTTGTGATGGGTCAGTCTCTACAGGAGTCCTCAATTCAAAGTTCAACTTCTAGGCTGATATCTCCGAAACGGAATTTGGAAAACCAACGTGGAGCTATGCGTTCATTAACATTATTATTACCAAATTCCTGGTTAATTTTTCGGGATGTTTCGTCAGCGCTATGTATCAATTTGAATTCGTAGAGGATAATTGGCATGAACGCTAAACGACATCATAAAGTAATAAGCTGCAAGTGGGAAAAAATAAAATTTTGAATTAAATTAACATTATATATGTACCATAGTATATACCACGATACAGTAGAATGAGTTTCTATTGGGATATAGAGCTACAAAAAAAATCAAAATGGACCAAACTTCTCAGACAACTTTATATTATATGCAGATTTTTTTCAGAAGTTTTGAAAAAACTTGTCGACTACTCCTTTCAAAAACCAAGTTGATTCGCACCATAAAAGTCGAAGTGAAAGATGAATTGATGAATTTTGAATATACGTGTTGAAGAAAGATAAAAATTATTTAACCATAAAGAAAGTATTTACTTGGAATTCCCAGAAGTTTTTTTGCCAGTCTTTTGGCATAAACATTTTCTTTGAGAACTTTTATCAACATATTTGGTTTTTTGTCCACTTTTTATACACTCGAAGATGAAAAATAAGAATAAGTGCATTCAGTAATTCGAAGTTTTGAATGAATTCGGATCATATCAAAGAAATGATTGTGAAGGAAAAAATTCAAGAATAGATAATTCACAGGAGTTACAAAAATCGAATGAAATAGAAAATAGTTTTGCCTCTTGTGTTTTAATAATAAAGTTGAAGAGATAAGGACCCTTATGAGTAATATGTTTTATCTCGCTGTTTAATCCTTACGGGAAATACCTTTAAAAAAGAAAAAAGGAAAGGAGATTACTGGGCACATTATTTTCAAGAATTTCAGTTTTCTTTCTAATACTGTCCTGAATTATTATATTTTGGTAAACAGTTATCAACAAATCGTATTCAAAAACTCCATGCGTTATCAGAAATACGTTATACTGAGGGTGACAGTTATTAGGTTATTATTTGCATACACGATAATTTTCAGATATGAAACAAAAAGTATACGTACTAATCTTAAAAATCAATTCAGACTGGCAGTTCTTAAAAAAACTATAAACTGCATGTTTTAGTGCAGTAACTTTGAGTAATCTATATAAACGAGGTCTGTTGAAAAATAAGTAGAATTTTAATTTTTCTCATAAATATCCATTTAATCCTGAATTTCTACTTTGTCTTCTTCGAAGTAGTCACCCCAGATATAATACACTTGTGCCAGCGTTTTTTCCATTCCTCGAAGCAATTCTGATATGCACTTTCCGGTATGTCCTTGAGCTCTCTCAGCGATTCGGTTTTTGTCTTCCCAATTATCGCAAAACGCCGTATTTTCATGAATCATTCCAATCTTGGGAACAGGAAAAAGTCGCAATTGCCAAATCTGGTGAATACGGTGGCTGGGACATGATTACCGTGTTGAATTTCGCCAAAAAATCACGGTTAAGCAATGACGCGTGAGCAGATACACTATAGTGATGTAAAAACCAAGCATTGTTTTTCCTCAATACCGGAGGTTTTCTTCGTATTGCTTCTAGCAAGCGGCACAAAACTTCAAGATAATACTGCTTATTAACCGTACGACCATGTGGCAAGAACTTTCGATACTCTACGTCATGGTGAACGAAGAAAACAGTGAGCAAAACCTTGACATTTGATCGACTTTGGCGTGTTTTTTTTTGACTTTTGAGCTGTTCTATTGAGACGACTTTACTTTGGTTTCGATGGCATAACCATATGCCTATGATTATCCACCAGTTATGACCCTTCTAAGCAAATTTCGGACAAAATTCAGAAATTTTGGAACGAGTTTTGCTGCCTTATAATTCATGCCCAAAATTTTCGAAAAAATTGCATGGTATCCGCCAACCAATATCCTCAGCAATGTCTTCAATAGTTATTCAACGATTCTCCATAACAATTGTTTTCTCTTTCCTAACATTTTTATCGATCGTTGATGTAGTGGGGTGTCCAGGGTGAGCGTCGTTATTGACATACTTTCGACCCAGAGCAAAATCACCGTATATTACTGTCAACATCTCGAGTGTTTTTGAGCACACAATTTCATGTTTTTCAATAGTAGGAAATCGCCAAACACGCAAAATTGTTCTGATTTTATGTCTATTATCAACAAACTGAACATGCTAAATAGTTGAATATGTGAACATACGTTCGATACAAGTATACCAACATTGAAAAATGGCCAATTGAAAGAACATAGCCCAAGAAGTTTGAACATTCACCTTTTTTTTTTTAACATATCTCAGTTTACTGAAAAAATATGAATCTAAATACATATTTTCATAATTTTGTTTCACCTCTGTAGGTACTGCTCATCATTAAGTATTAGTTGACGTCGATATGTGAGAAAAGACTTAAGACTTCAAGTGAGTATATTTGATGTGGAACTGTCTCCTTGAACATAAAACTGAGGCATATTTCCAATTTTTATATTATTTTCTCAATGTAAAATAAAGTTGTCACCCTGTATATGGCGTTGAATTGTATCATCATCAGATAATAAATATATAATCTTTTTGAATGAACAAGTTGATACAAGTCTGGAGACTGCATCGAGGAAAGATACATATGTAGAAGAAAATGAATATTCCGAAATGAAATCTCGAAACATTAATTCCTCCCAACGAACCTACACAGTGGGTTCTGGTAAATGCATGCCAGAAAACACCTACTTTTCCGTCTAACAAACCACGCTAGACACTGAATTATATTCAACAAACATGTATATAAGAAACCTCAGAGAGGTTAGTCTTGCAGATGTTTCTCGTTCATCCAGCAATAGGAATAGTCTCAAATCAATTTGGTATATCGCCCATAGAACGGTTTGGAGGTTTCATCTCTCTTCAGTGCAGGAAAGATCCGACCCTTTGAGCATTATGCTCAGAGCTCGATTGACTTCAACGCAATCAGACTGCATGTATGAAACATTCGCCTGAAAGAAAAAAAAGTAACAGCTCTATCTCGTGAACAAAGCGCCAAACGGGAAAAAACATCCCGTGCACCAATACTTTAACAGAAATCAAAATAAGTCCAGCGTTGTATTGGCCGGGGAATTAGATGTATTCTGATTTGAAAGGGTTATATTTTTAGGAGTGATTAATTTTTGGGAAAGAAAGTTTTTGGCTTTCTACTACTCCATCTGATACAAAAAAATGGATGAGAAAATCTTCCAAAGAAAGGAAGGAAGTAATCAATTTGAAAATAAAAGACTCTATACATGGATGTGTAGATCATGCAAAGAAGTAACTTTCAGACACAAACTGAAAGAAAGTCCTCCTGAAACAGCTACTTTCATATAAACGTTGAATTACACGAAAGAAAAAAATTCTTTCGAAACAAATACTTCTACATGAACACTGAATTATACAGAAGATACTTTTCTCTATTCAGTTTGTATATCGAACATTTGTTGAGGAATAAGAATCAGATATCATTCATATGAGTTCTACTTTGAATGAATGGTAATAAATTGTACTCACATGGAACACTGTCACCCTAACTGGTATACACCGTGTTTCGCCTTAAGACACTTGCCCTAAGGCTCTTCAGTACCAAATTGGATAACATTATAGAAAATACACACACTTCATTCATGAATTACGATTTTGAATGTCACGTAATGAATCGTAATTCATGAATGAAGTGTGTGTATTTTTTATAATGTTATCCAATTTGCTACTGAAGAGCCTTAGGGCAAGTGTCTTAAGGCGAAACACGGTGTATACCAGTTAGGGTGACAGTGTTCCATGTGAGTACAATTTATTACCATTTATTCAAAGTAGAACTCATGTGAATGATATTTGATTCTTATTCCTCAACAAATGTTCGATATACAAACTGAATAGAGAAAAGTATCTTCTGTATAATTCAGTGTTCATATAGAAGTATTTGTTTCGAAAGAATTTTTTTCTTTCGTGTAATTCAATGTTTATATGAAAGTAGCTGTTTCAGGAGGACTTTCTTTCAGTTTGTGTCTGAAAGTTACTTCTTTGCATGATCTACACATCCATGTATAGAGTCTTTTATTTTCAAATTGATTACTTCCTTCCTTCCTTTGGAAGATTCTCTCATCCATTTTTTTGTATCAGATGGAGTAGTAGAAAGCCAAAAACTTTCTTTCCCAAAAGTAGATGTATTCTGTTATGCATTTACCAGAACCTACTGTGTTGGTAAGTTGAGAAACAGAAAAACGATGCTTCACTAATAAATCAATCGACTCTCAGACTCACTGTTGTTCAGGTATAATCTTTATGGCACTGATAGGAGTTAATACTTCGAAACCTGTCTGTAGATGATCTACTGGATTTATTTTAAGGACAAAACACAAGCACTCTAGGAAAATCATTGAGGCGCTCTCAGAGCAGTGCCTATGCGTGAGTAGTAATTCACTTTGGATTTGAATCGCTGGAAATTGAATCCTTTTGAAAAAACATTCCCAGGAGGTCTATTCCACACCGTTCTTCAGATAAAAGCGTTCTTAAACAGAGAAGTTCGAGGTGAACTAAGTTGAACCTCAAAAAGATGAGCAGCCACAAACCGTCGCGTATTTCTGATATGTACCGCTTGCTGATGCTGAAATCAAATGTGCCAAGTCACTTGAACACTTCTTGTGAAAGTGTCTGTAGAAAAGAGGCAAATCTTCAACATTTCTTTGATCTTCCAGACTATCAAGGTGGATGAATGAGAATCTTGCATAAATATTTGTCGAATACAATTCTATGTCCAATGTGGTATCAATCGGTGAAGTAGTCGTTTTCTGGCATGTATTTACCAGAACACACTGTGTAGAAACGTTGAGAGGAATTGATATTTCAAAATCCATTTCGAAATAATAATTTTTCTTTACATACTTATCTCTCCTTGATGAAGATTTCAGACTTGTTTTGATTTCAAATATGATATCACCTAAAATAATCAATTTTTCCTTCCAATCCATTTTAGCGCCAAATTCCAATTGGATTCATTGCCATCAGAACGATAACTGATGAAAATCAATCTTGCCAAGAAATGAAATCTATTCCATCAGAAATTAATCTCCACGAATTCTTTCTCTCATCGTTTTTCAGAAATGAAAGTCTGTTCGTGTCGTCAATCCCACAAAAGAGAAATTTCAAATTGGTCGCCCCTAATTTGTCTAGAATCTTTTCATTTCCCTCAATATCCCGTTCTTTTCCATCAATCCATTATTCCAGAGTAATTTTCACTGAACCTCAGCCAGTCCCTGGAAAGCCTGTCGCTCTCGTCATAAAAATAGGACGCATGCTAGAAATATTTTTTTATCGTCTATGGTTAACGGGTGAAGGCAAGAAGCACTACTGATTCTGATGATAAATTTATTTCTGAATTGCGGAGAGCCACTAGAACTGCAGCTGCAAATGGATATCGAGTCGTTCAGGAAAAATTGATTTGAAGTCGGCCATTTTTTCTAGTTGGATAAGAACTCTTCAAGAAATAGGTATTTCCATAGGTATGTTCATATTTTTCTATATTGTACGTATTACAAAATATTTCTCAAACACTAGACTAGAAAATAAGATATTTTCAATCCATTATAAGCTGAATATCAGCAATTCATATTTTCATGGTTTAACAAGGTGATAACTTATCGTAAACTGATGAGATGGATAAAAATCAATAAGTGGATTGAGCTTTCAACTGAAATTTGAATAATTGACACACGATGAAGGATGAAGGAGGGATTGTTATGAAAAGTAGTAGAAGTCATACTACTACATCATATTTGAAGTGTCATATAGTTGTCACAATCGTCTTCTGATAATAATTGTCTTACTTCTGATACCTCAAACTATCTACGTTGAAGTCACTTGGGCACTTTTGTTCGCAGCTTCTTCAAACTTCTTTCGAAATAGGGTTCTTTCCTGTGGGTGTCGGTTCAGACTGTATGTTGTTATGATGTTGGATCAAACATGCTTTTTTATTTTCGATTTGCAACTTCTCCTCCTGGGTTTTAATTTCTTTTTGCCAATACGGACATTTAACGACTTTTTGGTTTCACCAATGAATGAATTACTGTATTCAAATGACATCCAGTAATAGCTATTTTTGAAGTTGTTTCCGTTTGTGAGCTTAGTTTTTTGAATCTACTAAGGACGGTGTTTCCGAAACTGAAGCAGGTTCTCAAACATCCAACTTGTGTTAACCTGTTTGATATTTCTCTGACATGATTAATGAATGGCACTTTAATACAGCTTATTTTTCCCGGGCGCTCAAGAATTGCTAGTAATTCATCAACTGCTACTAAAATGACAGTTTTTAAATCATTTATTCTGTTGCACTTACACATCTTATTCTCTATTCAATTGCAAAAGTTGCAAAATAGAGAAATGAGAATTAATTTGGAGTGTGGTAGATAAACACCATTGAATTTAATGTTATCTTCCCTACTGTGGTTTCCCATATCACAAAGATTACTGTACTTCACAGTAATATTGAATTAAAAAATAATAAATGATTTGTCGCCTTCTCAGAGAGAGTATGACCTTAGTATTTTCGAAGGCTTCAATCAATTTAATGATATTCAAACTGACGTAAAAGATTGTTCATTACTGAATATCGTGAAATGAAATTCAATAAAGTATATTAAAAAACACAATCCATTTATTTTGGATCAAGTTATAAAGGTATTCTGTTGGTATTTTCTAATTAGGAAATATTGAAATAATTTAAAGGGAATAGGATTTGTATCATCTTATCATATCTAGATATTCAGCACCAAGTACTCAATAAAACTAGTGAACATTATATGTGAAATGGTTGAACAGAACAGTAAAACTGGTGAATATAATTCTCAAAATTATAATTTTGAAAACATATCCGATAATTATCGGATATGTTTTCATACAGGGTGTTTCAAATTCGATCCTCACCATTGGGATCTCGGAAACTTTGAGAGATACGAAGATGGTTAAATTGGGGCAAAGTTGTGCATTTACCTGACTAGCAATATGCCGTTGAGAAAGTCCTGAAATTCCGAGTATATCCGGAGATATCCGGAAAAAAAAGAAATTTTGGAAAACGGTTTTATTTTTTCTGGCTTTACTTTTTGAAGGATTCAAAAATAAATTTCACTTTCACATTGGTACTCCATATAAAGGTGTTTTCAGATTTGCTATCCGACGTTTCGTCATTTGTCCACCATCATTAACTTTATTTTTTCTTATCGGCGGTACATTAGATTCTCTCTGTTTTGAATAAAATCAGATTTTACCTTTTCAAAGACGTATCATAAGTTATCATTCTTCTTCGAAAAATTGGAGACATTGAAAAAATGTTATCCCTGTCATAATAGGCTTTGACTTTGATGTTTCTAAATTTGACTCTCAATTTGCTACACTGGCTACACATTACGTTATTGTACAAGTCAGTGTATTCTTGGCGAAAAATGACTTTCACGAATAAAGAAAAAAGAGATATACAAATCTATTACAAATACGATAGAAACAGTGTAAGGACATGAATGTATTCAAACTTGTATCCAGAAAGACAACAACCACATCGAACTATGTTCAAGTTATTGGATCGAAATCTCATCGAGTTAGGTTCACTTGAAAAGCCGAGGAAATAAATGGATAGGGAATAATGGGTCATTGAGGTGACCAGCAAGGTCTTCAGACTTAAGTGTTATGGATACATTCTTATGGGGTACACTAAAAATAGAGTTTATCGTCAGAGGGAATATCAAAATATTGAGGACCTTCAACACATCATTGTTAGAGAGTTGGGAAGATTGAGGAGGAGGGAAATTAATCGTGCAGTGAATAATATTCGAAGAAGGGCACAGTTGTGTTATGTACAATGCCAGCATTTTGAGCATTTGCTGTGATTCACTTGTGTCTTTACATTTTAGTTAATAATTGTTATTTGTTCAAAGTTCTATTTTCGTTGAAAAGGCAAAATATCTAATTCATCTCATACACAACTCATTTATCAAATTTTGATTGTTGATTCTGTCTCCTTATTTTTCCATTGGCTTTTCAAACGAACCAAACTCTGTGAGATTTTAATCCAATAACTTAGTTTGATGTGGTTGTCGTCTTTTGGGATACAAGTTTAAATACATTTCCGATGTCCTAACACTGTTTCTATCGTACTTGTAATAAATTTGTATCTTTTCTCTTTTTTCTTCATCCGTGAAAGCCATTTTTCGCCAAAAATGCAATGACTTGTACACTAACAAAGTTTCATTGAGTGTAACAAATTGAAAGTCAAATTTAGAAACATCAAAGTCGAAACCTATTATGATAAGGACTAATTTTTTTTCAAAATCTCCAATTTTTTGAAAAAGAATGGTAACTTATGAAAAAGTAAAATCTGGTTATATTCAAAACAGAAAGAATCCAATGTAGCGCCCATAAATAAAAGTTGATGTTGGTGGCCAGGAGACGAAACGTCGGATAGCATATCTGAAAACACCATTATGTCGCAGGGAAAAAGGGGCAATGTTGAAGTGCAATCCATTTTCGAATCCTTCAAAAAATAATGCCAAAAAAATAACGGTTTTTTCCGGATACCTCCGGATATATTTGGAATTTCAGAACTTTCTCAACGGCATATTGTTAGTCAGGTAAATGTACAACTTTGCCTCACTTTAACCATCTTCGTATCTCACACAGTTTCCGAGATCCCAATGTTGAGGATCGAATTTGAAACACCCTGTATACTGTATAAGTGTGATCTATTACTGAAATGAGCACTTCTCCTTTTAGGAACAAGTATCTTGTTGATGGAATGCTATATCGGTGTACATTGTATTTGCCAAATATCGGTCATATGCTGATTAACGTGAGACATCAGCAAATATTCAGTTGAATATTGGAATTCATATATGTGTCTCATATCAAATCATTGTGCTCAAAATAATGAATATACGTATTCGTTCAGTCAACAAAAAACCCAAATTTCCGCTGGTGAATTGAAAACTTGAGAAATACGTTGTTTTCTTTCGGTATAATAACAAACTAAGAATAACCGAATGAATGAAGGTTGAATTGTATCATTATCAGGTGAGAAATATATCATCCTTTCGAGTAAAAAAGTGGATACAAGTCTGGAGACTGCATCGGGGAAAGATACAAATGTAGAAGAAAATTGAATTTTCCGAAATGAAATCTCCAAATATTAAATCCTTCCAACGAACCTACACAGTGGGTTCTGGTAAATGCATGCCAGAAAACAACTACTTTTCCGTCTAACACACCACGCTGGATATTGAATTATGTCGATAAACATTATATTTGTCAATTATCGGTCATATTATTTTTATCTCTCATGAACCGATTCAAAAATTGTGTATTTTTATAACCGTTAAAAGACATTGTTTTGAGATGCTACAAATATATTTTTTCAGAATTGAAATATTGTGGTTGATAAAATATCATAAGTATATGAAAATAATATGATGAATGCGCGTATTATTCCAGTCAATGAAAAATCATTGATTAACTTTTATGTGGTATCCTGTATAAATAAGACTTCAAAGCAGCATGCTATTCCAATGCACTTTTCAATTGTCTAGCATTCCTACACGCTTCGCTGCAGGAATCCGTCTTGTTACTGCAGAAATTTTCGCGAATGAACACGTGACTGAATTGAGAAGAACATTTTCCGAGGAATTCTCGTCGGTTCCTAAGAGATCTAGTTATACGTTCTCATCCGTTGCAGTTTGGATTTTCTTCGATATTATACGCCGCGCTGACGTTGATCACATTCCACGCCGGCTATAGTTCTGGTATTTCCGGCATGTGTAGAATGGTACGTAGAAGCAATTTCGGTGAATGTACAATCAGAGTGAACATATACTAGGTGATTTAGGAATTGCCAAATCAACTTTTACGCGAATTATTAAAAAAAACGTTTTTCAGGAAAGAAAACTTCATTACCACTACATATTTGGCAATACTCGTGAAGTCTCTCAACAAATACAACAATAATCGAAATAAATTTTCATGCAGGTTAGGGTAGCTAAGTGTCACGGAAGCCATGAGAACGACCTCAACTGCAGCACTTGAGGTCCTATTCGGACTTCCACCATTGCACATCCACATATAAAGAAAAGCTCGAATGGTGACACACAAGCTAACGCAGGGGCAAACCCTAATCAGCCAGTCACACGGTGTAGAATACTTGAAACTGTACAAAGAACTGAAGGTAGATCCAATACTAGGAATGCCCGTGGATAACACAGTTCCGCAGTATAACTTTCAGAAAAATTTCAAAATCATCATAGCAAGTAGAGAGGACTACCAGAACGGCCCACTGGCAAAAGCCGAAGATACTTGATATACAGATGACTCAGAGACCCAAGAAGAACTGGGAACTGGTATATATGGAGGCAGAGCAAAGACGAGAATCTCACTGAGCCATGGACAAATAAACAGGCAGAGGGTCATAAATAAAACCAATGATATTTTCTCCGACTAAGGCACTCAGCTAATTTTAAGTCTTCTCAAGACTGGTGAGAAGCTGTCTGTCGCCCCAGAAGCCTTCTACGGGGTAGTGAAAGACGCCATGAATTCATTGATGAAAGCCAAATCGATAGATTGGTGAAATAAGCTCACAGGAATGAGGCAAGTTGATGATGTTCAGCCACAGCATGTGGCTGTGGCTGAACACGTTCTCAACGAAGAAGGTACCCACATTTTTTCATTCGAAGAACAGTAATACTTAACAGTAGCCACCCAAAATTACTACCCAAGAATATATAGAGGTGCAATAGAGATCCAAAAGCATAGGGATAATTTCAATAGAAAAGAAGAGATAATGAATATTATTTAAAGCTGCCTACATGTTCTCAGAGGTATATGAACACGAACAGGTAATGCCATCAAGAACGATATAAATAGAGCACTCAGTACGGAAATAGTATTGAATGCGTTGGATACAACAGGTCGCAAAACCAGAGCACAAGCTCGGGTTTTGCGACCATTACGACATTGCCTTTTAAAGGTCTACCGCAGCAGTAGGCGAAACGGCAGGCATAGAAACATGCAGACAACGGCCAGAAAATCTGGAAAGTAGCCTTCATACATGAATAGAGTTATTGGTATTAAAAAAATTCAATAATGACGGGTAGTTAATCTCTTGTTGGTCGTTCAATAAATTATATTATTTATCACCGATGGAGCTGCGATGTTAGCGAAATGCGTCTACAATCAGAAAAAATATTTCTGAAAAATGTTCAATTATCATTATGACATAAAGAATGATGCATGAAACTTCCATTGTTTTATACCACTTGTATTTGTAATTAACGTTACTGCTGTTTTGTCCTACAAGGACATTTTCGAACTAATACAATGAACTGAAATAATCAACAATGTTAACTCTTATATATCTATACACCACTTCAGGTAATAACAGGTAACAATGACTTTATCATCTGAATTTTGTTTACCTATGACAATGTGGCTACGCTAATCTGATAAGCGGCGATCAGACCATGTCGACTTGATCATTTAGTGGGTTACATCGGCAATGGTTGTGCTCATGAATTTCCAAGGATTCCAAATAATTGGGGTTCCAATCCTTGCCTGCGAAACATCTGTATCGTTTTGATTCGGCAACTTGTGGTGGCTTTCCAAAAAAAGTTTCAAAATATCGAATCATTCTCACCGAGTCTGAAGGACCTTTCATGTTCAGCATACCGTTTTGAGGAATTTTAGCCACATTGTACCACATAAACACTATTATATTCCGGGCGCTTCAGCTTCTAAACGCCATATTTCTCCATCTTGTGCACTCCATCTTTGGCATCAATATCGAAATTAAACAACCTGGCATGTGTTCTTAAAGCCACTTCCATATTAAACATGATTCTATGTTATCAAACCGTTCCTTATAATGCAACCACAAGTTCCCGAATTTGAAAGATACGGAAATTTTGCACTATGCAGGCAAGGGTTGGAAACCCATTTATTTGAAATGTTTGAAATATAATGAGAATTAGTATCATGGATGTAACCTACCAGATGGCCAAATCGATCTGATCTACTCGCCGGTTTTCAGATTAGCGTAGCCACATTGTCACAGGTAAACAAAATTCAGGTAATGAAGTCATTCAGGACGCATCACGGATGTAACCTACCAAATGACCAAATCGATCTGGTCTACTCGCTGGTTTTCAGATTAGCGTAACATCATTGTCACAGGTAAACAAAATTCAGGTAATGAAGTCTTTCAGGACCGTCTGTTATTACTTACAGTGGTGTATATAAGGGATAACATTATTGGTCATTCCAGTTTATTGTATTCGTTTGAAAATATCCGTGTAGGACGAAACTTGCAGTAAGTAAAGTCAGTTACAAATACAAGTGCTATAAAAACATATGAAGTTCCATTTCTTATTTTGCATGATAACATTGATCTTCTACCACGTAGTATTGGTTACATTCATCAATATATAGGCAAGTTCTAAGAGATCACAATTTCCATAGGGATATCTATTTCTTCCGAAATTGAAATGCTTCTACAATATCAATCATGATTGAGATTTAGTTTTCAACAATATCTCACTTCGAAATATCACAATGCGAGGTGTACCCTAATAAACAATCCGGAGAAAATTTCAATCTTTGGCACTTGACATCAGATGGGCCATCTTCCTCTACAGAAACTTCGTACGAAGCCACATTTCCAAAGAGAATGGAACAGATAGGAGAACGGAGCCTGACAACGGCTGCATACAATTGTCTCCACGCCATGAATCGTTAAGTTTACGCATTGTGTTTCAGCGAACAAAAGCCACTCGGTTTCTTTAATTGTCCCACTGACAGAGTGATAATAACTTCATTTCAAACCTTTTCTTGGCCGTGACGCCAGACAACTTTATAATAGGATTTGTTCGCGATAAGGACTGTGGAAAGACATGGTTGACACTTCATGTTGGAAAAGATGCATTTATATATAAATTATACAAAGAACACAGAGAAAAGAGAAATGAAAATTTCTATGTTTCTTACCACTTTTATTTGTAACTAACGTTACTGCAGTTTCGTCCTATATGGATATTTTCAAACTTGAACAATAAACTCTTTTGAAACTGCAGTAACGTTAGTTACAAATAAAAGTGGTAAAAAACATAGAAATTTTCATTTCTCTTTTCATCATGATCTCCTACCACGTAGTAACGGCTACATCCATCAATTTATTGAAAGAACACAGAGAGGTTGGACAATTTTCATTCACAACGATGAAAAAAAATGAAAACAAATATAAAAAATTCACCTGCCTTGGCTTGTGAGATTTGTATCATTGAGTAGTAATTTATTTTCTATGCCAAAATTATGCCACTGTTACTAGTTAACAATCTTCCTCATAGACAAATGTTTCATACATGCAGTTGAGCCGTGTTGAAATTAATCGGGTCGCAGGCACTTTGCTGTTTGGTTCGAATCTTTCCTGCACTGATGCAAGGTAATACCTCGAAACCGGTCTGTAGGTGATCTACTCGTATGATTTCAGCATGGTTCTACTGCTGGATAAACGACAAACATCTGCGAGGTATCTTGCATGCATGTCTATCGGATATAATTCTATATCTAGAGAGGTATTGGCCGGGAAGTAGTTGTTTTCCGACAGTCATATACCAGAACACCATAAAACAATGATTATTCAATCTATAAAAGTAATAAAAACTACAAATGAGGCTAGAAACAACATGTACCGGAAGGGTACTATTGATCTCAGTTCTAGTCTGAAGAAAAGAAAATAAATGAGAGAAAAACAAAAAAAAGGAGAAAAAAGAAAAAGGAGAGAGAAAACATGTCGAATGGTTTGTATTGAAAATTTTTCCAAGTATGAAATCTATGAAATCAATGACTTTCTGAGATTTCATTACGAAATATTTATTTTCTGATTTTACAGACGTTTATGAAGACGAGGACAAAAACACCGGCACTACAGAAAAATACTTGAGGCGCTCTAAGAGCGGTGCCTGTGCGAAAGTAGTGATTTACAGTGGATTTGAATCGCTGGGAATTGAATATATTTGGAAAAACGTTCCCAGGAAGTTTATTCCACATTAACGCAGTTCTACAAATGAAAGAGTGTCCTCGTTTGTTTGAAGGTGATTGACAATGTTTCATGATGAATTTCACTAGTTCGGACTTCCATTGTCCAATATATAATATGATTTGAAATCCCTGAAACAACTTTGGAAGAAGAATTAAAAATTGAAAATAAGTAGCTGTAAATACCAATCATATCAAGCAAAAAAACCTGAAACGAAATAATAGTGAAATAAAATACAAGTAAAAATAATAAAACGATTGAACAAAAAATAAAAATAAAGAAATACAAAATGAAAATAAAGATAAAAATAAAAAAGTTGAGAGATTTCAAGCCAAGTTAGTTCACGACGTTTCGACTGTTAGTATCCACAATCGTCTTCGGGTGATGACTGCACTGATTCCTCCGAGAAATGACTATTTATGGGTCGTTCGAGTAATTTCACTTATCTCCGCTTTCCATTTTTTTCCGCTTCACTGGTTCAGTGGGAGATGACCGTTTGGCGGAAGTTGGCCATTTTTCGCTTGATGATGGGTTTCCATATGTTGCGTATTTCTACGCTGGCTTGGCTGAATACGTTGTTGGATAACATGTATGCGGCTTCCTCTCGATGTTGTGTAGATGGGTCCAAACATGGTCTATAATCCCTGATTTGCTGGTTTCCCCTCGCTGTACGTGTTTGTTGAGCTCGGCAATGCGAACATTCAATGACCTCTTAGTTTCACCAATATAGGATTTTCCGCACTCACAGGGTATCCGGTAAATGCAATTCTCGGAATTGCAGTCCGCGTTTGGTGGCCTGGTTTTCGTCAGGCTGCTACGGATAGTGTTACCGGATCTGAAGCAGGTTCTGATGTTGTACTTGGAACCAATTCTGTGTATCCTCTCCGATAATCCTCTGATGTAGGGAAGTGCAAGTACTGGTTGTGACGGCTTCTCTTCCTTGCTAGGGTCCTGCTGTCTTTCATCCAAAATCTTTTCTACCATCGCTTTGGAGTAGCCATTCCATTGAAGATCATTTTTGATGATGTCTAGTTCCTTCTCGAGACCTTCTTTCGTGTTACAGAGTTCGAAAGCACGGTCTAATAGAGTCTTGAGTCTTTTAGTTGATTGATGGTGGTTGGATTCATGGTTCAGATACTGTCCCGTGTGAGTGGATTTTCGGTATACAGATGTTTTCCTCTTTCTTATTAGTCAATGGGCTATGCTTGAAGACTGGCAATAAACAAATCTAAAGCAAATGGAACTTCAAACGTTCAAGCCAGTCTCTATATACCTACACAGTAGGTTTAATGGACTGACGCCTATCAGAAAACAACTACTCCCCTGGCTAATACCACGAAGGGCGTTGGATTATATCAGACAGGCGTCAGTGCAGGAATCTTCACAGAAAATGTCCTGCATATGCAATTGGCAATACAACTGAAAGAGTCGACCTTCAATTATGGAACGGGCACACTTGCAGACCGGTTTCGGGCTTATTAGCCACTCATCAGTGCAAGATAGTGACCATCATCGACCTAAAGTCAATGATATTCCACAATTACAAATCGGAATTCTTTCAGAGTATTTCATTCCTCTTCCGAAGTTGGAGCGAACATCAAAAATGTCACTCCATCTAGTGGACGAGGAACTAACCAACTGCACATCCGTAATTTGCCCGATTCCTCTAAATAAGGAATAAAAACTTTCTTATTAGTCAATGGGCTATGCTTGAAGACTGGCAATAAACAAATCTAAAGCAAATGGAACTTCAAACGTATTCCGATTCCGATTTTTAATTGTGGAATATCATTGACTTTAGGTCGATGATGGTCACTATCTTGCACTGATGAGTGGCTAATAAGCCCGAAACCGGTCTGCAAGTGTGCCCGTTCCATAATTGAAGGTCGACTCTTTCAGTTGTATTGCCAATTGCATATGCAGGACATTTTCTGTGAAGATTCCTGCACTGACGCCTGTCTGATATAATCCAACGCCCTTCGTGGTATTAGCCAGGGGAGTAGTTGTTTTCTGATAGGCGTCAGTCCATTAAACCTACTGTGTAGGTATATAGAGACTGGCTTGAACGTTTGAAGTTCCATTTGCTTTAGATTTGTTTATTGCCAGTCTTCAAGCATAGCCCATTGACTAATAAGAAAGTTTTTATTCCTTATTTAGAGGAATCGGGCAAATTACGGATGTGCAGTTGGTTAGTTCCTCGTCCACTAGATGGAGTGACATTTTTGATGTTCGCTCCAACTTCGGAAGAGGAATGAAATACTCTGAAAGAATTCCGATTTTTAATTGTGGAATATCATTGACTTTAGGTCGATGATGGTCACTATCTTGCACTGATGAGTGGCTAATAAGCCCGAAACCGGTCTGCAAGTGTGCCCGTTCCATAATTGAAGGTCGACTCTTTCAGTTGTATTGCCAATTGCATATGCAGGACATTTTCTGTGAAGATTCCTGCACTGACGCCTGTCTGATATAATCCAACGCCCTTCGTGGTATTAGCCAGGGGAGTAGTTGTTTTCTGATAGGCGTCAGTCCATTAAACCTACTGTGTAGGTATATAGAGACTGGCTTGAACGTTTGAAGTTCCATTTGCTTTAGATTTGTTTTCCTCTTCACCAAAACGTCTAAGAATGGCAATTCGTTGTGGATTTCATTCTCCATTGTGAAAGTGATGAAAGGTCTCACGCTGTTGATGTGTTTCAGGAAGGCGTCTAGTTCAGTATTCCCATGGTTCCATATTATGGAGGCCTCGTCAACATATCTCAACCAGACTCAAGGTTTCTTGTGGGCTTTTTCAATAGCCTCATTGAGATATACAACCTCCTGCTGCCGATGAAGATATGCATTCGCCACCGATGTCCTGGAATCCAGGGAATAAAGAAAAAAGTGTGCTGTCACTTCCTTCTTTTTTTTCAATAAGTCGCCTGTTGTCTTCGTTTCTAAAAGTCATATTGATAATCTCTCAAGATGTTGAAGCCTTCCAAATATTCAAAGATATGGTGGTTTACGGCTTTCTGATTTTTGATTTCACTGATAGCAAAGCGACTGGTATGTAGTTATTTGGAAACATTTTCTTTCCCTTTTTGGGAATAAGCTAATCGCGAGCAAACTTCCAACTAGATGGAGAAATCCCTTTCTTGTACAGTTGCGGGACTAATTCGTGGCCGGTAGGAAGCCCATCTCTCAAGACGTGCGGTAGATGTGTAGAAATCTGTTATGATTCTGTTAGATCATTCGAACCGTAAAAATCCAAATTCAGGACCGTATTCAGTTAGTGATGGAGTTTGAAAAAAAATGCATAAACATATTTCAAATAGTCAAACTACACATTTTGAGGAAGGGGCTTCTCAGCGGCTATGACTCAGTACGGCAGCTGTAAGACAGGTTAAGAAGTCTGCAAAATATTGATGCGAGTTCATTCGCGCACTTTTTAAGTACGATGACGGGAACTTCATCAGGACCAGGTGCCTTGTGGTATATAGTGTGGGAATAATAGGAAGTAACTTTCCAAGAAAATCGACTGTGGAGTGGAACGCAAATTCTGCAGCTAGTGGATTTGCTTTTTTATAGCTGTTGTTGCAATTGATCCATCCACTTTTGTCAGTGCTGGAATTGTGGATTTTGTAAAGTTCTGATTGACAGTTTCAGCTATCGACCAGAAGGATCTAGACCCGTTGGGATTGGCAAACAGTTTATCCCTAATTCTCTGATTGTGAAGTTCTATGCTTTCAATTATCCTAAGTTTGCTGCTGTTGTGAGCATTAACAAACCTAGTTCGTTGTAAGGCACTGAGATTTTTGTACTAAATTTTGACGAGTGTTTCGTGAACACTAGATGAAAGCAAAAAAATTGCGATTTTTTGAAAAATGCATGTCTTGTCAACTATTTCGTCTCTACCCAGTCTTATACACTAGGGTGATAATTGAAGAAGAATAACCTGTTTTCATTGTTTAATTGAAAATGTATACCTGTTTCGAAATTAACAGGGCTACTAATTTTAGGGTTTTGCTTCTCAAGTGATCTATTTTTGTTTTACTATTCACAGTGAATGTTGTATACAGTATATAAACTGGGCTAATAATTTCAGAGTTTTGCTTCTCGAATCATCCATTTCAGTAATGGTGTATACTGTTAATACAACAGAAGTGGTGAACTGGATAATACTGACTGATGAAACAGTCATGTTCAACAGTAATGACTAAAAACTAAAAAAATACAGGACATTAAATGAGTAGCCTGAACGCTGATACTCATTGAAAAAAAAACTCTATTCTTTTCTACGATACCTCTAGCTCTCCACATCACATGTAATATATCACCACAACAAAAACTATTCAAGTTTTACCGCTTCAGTGAAGTTACCATAATCAAACACCCGACTGTATCTCCTCATGCCCATCATAGAGCAAAACAAAGAACGATGTCACAACAGATATTACACCTAAATTTATGTTCTGCTTATCGAAGTAAAGGCACACACAAGGATGAGCACAATGGTGATGGATATCCTTTGGAGTTTACGCGCCATTTCCGTAATGAAAGTTCGTAAACGAAGGGTGACGATATGTGATTGTTATGGATGACGTCGTGGTATGATTTATTCGAAACGATGCCATGTGTGTATCCGATATTATCGGATGATTACAGAATGGTTGGAGGTGATGACGTGGATATTCACCTCCTTATATTATCGGATTATTGGTTTTAATTTTGGCGACGGGAAGAATTTCTTGAAAAGAAGTGTTCGGAGATATGCAATTTTCTACAAGAAAATATCTGATAGAGATGCAATTGACTTTGAATCTCTATTGCAAGAAATTATATCCATTTTGGAAAATGATCTGGAGAAGTTTATTCCACAAGAATCTCGGTTTGCACATGGAAAAGTTCTCAGAAAAAGGAATTTCAGGGCTGTGGCGATGGCGAGATGTGCCACTGCCAAGGGCGCAAGTACAAAGAAGCATAAAATGTACCCTTTTATTAGACTGTGGCAATCTATCAAGTGACAAAAATTCCACCCTATTGAAAGGAGGAATATTTCAAGATTATTATACACGGTAATTATACACAAAATTTAATGTCAAAGGTCTATTGTCTATCGATTTATTGTAAGTATAGGATCCCAGTAAGAAACGTCAGGAAGCAGGTTATTGAATGAAAAGTATTTAATATTAAATTAAATATGTCAATAAATATATTGCAAATGAGTTGATTGAAAAAATTCAGTCTAGAATATCATTAGTTAACAATAGTTAACGATTATTGGTTTAGTCAATAGACAAATTCCATACCATTCCTATAGAATATGCAAACATTGGGTAGGCCGGTATAAACAGATTAATCGATAGTAATCAATCACCTTCAAACAAACGATAGTAGTAACTTATACTGATCTGGTTGATGAATTGAAGTTGAATTGTAATAAAGATTATTTCATTACGAACACTTTGGTATAAGGCTGTATGCAAAAATTCAGTGCTGAATTCCCGTTATCGAGTGAAAAATTGCTTAGAGCGAATACGTGCAACAGAGAGATCGCAGCGAACTCATGTGATGGAAGAAGACAGGTTGCAGCTGTGTGTAGTTCGTCCATTGAATGAAAGAGAATGCGCAGGCTATTTGTCCATGGAAATGAAAAAGATAGCCATAGACTTGGAAATGCTTTGCATTATTTTGGAGTTGCCTAGTGATAGAATAGAAAACATAGTATTGAAAGAGAATAATATTTTTCATATATTTTTTTAAATGAATTATTATGTGTGTATATATTTCATGTGACAATTAAGTATATACACCTTCAGTCAATAAAAAAGTATATATAATATTAATCTTACAAATTCTATTTCTTCGGGACAAAATTTCATAATAAAATAAAAAAATATATATATAATAAGGATGTTTTGTTCCATACCGAAATTAATTTGTAATCAAGTAAATACAAAAGTTTTCAAATCAACAAATTATTTAGCAGCCGAGTCATTGGACTTGAAGTTGTGATTTCCATCTTCAAAACATTCTTCTTCGCTTTCTGTTTCAGTTGTTTCCACAACTGTTTTCTATCCTTACAGGTGTTTGATTCCCAATGAATCTTAATTGTTTCAAATATCCATCTGAGAACCAATCGCAGTTCTCAGCCTGAAGTTTCATGCACACCGGATCCGTTGCAATGAGCCACATGGAATTTACGAAAATGGTTTGTGAAATTTTTTGTGTGAGTGATTCCAGCATGGTGGTTTAGTGTTGAAGTCAAAGCTCTTTATTTTTCTCTAACTGTTCACTGTCTTCTTTATTTTTTAGAAAAATGCGATATCTTGCCTCATTCATTTGCAGTGCAGTTCTTGATGCCATACTTACTAGCAGTAAATTCTTGAACGGTTTTTTTAAGGACACAAGCACCCCAGGCAAATCCTTAAGGCACTCTCAAAGCTCTACCTGTGCGAAAGTAGCGATTCACATCGACCACACATTGTTAAAGGCCTTAGAAATATCAATCGCATCAGTTATTGATTCTCCATGTTTCTCGATTGCGTTATTCCAAATATGGGTGACATTCGATAGAAGATCGCCTGTTGATATTTGTTTCCGAAAGCCAAATAATTGAGGATATGGTGGTTAACGACTTTCTCCATGATTTTTGATATCACTGATAGCAAAGCGACTGGTCTAAAGTTATTTGGAAGATTTTTCTTGCCCTTTTTTGAAATAGGCTGAACGCGAACAATCTCCCAACAAGAAGAACCCTTTTCTTGAAAATTCTGTGAAATACTAGTGCGAGTTCATTTGCATACTTTTCAAGTACGATGACGGGCACTTCATCAGGGCCAGTCGCCTTGTTGATATTGAGCTGAGATATTGAGCAAGAGGTAGTGGAGTGGGAAGCAAATTGTTCAGCTAGTAGATTTGCTTTTTTATTCCTAATTCTCTGATTTTGAAGTTCTTTGCTTCCATTTATTTTAAGTTTGCAGCTGTTGCGAACATTTACAAGCCTAGTTTGGTGTTTGGCATTGGGATTTTTGCGCCACTGCCAGTAGGCGAGATTTTTGGAGGTTACAGCCTCCAAAATTCATCGTTAGAAGGTCATTTTGTTAAAAATTAATATATGCATTCATGGATGGTATAATAACTTCCGTGACTTCATGGTGCTGCAGGTTTTTCCGGGTTTTCCTGCAGCTGAAAAAGCAAATACGCCAATGGAATGAGTGAAGTCGCCCTGGAGCGCCAATTAATTGTTATTGTTGTTTTATGATTTTACAAATGAAGGTTTTTCAAATAAGAAGCACAAGTTGATGGATATTTAGAGCTGAAACAAACATCTAGCCAGGGGAAATATAGGAAATGGTCTTGAAGATCCTACCATTCAGCTGATCTGTAATGATTTGCAGAAAGTCAATAGTGTTTGCATGTGAAGAGAATAGTGCCTTATATTATATATCGCTAGATGGTCAATAAGCGCAGCATATGAATTTGATGATCTTCTATATTATTTTGAACCACATAATATCAAAGTTTCGGGCTATCAGCATTTCCTCTAGTTGACAGGAGAGACTGCTTCTGATAACAAAATATATTCCAAAGTTACGTCTCAATCGGGACTGGATATCATAGCAGGGATATAGAAAATTGACGGGGTCTCTAAACACACCGGCTTTGGTTTCTGTGAGTGCAAGAATATGAGGACTATTTGCTGCCAGATGTTGGTACAATGAGTTTATATTTGAGTTGAGTCGTGAATTTGGTGATCTTCTATATTATTTTGAACCACATAATATCAAAGTTTCGGGCTATCAGCATTTCCTCTCGTTGACAGGAGAGACTGCTTCTGATAAAAAAAATCCCAAAGTTACATCTTAATCGGGACTGGATATCATAGCTGGGATATAGAAAATTGACGGGGTTTCTTGAAACACTGACTTTGGTTTCTGTGAGCGCAAGAATATCTGCTGCGATGGCCGTTGCGATGGCGTTCATTTTTTCGCCTATGAAAATATCGGTTTCATCTGTTAATAGCGCAATAACTGTAAAATTTTTTGATAATAGCAGTTTAATGCTGCCATATAATCGCACCCTATGAAAGTACCTATTCACTCGCAGCAATATTTCACTTTTTAAAGCTTGACAACCAGCTCGGAATTTAACACTGATTTTTCGCATAAAACCCTATACCATCGTGTTTGTAATGAAATAATCTACATTTAAACTTAACTTTCATTCATAAACCAAACCAGTGCAAATCACGAGTATCGATTTACCTGTTTATACCTGCCTACCCAAGAGTTGTGACGAGAAAAATTAGTCAACCTAACGTTTGCATATTCTATAGGCTTTATACTTTAAAAAATCATAGTATTGAATAATCATATTCTGGACTGAAATTTTTCAGTCAACCCATCCGCAATATATTCATTGACATATTTGATTTGATATAGAATACTTTTAATCCATTAACTAGCTCGATGAAAGTCGTTTCATGCTGGGATCTTAGACTAATGATGGGCAATGAGGATGAGTCGAGTCAGTGACGCGAAGTGACAAACTATTAATCTCTGTTTTTCATACCTTCCCCGGATATTAAAGGGCGCAGATTTTTCAAACTGTCCAAGAGTGCAACAGAGCTTGTTACGGCTCTGTACGAAATGTGCTGTTTGTACAAACGAAGCACCTGAGACCCTAATACACTTGCTATCGAAATATCCAGCATATGCGGTCTCAGCCTATATCCATCGACATAATGCAGCCCTAAGAGTGCTTCATTGCCACCTAACCCTTTCACTCCTGTAGGGACACATATGTCCCAACAGTTGTTCATAAATTTCTAAAAACGGGATCCTCATATCGAAAACACGTTGCGCTGGGACACATCAGTGCTTTATGGTGTTGCGTAAATATCCTGCGATGTGGCAACCTCGGCAAATAAAACGACGACCAGTCGAGCACGTTCTGCGAGTCTGTTTACATGTAAACTTGCGTCCAACTTACTATTATTTACATTTACTGTAGTTTATTTTCATTATTTTGTGCTGATTTGTAGAAATTTGGTAACGCAAAGCGCATAGGTAAGTAATTTTACAAAATTTTGAATCAAATAATGGTTTAGAGTGTTTTATCGCATGTATTATCTCTGAGTTATATATGTCTCAACAGGTACTTATACTGGGACATATGTATCCCATTAGGTTAGTAGTATGCACTCCTAACCTCTTCTTATATTGCAGCATGAGTGCCAGAAGAAAAGCCCTCACAGAGGACGAACTAGCATACTTTGCTGAAAACTTGGATGAGATAGAGAGTGAGGAAGATTCAGATCGCTCCAAGCCATATGGTAGTGACGACAGTGTGCAAGATAGAAATTTTTCTTCATCATCTGGGTCAGAAGAGAGTGAAAGTGACTCTTCTGATGACGACAACGAAGACATACAGATTCCGAATGCTGCCGCAGACACTGAAGATAATCAACAGCTACCCAATGGGAATATATGGTGGACTACAGTTAACAACAATTTTGTTCCTAGGAAAACTATATCGCCTACAGTAAAACCTATTATCCAGTGTGGTCTAAATCGTAGCAGTACGGAATTAGATTGCTTTCTAAAAGTCTTTCCAAAAAGTTTGTTTCTTTATATAGCCCACTGCACAAATCAAAGACTAGAGATTCTTGAAAAATCTACAAAAAAAAGTATGAAAAAACCAATGCCAGAGAAATTATGCTGGTTACTGGTGTCTGTTTGATTATGCATTATAATAGAGTTTCGACATTTTCCATGTATTGGTCAAATAATGCATCTCTTGGTAACGAAGCGATAAAAAATGCCATATCTAGGGATAGATGTCAACTACTTTTATCAAAATTATATTTCAACGAACCTGAAAAGCCTGACAATTCGTCAAAGACTTACTATATGGATGAAATTTTATCGTGCTTCAAAAAGACATTTCCTCAAGCAAGAAGCGACTCAACGTTCCAGAGTATCGACGAATCCATGGCAAAATTCAAAGGCAGATCGTCTCTGAAACAATACATGCCCCTAAAGCCAATAAAACGTGGAATAAAAATATGGACAAGATGCGACTCGTTGACAGGCTATGTGTATGATCTAAACATATATAGTGGTAAGGAGACTGAATACTCTGAAGGAACTCTGGGTGAACGGGTGGTAAAAAAGTTGACCTCTTCAATTTGCCAAACAAAAAATGTAGTTCTCTGTTTTGACAGGTTTTTTACATCAGTCAAGTTGATGAATGTCATTGAATTTGCTGCAGTGGGCACTTGCATGAAAAGTCGCAAAGATGTTCCGAAATTTGAAGGAAAGCTAGAAAGAGGGAAATCCCAAATAAGATGTAGTAATCAGGGCACTTTAGCTATTAGATGGCAAGATACTAAAGACTTTATTGTGATCTCCAACTGTCATAACCCTGTAATAACATCAATTTCAAGAAAAATGAAAGACGGATCAACGTCACAAATTCCCTGTCCTGAAGCAATAGAGTTTTATAATAAATACATGGGCGGCGTGGACCATGCCGATCAAATGGCTTCTCTATATGATATCAATGGAAAATCTGCCAAATGGTGGCGAAAAGTTTATTACAAAACTCTTATGATGGCTGTTCATAACTCTTTTATTATATTCAAAGAAACAAATTACAAAAAGTCTACCTTTATTCAGTATGTTGTCAAACTAGCTGAATCAATGATCGCATATGGCAGAACTGGTGTCAAACGTAAAAGAACCAGAAAAGTTGGACGACACTCGCAAGCATGGACGGATCAAACCAATGTAGGTGATCATTTACCTGAAAGCGGTCCCACAAGAAGAAGATGCTATCGTTGCTCTCAAAAAAGAGAGAAAAAAAGAAAAGAGAACCAAACTCTTGTGTAGAATGTGTAATTTACCATTGTGTTTAGATTGTTTTACACTATACCATACTTAAATAAATCACTGTTGGGACAAATATATCCCAGCAAAAAACCCTGTTGGGACACTAGCGTCCCATACTTTTAAAAAAAACTATTTATAATAAAAATAAATAACTACATTTTTTTGTTATTCAACCAACTTTTACACATTTTTGCCAAATTTCAATGAAAAACCATTATGAAATCAAATCCGTATTGAAGGGGCTAAGGCAGTTTTATGGCATTGACGAGACACCTGTGTTGCTTTTTGGTTCAGGGGTGTTGAACAGTCTGAATCTGAATCAATATAATGTTTTATTAGTGTCATATTGAAATTTGACTCATATTGAATTCAAAATTAGGAAAAAATGCTTCAATAGCCTGGAGTTTCTACTCGATGAACAATAACGTTCAGATAACCTGAAATATGCTGACCCAATAATTTTCTTCAACTTTTTTTTTGTATTTTTCTTTTTTGGAAGTAATTTTTCGTCTAGACATATATGTACGCGTAATTGTGATGTGTATCTATGATGTTTTATACATTTCAATAATAACACAACAAATTCCAATGGTCACTTAATCCATTTCAATTTATACAAATATATGAAGTGAAAAAGCGCAGTTGACAAGAGCAACAATCAGAAAAAATTGGTTTCTGAATCATTCTTGAACGACACAGGCAAGCTGAATACAGGGTTAAATATAACTTGATTTGAGAATGTAAGTTTTCACCAGCTGAAAAAACTTTATAAAAACTATTTTTCGGGTTTGTTTTTAGGTCTGCCATTCCTAAACAGTTAGGGTTGAATGAACGAGAATTTTCTGTTCACCTATACAGCTTCTTGTGCGAAGTCAATAGAGTTCAGAAGCTGAGCTTTCCTGATCCACCACCAAACAAAGCTGTTTCGACCAGACACAGTGCTCATTATCAGTACCTGACTCAACAGTCATTAAAAAAGAAGCTCAAGTAGAAAGTGAGCCTCTACAAAGGATTCAGAAAGTTTTACTCCTCAAAGAGCGATTCCTATAGCAGAGTAGAGAATCTGGCTTAGGATTCGATTCCATCTTTTCTTCATATTCAACATTCTATAACATCGTTTGAAGGTGACAGTCATCAAAGAAGTGCTTGTTTTGGATTTGTTCTATACCAGCGATTCAGTTTTAACCTTCATTTTTTCAACCCTTACCCAGACGGTGAGTTAAATTTTTGCTGCCAGATGACAATTCAGTATTCAAAAATGTTCCAGGATTGTAATCAAATTTTTATGAAAATTTCAACGATCATAAAACGGAATCAACAAGAAATTAGCTGAGTTTTTACTGACTGAAAATCGATAAGATTCAAGAACATATTAGTGACTCAGATGTGAAGCAGATTGTTGAATATGAACGATATTTTTGGTTAACACGACTGATCTTATCAGATATAACAGGCGTTGAAAATTCAATCAGATTCACTTCAACATATACATTCGAAAACGTATTCATAGAACGACATACTTATGTGTACTCAATAACCTCGTCTTCGTGAATAGGGATGAAACTTCGGAAAGTTACAAGCATCGCTGAGAATGTCTTTGTTCGACCTGTTATTAAATCGGGGTTAGATATATGATGTTCTAACGAGATACAACATTATGGTATGCTACATGCATGGAAAATCTATTCGGAATATTCGTATTTCATATAGTCTGATACAAAACTAAACTATATGATAGGGGAGCGAGGGGCTGGTTGTAATAGGGGCATATGGTAAAAAGCATATTTGACCAACATAATAGAAGAATATTCGTTTGATTTTCAACCCAACCTACTATTTGATTCACAATATATCATATAGGGTGTTTCAAATTTGATCCTCACAATTGGGATCTCGGAAATTATGAGAGATACGAAGATGGTTAAATAGATGCAAAGTTGTGCATTTAACTGACTAATCATTTGCCGTTGAGAAATTTCTGAAATTCCCAATATATCCGGAGGTATCGAGAAAAATCAGAAATTTCGGAAAATGTTTTTTCTGGTTTTATTTTTCGAAGGATTCAAAAATAAAATGCACTTCCTTATTGATACTTTTCCCCTGCTACATAATGGTGTTTTCAGATTTGCTACCCGACGTTTCGTCTTCTGACCATCAACTTTATTTTTTCTTAAGGGCGCCACATTGGATTCTTTCTGTTTTGAATAGAACCAGATTCTTTTTCAAAAAAGTTTAGATATCGAAAAAAATTAATTCTCATCATAATAGGCTTTGACTTTGATGTTTCTAAATTTGACTTTCAATTTGTTAAACTGAATAATATCTTTTTATTGTACAAGTCACTGAATTTTTGGCGAAAAATGGCTTTCACGAATGAAGAAAACAGAAATATGATACAAATTTTTTACGAGTACGATAGAAAGTGTTATGACATCGGAAATGTCTTTCGGGATACACGTTTAAGTATCCCGAAAGACGACAACCACATCGAACTCTGTTCAAGTTATTGGATAAAAATCTCATCGAGTTTGGTTCATTTGAAAAGCCTAGGAAAAAATACAGAGACAGAATGGACCAGGAAACTAAAGAAAATTTGATGAATGAGGTATGTATGAGGTAAGTTAGACATTGTGTCCTTTTCAAAAAAAAAAATTGCAGATAAACATGAACCCGGGAAAATCTATACATATCCTCCGAAATGAATATTTGTCATACAGGTGCTTGGATACATCTCAAAAAAACGTTTGAAAATGTTACAAAATACACATATCTCAAAAATTGCATTCAGGTGATCCCGAAAGGTGATTAGAATTTTGTAATTCATTTTTCTGTTTTCCTGGAAAATGTAATTTGGACAGATGAAAGCACATTTACGAATTGAGGGATATTCAACCGAAATAACGAAGACATTTGGTGCATAACAACCAGAGACAGTTCCGAGAAATTCGACCTCAAGTGTGATTTAGCGATGTGGCGATTTAGCGATGCGGGCAAGAATTTACAAAGATAGAATTTTGGTTCCTCATTTATTTAACGGAATTCTGAATGGAGAAACCTATCACCAGTTTTCAATGTAAACTTTCGAAGACTATTTGGATGATCTACCTTTGGCTAACTATAACAACATCTGGTTTTACTAACAGACGAGTATCTAATTACCTGACTGAAAGTTTTGGTGATAAATGGATACGGAATAATGGGCCGGTGAGGTGATCAGCAAGGTCTCCAGACTTAAGTGTTATGGATACATTCTCATGGGTCACACTGAAAAATAGAATTTATGGTCAGAGGGAATATCAAAATATTGAGGACCTTCAACACAGCATTGTTAAAGTGTTCGGAAGATTGAGGAGGAGGGAAATTATTCGTGCAGTGAATAATATTCGGAGAAGAGCACAGTTGTGTTATCATGAACAAGACCAGCATTCTGAGTATTTGCTGTGATTTACTATCATCTTAACATTTTAGTTAATTATTGTTGTTTGGTCAAAAAGCGGTGCGCTCCAATAAAGCCAGGTAACGGACTTCATTTTTGTTTATACGAAAGTGATTCGCGTAGATTTCAAATTATTCAACGGTTGTTGATTTATACAAATACATTGAGCATTTTTTAGTTTGATTACAATTAACTGTAATTTACATCAAGTAAACGTTCTTTTTTATTAGGTCATTTCAAGAAACCTCGCTGTGGGATATATTGTGACACTTTTACGGGGCTAGTCGTAGCTTGTTACAACTTGCCCCTTATTTATTCATTAGTTCTATGAAATTACGCGGGATGTACTCAAATTCATTATTTTCATGTTTTGAATATTTTTTTACGGAACTTCATTGACTCTTTCTATTTCAGAATGTGACATTACTAAGAAAAAAAAAAGAATACACGTGCTACACAAAGTCAAGATGTTTATGAATTGGCTTCTGCTGAAGTCTTCCATCAGTCAGCTATGTCAAACTCAGATTGGTTTTTCAAAAGGAAGAAGAAGCTAATATATCTGTGTACTTGCTTACTTGCTCCAACATTTACTTGGGATTGCTTCCTTCGGAAGTCAGAAAGGTTGCATATCAGTGTATTGTTGTGGTTGAAGTGAAAAACTTACCTCCTTCATGGCGTGAAAATGAATCAGCTGGACCAGATTGGTTCAAAACTATAATGGCAAGAAATCCAAAACTGTCTCTGAAGACCCCTGAAGCTACATCTCTGTATATCAAGTCTGGTTCAAGCCTAAGTCTCACCGCAGATGCGTCCGGTTGAATATCAATGCTAAGATTTTTTTATCTTATCTGAATGCTGGTTCCAAATCACACTTTGATCTAGTATCACTTCCAGATATTTAATATTTTTCGACGATTGGATCTCTTGACATTAGAATATTCCTCTATTTTGGTTCAGTGCGGTTGATTTGGATTGGAGATAGGTCTTCTTCTCCTTGTATATTTTTCAATATATTTGGGGCCTGCTTCATGTCTTTCTTCACCCTTTCATAATATATGCCCTGCATTAGAATGACTAAATTGTCAGTATGTTTTCTTACAGTATACATCAAGGTCCATTTGGTCACGAGTATATTTTTTTATTCGTATTCATTCATTTCAATTTCATCATTTTACCATGTTTGGTAGGTATTCATAACTCAGACTCGATTTCCAAAAGTACCTAATTGATACTAGTAGATTAGTTTCAAACGAATTTTTCATTAATAGAAAACATAATTGATATCGCTTGATTACTACGTGTTAATAACCGAAGGTAAACCGATTTCAACTTGGAAAATAGTATTTATTACACAATCATTTGCACCTATTTCTTCATTTTATTTTAACTCAGATAATAATACTTTCACTCCTTTTCGATATAACTATTATTCAATTTCGAAGATATTCTTCGGCTTTATGCGAAATATCGACCGAAGCGACGAATTGTCTGAATGAATAGCAATTTGACACGGAATCGTGTTGATCGCAAGCTAACCTTGAGTAGTTCACATGAAATAATCGGAGTCTTAGCCAAATTATCGCGTTCGATGTCAATTAGCCGAAACAATGATAATTAGGTGCTATCAAAATGAAATAAGGCCAAGGAATATTGCAGTCACGAAGGGTATTCGAGGAGATTATATCAGAAGGTATAAATTGCTTCATTGATCTGTTTTCTTTCCTGTATAAATTATGATTTGTTGAGTAGAAGATGAAGAAATTTACTTACTGAACCCAAATCGTTTTGAGTTTCTTGGTACCTCAATTGATAGTGCGCGACAAATGAACCGAATATGGTCCTATTGTGGAAATTTTCTGAAATATATTTGATAGACCTGAATTATCGTTGAATACTGCGGTTCCAAAAATATTCTCGGCAAAATTGTCGTACTTTCATCTTCCCTGTGAATATTATCAATTTCAAAAATCAGGATGGATAACTCTGTTCTTTCTATTCCTATTCCTTCAATAGTTTGTCCGCCTTATTATCAATATATATACGAAGTCTGTTCAAAAATTAGGATAAATTTAATTTTCCTCAAAAATATTTATTCATTCATCAATTTCTATTTTCTCCTTCTCAGAGTTGTTCTCCTCAAATATAATGCATTTGGAATTTTATATCCTTCATCTTCACAAAACACCGTTCTTTGATAGGTCTTTTCAATTTTGAGAACAGGAAAGAATCTAAGAGGGGCAAATCTTGTGTATACGATGGCTGAGGCATGATTACGGAGTTGTTTTTGACAAAAAGATTACGAACATGCAATGACGAGTGGGCAGGTGCATCATCGTGATGCAAAAACCATGAATTGTTGTTCCAAAATACTGGGCAATTTATTCGTATTGCTTCCTGCCAGCGGCGCATAACTTCACTTACTTATTGACTACTTATTGACCGTATGACCATGTGGCAAGAACAGTTAGCAAATGCTTGACAGTTGATCTTGGTGTCCTTTTTTGGTCTTGGCTCTCCAGGGCTTCTCCATTGGGACTATTGGACTTTGGTTTCGATGTCATGATCATATTCTCACTTGCAGTTGAAACGTTCGAAGATTGTAACTAAGAAAGACCACGGCAACACCCTGAAACCAACCAAAACATTGACGCCAGCCGAGATAGCCTTTATTTCCACACATACCTGTGATTTGTCACCAGCTATGACCCTTTCAAGTGAATCTAGATCGCCATTGAAGCCATTCATCAATTCCTGAGCGATGGTCATACGACGGTTTTTTTGGAACGAACTTCGTTGCCACAAGCTTCATGTCCAAAATTTTCGAAAAAACTGCATGACATGATAGATATCCCGAAATCCTCAGAAAATTTCCTAATAGTGATTTGGCGATTTTCATCGGTAATTGATATGCTGGGGAGTCCAGGGCAAGCATCGTCATTCACATCTTCTCGACTCTCACTGTGAACATTTCAACTGTTTTTGAGCACATCATTCCAAATTTTAGACAAGATTTGATACAAATTATTTGATATATTTTTTTCGATAGCGGAAAATTGCCAAACACGCAAAACACCTCTGTCGCCAACAACCTGAACGAAATAGCTGAAAGTGTGAATATATATTCTAAATGAGTGTACCGATATAAAAATATTACGAAATTGCTAGTCGAATGTACGTAACGCGCGAAATTTAAATATTCACATAATTTACCGAACAGAATTCAACCCGTTCAATAAATGCAACACTTGTTCAAATGAACAAGGAAATTTGAAATTAACAAGCCTGGTGAATCGGTGTAACAAATTCTCTTAGACCACGTGTGGAATTAGTAATGAGTCGTTCATGATTGATTCATTTGCATTCAAGACAGAATTCAAAATATAAAGTTTTTATATGACCAGATTTTGATATTATTTAAAACGTCAAAATGAAATAGGTATTTCGAAACAAACTCATTGATTTTCTGGAGATTCAACTTGAAACGCCTATTTTGGACAAGAAAATCTCCAGGAAATCAATGAGTTTGTTTCGAAATACCTATTTTATTTTGACATTTTGTGATTTCATATTATTGAATGTTAAGTTCTTGTTACAATACTGAATAATTTTGAGTAAATTTGAGTAATTTTCAGAAAAATCAAAATACTTTGCACTAAAAAGTGTGAAAAAAACTGCCCAGTTCAATAATTATTTGAGAATAGAGTGCGAAACTTGTTGGCAATCTATAATGCTCCAAAATCTGAGGACTATCCATTGTCTCCGCCATGCACAGTTTCAGTTAACAAAACTGAATCAAATATTTCAACGAGTGCAGCTCACCAAAATTTGAACCGCGTTCATTATCAAGGTCATACTTGGTTGGGGCATGATTTGGAACCATAGAATTAGGTTTGGATAATGCGTGATGAATTCCTGGAACCTGTTATGACAATGAATCCACCAGCTCCGGAGAAAATGCTCAACACAGTACTCTTCAACTGCAAGAATGATTGTGGTATCCTAATTGTTTCCAAGTAAATCTGCACCACAAAAAATTTAATACTCAAAATATTTTTGAGGAATGAAATGTGAATTGGTGTTAATTCTAGGTTAGTTAAAATTACTTCTAATTCTACAACTGTATGCAAGAAAGCACAAAGGCATATCAATGGGGAACCCATTTTCTGGAAGACGTGAGCTTCTTACTCCAGTAACTTTGTCGCCTGAAATTTGACGGTAGTATGCGTCAAATCTGGTAGTTCTGATATTTTACAGACTTGTTGGTGATGTTGGCCTAATGAATAATCCAAGTTTATTACCTCGGGCACCGAACTCAACTTTGTCAAAATCGAAAAAACCGCGAAAAATCGGGTTTTTTATCCAATTTTGGCGATAATAACCCTAAAGGATTAGTTTTTGAAACCCGGGAGCAAGTACTGATGAAATCTATGAAAAGCTATGGATGGCTCACCCGAGGACGTGGTGACACTGTACTCTCTCGATGGATTAGGAATGGTGTATCTACGAAATATCTGCCATGAAATGGAAACATACTAAGAAGTTACCACTGCAACTACTGAACAACATGTTGACATGCGACCATCTCGTGTCACCAGTGATGAATCAGATACTGAAAAACTGGTTTGCACAGCCCCCACCATTCCTTACAACAGATAGCATTATGTCCATCAGCAGTGGCCTGGTTGCATAATCTAGGGTTAACAGCCACATGGCTTTAGAGATTGGTAGAGAATCGATGCTAAAGATGGTTGGCCAGAACTTCCAGGAAGTGAAATTCAAACGCAAAAACAATGTGGTGTCCCTTTTTTTAGCTGTGTGAACCATTACTGTTGGCAATAAACAGGTAACTTTTGATCCTCTAACAGGTTGTGTGTCTTGAAACAATCGGATGAGGAATTGCGACATTTCTCCACTTACGAACTGTCACCAATCCCAATGTCACTGTTCCCTGAAGAGGGAATGAGAAAGGACACAAAAAACACCTTCTATTCAGGATTTCAATCTGTAACCTCAAATGAGAAGCAAGGGTTAACGAAGTTTGTAGTAGTGAATGGAAGGCATCTACTTCATAAAGTTGTGTGGCCTCGAAGCTCATCATTTGGTGCGATAGCTGACCGATACGTACAGTGTATTACTGCTCACATGGCTCAAGCGTGACAGTAGTTTTCGATGGTTACCCCGTAGATGATGTTCAGAAAAACACAAAGAGTTCTGAGCATCTTCGAAGAGCAAAGTTACATTATTCGCGAGAGATAATAATTGTTCCTCAACAGAAATTCTTGACATATTACAAAAACAAGATTCGTTTCATAAAGCTGCTGACAACAAAAATGGAAAATCACAACATTCAAGTACTCCAAGCAGAGGAAGGTGCTGATAGACTCATCATTACGACAGCGGTAACTGCCGCTTCTACCTATGATATAGTGGTAGTCGTTGGTGAGGCCATTGACTTGATAATCATCCTTATTGCGATTACAAACCAACGTGAAATTTTTTACGATAAATGTGGTAGAGGCAAAGCATCAGATGTCATGTATTCCAGCATCACTTTTCCAAAATCCTCTTTGAAACCAGAGCTTTTCCTCTTCATCCATGCCTTTAGTGGTTATGACTCGACATCCTGCTTCTTTGGCTTAGGGAAGATGCAAATGTATTCCGTAGTCGAAAAAAATCCGGACGTTGAAAAGCAAGCTGCGATTTTTCTCGACACCAACACTACACCTGACGAGATAGCAGTCACACTGAACCCTCTCTCCTGGGGGTGGATATCCACGCCACAAGGCCCCAACCCCAAAATGATGATCAGAGATGCAGCCCCACAACACCTTGCAGGTGATTTCTTGCGGCTGTTCGAAGGGTTGTGGGAACGCGTGCAGCTGCAGAAAGGCAGGATTAAAATGCTCATCAGTCTGCAGGCACTGCATCGGAGCCCCTTGTGACAATAAACCTGATGTTGCAGAAGTAGATATCTCAGGCGGCGATCTATCCGATGTCAAAATGGGGGATGACTTGTGGGTACAAGACGTCGACGATTCATCACCATCCCCTGATGAAGATATGCCATCCCAATACGTCGATCCAGACACGGTCGAACCTCAACCGGAAGAGGGCTAAATTGATTCAATTTTTTGATTTGTTACTCAATTGATTTACTCTATTGATCTACTACTGATTTGATTTATTACTCAATTTGATTTCTTTCAAATATCACCCAATTTCCTACAAATAAACTTATTAAATTGTATTTATCTTTTTAACTTAATTATTCGTCGCTTTATAAATAATAGACGAAATCAAAGATGAAATTATTTTATTTCAAAACTAACTTTTATTTTTGAAACATGTGTTCCATTACATAAATAAGAATTTATCAATTCTTCTACATTTCTCTCCTTCCTCTTTGAGTTGTTTATTTTAATGTCTTTCTAGTTCATTCTTCACCCTTGAACATCATCCTTCACACTTCTCATTTTCTTTTTCAACATGCCATCATAAAAAGCTTCAATGGTATAATCAGGGTCAAAATTGAATCAATCAGAAACACAGAATTGCAAAAAATTGCGAAGTTCGACAAAAATTATAAACTTTGAAAAACTTAATTTTGGAAACTATTGGGTCTACAGAGACAGTTCTAGTATCATATTGTAGCAAATTTAGTCTACTTTAAAAACTTATCAAAAAAGTTTTTTCAAAAACTTGTTCTTCAGGATTTTAGTCGCCAAAATTTGAAAAAACCCGATTTTTTCGCGGTTTTTCCGATTTTTGACAAAGTTGCGTTCGGTGCTCAAGGTCACAAACTTGTATTATTCATTACGCCAACATCATAAACAAGTCTGCAAAAAATCGGAACTAACGGATTTGACGCTTGTTGTGATGTATAAAGTTACTGGACTATATATTTGGAGATGAAAAGAGCTGTTTTTCACTTCATTTTTTCGAAAACTTTACGTTTTCGAAAGGTATCATATGACTTTCAAAAAAATTGGCATACGCTTGCGGGGTGTGAATTGATTCATGACGATTTTAAAGCGTACCAATAAAAAAGTAAAGTGTCCGTGAATAACTGGTCTCTAAAACATTTGTTTTTTTTAGCGCGTACTATGAAAACTTCAAATCCACGTCTATTTCAAAATACCATTTTGTGAACATTTCGCTCATGTCTGAAAGGAGTATAAAAGTTAAAATAACGACTCGGATATTACCTTACCGTTGAAAGAAATATTGCAAGGGTTTGATATATAGATGACTGAAGATGACAAAAAACTGATAGCATTGAATTTTGATAATATCGATACAAGAACAAGTCAAGAAACTGAGAGTTGAAATTTTTGTTTACTTGTAGGAAAAACAGAATAATAATCTGTCCAAAAAACAAATGGTGAGTCTTCGATAGAAAATTGAAGGGTAATAGAGGGATTAACGTGAATTTTTATTCCAATTCTGAGGTTCGTCCAATAATATTTTCAAATATCTCCAACAGCATAGTAAGCCTACCATTGGCGTGTCTGAGAGATAATGCAGTAGATTGAATTTCCATTAAAAAAATTGTTTCGTAACTTTCAGAGATTAACTGGTACTTGATGCATGAAAAAAAGGGGTTTTCAAGTCCCTCAATAGATAATTGAAAAAAATATTTTTTTAGGTTAATTCATCAAGCAGCAAGGCTGTTGCTATTCAAAATTTTCAAAAAGAAAAGGCAACAGATAAAACTGACCGATACTCGATGGAAATCTATTATAACCTATTAAAAAAACACAGTTCGATGTGAGATCTTCACTTGAAAGGTTACAAAACCGCGATATGTGTTTCGCTCTACTATTGCATCTTCTGGCGTCACAATATATACTGTTTTTAATTTTGAAGTTCTGTCGTGCTTCAATAGTAATTTGAATCATCAGGAATAATGCTACTTGCCAAATTTCTACATAATAATTCATTACCTAATCTAAGAAGTGCTACCTATGTATTATTTTGGTTTCAAATCAAATTCTGAATTATAAAACAACATACCTGGTCCAAAATTTTTCAGTGGATACCGTTTTGTATATTTGCGAATCAATTATCTCTATTTGAAGTGATTCCTTTGGCAGCCACATCTGTCCATTCTGCTGCTACATAAACGTCAAATGACGATATTAAAGAAACGGAGATACCTTGCCCATCCCCGCAAAGTCTTGGAATCTTGTGGCAAATTTGTTCCTAAGATCGGCCAGAAATTTCACAAACACTTCAATGTCTTCTTCAGAGTTCTTTTTATATTGAAGAAATGTTAGAATATGAATACATTATCGTCTTGCCATATCTTTTTCAAAAAAATCCAGCTTGCGACGAAAAGCAGACACGTTTTGTATTAGATCACATATTAATTTTCCATTTCCTCGTGATTCTGTGTTGAGCGCTTTTGGATATTCCAAAATATCTTTGAAAAAAGCCACGACCAGAATGTTACGCTTATTTATGCTTTCTGGCTCTCTCCGTGTCTAAGTTTTGCAAGGAGGTTACCTCTTCTTTTATCAATCAGAACTTTCAATAACTTGACCTTTAGTTAGCCAACGAACATTTTGTCGTGTTGCAGTTAAGTCAGAATATGCTGTCAGAAAGAAACTCTTTGAAATGTCGGTGCTGAAGAGCAGAATGACATCTCATAAAATTAATCAACTTGACCAAGCTCTCATCACTTATTTCAGTGTAGCACTAAGTTTTCCTCAAAGAGCTGCCTGGTGAATTATGCACATATACCATATTGGACCTGAGTTTTTATCCCTGATTGTCTTTACTACACTTTTTTCTTTGTCAATCATTGCTGGGGCCCCGTCAGTTGAAAGCGACACCATTTTATCTTAACTAATGTTAGATTCAGTAATAAATTCATCAATGACCTTGACTAAATCTCCTCCTCGAGTGTAACTATTCAACCGCGATATTGCTTGCAACTCTTCCCTAAAAATCTGACAGTCAATATCAAGATATCTTACGAAAATAGACATTTGTTCAAAATCAACAAAGTCACATAATTATTCAAATGGTATGACGTAGCAAGGTGCCTTTTACAGAAGTTCTAGAAGAGTGTTATTAATATCAGCAGCAGAAATTTCAGTTTTTCGTGTATTACTTCTCGCTGATAATGAAATACTTAGAAATGCAGCGACAACACATTTTTTTCTTCAAAAAGTGACGTGACCACTTCTAATATACATTTTTTCACTATCTCAGAATCTGGAAATGGTGTCTGCTGTTTATTAAGCGTCCAGCACACACGTAGCGCTGCATCTATGTGGATTTTTATTGCTCCCTTATGCAACGAACTAGTAATTTTGTTTTTTTTTTTGTGAGAACTGAGATTGAAGTTTTTCTTTACGAGCCTTACTGCCAAGAGGAAAGTTTTTGTGAAATTGCTGATTAGTTGTTTCGTAGTGTCGCTTCAAATTATATACCACTCTTAACAGTAGTGACAGTTTTATTGCATATAAGGCACACTGGTACCGCTTGAGGCCTATTAGGCAGCGTAAAACAATATTATTCAGTCCATTCCGCCAGAAACCTCCTATTTTCATTGTCCCATTCACGCTTTTTAGAATCCATATTAGCATAGGTACGAAAATATTATGAAAACGCGAAAAATCACAAAACAAATTAATGTTTGCTCCGCGGTTTGCACTACGACTGACAGTCTGCTTCCCCTGCCCACACCCTCGATTTTGATACTCGATCGTGCTTGTTTCAACAAAACAAAATAGTGGCAAGCGCGCACAAACACAGGGTAGATAGGAAACTAATTAAACCATAACAGTTGTAAGTACTTGTAAAACAGGTTGACTTGGTAACTTGAAATGAAATAAGTACATACTCACTTGAATTCTATATGACTTAAAAATATTACTTCAATTAATAAAGGTATAGTAATACCTTATCTACCTATTAATTTTTATACTTGGTATATGACACATTACAATATTTGGCGGTGCGATGTTCGACTTTTCGCGGTCCGCCTATTGCCGACCGTTGGATAGAACATTCCGCAAGGTTGTGTTTTGGACCTTCTTCTTTCGAATACAATACGTCATAATCTTAATTGAACTTGTGCCTCTCTGTCAGAAGATTATTCGCAAATGTTGAATTGATCTTTCCATTCAAAAAACTGCTTTATTCTCTCTTATTCTTCTGGAAAATGATCTTCCGTATTGTCCTGTATGAAATTTAGTACAAGAACCACAAGTCAACTCACCATATACTCCCGGGCGATATTATTAGTAGGATCACCAAAGTAAGTTGGAGTTACATAATAGTTAGTATCATTCTTGAAACTGGATAGACCTTGTTCAGAGCTTGTCTCTGCAATTTTCTAAAAATAATTGGGTTATTAATATCCACTTCGTAACCGTTGTTGACAGTAATATGTTTTACGAAAATCTTTGAAAATTGCTTACTGAAAGTGAATCATACTATCGAATGCTGCTACTTAATGTTGATATGGATGTATACGTGAATTGTGTATCGGTTCAATTTGCAATTCTAATTGTCTAGAAGTAATTCTTGGCGGTAAATTCAAATATCGCTCCACATAGGAATAATGCTACTATCACTGAGACTCAGAATACTGTATACTATCAATTTCATTAGTTCGGACTTCCATTGTCTACTACATAAAATGATTTGAAATCCCTGAAACAACTAAAAAAGAAGAATTGAAAATGAATAGCAGAAAATAACAATTATATTAACCAAAATAAACCTGAAATGAAATAATAGTGAAATAAAATACAAGTAAAAATAGAACAATTGAATAAATAAAAAAATAAAAATAAAGAAATGAAAAAAGAAAATAAAAATGAAAAGTGGAGAGATTCCAAGTCACGTTAGTTCACGACGTTTCGATTGTTAGTATCTACAATCGTCTTCGGGTGATGACTGGACTGATTCCTCCGAGAGATGACTATTTATAGGTCGTTCGAGTACTTTCACTTATCCCCGCTTTCCATTTTCCGCTTCACTGGTTCCGTGGGAGATGACCGTTTTGGCGAAAGTTTTTTTTTATATAGTAGACAATGGAAGTCCGAACTAGTGGAATTCATCATGAAACATTGTCAATCACCTTCAAACACTGTTTACTATCATTTTGAAAGAATTTAGTCCTTCATATGAATACGAATGAATGGTTACCATTTAAGTCACTTTACTTCTACTCGTTCTGAAAAGTAAAATTGGACATCAGCTCGTCCAAGTTTCGGAATCTGCTTCACGAATTCAATTAAAACTCTCAATATGAATTTCTGCGAAGAGAAGGGCACTTCCCACTTGAAAGGTTCGAATGGATTTTCAATTTGTGGTGCCAATTGATGGAAATGTACATTCCGGAATCTGCGATGCTCGCTTTTGTGCAAATGATTCTTCAGATAATGAATTTCATCTCCGATCGATTATTGGAATACTTGAATGAGATTCGCAGTGCAGAGGACGACAAATCATTTGGGTTTTTCTGTGATGTAGGTATTCGCAAGAATGTGTGCATTCTGTTATCGTATAGCGTGAATAAAACATTGTGGAGTTCTATTGAGATTTCACCACAATGGGAAAATCTGATTTCTGATCTTGATTATGAATGGAGTTGCCTGGAAACTTCAGAGCCAATTCCAGTAATGAGTTGGGAAATTTGTCAACTCCACGCGGTAATGAGTCTAGAGCTCTACACATAGAGCATGAATGCAATCCATCGCAAAGAGCTTGTATTTCTCACATTATTCAAATATTTTGACAAAGTCACAAGGGGTCAGATTTGTTAAGAATTCAAATCCAATTCTCTGCTGTGAATGTAATTTGTGTACTATTAGTTTTCATGAAGTAACAAGTCTCAGGAGAAAATAACAAGTGAGTTTTCTTTCTGTTACAAAGTTAATCTATACTTTCTAATTTTTGTTTCTTTTTTTGGGTTTTCAACTTATCTTCCAAAGGAATTTGCAACTCAGTTACTGAAATCACCTCAGTGGTGTACGAGCTAAACATTAAAAGGGGTTCAGTGTTACGTGATTTGAAAGCACTTTTGATGCATCGTGAATTTTGAGAAATAATATGATGAGTTAATGACATCAGCATGAAGAAAATCAGTTTCCATCACTTTGAACATGAATTCTTATAATATCTTTTTTGTTGAAAACATTAATTATTTCTGAGTGCAGTACTAATTTCAAGTCCTATATTGTGAACAAACAAATGGAGCAATTTCTGATGCTAACTTTACAAATAGTAGCAAAGTGGAAAAAAGCGCGTTATTTGTTTTTTGGCAAATATTTCATTTGACGTTCGATTTGACCAAATGAATGATATTTGCATTAGCGCAGAACAATAAATTGATTCTCAGAAGGGAGTATAATAATGTGTTATTGAAAAACCCACTATATCGAAATAAATCCTATATCCATAATCCAGGTGAACTGAATCATTCACACACATATGTATTTGGGGTTCCTGACAAATATTATTTTTGCCCGTCCCAGCAGGTTTGCAGACGAAGTTCTACGAACCAACAACTGCGTTAGCAGAAATTTGGAAACCTCTCCGGGAATGCTTTCGGAGAAAAATCCATATATATTTCTAAAAATGATATAAAACCAAGAAAGGTTGACGCAGTAAAGCTGCTGAAAAATTATTTCATGAAAATGGAAAATTATTAAACGCCAACGCCATTGTCGGTTTGGAAGATGGGTCAAACCCACTGACGTCGACATAAATACTTTCAAAGGTAACTTTGTTGTTACACCAATAGTTGGTTTCACTTATGTTCCGCTTGTTTTAACGCAGTAATTTTGATGAAGTTGTCATTTCGGATGTTTGTTTGTTGAAATTAGTTAGGGAAGCCACAGATTATGCTGTAGACGACCCCTCTCGATATAGAAGGCCCCGACACTCTGTCGAATGAGGCCCTCATGTCCCCCGTTAACGGACGAATAACTTTTTCATCCACCCCACCCCAGCCAGGTAGGGGTATCCCGTGAAGGGCGGCACTGATGTCTAAGGATTTCATGCCGTCATCTATCAGTTGTGTACCCATTGGTCCCTCTCAAGGCCAATAATCAGCCAAAAGGGTAGGGGAGCTGGTCTCCAAACCTGGATAAAATCAGGATGACTCGTTAGCTGTTTGTTGAATCCGTTGGTTAGGGAAGCTATAGATTATGCTGTAGACGACCCCTCCCGATATAGAACCAGACACTCTGTCGAATGAGGCCCTCATTTCCCCTGTTAACAGATGCACAATCTCTTCATTCATAACACCCCAGCCAGGCAGGGGTTTCACCGTGAAGGGCGGTACTGATATCTAGGACATTCATGCCACCATCCCAAGATCAGTTATGATCCATTTGTCCAAAACGCCAGCCGTAAGGATAAGGGAGCCAGGCTCCAACCTGTTCGAAATTAAGATGAAATTGGTTGTTTGTTGAATGTATTCCAAGAAGAAAATGACATTAATTGATTTTTTTTTTGTTTCAGGTAAGCTGGATATGAAGACGATCAGGTAAATATATTTTCAAAAAAATCTGTACTATGAAAACTGTTCAGAAAATAATGATCACTGGATGGTGAGTAATATCCCTCAACTCTCAAGTTCTTATTTCAGAATTTTCACAAAATGTGAAATGCTCACGAATACTCTCGAATATTTTCGTTTTCATTTTGTATTTTATATATAAAAGGGTCGATGAAAACGTATTATTTCATAGAATGTGGCATTCACAGCGTTTTTTTATTTCTAGAAATCAGACTCGAAGTTTACTCTCTTCTACTGAATATTCAATGAACCACCTATTCCGTATTCAATTTTGGTTCCCATCCAATACCGCAAGAAAAACATTTTGAAAATATTCACACTGTTTCGATCCCCAACTGTTATTTCCCTAGTGACCTATAGAACGCTGAAACGCTGGCCACAATCCCAAATATTGCGGATGAGGGTCATGATTCATAGCCAGGGTAGTTGCACCGACGTCCTTGTTAAAGTAAGCACTTCTAGGGATTCGATAAATACAAAACAGTATGCAGATGCATAGTCGAGAGGGTTTGCAATATGAACTTTGAACCCTCTGTTATTACGCCCTGGCAAAACTGGTGCAAAGCCTTTTTGGACAAGTGCCAGTATCGCGAGTGAAAATTTGCATTCCGCCGATGTACAGTCGTTTGCAGTTATGGGTATAAATTATGGACATCGCACGGTAAAATCGAATAAGAAGTTGTTTTCATTGTTTGCTTTTAGTAGAATTACTTCTACTGCCGCAAGAAATTTTCGATTCATTGACAATTCACAGCAGTAGGGTTTATTGAGTTCAACTATTTGTAGGGCGAATAAATTTTGGAACATTCATGAGAACTTGTTTTACAATCAACTTGGTAGCAAATCGAACTATTTGGGAAATCAGTGAACAAAACCTGGAAGGAAAGCAAAGAAGAGTCAACAACAAATATTACTGTGCACAAAATAACTACATGTTTTCAAAGGAAAGCATTCAATATAAGAATTGTAGGAGTTTTAACTTGGCTCATATTTCGAAATGATGTAGACGATTGAGGCTATATATGGGTCAGTTTACTAGTGTAGGTAGGACGCATCTCTTATGTATTAGCCCCAGTACATCTACAGGAAGTTTTTCTGAAAAAACAAAATGGCATCAATTTATGAAAAATATTGTCTTGCAAAGATATGTAGGAGTTGCTTATTGGGATTTGATAGAAATTTCGTACCTCTAAGGGTACGACTCAGGAGCTGGATTTAGGTTTGCGAGAGTTTCAGTACCTAATTCACTTCAAAAATAATAAAATAGGGGTACTGAAAATAATGATGAAATGCATTGATTTGAACCGAAATACATTTAAAAGAAATGATACTGTGAGCCTTGAGAAATTTGGCCAGCCCACTTCATACCCCATTCACCGACTTCCATTTCCAGACTCCCCAACCTCCAATCTCAAAAAAAAAATATGGCTGACTTTATCGGCTATAGGCATTCCATTGAGAATGATACTGGTTTGCTTATAGACGTATCAAGTTAGATCCCAAAATCTCTTTATATTTGCATACGCGTGAACTACGCTTGAGGAAGCTATTATATAGCGAAACACGCGGTTTATAAAACTCTTCATAATGAAAATCATACAATAAACTGAAATAATCAATTTCGATTTTTAATAATTAATTACGGGAAAACTACGGATTTCAGGGAGCTGAAACAAAGTGCTTTGTTTTTAGATGTTGAATTACTATCAAGCGGACTGTAAATCAAAAATCAAGAAACGGAACCATCATCGATCTAGTTCAAGGGCTTCCAAAATCAATGATGAAATATCAAACTCATTATGAAGCAATAAAATATGATTGGGTTTTAATTAGACTTAATATTCAGAACTCTTATATCTGCATGGTACTTATATAAATATAATTCCACTATTTGACAATATAATAGCAGCCAAAAAAAAGTTTCAATGAGACTTTTGAATAAGCATTTTTATAGATCCAAAATCGTTGTGTGGAGATCATTTACCACGAATTGCTTAATTGAAAGGGGTCATAAGGGGTTCAAGTATTTACGAGCCCAAAAGAAAAAATATTTCCAACTGAAAAAAATCAAATGAACCATGAAACTTGGAACTGTTCGTCCAATAGGAATTGAATATGTTTCCCTTCACTGCAAGTTTTTGAAAGCATGAACCATCTAATTGAAAAAATATTCCGAGCAGGTTTGATTCCAAGAAATATTCCGTCGATAGAGAAGACCTATTGTTTATAATACCAAATACTAATAGGCATCCAATGGATGAACCAGTCATCACCACCCCATCAGTCCTCAGTTTTGTTCTGTAAGCAATGGAAAATAATTGATTCGCTGAAAGCACTGAAAAAACTCCTTCGGTTAAAAAAATTTTCGTATTTTTTATTATATATAGGAATTTTTTGACAATGATTCATATGAATCTTTAGTTAGAATGCTGGAGAAATAGAACATATATTCCTGACCGATGAGGTTTATATAATTAATACTCAAAAAAGACTCGCAGCATCTAGTCTCGGAGAGACAATAATTCAAATAAGCGTGTATAAAGAATGTATATTCAAGAGGGTATTGAAGCCTCTTCTATAGTAGTTGGTTATCGATGATAATCCGGTAAAAAAAATCATGAGCCAATATTATGTAATAATTTGGTCGTGAGAATAAGGAAGATTCATATCATATAAGTCATCTCGAAAGTCATGCAAACCGACGTAACCTGACATCTAGTGAATCAGTAATATTGTGGCAAATAACATACATTAAATTATCATCAAAATTGAAACTGTAAGAGGTGTGATTTGAAACCATTAAATTTCTATTGTTATTAATAAATGGTTATCAAATTTATGCCTCTTCAATACAGTCACTGAAAAGAGCAACAAACAAGTTAAGATACTAGATATAATACGATTGTGTGTGGGATCATCAAAAAGTAATGAATTTCTTGGGAAAGAAAGTTTTTGGCTTCCTTCTACTCCATTTAGATACAAAAAAATGTGGGAATTTGAACGTTGCTTCTTTGCATGATCTACACACCCAAGTATAGAGTTACTTATTTTCAAATTGATTACTTTCTTCCTTCCTTTGGAAGATTCTCACATTTTTTCGTATCAAGATGGAGTAGTAGAAAGCCAAAAACTTTCTTTCCCAAAAATTAATCACTCCTAAAAATATAACCCCTTCAATTCAAATAATTTATTTACTGTTTCTATGTTTTCAAGTAATATGTTTCTGAACTTTCTTGGCATGGATGGGTATTGTTTTCTATCCGGCTCTTCATTGACTTCATTGAATTCATTTTCATTTTGTTGGGGTGATAAGAGCGGAATTTGATAATTTCATTGTTGCATATAGATTTCCAGTACCATTCAGTTATTTATGAATTTTAATCAGTTTCATATTGATTGAAAATTGACAAAATTATATCAATTTTGTCAGACGATGCTAGCAGAGTCAAATCATCCACAAATCGTTTCATAAATGGTATAATGAAATTTATTGAATAACTCATCTGAAACATAATTTGCCTGAACTCGGTGAAATATCTGAATCTGATAATTAGATTCAAATATGAATCTTAGAATCTTCAGGACAATAATTTTGTCTAAATTACGGTTCTATCATTTTTCCTCAATTCATTTTTCAACAATAATGAATGAATTCCATTACGAATGTTTGGAGTTCAAACTGAACTGAGCTGAATATAATTTCGTGAATGAATTGAGTGCTGCATTTCATACTTATAATGTTATCCAGATAGTGCTGAAGAGGTAATAAGGCAAGTGCGTCATTCTGAAACATCGATATCCGCCATTGAGGATGACAGTGTTCTATGTTGGTGAAATTTATCGCTTTCATTTTCTGTATTGTGTAGTAATACTATTAATGAAATCTGATTCAATAACGTTACGAATGGTTGGAGGTGATTGACAATGTTTCATGATGAATTTCATCCGTTTTGAACTTCCATTGTCTGATATTGTATTTGAAATCCCCGAAAGAACTAATAAAAAAAGATGAATTGAAAAAATATAGCTGAAAATAACAATTATATTAATCGGAAAATTCTTGAATTAAATAACAGTGGAATGAAAATGGAAAAATTGAACAAAAATTAAAAATGAAAAGTTAAGAGATTCGAAGCCGGGTTACTTCACGACGTTACGATTGTTAGTATCCACAATCGTTTTCGGGTGATGACTGGACTGATTCCTCCGATATATGACTATAGGTCATTCGAGTACTTTCACTTATCTCCGTTTTCCTTTTTTCGCTTCACCGGTTTAGTAGGAGATGACCGTTTGGCGGGAGTTGGCCATTTTTCGCCAACTTTCTGTGTGTGATCTCAGCTTGGGACCACTCGATATTTTATTTTTGTTCAATTTTTCTATTTCTACCTGTATTTTATTCAACTTTTTTTTCATTTTATGTTTTTTTTGCTTAATGTATTTGTTAGCTTCAGTTATTCTTTTTTAATTTTTTTTTATCAGTTCTTTCGGGAATTTCAAATCATTTCATATAATATCAGACAATGGAAGTCTAAACTAATGAAATTCAACGTAACGAATGTTTGGAGTACAAATTGAATAGAAAAATATGTTTTTTATATTATCTGTGTTCATATGAAAGTAGTTTTTCCGAAAGTACTTTCCTTCCGTTCAATTCAATGTTTATATGAAAGTAGTCGTTTCGAAAGGACTTTTTCTACCACTTCATCTCTGAAAGAGGTAGAGAACCAAAATCTATCTTTCCCAAATATTACTCTGTCCTTGAAGTATACTTTTTTCAATTTAGACCCATCCTGATTATTACAGAGAAAAAAATGTTAAAGAGGTTGTCGTGGAGAGATTGGAAAAAACTGCGATATTTTCAGGAAGCTTGACAAGTCGAACAACTATCAAGCAACGACGAAGAAAATTTGTGATCCACTGTTCGGAACCTTTGGTGTAGTAATGAATATTATTGGAGTTCTATTCCAAAACCAAACCGTAGTTTGAACACCTCGACACGTGTTTCGATTACCAATTGATCATCTTCAAGAGAAACATTGAAATTGTAACCGAAACACGTGTCGAAGTGTTGAAATAACGATTTGGTGTTGAGATAAAACACCAGTAATATTATTGACTAACGAAGTGATCGCCAATGCTACCCAGTCCTTACATCACCAACAGTACATCTTTTTATATTTCTTCTTATTCAGAATACCTTCTCCAAATCCATCACCGTCTCATGGAATATTACAAATAACTGCCCATCATGCAAATCTAAACCATCGTCCAAAAATAGCTTTCATAAATACGTAGTTAACCTATTGAATACGTGTATCGGTAGTCGTGTTGTAGGATCGATCGGACGAAGGGTAGAGAAAGCATAGCCATCAGGAGCGAGCGTTGTAGACAAAACTTGAGCGGTTAAACGGGAGCACTGAAATGCTGCGGTGCCACCATGCCGCCGGCTCGATATCGGTCCAGATAATTTTGGCCAACCGCCAAAAGTTGGGGGCATCGATGGCGACGCCGACGTTGGCGAAATAAGGATCTCGTAACCTACTTCGGGAATGCGGAATGAACTGAGTTTATTTGAGACACAAGACAGTTGTAGGATAATGATAATTCATGCGCAGATCTTTTTAGAACGAGGGTTTCTCATTCTGAAAGGGGTCAACGTACTGATAAAATTCGAACACTACGTTACTGTGGCAATTGGTCAGAATAGTAGTAACATATCTTGGGCAAAAGACCAGATATAGCTTCATAGACAAAATTATTGACTATTTTTTGTCTTGGAGGGCTGCTACGTATTGATTATACACGGAACAAAGATGCAGTGAAAATTATTATGGAGAATAGAATGTTCGCATTGCCGAGCACAAGAAACACACACAGCGAGGTGAAACCTGCAAGAAAATTCAAGGAAGCCGCATACATGTTGTCCAACAACGTATTCAGCCAAGCTAGCGTAGAAATACGCAACATAGGGAAACCCATCATCAAGCAAAAAATGGCCAACTCCCGAAAAAACGGTCATCTCCCACGGAATCAGTGAAGCTCTATCTGTAGAGCTCTCGACTCATTACCGCGTGGAGTTGACAAATTTCCCAACTCATTACTGGAATTGGCTCTGAAATTTCCAGGCAACTCCATTCATAATCAAGATCAGAAATCAGACTTTCCCATTGTGGTGAAATCTCAATAGAACTCCACAATGTTTTATTCACGCTATACGATAACAGAATGCACACATTCTTGCGAATACCTACATCATAGAAAAACCCAAATGATTTGTCGTCCTCTGCACTGCAAATCTCATTCAAGTATTCCAATAATCGATCGGAGATGAAATTCATTATCTGAAGAATCATTTGCACAAAAGCGAGCATCGCAGACTCCGGAATGTACATTTCCATCAATTGGAACCACAAATTGAAAATCCATTCGAACCTTTCAAGTGGGAAGTGCCCTTCTCTTTGCAGAAATTCATATTGAGAGTTTTAATTGAATTCGTGAAGCAGATTCCGAAACTTGGACGAGCTGATGTCCAATTTTACTTTTCAGGACGAGTAGACGTAAAGTGACCTAAATGGTAACCATTCATTCGTATTCATATGAAGGACTGAATTCTTTCAAAATGATAGTAAACAGTGTTTGAAGGTGATTGACAATGTTTCATGATGAATTTCACTAGTTCGGACTTCCATTGTCTACTATATAAAAAAAACTTCCGCCAAAACGGTCATCTCCCACGGAACCAGTGAAGCGGAAAATGGAAAGCGGGGATAAGTGAAAGTACTCGAACGACCTATAAATAGTCATCTCTCGGAGGAATCAGTCCAGTCATCACCCGAAGACGATTGTAGATACTAACAATCGAAACGTCGTGAACTAACGTGACTTGGAATCTCTTCACTTTTTATTTTCTTTCTTTTTTCATTTCTTTATCTTTATTTATTCAATTGTTCTATTTTTACTTGTATTTTATTTCACTATTATTTCATTTCAGGTTCATTTTGGTTAATATAATTATTATTTTCAGCTATCTCATTTTTAATTCTTCTTTTTTAGTTGTTTCAGTGATTTCAAATCATTTTATAAAGTAGACAATGGAAGTCCGAACTAGTGAAAAATGGAGAATAATACTTCATTTCTTTCACGAGTTATTTATTAGCGGAACAGATACATCAATGGTTCATAAGATACCAGTTCATAATCATATTAATGATTCTGGTCGGAAATGATTATTCAGGCCCAATTTTTTAGAACAAAAGTTTTTCTTTTCGAAAGAAGGTGATGCGCCGTTTATTCAAAAAATTAGATGAATTTTCATTTTGCTCAAAAATAATAATTCAAGTTTGAAAGAGATCTATATTTCATTTAAGAAATTGTGGTAAAAATGTTACGTTATCCGTAAAAGGTACATATTTGTTGTCGCTTGTCCACCTACTAATAGCTCATATCGAGATCATAAACAACCACCCGATAGCTGCTGCCACTAACGGATAAATTAGAAACTTTGTTGATCCTTGACCAAGGTATTTTAATCATGTTCAGTTGGAAATTGACAATGATACTCGAACTGTTAATTTAACTTAGGGATTTTCGTAAAGGCTATAAGCGATTGTAATTCACATGTTCACAGAAACGGATTCGTAATAGTACTGGTTTGGAAGGTTGAGAATTCCGTTTTCTTATCTCTTCGGAGGATATTTATATCAGTTTTTTTTTCAGCTGTATATGAAAACATCTTCGAATTATTAGGGTTCGATAATCGGAGGTGAGTTTTCAAGTATTCTTCCTTGTGTCATCACAGGACTACAATATATCCCATAATACGAGGAATCCATCAATAATTTAATTTCAGGCGTTTTTTTTTTAAATTGGTGTACCACCCAGAAAAAACCCGATATTATTATATGAACAGTAATTTGGGGACAAGGAAATTTCACATGGTTTTTCATCCTCTTCTTTGATGGAGTAGCGCAATAGTGCCGTATTACAGGCACCGTAGTGCCGTATTGGAATCGAAGCTAAGTATCGCATAGCGGCATTAAGGACTTTCCTTTTGAGTGGAAATCAAATATATATATTTTTTATATACCAATACCTTTACATTTCACATTACCAATATCATGTCTTCCGGTCAAATTTCTCATCAGAAATTACTAACTGGAGAATAAGTTTTCCCCCTCGTTGTGCAGTAGATTGGAAGGGTAGTTTTTCCCCAAACACCCTGTCCAGTTTTCTCTGTCGTGCACAATCCCCCTCCGTGGTTGACTATTATTTATTAGTTACGATTTTCCTTGCACATTGCCACCCTGTGTAGAAATATGTCAATATATCCATTTGCCAAATTTTGAGTTTTATTGGGGCATTACTGTATCGTGGATAATTTATAAATTTTGATCTGCTTGCTATTACGTTATATAGGGTTAAAAGTAAATCTGTTCGCGCCCTTGGAACATAAATCATTTGTATAACTCACCTCCTCTCGCTGTCTAAAAGCTAGCTGTGAGCATATAACCCTTTTCCTTTCATATCAAAAATACCCCACTTATGAACTAATGATGAAATAAGAAAGAAGAAAAAAATATTACGTAACAAAGAACAGTAACAATGACAGTATTAATGACTCCATTCTTTACGAAAAAACTTCGGAAACAAACATTAAACCAGATCTAGCAAATTTCAATGATTGCGTTACAGGGTACTAACGATAGCAACAATTTCTTCTCGACTTATATCTCCTTGATCTATCCAATACAAATTTTGCCCATTTTTTTTTCGATACATTTGATCGAATTATCATTCTTTGTTCTGTCAGCCATGCGTCAAGTTGATACTCCCATGCGTCAGCCATGGGAGTATCAACTTGAATTAGTCAGAAGAAAAAAAAACAACTTGATTTTCTCGAATATACTGTGTTGTTGAGAATCATCCAGAGGTTGTCTATTTAACCATTCATATAAGTGTTCTTATAATTTCTGCGCTTTGTTGTTATTGACGTTCTTCATATTTACCAGTGAACTAGTTGTTCCTACCGATTTTTCCCTTTATGAATATTCCATGTGCTGTTGCGATTTTGGACGTAACCAACCATTATTGATGTTCAACGTTACTTAACTTCCATTTTTCCACAGTCATGAATTTTCCACAATTGAATATTCGAAAATTCGAAGTCTTCGAAAACATATTCTTTGAAAACATTTTTTTGTTGAGTTCTCGAGCTTTGAAAACGGAAAAAGAGTGTTTTGTCTGAGTATTGATATTCTATTTTTTCAATCGACACCTCCAATTTTTTGTCAAAATTCATGAATACGACAAGTTACTGACTAATTGGACTCTTCAGTGGTTTATCTTTCGCAGTAACTCATCGGGGTGAACTATTCAGTTTGCTCTTCATTACACTTCAGCAGATTCTCTGTTGAATTAGTTTATATTTTTCAGATTGTGAAAGGTTATATACCCAAGAAAACAATAGGAACTATTGAAAACACTTCTTTCCACATCAAAAGAAAAATACTGTCTCTTAAGATGTCTATATCTCATCTTTTAGACACCTTCTAACGATGCTCTTTTGGTTAGCGGAACATATTTGGAGAAACATTATTTTTCTCCATTTGTGAAAAGAGTTTCATTAGATTCATTCCAAATCAAAAGTTTCCATAACTGTGCTACCGAGTTACGAGAAATATTCCCTGAAATGAAAAATAAAAGAAATACTGTTATTGACAACATTCCTTTGAGTATGTTGGAACGTACCCTTGATAACCTCTGAAGCTGTAAATATTTCATTTTACAGTGGTGTGTTTCCATCATGCCTAAAAACAGCAGTTATCATTCCAATCCACAAAGGTGGAAACAGTGAAGATCCATCGAACTTCCGTCCGATTTCTTTATTATCTGAGGTCGTAGAAAGACTTGTCAAAAAAAGGAAAAGTTTTTGCAAGATCAAAACATCTTGAATAAGGCCCAATTTTGATTTCAGACCGGAAAAAATCACAAATGATGCCATTTTCCACTTTTTGTAAAAGGTATATCTAGGGATGAATGAGGGCGCAGCAGTTGGGGCAGTTTTCTGCAATTTATCGAAAACCTTCGACTGCGTCAATCACGGGATACTGCTCCAAATGCTTCATTGTTATGGATTTAGAGATGTAAGCTTCAATTGGTTCGAGTCATACCTCTCTGATAGGAAGCAACTTGTGATAACGGAAGAGAACAATTTCAACTCCAAATTACTGAATATCAGGACTGGCGTTCCACAAGGTTCAGTCCTTTGGCCGATATTATTCCTATTATATATAAATGACAGCCGGTATTAATACATAGGGCCAGTTCACAATGTCTTCTGATGACACAACACTGATGTGGAAGGGGTCTAATTTTGAGTTACTAAAATCAAAAATGGAAAATGATTTGGAGAAGGTAAAACACTTGTGCAACTCAAACCATCTCTACTTTGAAACAAAAAAAAACTAGCCTTCTCACCTATATATAAGAATATATTCATGAACCTCTTATATTTGACACTACATTCATGAACCTCTTATATTTGACACTACAACCATTGATAACAAACTCTGTACCAAATTTCTTGGCATTGAAATTGATAGTAACCTAGAATTCAATGTCCACATCTGAAGTCTCAAGAAAGGAAACTGGCTTCGGGCTGCTTTGCAGTGAGAGTTGAGTCTGAGAAACTGGGCCTGCCAATGAGTGACATATGTTTCTATAATCGAATCACAGCTGCGATATGGTATTGCATTTTGGGGTTATTGCAGCAAACAATTGTTCGATTCTGTTTTTGTCCTGTAGAAACGAGCAGTCGGATTCATGTCCAGAACTAAATACACCGACCATTGTGAACCGTTATTTATAAAACACAGAATTTTGACTTTAACTTCCATTTTTGAACTTGAAACTCTATGTTTGGAGCATAAGCACAAGTCCAACGTCTCCGATACTGAGCGCACTCGAACAAGCCATAATACTCGTCAAATAACGAGAAAAAAGTTACCTTTCCCCATCCCCCACTTAGAATTAACGGAAACATCAATAGTGTATGAGAACAAAAAGATATGTAACAAATTGCCACTCTATTTGAGAGAAATCACCATATACCATATTTTTCGAAAAAAGTCAAAAAAATACTCTGCCCAAATACTATTATACCCGACAGGAGTTTTACGTATTGCGATAAATGTTCGCCTTTGTCAACTTATTTTATGTACTATTTACTTTAATTATACATAATATATTCATTTTAGATTTCAATGAGCTATGTAAATGAATTTTCTAACGATGATGCTCACTTTTTGTGTAGTGAAAATTTTTGTATTCATCGATCTGTGGTATATAGAATACCATTTGTCAAATTTAATTATGTACTGACTTTAGATCATAGGAAAGCTTTCTCAATAAGAATATCTTTTCTTGGACAATAAAGTATGTTGATTGATTGATTACTTTTCAAGTTATTATCAAATTTTATCTTTTTTGTTCGAAATTCATACTTTCATGGCTGATACTTTGCTTCTCTGTCAAAATCGAAATCAGTAAATCAGAGCAACTGTATTTAAACTGATCATGATTGAAAGAGTCCGTACTTTGTGATGATTATAACGTTTTTTAAACTTTTGTATGGTTATATTGACCTCTTGAAAGACAGCGAGCAAGAAATGATAGAATTTCAGGAGATATATGGAACACTGGGTAATAAAACTAATCAGCATTGAAAATATTTGATCAACAATCTGTCATGGTGGTCAATTAGATAGAGTCACACCTAATTTTGAACATAATTAATTTTTGATCAAGTGGTGAAGTCCTCGAATTTTCGATTAAAAGATAATTGCTTTTGAATTTAATTTAATAATCAGGTCCTAAAGTGCCAGCCCTTAGACATAATGGAAAATGCAGAGTTGGTGGAAAGTGTTTCGCCTTGAAAATTAATTGTGCGATTAGATTCCGATTGTCCAGTTTGTTTTTCTGTTGCTTCCAAGGCTCGAACTTTCAACTCAGCCAATGGCCAAACACGTCAGTCGATTTTTTCTTTGAGTGGGGAGTTCTGCTACATTCAAACATACCCCGAGAGAAAAATTAAAGTAATCATGTTCAAAAAGCTTCCCTTATTTATACCATAGATACATGTTCTAGGTCCCTGCGTCTCAAGTGTCTTGAATTAATTTCACAATATTGCCTTATCGACTAGTCTAAAATCAATTTTGCAACGTATCCTTATGTAATAGTTAGGTGAATTTGGTAATTGGAATATTATAAGTTTGTCTAATCATCTAGTCCTAAATTAATTTTACAATGTGTCCTTATGTAGTCAGGTAAATCTAATAAATGAAATATCAAATTAACAAGCTATATAGTATACTATTAGGTATTGATCCACCATCATTATTCATAATTTCATTATGTTTACTCATTTCTACACTCTAATAGGCATATAGATGCTTGTTGTTAACTTGTCTAACTGGCTGTTATCAATTGTCAAAGTTCGGAAGTCCCTATTGGAAGATCCTATACTTTTACTCTTGAAATACATTTTTCTAAAACCCTAAGTTCCTCAATGCCAGAATTTCTTAAACTCAATTTTTCAAATACATTGTCACTAGATGTACAACTATGGAATAGATTCCTAATTATAATTTTCCATCATCTTGCTTGAGTGAAATTGTAAATTTTCATATTTTTGGACCTTTATCTGTTGAAATCCGTTGATGATCGTGTGGTTTTTACTTGTGAAAAATATGATTTTACCAATTTTATTGAAAGAAAAATATAAGAAAACTATAGCATAGAATCCTAATGATATTTTTATATTTATTTTGTTCAACTAAAATTGGTACTAACATTTCAAACTGTCAAATAAAAGTAAATTTGAATAAATCATGAAATATTATATAAACAGAATGAAAATGAAACATTCGACAAAAGTCATTTTTGTGGAGGAAAAATCAGTTTCTTATCGACCTTTTTTGGGTATTTCCACAATCTGAAAAATATAAAAATCATAATGGAGAACTTTATACAAGTGTAGAAGGGCAAACTTTTAAGTTTACCCCGTTAAGTTACTGCGTAAAAATCAAATTATTTTTAACAAAGAAAAATCTTCTATTGATCAGAAATTAGTCGTATTTAACAATTTTGCCTATGAAAAAAATTATTTAAAAATAATACTTATCTTTTACGTTTGGGAGGCCAAAATCTGCCTCCGTCTTCAGAAATGGATAAAAAATTCAAATATATTCGCAGTCATTCCTTTTTTGATATCTTATTCCTTTACTTCTTCGACACACGTCAAAGAAGTTTTGAAATATGAAATTATGTCAATGTTGTTGATTGACAACTGAAACATTCGATGTAATACAAATTTCTGAAGACGGAGGCAGATTTTGGCCTCCGAAACGTAAAAGATAAATATTCTTTCTAAATAATTTTTTTTGATAGGCAAAAATGTTAAATACGACAAGTTACTGATAAATAGAATATTTTTCTTTGTCAAAAATACTTTGATTTTCACGCAGTAACTTATCGGGGTAAACTTAAAAGTTTGCCCTTCTACACTTGTATAAAGTTCTCCATTATAATTTTTATATTTTTCAGATTGTGGAAGGTAACAAATACCCAAAAAAAGTATATAAAAACTGAAAATGAAACATAATATCATAAAATACATGTCCAAAAGATGTTACTACAGTACTCTTTTATATTCCGTATAATAAGTCCTCGACAAATGAGTCACCCACCGTGAAATACTGATGTATCAATAAAACAACATTAGATTATTTTTCACCACACTGAATTGTCAGTAACTTGAATATATTCGTACTTGTCCTTTTTTGTTAAAATTTTCAAGTTGTGATCTCTGCGAGATATTACGAATGAGAACCCCCCCAAGACCAACTGAAGACCAATTTCATCTCCTAACTTTTTGTTTCCTTCCTCCATGAAGGTATATTAAAGAAATATTGACTTGGAATTTTATGACTGAACAGATACAATGATGTGAGTCAACCAGTTGAATGGAAGTTATTGGTTATTCGAAACCATTCTAAAACCACAATTATTATGATGCAAATATCACGTTTCCTGTACAGACACTATTTCAAAATCAAACATTTCCAAACGGAATATTTACAAGGGCAGCAAATAATAATGTTCGATTTTGTTTCCGTATCGGTGGTTTCATAATAATGTTATTGTTCAATACTCTAAAATTTATTGTGCGATTGTCACTTGTTAATGAGGAAATAATATTTGAACTTATTGAACATTCATATCCCAGGATATTATACAAGATAGCTATTTTCATCGTACTACATTACTCTTCTCAATTATACTTTTGTGATAAATACAAAACTGATATTGAGGTCAATACAAGTTGGATTTCCACAATTCTGATTTCTAATAGATATTTAAAATACGCCGCGTGGTTGTGTAAGTGACGTAATCACATATGCAAAATGGGTCATCGCTCATGATGACGAATAGTTATTTTTCATGCAGGATCTGAAAAAATACGAAAATTAACATTAGGTCACTCTAAATCCAATATGGTGGCTCGACTAAGATGGCGAAATAGGTATTTTCATCTATGATGTGTGCATCATAGGAATTTGCTGAAAAATATACGGAAAATAAAATGATGTTACTGAAGTGCTATATTGAATATAAATATCAAAATAGTGAAAGTTACTCCTTTGCGTGATCTACATATCTATGTATAGAGTTATTTCTTTTGAAATTGATTGCTTCATTTCTGTCTTTGGAAGATTCTCACACTTTTTGGTATCACAATGGATTAGTAGAAAGACAAAACATTTCTTTTCCAAAAATTAATCACTCCTAGAAATATGAACCTTTCAATTCAAACGAAATTCTTTTGGCTGGGATTTAATCAAATGAGCCGATGTCATCCATGACATGAATAGATCAAATTCAGTTCGTGACATAAAAATTAAAATTAATGAATGAACTGTGTGTTTTTTTTACAATGTCATCCAGATTGATACTGAAGAACCCTAAGGTAAATGTCTTACGGCGAAACATTGATGTTCATCAGTGAGGATGACAATGTTCCACGTAGGTGGAATTTTTACCTTTCATATAGTAATTTGTGTAGAAATCCTATGAATAACATCTGATTCAGTTCCATAATGGATATTTGGAATACAAACTGACTAGAGAAAAGTAATTTTTGTATAATTCATATAATGTATATGAAAGTGTTTGTTTCCGAAAGAATTTTTCTTTCGAAAACAATATTCGAAAGAATTTTTCTTTCGAAAACAATATTCATATGAAAATAGGAGTTTCAAAAGGGGTTTTTCTTCCAGTTTGTGTGAAAGTTACTTCTTTGAATGATCTACACATCTATGTATAGAGTTACTTCTTTTGAAATTGATTGCTTCCTTGTTTTCTTTGGAAGATTCCCACAACTTTTTGTATCGAATTAGAGTAGTAGATAATCAAAAACTGTCTTTCCCAAAAATTGAAGACTGCTGAAAATATAACCCTTTCAATTTTTAGTGGATTATGTTTTATGCAACTTTAAATGAAAATGTTGAAGGAGAAAGAGTTCAAAAGGCGGAATACGAAATCGTCATCATACCAGTTTTTGAAACTATAACACGAAATAGTTTGTGGTGATCAAACAGATGTAGTAGAGATCAATCATGCAGCAATGAAACAGACTGACGACAGTTTCTGGAAAATAAGAAAATCATTCACTATTAAAAAGCTGTTGAAAAGAAAAAAGTACAATCGTGTTGAAACCATATTCATTTTTCGTTCTGTTTTTTTAATGAAATCATCTTGAAGTAATGAGCATAGGCGGAGACTAGCATATTCACCAATAAATATTTTTTCAGTTATTTCAGTGTGAATGAAAATGAGTACAAGATTTTCCGTTATACCACAATTGGGAGAAGAGAAGGAAACATGTTTGGAGATTATATTTACTTTGTATCCAAAATAAGGAGGTACAGCACGGAAAAATCAATAGACGTAAGAGATACAAAGCCGAATAAATTAGTCAATTTCAGAACCTATTTTGTATGATGTTTCAAAATTAACAAAATATCAATTAATTACGGACCTATTCAAAGAGAACCAGAACTTGACAAATTTTTCTGACGATATTGAAAAACAAAAAATACTATTTCATTGAGTAGGGGCGATTCGACCTCAGACGTGTTCTTCAAGGATAGTTGAGTATAGCAATGCATTTTTAGTTCAGCCTAGCACAACTAATGAGACCTGTGGCGGGTCAAAACAGTGACGTCTGGTACTGAATCATGAATGTGTGGTTTTTGGACTCTAGTTTGAAATTCTTCATTGCCACATTCCAAACTGTACAAGATTGATTTCTATTTTGTCGACAACAATAGAATTTTCAGGAAATTTGAACGCGTTGGTATATTTTTTTCTTCTGGATAAGGTTGATATTCGAGTAAATCCATTTGGTGCACGATTTTTTCAGTTACCGCAACGTATGAATTGCCGGTATGCGGGTAGTAATTTTATTTTTCTGATTGGAAAGTTGCTTGAAAAAGTGTACGGCTATCAGTGTAAGCAGTGTACGGCTATCCTCATACACTGATTGATTCATAACTTCAATCATTTATAATTGTTATATTGTATTTTGGAAAAAATATTACAGAGAACAGTATTATAGAAACATAATCCACCCGAGATGTTAAAACTAGTCGACCAGTAAAAATTCAAACAGAGTTTACGAACCTCAACAAAATAGTATCTTCAATTCTTAACACATTTCTGTTGTATTAGATTTTCACCAGCCTATATATTGGTCAATATTCTTCTTCAAAATTAGTCAGTTTGAAATTGGTCACTCAACATTATCGGAAAGATATATTGTCAATGAGTTGAAACATTATTGTTGTTACTTTCATTTTGCGGAGTTTTCATTCTTCAATTAAATATTAATGATGTTGGTGAAAAAATATGAACCCCTTGCATAATGATCAAGCTATAATGATAGAGTTATGGTTAATGGTTCATTATTTAGCATGCTGGTGTTCGTTCACTTAATAATATTCAGCATGATATTCTGTCGTTATACCTACTCACGCGTAGGTAAATGATAAAAGGAAAATCGTCCACTTAGTTATTCGTGATGTTGTTACAAGTTTTTTTACATTCGATTCGAAGGGATGTTCAGAAGTATGTATATCAATTCTAGTGATGATGATGATATTAAAAATCTCTATGTCGAGCAGATCATATCATATCATATCATATCATATCATATTATATTATATTATATTATATTATATTATATTATATTATATTATATTATATTATATTATATTATATTATATTATATTATATTATATTATATTATATTATATTATATTATATTATATTATATCATATCATATCATATCATATCATATCATATCATATCATATCATATCATATTATATTATATTATATTATATTATTTTGTAAGACCGCCGGCAATGCGTAAAAATGAATGGTTATGTAAGCATGGAAAGGTTAGTATAGTGTGGAGTTCCACCAGGAGCGGTTTTGGGACCGATACTATTCATTATTTACATCAATAACTTATTAACTACACAAACCTCTGGCGAAATTATAAGTTCTGCTGACGATACTGTCATTTTTCATTCTGGTGAAACATGGAATGACCTCAAAGTGGAAATTGAGATCTTAACATAATCATCTACTGGTTCAACCATAATTTGTTAACTATCAATTTTGATAAAACTATGTTTTCGCCTATCACAAGTTATATAAACGGTTTACCCAACTACAAATTTCTAGGAGTGAAGAACCATAGCAATATTTTGAGAGTTGAGTCTACTAAAAATGTTAAATATTCAGGGATGAAAATCGCCTGTTATTCACGTTGGGATTGTCACATAGATAATTTCACTAGTTCTTTGAGAACTTTAATAGGGATATTCCGATACATGAGCAAGATATTGACCCTGTCCCTTCTGAAAATACTTTATTTTGCATTAATTAAATCTCGATTATCGTATGGGATTTTGGGTTGGGGGGCTACATCGTGAATATATATATATATATATATATATATATATATATATATATATATATATATATATATATATATATATATATATATATACATATATATATATACATATATATATATATATATAATTATATATATATATATATATATATATATATATATATATATATATACATATATATATATATATATATATATATATATATATATACATATATATATATATATATATATATATATATATATATATATATATATATATATATATATATACAGGGTGTCCCTGGACTTCCTCTTTTCCTCTCGGGAAAGTATAGATGGGGTCAAAATATCACCAGTACTTCATATAACTTTTTTTCCTAAAATCCTTCGTTACCAAGTAACGGGCCCTCGAAGTTACAAAATGAAAAATGTTTTTCTTTGATAACTTTTCAAGTGAATATTCAAAATCATCCAAATTTTGGTAATTGACTAAACAAATGGATTCCTTCGATGAGCTTTCATGCAGGAGTCAGTTGTTTTGCTACAAAGTCAGGAACGGACTACCCCCGATGGTCCACACCCCAAAACTTTGAAATGACAGATATTTTTCAATATTTTTCAACAAATTAAGGTTACTTGGACAATTTTATGAATAAAAGTACTCGTGTGGAAAGTCGATCGGAGCAACGAGTCTTGATAAAAATGTAGTTTCACTCGACGACATCAAACCCGCTCGTCCACCATTATTTGAAATGAATAATTATCAAAGCAGAAATAATAATGATAACGTTAATTGAACAACATTTATCCTGAGATGTCTACCATTATTCGAAAATATTAGTTTTTAAGGAAAATGGAAATGATAGGTAAAATGTTCATAACGAATTTTTATAATGCAAACACGTTTAACTAACGAAACTCAAGAGCCTCAAGAGCAAACAGAAATGAAAAATCCGCTACAGAAACTGCTCGATATGACCACCTTCTCTTTCTATACATTTTTTTAGTCTGCGAAGACACCCTCTCTGTACTTGAAAAAGCATTCCAGGGTCGTTTCGTATGGCTTCACAATGTAATGTTATTCTATTCAACAATGCATCTCTTGTGTGAATAGGTGTAGCGTAAACAAGGCTTTTTAGATGCCCCCACAGAAAGAAATCCAATGGATTTAAATCCGGAGACCGCGATGGCCATGAATATGGCCCACCTCTACCAATCCATCTATTGTGGAAAATATGGTTCAGATGGTCACGCACATTCAAACTAAAATGAGGAGGAGCGCCATCATGCATAAACCACATATCTCTTCGGATTTGCAATGGAACATGTTCCAAAAGTCCATTCAAATCGTTCTGAATGAACTCCAAATAACGTTCTCCATTCAATCGGTCCTGTAGAACGAATGGTCCTATAAGATGGTTTCCTATGATACCAGCCCAAACATTCACGTTGAATTTCCGTTGGTGTTTGGTTTGCAATATCCCATGGGGATTTTCTTCCGCTCATATATGGAGATTATGAGAGTTGATAACTCCATCTCTACTGAAACCTGCTTCATCAGTGAATAAAACTCGATTAATAAAAGTCATATCCTCTCTTTGCCTATCCATGAACCAATTGGCATATTCCAGTCGGGCTGGAAAATCTTGAGGTGTAATGGCATGTACCTTCTGGATGTGAAATGGGTGGAGCAGTTGTTCCCTAATTATTCTATGAATAGTGGACTTGGATGTATGGAACTGTTCTGATAGATTTCTGATGCTCATTGAAGGATCATCAGCGACGGCTTCCAAAATATTTTTCTCCAATACAACGGTACGTACAGTCCTAGGAGCGCCCTCATCACCTCGTTTTGGCAAAACTGTACCTACAATAATATCGAAATAAAACAACGTGCTCAAATTAATTATCAATTATTACATACCTGTCTCCCTCAAGCTGCGATCGACACGCTCGAATGTTTCTCTTGACGGTACCGTTCGATTGGGAAAATGCTCGGAATACAGACGACGAGCTTCTGCAGCATTACAAAATGCTCGTCCATAAAATACATGCATATCTGCATATTCATTGAATGTAAACTGTTTGGCCATATCAAAAAAATTCAAAATATCCTATAGAATATTGACAATACAATGATAGTCATATGACAACGCACCACTCAACAAAACAAAATCGCATTCCAGTTTCTCATTTTTTATCAAAACTTTCTAAAAGGTTTTTTTGTCAACATCTGTGAAAGAAATGGAACATAATTATTCCCTGGATATTTTTCACCTGATCATGTGCAGCCGTTTTTGTAGTTCATTCGTTTGCTTTTTATTAGTATAGTAAATATTTTTTCCGATGTGCGTTTTTTCAGCTAAATTTAGATTCGTGTTAAAGAATTTCTCCCATAAAATTATAATTATCAGTGAAACTCCTCAACAGTTTAGCTGTGAAGAAGAATTTGAAACATTCGAATGTTGAGTTTCATGAGATTCAGATAACTGATCAACACGAAACGTGATTATTCCACACGTATTATGTACATACAAAATATGGAATGAATTCGATATTTCATAGTAGAGTAGCTTGTTAGTTTAGTTTAAAAACACCACGAATCTACAGAACTTGATATTTCTTTTGAAAAAATATCTGCTATCACAATTGTGACTTAAACTTCCATAAAGGTACTGTACTTTTTGTTTACGACTTCATTTTAGCATACTTTGTATTATTCCTTCATTTCAAAGTTTTGGGGTGTGGACCATCGGGGGTAGTCCGTTCCTGACTTTGTAGCAAAACAACTGACTCCTGCATGAAAGCTCATCGACGGAATTCATTTGTTTAGTCAATTACCGAAATCTGGATGATTTTGAATATTCACTTGAAAAGTTATCAAAGAAAAACATTTTTCATTTTGTAACTTCGAGGGCCCGTAACTTGGTTACGAAGACTTTTAGGAAAAAAAGTTATATGAAGTACTGGTGATATTTTGACCCCATCTATACATTTCCGAGAGGAAAAGAGGAAGTCCAGGAATATATATATATATATATATATATATATATATATATATGTAAACGGTCATTTGTCAGCCCGTAGAATATACGATGTGAACTCTGGTCAGCCCTCGGAAACGTCGGTCGTCCCGGTTTCGGGCTCACCAACGTTTCCCACTGTATATAGTGTTTTTTGGACATGTTATCATGTGAAATGACGTTTAGCAAATTTTCGGTTGGGCCGACCATTACACCATATACACATAGCTGATACACCACCTACTTTCACAAAACTTCGCCAGGAGGCGTGGCTGTGTAATTGTATACACCTGATGTGAATAGTGTCTTTGTGAGCCCACGTTTATACGAACACTTTCAATGAATAGCATGTTGGTCAGCCCACAAACGGGCAACGCTGCATTTCATGATTCTAACTAGATTGTCGTGGTGCAGAAATTCGATAATAGAAATGGAAAAATTTTTGAGAGATGTAGAATTTTATGAAAAAGTTCCTGTTTTGGATGTTTTTTGTACAAGCGTTCGTGTGCGTGCACTTGTAGAAAAATGCTTGATCTGAACTCATACTTTCCCACATTCGACTACTTACCCGAAATCAGCTTTTTCGGATAACGGTGTCGACTACGGAAATGTACTGTTTCCGTTCTAGTTAGGATAATAATATAATTACTAACAGTGCGTTATTCCATTTAGCTTGTCGAAGCAATTTTAACCTCTGCACTATCTTAGATACAAAAATTTGAATATGTTATAAGTTGGAAATATCAATATAGTGTTCGGAATCACACGTTAAAATGTAAGACCTCGTTAATCTATAGCTAGTACAAGTTTATACTTCTGAGGGTTGTCGTTCGTAGGGGTGCGACAGACATATTTTAAACCGTTTCCTGTTTGTATTTTCAAATGTAGATTTTCAAATTCTAATTATTTGGCATGAACGCCTCAACAGAAATCGCGTTGTGTAAATCAATTTTAGACATTAAGCAGGAAACTTCGGATTTGACTTTGAAATTGTAGATTTGAAAACCTGACTGCACAAAAATAATCGAAGTGTGACTGAGTAGAAATGAGTAGATGAAAAATGACATTTTTTTCACAAACGAAAAATCTAAAATGTGATGAATGATCTGGTAATGAATTTATTGAGAAATGAATAGTGAATATCCAGAATGTCTACAGTTTCAATAAATTCTATATAAAAATCCGCAGCAGCACTACGGATTTCCGATATATAATTTAGTTCAAAAATTAGGTAAAAATCGCACTAAGTATGTTTTCTATGACGAAACGAAATTCTGAGTGACTAGCATAAGGTAAGATATAATTTGTGAAACAGATATTAGTAATAAGTTTCAATTCTCTTTTTCTTGACAATAGTTTTTTCGAAAACTCCCTTTCAGTTTTTGGAGGTATGATGTTGTTCAGGTTGAACATAATGAAGTGGAGATTAAACCAATGTTTTTTTATTATGTTGACTGTTCATGACGATGAATACGTCATATCATCATCGATTATAACCTGCAGCAGACATTTCAATCAAAATAAAAAAGACTTGGAATATTTCAGCACAGAAAAAATTTGATCAGGTTGAATAAACATTTATTTGAATGTAGTATTATTCTTCAATTTGAGAACTGCTGACAAAAATTGTTCGGTAAACTAATAAACACGTAGTATGAAAAAATAACATAATTTCTAACATTATTTCTAATTTACAACATGGGTAAAAAAATATCAAATGAAAATTATTAATATTATTTCTTCTTTCTATAACAACAGTAAACGTATTCTTTGATTGCAGCCCAGTTTCTATTTTTTAATAATGATGAATATTTATTTTCCTTATATTTTAGATACAAACAAGAACTAATTCAATTCTAGCACTTCTTTTTTTTTTCGGAGCGAAAAACTTTTTGACAATATTTCGTTTTGCTCCTTAGACCAAGTTTGTTTTTGAGAAGGTTTTATTATTTTCAAAACTGTGCGTGTCTGATGATCTGAAATGAGATCAGTGTGTTGAAAAACTCTATCAAGATATCAAACGGGTTGAAAATGGATCCAAAAATGAATGATAAAAATAAAAAATGGAAGGACGATACTGAAAAGTGATTTGACTCATTTCCAACCTATACTCACAGATACGGATGATTCCAAAACAGCTCAAAATATAAATAATTGATTGCATATAGGGAATTTTTTTCAAAAGGAGCCACGTTCAAAATCTCCATAAATAAGACAGTAATGTAAATTTCCCGAAACACCTAATTTTTGTGAAATAATATAAGGTATCACTAAGATGTGTACACACTCCTCTTCAAAATATCAAACAAAATAACCCCATATATGCCATCTATTGGATAAGTGATTTTATCAGGAATTCAACGATGATTTTTCAGGGTTGATTTCTAATTTACTGTGAAGAAGGACCTTGAAGTATAAGTGAACGACTTTTTAGATTAATTGATACAATCTCTCACAAAAACGTATACAACAATTATTTCTATTGTTAAGTTCCTAACAAGAAACAACTTTTGTCGCGTTGAATTATATCTGTCGGATTTTTGGCAAAGTTTCTCACACAAAACACTTCAAAATACTTTCTAAAACTCACAGCCAAAAATGTTCCACTAAACAGTTTTATAAAAACGCGACACGTGTTTCGCCATACAATGGCTTCTTCGGGCGTATCTTTATCTACTATATTTTACAAATTTAATGCTTGGTATACCTAATTTTAAAATTTAAAGTACCTACATTTCAAGTACTTAAGTTTGTAATGGATTAAATGACCTGAGCTTATGTCCCAGTCCCCACATTTGAAAAATATTCAGTAACGGTTATTCAATTCTAATTGATCATTTAGTTAGTTACCCGAATTCTTGAATCTATTGATTGCTTGACATTTTAGAAGATTGAATTTCAAACTCTTCTCTTCTAAATATAACATGTCATATTCATGACTGAACTCATGTACTTCTGCTAAAAGGTGGTTTGCAAATGTGAAATTGGTCTTTCTATTCACAAAATTACATCTAAGCTTTTAATTCTTTGGAAAATAATCTCCCTGTTTGGCCATTATACAGTTTTGGGCAAGAGTCACAACTCAGCTGATATACTCCTGATCTATCCGATACCAAAGTTTTGCCTTTATTGTTTTTAATAAATGCACTTACACTATTATTCGGACCATTACTATTTCTGTGAGCTAAGTTTACGCAGTCTTTCTTAAAAAAATATTATTAGTTGGTTCAGCCAAAAATGACAATGTCTCATAACTGACGTTATCGCATCTTGAATTTGGGTAGATATGGTCCATGGCTTGCTTTTGTAGTTTTTGTTTGATTTGTTTGATCAAACTCAGCTCTCTCTGGAAATTATTCAATAGTCTATGAATAATATTATTGAATGCAGCAACTTTATGCTGGTAAGAGTGCGTAGAGGAATTATGTATGATAATGTCCGTGTAAGATGGTTTGTGGAAAATTGCAAATTCATGTTCATTGTTATTTTTTGTAATGGTTGAGCCAAGGTAATTTAATGAATTATTTACCTTCCTCTCAGTGGTAAATTTTATTGACGGGTGGATGGAATTGACATATTCAACGAATTTGCCTACTTTCTTTTCTGTAATGATTTCATTATTTACTAGTGATAAATGGATATCGCATTGCTTGAAGAAATACATGCATAATGAATATTTAATACAACAGTCCTGAACAAACTGTAACGTCTATTTGATAAAAAAAATTGATGAGCTTAAGTGAAGTATCATATTTATTCTAATACTTGCTACTTTCTACACACATTCACATCAAATCGATATACCAAATTTGGAACATCCATTCGAACTAAAAATGAAAACACAGGAAAATAATATTTCATTTCAGTTAGGAATTGGAAAACAGTGAATTACTTAAAATTAAGTAGATTCTATGATATTTATTTGTAATCGTCACATACCTATATATTCTTTAATTATTCTCTAAGTATACCAAAATATTGGCAAGCCAATTAACAAAATAGCATTAGGACCATTGCAAAGATCGTAACGGTTCTCAAAGAGTTTCGCGCTAAAATAGTTAACGCGTGTCAAACAATTGCAGATTTCGTAGGAATACTGAAACTTTAATGAAATGAATAAAAACACTTTTGTCTAATTACCTATATTTGATTTTATTTATATGACCGTTTTCGGGTTTGACCCCATTACCAAGTACTACCTTACCTATAAATTTCGTCGCCGCTGATATATACCATTATTTTTTGAAGAGAAATTTTAATGATCATAATATCCTTCATTTCATAAATTTATTATCGTATGAAAAGTGCAATTTTCTATACTTCACTGAATTTGACTTCGATACTAAATTTTCCCATTTTCATGATGTTTTTCTTCAAGCTTTTGATATATCCTTTCCTAAACAGTTTCAAAAAATTAAACAAAATCAAAATTCAAGTAGACACAAACCATGGATTACTAAGGATATCGTTGAAGAAGGTATATTACTCAGAGATATTTATAATAGATGAAACTGAACTCGTGGAAATAATTAAATTCGCATGTTCGAAAAATTCCAGTGGGATTGATGAATTGCCAGGCAATGTTTTAATGAAGGCTGCTTTGAAAATAATGAAACCTCTGATTTATCTAATCAATTTATCTTTCTCTGAAGGTATTTTTCCTTCCCGACTTAAGCAAGCAATGGTCGTCCCAGTCTATAAAAAAAGCGATAAGCATGTAATGTCGAACTACAGAGGTATTGCTTTACTATCTCCATTTTCGAAAATATTTGAAGAATCATATCAAAACTTGTGTCCTTTTTAAATAAATACAATATCGTATCTGACAACCAATATGGGTTTCAAGTGGGTTTGTCAACCCAGGATGCCATCCTTTCTCTACATAATCATGTATTATCAAACTTCGACAACGATGAAAAATCACTTAGTGTTCTTTTCGACTTGACACGAGCGTTTGATATCAGTCATCATGGTCTTCTTCTTGATGAACTGTTTGGCATGGGCGTTCGTGGTCCAAGTCTGAAATGGATTGAAACCTATTCAACTGGTCGTACACAGGTTGTTAAAGTTAGGCTTCAGACTGGGTCATTTTTCTCTGAATTTCGAAACGTTGGTACAGGTGTGCCCCAAGGTAGTGTTTTGGGGCCTACACTATTTATTTTATTTGTTAATGACCTTTCAAAAATTAATCATCCACAGTGCTCTATACAATTTGCTGATGACACATATTTTACTGTCAGTGGTTCGGAATGTGAAACATTGTCAGTAAGAGCAAATGATGCTGTATTCAACATGCAAAATTATTGTTCTAAGAATGGCTTGATTCTAAATAATCTTAAAACCAACACCATTTTCTTTACAATTCAGGAAACTGATTGTAGTGTATTGGTTAGGTCTGAGATTAAAAATATTGAACAGGTAAACTATAAAAAAATTTTAGGAGTTTTTATTGATTCCCAACTCAATTGGAATAAATATGCATATATTTACTCTGCCCTCAATTACTGTATTATTTGTTTTGGCAACTGCAATAGAATCAGTGTCTTATTAATTTTCCAGAAAAAAAATATTAGAACAATTTGTTTTAAAATAAAACTCGATTCCTGTAAACCACTATTTGCAAAGTTGAATATATTAACTGTTACTTGCATGTATATTTTTAATTGCGTAATCTACGTTAAATCAAATTGCTCCAAGTTCTAGAACAGAGATGATACATGTCTTCTTTCGGGCTTCATCCTGAGAAAAAACTATAACATTTTAATTCCTAGTCATAAGTTAGCCAAGGTGACTAATGGACCTCATATCATGTCAAAAAAACTGTACAACAAGCTCCCAATATCCATTAAAAAATAATTAGTGTAAAGCTCTCTAAACAAAAAGTTCGGAAAGTATTATGTGAAAAGGTATTTTATTTGCTTGATGAATTTTTTCAGTCTGATTTGGAATTTTAAATTTTAATTTTTGTACCCCTTTTATGGTCTGAATGTTATGTAATATATCATATAATTATGTTGTTTTATGATTGTGACCTCATTGTAATTGTACTGAGTTATGTGACTTTTTCCATGCCGTCCCTAGGTCTACGGAAATAAAGATTTTTGATTTGATTTGAAGTATTGAAAAAATACTTAATAATGCGGGGTCACACCCAAAACTGGTCGTATACATAAAATCAACTAGTGGTACTTAGACAAAAGTGTTTTTATTCATTTCATTAAAGTGATCATGAATTACCACAAAATAAACAAGTAATCAATCGTACATAATACAGAAACTATATGAAACATAAATATTCAATAGTAACGGCATCTTTTTCTTTTCCTAATATATTTTTTCCGGTAAACTAACACATAGTTTACCTCTGAAAAACTGGATTTGCCAGGATTTTAAAAACACTTGATACCTTCACGATGAAATCCAATGATACACTGAAATGGATCGCGTTCCTGGTCAGCCCTTCGATGTGGCAGCATTGTAGGGCTGACCAAGATGCTCTTCATATAGCGATTTGTATAACTATGGGCTGACCAACAGCATGGGGCTGACAAAGGTTTAAAGGATATGTAAAATTTTTATTTTCAGAAAAAATCTACCCCTCTGATGGGCCTATTAATAAAATCATACCACTGAAGAGTATTCCGAAAAGTATATACCTAAATATATTCGGGAAGTGCTGGGTGGACCAACGCCCTGTTCATATACCGGGCTCACCAATATGCAATGAACAAATATATATATATATATATATATATATATATATATATATATATATATATATATATATATATATATATATATATATATATATAGAAACAGAAGTTAATATCAGACATGACACTCATGAAAGTGGCAAACCATAGACACGTGTTTCGGGCTTTTGGCCCATCATCAGTATGGTGCAGCCAAGTGTAAGGATGGGCAACACTTGGTTACCAAAAGATAGAAATATAGAAATACAAATGCACGGAGCCACCAACAGGAGCCAACCGCACATTTGTGGTTTCAGTTGATAGATCTCGTGTCACGCAGGTAGCTATAGCTGCCTCCGTGGTGATTTTGATAGTTTTCACCTCACCTCACCTCACCTCACCTCACCTCACCTCACCTCACCTCACCTCACCTCACCTCACCTCACCTCACCTCACCTCACCTCACCTCACCTCACATCACATCACATCACATCACATCATATTATATTATTTATATTGTATTATATTTTCAAAATATCTTGATGAAATACATCTACCAGGAGGTTTCAATTATTTCAAATCATCACAAGAGTATTTCACTCATGAATCAGGTTCCTGAAAAATGAATAAGAATATATCAACAGGGAATCTGTTCCCGAATGTGATAGAAGTGTCTGAAAGTTATTCCTTTGACTAATTTACACTGTGAAGAGTTATCTTTTTTGAAACTTATTGCTTTTTTCTAGTTTTTTTTTTGAATTCTCACATTTTTTATACATAAATTTGGAGAAGTAGAAAGCTAAATCCTGTCTTGTCTAAAAAATATATCTCCTAAAATATACCCCTTTCTGTTTAAAAACGGATCTGTTTAAAATATGTTTTTCCGTTAACCAGCTGTCGCACCCCTACGAACGACAACCCTCAGACGTCGAAACTTGTGCGAGCTGAGGATTAACGAGGTTTTACTTTTTAACGTGTGATTCCTAACACGGGTTGGACGATAGCAAGTGAAAATTGATCGTTCAGACCGGGACTTGAACCACCGATCAACACGGCAGTCAATTCGAGTGAGTGAACAAAACACCCACGTTGAACCGCCTGGCTAAACTAAAAAGTACACCCAGGAGAGTTAATAATAGGACTTCATGAACATTCATATTCGTTATAACTTTTTGAGGTGAAATTTTTAGTTTTTTCTGTGTCACACAAGAGCAGATACTCTGTTGATCCATATTCATTTATTTTTCATATTATGAAAGGTAAGAAACACAAAAAATCTCGAACTTTTTTCTATTGCCACCTTCTACAGTCTAAAAAATACGAAAATTATAATGGAGAACTTTATACCGATGTAGGAAGGGCAAACTTTTCAGTTTACACCGATAAGGCAGATTGTGACCTCCGAAACGATAAAATAAGTATTTTATCATTTCTTAGAAATTCTTTTGATAGGCAAAATCATTGGAATCGACAAGTTACTGATAGATAGAACATTTTTCTTTGTGAAAAATACATTGATTTCACTCAATAACTTCTCGGGGTAAACTAAAAATTTTACCCTTTCTACACCCGTATAAAGTTATTCATTATAGCTTTTATATTTTTTTAGATTGTGGAAGGCAAAATTACCCAAAAAAGGTCGATGAAAACTGATTTTTCTCCTCAAAAAATGACTTTCGTTCAATATACGAAAAATATCTAAGAAAATTGATTCCACCACAAGAAAAATCCCTTACCATTTGATACTTCTTTCACATAGCGAGACTGATTATAATCATTGTTATTGAATGAAGTTTCAGTTCTTATTATATCATCTGGTAAAAATTAATTTTCTCATTGGCACCCAACTTTTTTTTTTAAAATACGCCTCAGCGTGGTTGATTTCAACTTTCAAAAACGCGATGACTATCTCATTTAATCATCATTTTTTCAACATCTTTCCAGCACCAATTTCTATAACATTACAAAATGAAGCACTCAAATCATTCATAAAATAACGACTTCATGTCACGAATGAGTCAAATCTATTCATGTCATCGATGGGAGTACGTTATGACATTCATTCGCTCATGTGATTTTAATCCCAGCCATATGGATCTAGTTGAAATTGGAAGGGGCATATTTAAAGAAGACATTAGTTTCTGGCAAATAAAGGTTTCGGCTCTCCAATTTTTCACCTTCATACAAAAAAAAGAGGTTCCTTTAAAGGAAAAAAGAAAGCAATTGATTGCAAAATAAACTATTTACAAACATGTGTAGATCATGCAAAAAGTAACTTTCATACATGAACTGAAAAAAGCCTTCGCGAAACAACTTCTTGAAATAAAGAAACAGAAAGCCAAAATTTTTTTTCCCAGAGAGAAAGAAAGAGAGACAGTAATAATTAAATTACGAAAAAAAAACACCTTTTCATGTAATCTGGAAAGCAACAATACCACTCAAATTCGCAAAAACAGCGCAGCGTTCAAACTCATATCATGGGTTTTCGGTTAGAAGGAACAAAATTATGTTGAGTAAAAATCTATGTGGACTGTATTTCCTGAGACTAGAATTTGAAGATATCCTTTTGCGTGATTTTAGTAGATGGAGAGAGCAAACTTTTTTAATTGAACTGAACTGTGCTTACCTTGGGAATTTCAGCGACTCGTTTTGAACCATGTAGGTTTCCAGAGCAACACCAACCTTTCCCTCACTTGGGCAACTTGTTCAGCATTTTAACCGATTTTTACAGAATATCATACAAGACGAGGGCGCGATATAGTCATAAAATGCGATAAATCGGCATGACTTTGAGATTTGAGAGTAGAAAGGACATCATCACACCGAAGAGTCACAGAACAACAATCATAACATAGAGGTCTACGTACAATCTACGGAGAAAACTTTGATATGCCATCTGCTTTTCCTCATCTTTTTGGACGATATTCGTTTCAGCCGGAGCTGAGAACCCTACTTGCTCAAATGGTCGACAAAAACTACTTCAGGCTTATAAGCTTGTATTGGTGTGAGAAATGAATAATTTCGAAAACTCCCCACTTTTCATTCCCCATAGTAGGGCAGCACCGATGTTTCGTTGATAACGTAAAAAAGTGGAGCACTCTTACGGCCGTGTTAGATATAGGCTGACCCCGCATAAGCTGAATATGCCGACAACAATTTCATAATGATCTCAGGCGCTTCTTGGCAAGCCATGTACCTGGTGTCAGGAACATTGATATCCATCACACGACTCTGGTAAACTAAGGTGTTCAAGACACTATCCTGGCAGGCCATGATGATCCTCTCAGTGTCTGACCCTAGCCTACGCGACCTAAGGAATGTAAAGGTCAGATGCTCTGATAAGCCCAGCTCTTCCATATTAGAGAAGACATGCATTAGCTTATATTTGTGTATCCGCAGAACTGAAGTAATTTCTGCGACTTTTTACTGGACACTTTCTTAAATGGGTTTCAACTCGCTGATGAAGTTGTATTCACCTCGTTCAGTGTCAAAAACTACCAGGAGTTCTGGTAGATGCCTTCAGAAAAAAATGCTTCAGTTTCTGCAGAGGAGGCGATTTGAACTCCTGCTGACTCTACACGCTCCGTCCGGTATCATTTTACCATGTAGATACTCCAAACTCAAAAGTTTGCTGCCTGCCTGTTGTATAACCCTGGAACGGATGATTTGGAATGCAACCTCCTAAAGAGAAACATCATATTTCTGGTCATCACGTCGAGTTGATATAGCGCCTTCCAAGTTGACTCCTTCACTCCAAAGGGTAGAGTAATATAGGAACGTCAAGTATATTGTAGCAGCAACTTATTATTACTACTGTTTTTCTAACACAAGCACTTCCTCACCAGAGATGCAATGCTTTTATCGCTGCGCATTTGAAACAAGCGCTTTTCCTGATCATCAGAAATGCAATATTTCTCTCTGGCATTTCTGATGATTGGGATAGGTGCTTGTTTTGAATTTATTCTACGCTAGGGGTTTCAGTTTTAACCCAATAACTATCATAATTTTTTTATGCAAATGTTAGGTTTGTGTGTTTCACTGCAAAATAAACTTTGTGAATGCTTAATTTTTCAATATGCTCCTAATAGAATTGTTTGTAACCGTACACGGGTACATCTCGGTTCTTATAGAAATACACTTTTTTGAAACATTCAGTGATTTGAGTTACGTGTTTTGTTGACGTTTCAATGCATTAACTTGATTAGCAACTTTGATGATGAAAATTGCGATGAATAGGTAATGGAGGAACTTTTTCAGTGACAAAAAAAATAATTTTTGATGTGTTTCAAATTTTTTTTTATTATCACCTGAAAAGCAGCAACCTGTGCATCTGAAAATATTTTCAAATATGATGTTTCCGGAGCCGTGTAATATTTATATAGAACTCTTTGCATATGTATTGGCAAAATGATTTGTATTACGTTCTTCTTTAATATTTTTTTGTTTAGTTCAGAAGCTTAGTGCTTTTGTAATTATTTATTCAGTTATACATGGTTTATATTAAATTATATCATTCAGATGGTGATTACTTGTCATATTTTATGAAAAATATCATATGTACGGGTGTCCTAACTGGCCAACGCGGTGTCATAGTTTCACTAAAAATATTGTTTTTTCATTAATAACTCACCACTGTTTTCGCCGATTTCGATCAAACTACGTGTGTTTGTTATGAATAATAAGGAATATCTCTTCATGAAATTAGATTTGGAATTTCTATTCCAGTGGCATCTCAGAGGGTTACTTTATTGATGATTATAGTTAAAATCATTGTACGCCACTGTTTTCGCTATTTGATATCATTTAAAATGGCTCAGCTTTATCGAATCAGAGACGGTGTGGTTGAAATGGAAATTACACACCATTTGACCTCAAAAATGTGTTTTGATATTTGTCGTCATTTGAACAAACTTCGTTTGGATAGAAGATGAAAGACGTATCCAAACTGCCAGTTAATTTATGATTCATTCAGAGAACAGCATAGTTATTGATATGAAATGATTGAATTAGATACTTAAAATGAGAAACTTGACTTGCAATACACGTTCACAAATGACGGGGGGTGTTACGTAGACATTAGGATTATGCAAGTCATTTTCATCGATAACTGCTATCGCATGAATGGGAGATTTTAAGTATCTCCAAAAAACAGAGTTAAGTCTGTAGATCTAGGTGGCCATGATTGAGTTTCCCCACGATCTATCCACTGATGAGCAAAATCATTAGTAAGATATTCACGAGCGGTTACACAGGTGCGCCGTCGTGCATAAATTAATCTCATTTCAGTAATAATATTATTGGTTATTGATACCTTGCTGAGTTTGACAGATAATGAAATCGAAGGTAAATAATCTATATCCCTCATTTCAAAACATATTCAATTTTTACCCTGATACAAAAATGTTCGAAGATAAAAATCATAAACAAACACTTTTGAAGGAAAACATCACACAACTATACTGAAAATGAAAAACTTATTTCTTTCATTGTTTGGTCTAGGTTATTCTGTAAGTGAGAGACTTGCCGCGAATACAAAGTAGGAATCTTTTTCGGGAAGGTTTTGAGTACAGTACAGAATAACCTAGATGAAATAATTGGAGAATTTTTTTTATTGCAATACATTTGTATGAAAGGTTATCTGTGAACACGTGTTTTATTATTATTATTTGTTCAATTTTCATTCGTAATCTAATTTCACGAAGAAAAACTCCATGTTACGGTTGACAAACACCCCTAGGTTCATTGAAATCGGTGATTATTAAAACAACAATGTTTTTGATAAAACTTTGACACTCCTTCACTCGGAAACGAAGCAAGTTAGGACAGACATTATGAGAACTTTTTTACATATGATATTCATTTATTTCATTATATTTTTATTACACAAATAGGGATACAAACAGAATAAATCCAAAAAATATCCTCATTTTACATATGAAAAATAGTGAGTAAACAAAAGATGAATGCTAATTACATTACACTTTATTGTAATGAATATTAACGAAAAACTAAATAAACAGTATATGAAGAACCGATAACTGATTATAAATAAAAATAGATTGAGGTTACCTTTCTGAGGAAAGGTAACCTCAGTTTTTCAATATTATTGCAATGAGTATTGAAGGATCTGACAATTCTGCATGAAGGAGAGTTTTTTCCTGAATTGGTTTTTCTAACTGGGGTTGCAAAGAGATCATGCTTTCACAAGTCTCTGCAAGGAGTATTCAATGAACTTTTTGTTATCAACGTAGGACAATCGACACGTTTATTGTATAATTTGTACAGTATTAATATATCTGACATTTTTCTTCTATCTGTAAGAGACAACAAAGAATCCTTTTTGTAAACTGGACGGAAATTTCCATTGATTATAGAAATGTCAGTTTTACGCGCCAATTGTTTGACGAATTTATTTTGAACACTTTCAATTCTCTATTGGTAAATCGAATATTGTGGACTCCAAACGACAGATGCAAAGTTCAAACGAATATATACATAAGAGTAATATAGATAAAGAAGAGTTTTTGCATTTCTGAAATGTCTTGTATTTCTTATAATGAAACCAAATAAACGAATTAACATATTAACGGCCTACTCAATGTGGGATTTAAAAATCATTTTGTAATCCATTATCACTCCCAAATCACGTACTTCATTAACTGTTTTGATTGTGTGATTTCCTATTTGACATTGAAAATCAATGGAATTTCTATTTCTGGTGAAAGTTATTTTGTGACATTTATCGAAATTTAAGTATAGGCTACTATTGCCACAGATTTCTGCAAATGCTTCAAGATCACTTTGCAATATCTCACAGTGCTGGATTTCTTTGATGGTTCGATAAATCTTGAAGTCATCGGCATATAACAAAAAGTTGGAATGTTGAAATACTTCAACAATATTGTTAATATAAATTATAAGAAGTAATGGTCCCAAGTTACTCCCCTGTGGTACACCTGATGTAACCACAAAAGGTTCTGACTGGTAACCATTAACATCCACAACTTGATGCCTTCCTGTAGTGTGTGACGATATCCACACCAGAAGATGCTGATGATCTACCCCGATCTCCGCGAGTCTTTCAATGACTTACTTCATCGACAGTTTTGCTGAAATCCGTATAGATCACATCCACTAGCATCTGATTATCCATACTCTCTAACACATAATCTGTAAACTCGATTAAATTAGTATCGATGGATCTACAGGGGAAAAACCATGTTGTTGTACTATTATTATTTTATTTTGTGCATGATCTAAAATAATTCTATGCATAATTTTTTCAAACAATTTTCCGGGAATACATAGTTTGCTGATAGGTCTATAATTCTTAACATTACGCTTATCACCACCTTCGAGGAATGGCATGACGATAGAAGATTTCCACTCACTAGGAAATCTTCCTCTCTGTAGGGATAAATTATAGATGTGAAAAAGGGATGGTATCAAGTTCTCTTTACATTTTCTATAAATATCCCTGGTATGCCATCTGGACCTGGACACTTCCGTATGTTAATATCATTAATTGCTTCAGAAATTTGCTGGTCAGAAATGCTAACAGAGTAGTGAAGATTATCATTAAGCATTGGACGATCATTTGGAAGCGGGTGGTAAATATATACATTCTTGACAAGTAATCCCCACATGGAATCAAATACATCATTCAAGATACACTTTCTACATAGGTCAGATTTTTACTGAGCCAGATTTTTTCCGATGAAACCTTATATTTCATAAAAATCATAGAGAATGGGTATGTACCAAACTTTCGTATTGAAAATATACATTTTTCATTTCATACATCGGTACGTTTTCAATATAACTGAAATTTATATTCTGGAATGAAATAATTGAAATTATTTAATAACAATCCAAATTAGCAAATAAATTGATTAGTTTGGAATGCATTTTAGCATTGATATACATGAATTATGATATAGATTGAAATATTTCATTACAATAATCGATATTGTTTCTTTTCGTTCTGAAATGCCTTGAATTATTATATGAAAATTTTCATTGGTGATGTTGAATGAAATATGATTCGACCTATCAGTCCTAGCGAAATTCCACATGTGACTGGAAGGTAGAAAGTTGGTTAGTATTAGTATTAGGAACGATCCCTAATCTGAGACTATCGGTGTTTACTGCGAACGAATTTCTACTTCTCAATCTTGATACAAAAAATGTGGAAATATTTGAAAGAAAGGAGAGAAGCAATCAATTTCAAAAAAGGTAACTCTATACAAATATATGTAGATCATGCAAAGAAGCAAGTTTCTGAGAAGTAAAAAGCCAAAACCTTCCTTTCCCAAACATTCATATTTTCCAAAACTATACCCCTTTCGATTTAAATAAGATTCCTTTGGCTGGGATTTGATCAAATAAGCGAGTGGATGTCATTACGTACTTTCATCGATGACATGAGTAGATTGTGTTGAGTTATGAATATGAGAACATCATTCATTTTAGTTAGTTATTAATTTTATTTTATCTAGTTGTATATAGTTGCTATTGTATTAAAAAAAAAAGAAAAACAGTTTTTGTCAAAAGAAACATGTCATTTTGTTCAACTGAGGAAAGTTATCAATTCCAAAAGATTGAATCCATTCCGTGACATGAAGTCGTAATTTAATTGGTGAATTGGGTGTTTTTTTTATAATGTTATCTAAATTTAGTACTGAAGAGCGAAACATCGGATGTCTACCAGTGAGGATGACAGTGTTTCATGTAAGTGAAATTTCACCTCTTTCATTTACTATACTGTGTATCAATCCTGTGAATGATATCTGATTCAATTCCATAAGAAATATGTGGAATACAAACTGAATTTTATATAATGCAGTGTTCATATCAAAGTATTTGTTTCAAAAGTATTTTTCCTTCGTGTAATTCGATGTTAATATGAAAGAAGCTGTTTCAAAAGAGCAAAGTTACTTCTTTGCATGATCTAGGTACACATCTTTGTACAGTTGACTTTTTGAAATTGATTGCTTTCTTCCCTTCTTTCGAAGATTCTCAGTAGGGTGCTAATGCCGACTGAACGCCTCCCCCCACCCCTTTTAACCTTGAGACGTCACACGACCTTGAATGACGTCACCTAACCTTGAACGTCGTACACGTAGTATGAGCCTGAATGCGGTGTTTGACCTTGAGTGTGGGGTTTGACCTTGACGTTCGACACTTCGACTACCTCGAGCTTGCTCCATGGCATTGAATGTTGACCTTGAATGAAATCGTGACGTGTACAGAATATAACCTTGAACAGTGGGCGTTCGGCGTTGTCCCCTCCCTTGTTGGTAATTCCTATATAAGTTCAGAATATCGTATGACGTCACCTAACCTTGAACGTCGTACACATAGTATGAGATTGAATGCGGTGTTTTACCTTGAGTGTGGGGTTTGACCTTGACGTTCGACACTTCGACTACCTTGAGCTTGCTCTGTGGCATTGCATGTTGACCTTGAATGAAATCGTGACGTGCACAGAATATAACCTTGAACAGTGGGGTTCGGCGTTGCCCCCCTCCCTTGTTGGTAATTCCTATATAAGTTCAGAATATCATGCTTCCACATTCAGTTTAGACACTCTAAAATACCCAAATAGGTAAACAGAAGTACTTGTCGAATTCCAAAGTGAAGACAACGAGTATCAACCCATCCGAGAGGGCGTTTTCGTCAGTGAGGTGAATATATATTTTATTTTAATTAACCGTAATTTCACTATATTTATGAATATGGATAATTTGAAATTTGACATTGAAAAAATTAATTTTTCTATAATTCAACAAAGTGAAGCTTTAGAGCAGAAACCTATAAACGCTCTGGTTATTGATAAAGAATATAAAATTGAAAAAATGTCAATGTATTCCACACGATATGGTAAATCAATTCAAGTAGTTTTATTGGATGAGGAAAGTGATACTCCTTTCAAAGCATGGCTTCCAAAACGTGTCACAGAGCAATTACCAGAAGACTTCATTCGTGAAGTGAATTCATCCAAAGCCAAATTCACACTTACTTATATGGGTCAAAGTTCGCAGGATTATCCTGGTGCTAAAACCCGATCATTGATGAAATTCAATGTTTTAGATTGAACATTTTGAAATTATGATTTTTTTTTGTAAATAGTGAAAATATGGTAGATTAATATAAAATATGTATCAACTTGGTCACTTCATAGACATAGTCAGATTTCAAGTGAGTATTTTTTTTTATATTATTTGCAAACTAATGAATGCCATTTATGAATTTCCAGAACTCACCATTCTATAAATATGTGGATGCAATATTCAGCCCAAGAGTGGCCGGAAGCAGTGGATTTGGATTCCGCCATAAGAAAAATGGCTTGGGAGATGGCTGATCTGAGTTTTGATGCTCTACATTCATCAAATTATGATTTGAGTGTATGTTACGATGCTGAAGAGGTGCGAAAACTTTTGGAGCTTAGTGAGAAGTATGAACTCGGTGTGGCATTGTGTCATAAATATTCATATGGGAGTAGAAATTTGGATGAGTTCTGTGAGTTAATAATTGAAGCAGACTTGAAACATTTTCTTCAAGACATATGCACCTACCTACCGCAAAATATCATAGAGAAATATCAATTGGAACCACAGAGTCCCAACCCGCAACTGGAAGAAGCGATAAATGATGGTGTTGTAAATATTTGAAATCTGTTGTATATGTTTGTGAATAAAATAATGTTTCAATCCATATTTGTTTGTATCTAATTGTTTGGTGAATAAAAGATATAACATAATTATTGAGTGTTTTATTATTCATCAATATCGAATATTTCATAGCATATTACATGTCAATCTTATTACAATCCAGTTTGAACAGAGCCATTAAGAGCATTATATGATAGAACAGCATCGTGGAGGATGAGTGCATATACTTTGGTGTTTGCTGGAAACTTCACCTTGCGTGTTTCGAATTCTATTTTGATGTCGACAGTGGATGACTTCATAGCTTCGGGTTGATGGGAGCAGTCGATAATGAATAGTGGGTTGTTGCGAAAGCTACCAATATCCATCATCGGTTCACTCATAGTTTTATAATAGTAGCTACGTTGGAAGTTTTCATATGCATAGTAAGCTGATGAGTCTAACTTCTTGTCGAAATCCAGATTCCAACGCTCATATGGGTATACTTCAGAGTTCAGAGATAGTCGAATATTATTAATATTCACATGTGTGAATTTCGTTACATCTTTTGACATATTTTCGGATTGGTCGGTGTTTTGAAAGCCGATGATGATATATCGTGGTCTTTCGAGGCTGCTGGTTGTCTTCACCGCCCATATATCCGAGGATGTATCACGAAGTGTGGGTAATTCATAAAGGTCCCACATACGATAAGCCACCTTCACTTTAGCATTATTACCATTTTTATTTATGCGATTCAATAGTTTCAGTTTCTGTCGATCTTCCGGCACAATGTGCCTGATTCTCCATTCTATTTTATTGATTTCCAAATCTGCATCGACTTCCCCAATGAATGAATTTTTGAATGAGCGAGCTATAATCAAAATGAGCTCCTGCTTCACATTCATTATCCCCTTATTGTAATCTTCAGCAAAACCCATGAGATACTTCAAGGGTAATTTACCACTAAATACATTGCTAACGGGATCGAATATATCTTGTTTATTCACATCGAGTCCCCATCCTATCGGTAGTAGCGAATTTGCATGCGTTTTTCCGAATGATATCATCGTTTTCATTGTGGTAGTTATGCCGGGTTTTCGAACAACAACCACTTGCTCACCACCCATTTCATAGCGAATTTCGTCGAAGAGAAAGGCGAGAGCATTATTGGATAGGTAGCACCGCTTTGTGGCATCAGATGGTGTGAACTTCCCCTCGATATAAATGTAACTATCTGCAATATCGAGTATGAGATCTTGATAATTGATTGGAATTCGTATTTCATCTGAATTTTTGTAATATGGTGAACCATACGGCTTATATGTATGCTCATGAAGGCTGATGAGGGAATGGTCGAACATGGGCTCCTCGAACACTTCCAATTTATCACTTGTGGTGATTGTCGCCATGTTATTACTATTTTTTATATCGCACCTTCAAGCCAATAGATTTGAGAAAGTTCAGGCTACTAGCACTTATTCTATATCTTGACCGTTTGGCAGATATACGTGGAATGAATCGACTGCTGGATTTTCGCTTCTTTAAATGCACATGATCATAGCCTCCACCAAATACATTATGCTGACTCAACTGCTGCCGCTGCGGCAATCGCTGACTATTGAAGCACAACCCCATTTTTAGAAACGATAATCGCAGAATTTATAGTTCCATCAATGAATATCACCTGCTCAGCGTTAGGAAGTAACAAATACTGAGTAACAATTTGATCAACTTCAGCTTTATATTGACTTTTTTCAAAGATGATCATCGCTCACCATCGTTTTTGCTCGATCGTTTGAATGCTTATCGAGGGTTGTTTTTTCAAATCAGATTGCAGCGATTTGATATCCTTATCCATATGCTCATACTTTTTTACAAATTCTACTAATTTCAGTCCAAGCGTAATGAGATCTTCCCTCACTGATACGGAATATTTTTCTACTCCATCTAATTTCAAATTAATTTTGTCAATATCAGTATCTAATTCTCCTCTCATCTTTGAGATGTAAAAACCAACATATCCTCGATTAACACAATCCGTACTCTCTTCAGGCTCTTCTATATTTTTCAAACGTTTATTTTCCATATCAAAGTTTCCATCGGTTGTTAATTTGAAACCAACTCCAGGCTGCCCACGCAAAACAGTATTTGAAACTGCCTTACTTCTGCGACCAAACTTATCGATGCTTCCTTTACTCATTTTCTTTATGATACACTAATGACAGTCATCGATGTTCTGAATCAACGTATGAGAAACGATGATTGTTACTAATGACTGTCGTCGATGTTGTGAATAAATATATGAGAAATGATGATTATTATAGCTTTATCAATTCCAATTTGACTATTATTTTTTCACCATTGAAATTGATCAGATTACCATTATCATCCAATATGCGAAGAGTGATATTGTCGAGGTACTGACGACCACCAGGTCGGATTGGCATATAAATAATATTTTGTGGCTCCTTGGTGAGTTTGTAACCGGGCTCTACATCAATATCAAATTCAAAGATGCTATGGATTTCATCGCCATTCGAATATGCTCCAGCTGTGACATTACAATCCACACGAATAATCCTCACCTTATTGATATTCACGGGCAATGTTGATTCATGTATTTCACCACAATTGAAAACATTGTCATCGAACCCTAGAAGTTCAGCAATGCTGTTTTCATGTTTGAGATGAATGTAATATTTCGATCGCATTTCACATTTCAGAGTGTTGTTGTTTGCACGTAGGAGAAATACTTCGTCGATATTTTCTTCAATTCCATTTTCTAGTTGCACTTCTTTGGATTTCATGAATCTTTGAATCACCTTATTAATTTCATCAATTTCATATGCCCCAGGTGGAATTTTTATAATAGTGGGGGGTGAGATAATTGTCTTCGAATAGCCGATAACATTATTCTTAGCATCTACATTGAATATGGAATTGTAGGAGTAGAAACCATGTAATCCCAGACCATAATTACAATTGGTATCCAATTCGATGGGTGGGTAGAAGTTGGCACTCAACTCGCTAGAGTATCCCGACAATGAAAACGTGCGTGACATGACTGACGAATTTTCGATGATTCATGTCTTTTTATTGCTGACAGCAGAAATTGTGGACCAATCGTCGCTTTTTCGGTGGTCTATCCATATCATTATGTGTGACTACATTCACATCATTCACTTTACAATAACAACAAAAAATTTTTCTTGTAGGTGGACCATCATTCATATCGGAATTACTACTGCTACCGCTGGAATCATTGTAATGCTCTTGACAGTACTGATACTTCAAGACATCAATATCATTTTGTAGGTTTTGTGGTAACTTATCCCATACAGATGCAATTTCATGTGATGCACACCCAATCAACACCTCTTTCGGCATATCAGCGAGTTGTTCTTTACTCATTTTTTGTAAAGTGCGTACTCTGGAATATGCGATCAATGAATGACTCATCCTCTTGATACTCTCCCTATCCTGTACTGGTGTTAACTCCATGTCTTGTTCTGAAGAAACTTCAAACACAAATGGCCACACCATACTGTGTTGAATCGTTGTTCACGCTTATAGTTATATGTGATAGTATTGATAGGATTCGAACCCATATAAAAATAGTGAATCAGTTCTTTGGGAGGGGGTAAATCGCCAAAACTATCAAAATATTTTATCGAAGTTCCCCTTTTTCTATATGCTACCCAATGTGTCCCTTGACCATGTCGACTATCCAAATTTACTATGGCAGATTCATATCGGAGTGGTCCTGATTTTGGTAAATCGTCACGCATATATACCCCCCGAAAATATGGAATCGTCATTTTCTTAGCGTAATAGTTGAGGTCGATATTGGAGAGAGCTCTTTTAGGTAGCAAATTTATGAGTTTTTTGAATTTTGAGGTTTCAAATAGACTCCTAATCCTTTGCGGTAAGGCTTCAAGTAGATACCACTTCCTTGTTTACCTATAGCAATTGCCTCCATGTGTTTATTATGGCGATTTGTCTCACTCAACTGCTCCCTACTCGCTTTTGCTGCTTGAACTGCTTTCGTTATACCAGCAGTAGCACCGGCTAAACTACCTAGTGCTGATAAACCAGCAAAAATTGGAATGAGTGGTAGTATTCCACCAATTTTAGGAATCGGTATGATTCGCGGTGTGCGAATTTTCTTTTTCCCACCTGCAGCCCTCATATATTTGCGTGCTGCTTTGAGTGCAATTTCAGCTGCTCTTTTAGAATTTTTGACAACAAATTCACTTCCACCCGCTTTGTGTAGAACATCACGCACTTTCTGAACGATCCCAGAACCAAAAGCTATCACCTTAGAAGCTTTCAATATTTTTTTAACTTTTTTTTTCTTAATAGAACGCTTTTTCTTCGGAATGTGTGACTGCTTGGGAGATGAGTCACAACCCATACCAAATCGGCGTTTCCCTTTCATTATATTCGTAACTAGCCAAGCAGCTCCTTTTTCTCCAATAGTAGCGTCTTTTGCTTTGACACGATTCCAAGCACTTTCTGCAAGCTCCTTATCCGCTATGTGTCTAGCTGCAAGATTATCAGGGTTCTGTGAATATGCAATATCGTGTTTTTTGCATGCAAAATCCAGCTGATTGACACCCGAATCACCTCTCAACAATCTTTTCTGCAATTTGGTGCCCGGACCGCAATACTGATAGCCAGGTAAGTGTAATTCAAATGGTAAATTATTGATGAGGGAATTGATCAATCCTCTACCAGTTTTATTTGAATGCAATTCAGTAGATCTGCATCGACTCATAACCCCTATTTAAATAAAGGAATCGATGTGGAACCCTGCTTATATAGTCTCCAACTGTCATACAATGCGCATATTGAAGCAGAAGCAGCAATTTTCCATCGATAATTTCGATGAAAAAGTGGGTGGTGGATCGGGAAGCGGTGTCAAACAACGTCACGGATCTTTACTTCCACTTTCTATTCGCGGCCTGATTATTGGACCTTCTAACTGTGGCAAGACAAATGTTATGATTTCTTTGCTAACGCATCCTCTAGGATTACGATTCGCAAATGTTTATCTTTATTCAAAGTCTCTTTATCAACCTAAATACGAGTATTTACGTGAAGTATTATCTCCAATCGAAGGGTTGGGTTTTTACACTTTTGCCAATAATGCAGGTGAAATAGTAGAGCCTTCAGACGCCAAACCTGATTCGATATTCATTTTTGATGATGTTATGTGCGAGAAACAGGATGTTATACGATCATATTTCAGTATGGGTCGTCATAAAAATGTGGATTGTTTCTATTTAGCCCAAACATATTCACGAGTTCCGAAACAATTGATACGAGATAATGCAAATTTTATCGTAATGTTCAAACAAGATGATATGAATCTCAATCATATTTTTTCCGACCATGTATCACCAGATGTAACATATAAGCAATTTCAAGATATGTGTGCGAGATGTTGGGAAGATAAATATGGATTTTTAGTAATTGATAAGGATCGAGAAGTGGTAAATGGACGTTATCGAAAAGGATTCGACGCTTTCATATATCCTTGACGTTCTTGAAGAATTGAATCACTTGAGTGCTAGATAGTGGAGATAACACTTCATTATACAAATTCTTGGAGTGAATTATGGAGGGAAAAAATGATGATGAAATATGTTTAAAAAGAAAGTTAATTGAAGCAACGGATGCCGTTCGGAAGAAATTCAATTATATCAAAAGTAGTCGTCTAGGTGATCAATCAGCACTCGAGAGGATCTATGAGCCAATAATAACACCTTTGAAAGTAATATCTGCCAATACTGAAGGAGCATCTCAAATGAATCAAGTGATGCAGAAAACAAAGCCTGCTACACCATTAACAGCCAAAACTATAATTGAAAGTGAGTGGAAACCGAAATTTGAAGGGGCTTCCTCGAAGGATCTTCAAACCTCTCAATTGACAACTTTAGATTCACAATCACCTAATGTATTCGATGATGGTGATGAAGTACAAAAGCATATAAAAAAGTTACTATCAGGAAATCCCTCTTACGATACAGTCTTTGGAGTACACATGAACACTGAAACGGGAAATTTACAAATGGGAGTAGCTGATGTGGAATTTATCGATGAGAAAATTGTGTTTATGAAAAATGGTAAAACTATTGGCTCTTATCAGGGCACTCCAAAACTATATAACTTGATATTCATGAAAGTACCATCGAGAAATATCCCCTCTTCCGATATGACCACATATGGTGATATACTCAAATTAACAAAGGCTGCATTTAAATACAATGAGAGAAAACAAGGTCTTCTATCGAATAATTGGAAGAAATATAGAGAAATAATCCTACCATTATTATCCAATGGAAACCCTAGTAGAGAAGGTGCTGGCATGATCAAAATACCCACCCAGAAAAAATATATCAGAAATAAGCATACAGATTATGTTTATTGGAATGAACTCGAAGAATTGATTGATCGCCTTCGACTACTTTGGAGTTCACGACTGGCTGGACATACCGGACATGATAATGAAATATTAGCCATAATTGAGGAATTACGTGAAGAAGGATTAGTCTATTGATCGCAATATCATGAATATGATGTGTGAAACTGGCTCAGTCGATCACAAACGATCTAACTATGCATACCACAATTGATAAATTTGGTCGTAGAAGAGGTGGTGTTAGTAAACCAATAGTTGGAAGATCTGGTGTTGGATTCATTCTCACACCAAATGGTGATTATGATATTCAGAATAAGCGGTTTCAAAATGTTGGTGAACCTGTAGACAGTAAAGATTCTGTTACTAAAGGATATGTTGACGATCACATTAGAAAAGTCAATGAGACAACTCTGAAGTATTTCCAAGAATTCATTGCATCAACGCTACGTAACATCGGAAAACATATTGATTCAAAACATAATGAGGTGCAAATAATCATTGACAAAAATGCACTCATCACTTCTGCATTAGCTGATCAATTGAGTAATGTGGAAAAGCGAACTGACGTAATAGCTAAGTTGGTTGATACTTTTACTGAGCGAGTCATTGAAGTTTAATAGTCAATCGTTACACTTGCACCTGAACAGTAGAAAAGTGATTCCTCAATTTTATCATCTTGAAGAAGTCTTAGAGCAGTAATATGAGTAATGCAAAATGGCAGGTTGTGAAAGAAATACACAAGCCGGCGCGTCGAAATTTCCCCCGTCGGAAGACAATAATAAAGGGTTTTTCTGACTTGTGGCAGATGGATTTGATGGAAATGCAACCATATTCTAAAGAAAATGAGGGATGTAGGTACATCCTTATAGTTATCAACTGTTATTCAAAGTTTGTATGGTCAAGGCCGTTGAAGAATAAAACTGGTGATTCAGTTACTGCAGCTATGGCAAGCGTGTTGAAAGATGCTAAATATACTCCAAAAAATTTACAATCTGATCATGGTACTGAGTTCTATAATTCGAAATTCTCATCGTTAATGAAGAAACACAGCATCAATCATTACTCAACATTCAGCACAAAAAAAGCTGCAATTGCAGAACGAGTAATCAGAACATTGAAGAGTTGGCTTTATAAGGAGTTTTCACTTCAAGGTCATTACAAGTGGTTGAACATTCTTCCTAGAATTACTCGTCAGTATAACAACAAAGTTCATCGTACGATTGGTATGAAACCTGCAGATGTGAAACAGTCTACTAAATTGTCAATGTATGCCGAATCTAAGAGTCCACATGTGAAACGTAAAAAAAATACGTTTAAAATTGGGGATAGTGTTCGAATCAGCAAATATAAAAATGCATTCGATAAAGGTTATACAGCAAATTTTACGGCTGAAATATTCAAAGTTGTGAAAGTTAATAATACAGAACCTATAACTTATGCATTAGAAGATGTGAATGGGCAACCAATCAAAGGCTGTTTTTATGGGCTGGAGTTGAATAAAACGAAAGATCCCAATACGTATTTGGTGGAGCGAGTTTTAAAAAGAAAAGGACATCGCCTCTATGTAAAGTGGCTGGGGTTCTCTGAAGATCACAACTCATGGATCGATGAAAATTCTTTAGTGTAATGACATTATCATGATTGTACTCAATATTAGATAAAAAATAAAAAAATAGTGTATTAAAATTGTTTCATTTATTAAAAACTAAATAGAATAATAACCTTAGAAATGATGCAAGTAATATGTAAACTATTGGTTTTATTTTTCATAAATTCAACATATTGAAATCACTTCAAGATGTGTATGTTAGCATAGGATTTCCATGAATCCTCCGTCTCTCTATCCGCTCTTCATGGGTTAGACACCAGCACTCTCGAAAGTGGACATCTCTGTTGGGGTGAAATTGGCCGACATTCTCACACAATTGCCAATCATTTCTACAAGCACTGCATAAATTGTTCCAACAATCCACACTATATTCACCACATTGTAGACATCGCTGGACTAATATATCGCAAGTCGCTACACAATTTATGCATATATTCCTTGAAATGCCCATATTATTACACATAATCTCTTTCGAACATTCTCTGCACTGCTGGCGGTAGTCACTTACTTCTAGAGTTGAACCATTTATCCTCTTCCGAAGTGGGTCTGGATTCCTTGCCACAACACATCTACGACACAGGCCGGTACATGGGTTGATATATGTTTCAGGCCAATACCCATGGCAGTTGTAACACACTATATGTTTGCCAATTTTGATTGGAAAGCCGCGTATTGTCGGTTTTGTATCCCACTCTTTAGGGAAAGACATATTCACTGATAGATGTACAAATATTCAATCGATGAATTTAACTACACTCTCACGCTCCCATTTGCATATAAAACATAGTGAGGTACTGATTTTCGCTGATGACGTGAAAATATTCAAATTAATTTCTTCTACAAACGATATCTCACTTTTGCATTTGCTCATTAAAAAACTCAAGTACTGTATAGTTTTGAAAGCCCCGTTGAAACTAGATGAACTTTGCATCAAGTTTGACAACTTTTATTTTTCAAAATTTGTTTTTAACATCAAAGAGGCTCTTAAAATATTATTATATCACAAAAAAAGAAATTCGGTGACGAGTTTAGTTAAAATAAATGATTTAGTACAGGTGTGCTTAAATTTTGATAGGTAGAAAAAGCAGGAATGCGGAAAAATAGTGAAAATATAAAATACTTATTATGGGTTTGAAACTTAGTGTGTGGGTATAAAATTACAAAAGAAAACGTTTTTATCCTATGATATTTTTGGATATTTTGAAGAATAATGTCATTTTTCGATGTTTCTTTTTTTCAATGTCAATTTTGACAGGTTGAGGAAATCACGTGACCTATTTTGTAGACGCCATTTGACATCATTTCTTAAGCAAAATCTACTGCCAAAATCAAATTCCACATAAAACGATAAATAAAAAAGTTTCCCATTTGATGCGGACTTTATCGGTGACACTGTATATACTTCATACGATCCTGCGATAAAAGTTCATAAAAATTCATTAATTTGTTAATTATGATTTTTTATAACTATTGCAAAATGAAATATCTAAAAAATGGTTGATAAAAATTTATTTTTCAATGGATATTTAGCTATGTCTGTTTTCACATTAAACAATGGCAGTTACTAACATAGGATATGAATTTTTTAAGTAATTTTTTTATCAAATTGTTTCAAACAAATAGAGAAATTCAATATTTTTGAAAAAAAATATTTTGCTATTTTTTGTTTAGAGACAATTATGCTTTTGGTAAAAAAAAAGTTTCTCAATTCAAATTTTGATTGTTTGAAATCGATTTTTTATATTTCCATTGTTTAAATAATTAGTTACGAAATAATTTTGCTTTCCAAAATGATAATTTTCACTCTTAAAAAGTTTGGCAAAAAAAATTATTTATCAATTAATTGTTTATTGGTTCAACAATTTGTTATAAACAAATATTGACCAACGTTATATTTTTTTTAAAGCAGAAAAAAATTATAAAAACAGCTATATATAAAGAAGTGCCATTAAAAAAATTTTACAATCACCGTATCTTATGATATTAAAAAGTATTATAATGAATGAAAAAAAATTATGGCACTTTTTTATATATTGCTGTTTTTATAATTCTTTCCTGCTTCAGAAAAAAAATATAACGTTGATCAATACTTGTTCATAACAAATTGTTAAACTGATAAATAATTAAATAATAAATAAAAAACTTTTTTTGTTAAACTATTCAAAAGTGTAAATTATGATTTTTGATAGCAAAATTATTTCTCAAATAATTATTTACACAACCTTGCAATGGATCCACAGTTCCTTATCTGGTAGAAGCCATATGGTAATTCCTGTTCCTTCGGGTGTTCCTCAGGGTTCTCACTGTGGATCTTTGCTATTCAACCTATTTATTAATGATCTAGCTACAATTATAAAACATAGTGAGGTACTGATTTTCGCTGATGACGTGAAAATATTCAAATTAATTTCTTCTACAAACGATATCTCACTTTTGCAAGAAGATTTGTCACAATTTAATATATGGTGTGTTATGAATCAAATGAATTTGAATATATCCAAATGTTTCTGCCAAACATTTTCCAGAATTATTCACCCTGTTCTACATGACTACAGTATCAATAATATACCAATTAATAGGAAATCAGTGATAAAGGACTTAGGAATTATGTTCGATCGTGAATTGAACTTCAAATCTCATAATGAGTATATTATAGCTAGATCACTCAAGATGTTGGGCTTCATCAATAGATCATGTAAGGAATTCAGTTTGAACACTCTAAAGTTATTATATTGTTCATTAGTTAGAGCCAGTATCCAAACATTTAAAATACAGTTCCACTCCACAAATTATGGTTTTTTTCTCTCCTGTCACTCGAATGCTCAGAAATGGAAATATTTATCAACAGGTTGATATCTTTAGCAGCTCCACAAATACCATCAAAATTGAACTGAGTCGCATCATTTCCTGAAACATTTCCTTTTATATATATCAACATGATTGATAGAAACATCAGGCTTCGTAAGGTTAAAGATTCGTTTCCAGGATTATATCCCTTCTTAAGTCAGTGTTACAAATCAGCTTCCTATTTGGGTTTTGGTGAACATCTGATTCTGTCTGAGAGAGGTGTTCAACAAGGTGATCCCTTAGGACCTGCTCTTTTTTGTCTGACCATCAACGAACTTACTAGAAGCTTATCATCCGAATTTAATTGTTGGTATTTGGATGATGGCTCAATCGCTGGCGATGAAAATAGTGTTTCAAAGGATTTGGAAAAAATCATTGATTATTCAAAACATCTTGGACTTGAACTAAATTTTGAAAAATGCGAGTTGATTACTCTTTCAACTCCAAATAATATTTCCGAATCCATTTTGAAATTGGCTCCTGGCAAAAGAATTTTGGAAAAGTCTAAATAGAGTCTTCTGGGTGCTCCTCTCTCTAAAGATTCACTTTCAGAACATCTTCGAGAAAAACGGGAATCACTCAAATTGCTGGCCACCAGATTGAATGAACTTCCAAAACACGTTGCATTTTTTCTTTTGAAAAATTGTTTGGCGATTCCAAAACTTATGTACGCCCTCAGATGTTCCCCCACTTGGTCAAGTCAGTTAGAGCTTGACGAATTTGATAATTTACTCCGCCACACGACGGAATATGTTACAAACAATCATTTCAATAATGATTCATGGCTCCAAGCAACTCTTCCTGTAAATCTTGGCGGATTAGGGCTACGTTCAGCTTCTTCCTTAGCTTTACCAGCTTTTCTATCATCAGTCAATGGTGTTTCCGATCGATTCCATCCTTCCTTCTATATTTATCATTATCAAAGACGTTTTTTATTCTGAAGGTGAATCACTTTGGCATGCTGCAACTAATATTGCTCCTCCTACAGATAAAAAGAAAATACAAAGTGTATGGGACCGACCTCTCCTGAACATTATAACTGCATTGTCTGGCAAGAAATTGAAAAGGAAAAAATACCAAAATCTTGAAAACAACTATCTGTTTCATCCAGTAGCGGTTGAAACTTTTGGTGTTTATGGCCCGAAGTCTCTGTTATTCGTTCATGAACTCGGAAGGAGAATAGGCCAAGCAACGAAAGATCACCGTTCTACCTCTTTTTTGATAGGAAGAATTAGTATTGCTATTCAATGTGGCAATGCTGCTTCAGTACTTGGAACTATTCCTTCTTCACATAATTTTGATGAGATCATGCATTGCCCTAATTTCAGTACGGAACTGAAACCTCTTCGAAACAAGCCGAGATATGTGGATATTTATCAGTCTCCTATCAAGGTTAATTCACAAGTGATTGATCCACATTCTTCTTTTTCAGTGCGGTCAGTGGACTCAGGTCATTCTTGGCCCCAAAAAATGAGTTGCATTCCTCGTAGAATTGGTACCATTTCAGTGGAAGCGCTTCTTGAAGCAAGAGCCGAATCGATCCCTCTACGAAACCCTTTTTCTCTTGGAAGGATCGATCGCAGCTTGAGAAATGGTTCTTATGGAGATTCTGTGAAACGTGTTTTTCCTTACGAATCAGTAGAGAGTTGTCCTGAAAATCTAGAGAAGAAAATTGGATTGGATAATTTAGGAAACACTTGCTACATGAATAGCATTTTACAAGTGTTGTTCATGACGAAGAATTTCAAGAACGAAGTTTTAATGATGAACGAGAACGGGAATGTTTCCTGCTTATTCATCAAACTCAAACAACTGTTCATGCAGCTGCAGTTTCGTAAAAAGGTATCATTTTTCCCTCCAACCGATTTCCTGGAGTCTTTGAAGTCCACTAGATACTCGTTAGGACAACAAGAGGATTGTTCCGAATTCTTGAGGTTCTTGTTGAATACTCTTCGTGAGCAAAACAATAGCAAAATCAATACTCCTGACCGCTCTGGACTGAACGATTCCGTACAGCACATCTCGTCTTGTGTTTGTAAATCTTTTGCTGGAAAAATCCTCACTTGTTTACTCTGTGGTAAATGTTCAAGAAGTACTGAAAACTTATGTGAATTTGTGGAACTTCATCTAGCTTTTCCTAATACGACTAATTACCAGTCCGTGCAAAGCTTATTGTTAAATCATCTGAAAATGGAATTTTTAACAGGTGATGATCGACTGTATTTTCAAACATGCGCCAAACTAACTGACTGTTATAAGGAAACAAGTATAGCTGAAGCACCAGTCAATCTAATAATAACACTGATGATTTTCAAACAAGACTCAACCTCTAACGGAAGCAAGAAACTCTTTGGAAGGTTCGAAATAGATGAACATTTCAACCTAGCAGACCACTGTTATAATATTCATGCAGTCATTGTTCACTGTGGTTCTGGGGTTGAATTTGGTCATTATTACGCCTTGGTCAAAGAAGAAACGGACTGGTTTAAGTTTGACGATAGTCGTGTCACGAAGTGTTCTAGCGATGCATTGAATTTATTGGAGCCTCTGGAGACACCCTACATTTTGTTTTATGAGAGAGAGGACATTGTTGGATCAAGATCTTCAGATGATGTGGTGCTGCAGGTTTTTCCGGGTTTTCCTGCAGCTGAAAAAGCAAATGCGCCACTGGAATCAATGAAGTCGCCCCGGAGCGCCAATTAATTTTTATTGTTGTATTTATTTTATTTTTATCGTTGTTTCAACACATTGTAATAATTTTATAAATATATATTGTTTTTTCATATTATTATTATTGTGATATGTATTTATTATCTTCAGTTCAGTTTCAGATTTTACAAACTTTTTTTTTTCATTTTTCTCCACGACAGAATTGTACTGTGATATTCATCACTATATTATTGTATTGCTTTTTTTTATATTATATCATGTATTTATTGGATTCATTATCTTTAATCCAGTTAAGATTTTACTAATTATTTTTTATGACAAATTGTAATTGGGACTACCCGTTAAATAAATAAATAAATGAAATATAAAATTTTAAACAATTAAAAATTGAAATTGAAGAAAAAAATTTTTAAATCATAATTATCTCTAGACAACAAAATATTGTTTGAAACAATTTAATAAAAAAATTACGTAAAAAATTCATATCCTATGTCAATAACTGCCATTGTTTGAAGTGAAAAGAGACATAGCTAAATATCAATTGAAAAAAAAATTATCAACAAGTTTCAGATATTTCATTTTGCAATAGTAACAAAAAATCATAATTAACAAATTAATAAATTTTTGTGATCTTTTATCGCAGGATCGTATGAAGTATATATATATCAAAATGACTCCACGAAGTTTAAAATGTTTAGGCCAATTATTAATACCTTTCATCCCATTATTTATGCCAACGGAAATTGAGAAAAAATTTGGTAGTTAACAATTGAATAAATTTTTGAAAAATGGTGATAAAACTTTTTTTTACGTGAGTCGATTCACTCAAGTGTTAAGAAAATAATAGATTTTTTTCAAATTTTTAAGATGACATTTTATGTTATAAAAAATATTTCTTTTGATAAACTGGCAAAATTATAAATAATGAAGTTAGAGTTTGGGAAGTCAAAACTTTTTCATCGGAAATTTCCTCCCCTTTAATGAGCTTTTTTCAAAATTGCTTAAATATCAATATTTTTTGAGTTATTAATGAAAAACTAAATACCATTTTTTTTATCTTATTTTGTTAATAACAATTGCAATTTTTTACCTGCAGAGGTGATTCCGAATCGAATATATTGAGGACCTTTATCACTATTTTTCATGTTTTTGAACTTGTTGATTAGTTTAAGGAAAAATATATTATTTTTATGTACGCTTAGGCCAATATTTTTATTGATCTATTTTTCATAGTTCGCTCGGACTCGTTGATTTTTATTAGGAAAAAACATATTCTGTACATAGTGGGCCGAATTGGACACTTTCGAAGGAAAACTAGATAGATGAAAACTGTGGCTCAAATTTTATGACTGAGTGGTAGGCAAGTAAGTAGTCTTAATTGAATAGTAATAATCATAATATTCACTATACAAAGTTGAAATTCTACAATGATTATTGAATAAATACTGTATCAAAACACAATACAATAAATGAATCCATGTATGAATACTGTATCAAAACACAATACAATAAATGAATCCATGTATGAATCTCTAAATATATATGACTCAAAGATGACTGACTGACTGACATAGTGATCTATCAACGCACAGCCCAAACCACTGGACGGATCGGGCTGAAATTTGACATGCAGGTAGATGTTATGACGTAGGCATCCACTAAGAAAGGAGTTTGATCAATTCTACCCCTAAGGGGATAAAATAAGGGATGATGGAGGATGTGAATGTATTAGTTTGAATCTATCAGTACGTAATGGAATGAATTAAGACGAACAAAATAATTCCATTCGCTCTGTCTAGATAGAATCTCTATACCAGGTTCACTGATATATTCGTCTGAAGAAAAATAATTTAAAAGGAGCGAGAATAGTACTTCTAATCCAGTTTGCCCATCATCATCATTACCGGAACACAATAATCAAAGAATTGAAAATTCCCCCCGCTCTTTTTTAGATCCAACACAACCTGTACCAGCCGCAGTGTGATGCTGCTCAATATCCAGTCCGTGAGAAACAAAACCGACGAACTTTTTCCACTCCTAGAGGATATGGCAGTGCCGGACATAGTTCTCCTCACAGAACATTGGTTAGAACCCGAGGAACCTCTTCATTTACCCAATTATAAAATATGTTCCAAATTCAGTCGTTCAGAAAATTCACATGGAGGAACACTGATCCTAGTTAGTGATAATCTAAGTTCGTGCTCTGTAAAAATTGACAAATATGATGAGTTTCTGGTAGAAGTGGAGTTTGAATTCTCAATTATTTACAGTTCTCACCTAAATCTGTATATACTTTGCATATACAGGTCTCCTAGAACCGAAGTAAATACCTTTATCAGCAGATTGGAAGTTCTTTCAGATCAGCTTCCCATTGAAGCATCTATAATTGTAGCTGGAGACTTTAATATCGATTTCAATGAAGTCACTTTGAATACAATTCTTCTTTCAAACCTATTTGATTGATTTGTTCTACGCATGCACGTACAGTCTCCAACGCGCATTTCGAATTCATCAGCTCTTAGCTCATCTTGATTTCTGGCGAGTTTTTAATATTAAATCCCTGTCGCTTTCATCTTGTATTTTTAGTTTGGATCTGAATGTTATTTTTGGAGCGCGGCCGAGATTTCTCTCGCCGCCTGGAGTGTCCTTTTTAGAGGACTTTTCTTTTTGTGAATAGCATTCACGTAGCCTCGAGGTTGCAGTCTCACCCTGAGGTCTTTGAGGTGTTTAGTTCATCTTAGCTGGAGGAGTGTTGACCGTCAACATATTTTGTAGAACGGGAAAGCTCGTCAGCAGGGCCTGCAGCTTGCCGAAGGCAAGCCTCGAAATACGACTCTCAATGGTTTTGCCTCCTGCATTGTGTATGTATGATGCGGGATGCTCTCTTTGACTAGCATTTTGGTCATTTTTCTAAAGTCGTCCGTACTAGCGGGTTGGACTTTCACTCCGTCGTTTGTGTTTACCGCTTTCGTGAACTTTATGTATTGTAATGGGTGGGGGTCTAATTGTTTTGGGGCTCGCTGCCTGTGATGTGGTTGGCATCGCAGCCGCTTCGTCCTGAATTTCGGTTTCCATCTCTTCAGATGGAGGGTTTTCTGCGGTTTCCTGAGGTTTTGCCTCATTGGGTATCTGTATTTCTTTGTTCTCAGGGTGGTAGGCTCTGAGTTTCTTGGACTTTCTTTGCGGGATTTCCGTTTTTCCTGTTTTGGACGCCGCATTTTGTGCCGGCGTTTTGGTCTTATTCGTTGATAGTTGTTGTTTTCTGGGAGACTCTGTCTCCGCAGGACGCTTTTTATTAAGAGTCGCCTCTTCTTCCAGGCTTTCTTCAGAAGAATAGCCTAGCATGTCGTCTAGTGATTCGTAAGCGCAGGCTCTTTTTTGTTCAAGTTCCTGCCTCTTTTTGCGCATCAATATATGCGTGGATACGAGTTCCTGTGGGGGGAGACTTCGTATCAATCTAATAATTTAGAAATCATGACCAGAACCATGTCTCTCTTCTCGCTACTAGCATTGACGACAAATGTGTCAATAATTTCGTCCATCTTTGCTGATGAATTCATCAGCTACAATTATTGACTATCTGTGCACCAATCTCAAATCAGTTAACTGCTCGGTTCGGAATACTGGCTTATCCGACCATGAATGTGTAGTAGCTACCGTTGTACCTGAGAAAAGTCTCATTAAATGCCCGCTACGTTGGGGTAGAATTTTCGGTAAACAGAATTATGATAGGTTCTCGCAGCTGTGCGGACTTACAGATTGGAGTACCATTATGCATGAGAACGATCCTCTATATAAATTTCATAAACTTGTGTCAGAACTCTTTAACTTAGCTTTTCCCATTAGAATATTAAAAAGCAGAAATAAAAAACCATGGATAACAAAAGGGATATCTAATTCAGCAAAAAATATGCGATCCATTCACAAAATCAAAAAACATGTGGCAAGAGACAATGCGGAGTTTTTCAGTTACTTCAATAAGTATAGAACTATTTATAGAACAGTTATAAAAGTAGCTAAGAATAACTATTACGCTGGCAGAATTTCTCTATCTAAAAATATCCAAAAGGAGTCTTGGAAGATTTTAAATCTCTTGAGAGGAAAACACAAGTCTGAAACAGTAAATACAAACCTAAAACCCAACGAATTGAACTCTTACTATTGCTCGCAGAAAATCTCGCGGCTAAAATTTCCCGTAAGTCTGATCCGCTCTCATATTTGGAGAGATTACCGCTCCAACCAACTTTCTTTTTTGTACCAACTGATTTTATCGAAGTAAAGGAAGTCATGAGTGAAAATAAAAAATAAATCCTCCCCGGGATGGGACGATATTTCAGTGAATATCCTTCTAAAATTACCTGATAGAGCTCTGAATGTACTAACTAAAACAATTAACTTGTCGTTGTCCCGTGGGACATTTCCGTCATGCCTCAAGTTGGCACCTATCATTCCCTTTCACAAGGGTGGTGATTTCGAGTCGCCTTCCAGCCACAGACCAATTTCTATACTACCTGTTCTGTCAAAAATTGTTGAGAAAATTATGAAGAGGAGAATGACAGCATTTCTCAAAAAATTTAATATTCTAAGTAACCGCCAATATGGATTTCAATGTTCTAAGGACGCCATTTTCACTTTCTTAGAATCTCTTTATATTAATTTAAATGAACGATAGACTGCGAGGGCGATATTCTGTGATTTATCAAAGGCATTCGACTGCGTAAATCATGGAATACTGCTCCACAAACTTGAAGTTTATGGGTTTCGAGGCACGGTACTGTTCTGGCTCAGGTCGTATTTATCGGAGCGTGGCCAAATTTAATGGTATTAAGTCTGGAAAGCAAGTAACTGAGAGTGGAGTTCCTCAAGGATCAGTCTTGGGCCCGACTCTATTTCTCATTTATATTAACGACCTCACCAACTTAGACATCAATGGTGAAATTACTATTTTTGCAGATGATACATCGATTCTATGGTACAACAAAAGCTCTTCAGAGCTTAACTACCACATAAGTATAGATATAGAGAAAGTTGAGAATTGGTGTGATTCCAATCTACTAGCTTTCAATACAAGCAAAACAAATATCATAACATTCAAGGGCAATTTGGATGATGTTTATTTGGACAAGGAACAAATCTCCAGTTCTACGGACAATAAATTTCTGGGACTTCTGATTGACAATAAATTGAAGTTTGTTAACCATATTACAAAACTATGCAATCGATTAGCTTCAGGTTGCTTTGCGGTTCGTGTCGTTGCTAATGAGCTGAATTTGGGTATAGCGAAGAACGTATACTACGCACTAATAGAATCTCATCTTCGTTATGGAATCTGCTTCTGGGGCGCTTGTGCTCAGTATTTATTTCAAAGAGTATTCTCTCTCCAAAGAAGGGCAATTAGATACCTATGTAGTTCTGATTACCGTGACTCTTGTCGTCCCTTGTTTATGCAACATGGAGTTCTGACATTGGTTTGTATCTACATTCTGGAAATGGCTTGCCTCATGCACAAGAAATACCAAGCTATAATTACTTCTGATCTCGCTTCCAGTTCCCTCCTCAACCTTAACTCGCAACTCTCTAATTTTTGAGGGCAAGAAAATTTTCAATCACCTTTCCCTAACCTTGTGAATTTATGTGTATTCATGATCTCCTTGCTAACTGTATATTTGTGATGTTATCATGGTGACTGTATGCTTTGTCATGTGAATTGTTATTCTTGGACAATAAAGTATATTTTGATTGATTGATTGACTTTGATTGATTGATTTAGTTCTAAATGGTGACAATAGATGGCACTAGTAGTAGTACAAAAATAATCGTGTGGGGCGAAATAACGATGGCTTTTAAAGGTGGTATTGAAGCCTCGAACATATTACTAAGGGATATAAGGGGTTATTCAAAATTAATGGGTGGCGTAAAAGTTTTGCTGGCTGGAGATTTTCGGCAGAATCTACCAGTGGTGCCAAAAGGAACCAGAGCTGACGAAGTAAAGTCGTGCATTAAGAAATCTAATTTGTGGCCCCAGGTTAACATTCTTAAGCTCTCTAAAAATATGGGAGCACATTTGGGCGGGGATGAGTCTGCTGGTAGATTTTCAGATCTCCTTCTTGAAATCAGTAATGGTAATTTTCTATCGTTTGATTAAATGATAATCATCTCGGAAGAATTGTGCACAGTTGTTACTACGGTTCAAGAATTGCTGTCTGAAGTTTATCCAGAAATTATTCATATGCAAGACAAGCCTATTGAATGGTTATACAGTGTGTAACAACGAAAACTTAACAGAGCCGTTTTTGAATGAAAAAAGTAAGATTTTTAAAAAAATCTTGGGCACGTCGAATTCTAATCAAATAATCCAGTCATTTAAGCTTAAATTAGGTAAGAATCTCGGAATTCGAGATACCCAGCTGTAAGTCTGTAAATACTTGTATATTGACTCCCTAAAAGTTGTCTCAAAACCTACATATGGTAGGTGTGAGCAACTATTAAATTTCAAGGTCAAAGGTCACAAAAATCGGTTTTTTGCGCGTTTTTTGGAAATATCTCATTTCCTATGGGGTTTTTGCTATTTGTATTTATTATCAATATTGTAGAATACAAAATTCTCTACAAATTTTGTTTAAAAAAAATTTCTTATACGGTGAACCATTTTCGAGATAGAGGGCGGAGAACACGCGGTCACAGTATCACTTCAGGTCAACCGGTGTCTCCGGTCGAAAACGCGCCATATATAGTTGATGAACTATCGATAATAACTATTATATTGTATTTTATCATTTTCTTCATGCATTAAATCTATATCTATTCAATAATACTGATAACCGTTTACTAAAATAAAAAAATAATTAAGAGAAAAACTTAAATCATAATATAATCACATTCCCATTTACACTAATGACATTTTAAATAGAAAATAATTTAGTGCCTCTTTAAAATCTTACTTAATAAACCTGTGCAGCTTTCAAATATTCCACCAACAAGTGCAGCTGCTCATAAACATTTCAACCGTGTATATTATCAAGTTCAAACTTGGTTAGGACATGATTTGGAACCCCAGGTATGGGGTTGGGCAATGCGAAACGATTTTCTGAAGCCTATCATGACAATTTTACCACCTGCTCCAGAAGATTTGCTAAATACAATTTTCTGCAACTGCAAGAGTGGTTGTGGTTCGCGATGCGGATGCAGGAAAGCGGGCTTGCAATGCTCTTTAGCTTGTGGCCAATGTAATGGGCAAGCTTGTCTCAATGCTCTACCATATCAGAGCGACATTAACGAAGATGGAACCTTTGACCCCGAAATCATGGAAGAACTTGAGACAAATGTCGTTGAAGACAATAATGAAGACCAGTTTGAAATTTACCAGCAGCCAGAAGACGACGATGAAGAGGAAGAAGATGATTGAAATTATAAATTGTAGTTTTTGTACCCTTTATTCCATTTCTTTACTTTCAATAAAAATAAATGTATTCAATGATATTTTTTAATAAAAAGATTAATTCATAATTTATTTGTTTTTTTTTCATCATGTAAGAAGTTATAAATGTTAATTGGGTTAAAATTCAAATATAATTCCTATATTTTCATTAACAATTCTGCAATTACATGGGCAGGTAAGTGTTGTTAAATAAATTAATACTGAATAAAAAGTGGATAAGTTAGGAAAAAAATGATAAAATATAATATAATAGTTAATAAAAATTGACAAATATTTATAATCATCGATTTATCGATAGTTCATCAACTATATATGGCGCGTTCTCGACCGGAGGCACCGGTTGACCTGAAGTGATGCTGTGACCGCGTGCTCTCCGCCCTCTATCTCGAAAACGGTTCACCGTATAAAATATTCTTTCAAACAAAATTTGTAGAGAATTTTGTATTCTACAATATTGATAATGAATACAAATAGCAAAAAACTCATAGGAAATGAGATTTCCAAAAAAAAGCGCAAAAAACCGATTTTTTTTACCTTTGACCTTTAAATTTATTAGTTGCTTACACCCTACCATATGTAGGTTTTGAGACAACTTTTAGGGTGTCAATATACAAGTATTTACAGACTTACAGCTGGGTATCTCGAATTCCGAGGTGAACTTAATATAATGACTGGACTAAAAGGGGGACACCTTTCAGACTAATCAGATTTTTTGTAGTACGGACCCCCTCGGAGGGGTGCGTCCGACGACCCTTATTTAGATAAGGAAAGTAGGTCGAATGGCACCTTGTTTTGAAGGTCTTTCGAATACCTTTACAACTCTGTTGAAAGAAAGTTTTAGTAACGATTAGTTTTCCAGATAATTTGAAGTTAAAATTGTCATGTTGATAATAAAGTTGAGAGATTGCAAGCCACGTTAGTTCACGACGTTTCGATTGTTAGTATCTACAATCGTCTTCGGGTGATGTCTGGACTGATTCTTCCGAGAGATGGCTATTTATGGGTCGTTCGAATACTTTTACTTCTCCCCGCTTTCCATTTTTTCCGCTTCACTGGTTCAGTGGGAGATAACCGTTTGGCGGGAGTTGGCCATTTTTCGCTTGATGAAGGGTTTCCAAATGTTGCGTATTTCTACGCTAGCTTGGCTGAATACGTTGTTGGACAGCATGTATGCGGCTTCCTTGAATTTTCTCCTGAACCAATGTTCCTCTCTGTATATGATCTCAGCTTCGAGCCACTCAATGTTGTGTTGATGGATCCAAACATGGTCTGGTATTCCTGATTTGCTGGTTTCCCTCCGCTGTGTGTGTTTCCTAAGCTCGGCAATGCGAACATTCAATGGCCTCTTAGTTTCACCAATATAGGATTTTCCGCACTCACAGGATATCCGGTAAATGCAATTCTTGGAATCGCAGTCCGCGTTTGGCGGCCTGGTTTTCGTGAGGCTGCTACGGACAGTGTTACCGGATCTGAAGTAGGTTCTGATGTTGTACTTGGAACCAATTCTTCTTATCCTCTCCGATAATCCTCTGATGAAGGGAAGTGCAAGCACTGGTTGTGACGGCATCTCTTTCTTGCGCGGCTTCTGCTGTCTTTTAGCCAAAGTCTTCTCTACCATCGCTTTGGAGTAGCCATTTCGTTGAAGATCATTTTTGATGATGTCTAGTTCCTTCTCGAGAACTTCCTTCGTATTACAGAGCCCCAAAGCACGATCTAAGAGAGTCTTGATAATGCCTCTTTTAGTCACACGGGACAGTATCTGAACCATGAATCCAACCACCTTCAGCGACTAAAAGAGGAATCATCAAGACTCTATTAGACCGTGCTTTCGGGCTCTGTAATATGAAGGAAGGTCTCGGGAAGGAACTAGACATTATCAAAAATGATCTTCAATGAAATGGCTACCAAAGCGATGGTAGGAAAAACTTTGGCTAAAAGACAGCAGGAGCCTCGAAAGGAAGAAGAATTGGTTCAAAGTACAACATCAGAACCTGCTTCAGATCCGGTAACACTATCCGTAGCAGCCTCACGAAAACCAGGCCACCAAACGCAGACTGCGATTCCAAGAATTGCATTTACCGGATACCCTGTGATTGTGGAGAATCTTATATTGGTGAAACTTAAGAGGCCATTGAATGTTCGCATTCCGAGCACAAGAAACACATACATCGTGGGAAACCAGCAAATCAGGAATAGCAGACCATGTTTGGACCCATCAATACAACATCGAGTGGCCCCAAGTTGAGATCATACACAGAGAGGAACATTGGTTCAGGAGAAAATTCAAGGAAGCCGCATACATGCTGTCCAACAACGTATTCAGCCAAGCTAGCGTAGAGATACGCAACATATGGAAACCCATTATCAAGCGAAAAATTACCAACTCCCGCCAAACGGTCATCTCCCACTTTACATGTGAAGCGGAAAAATGGAAAGCGGGGATAAGTGAAAGTACTCGACCCGAGAATAGTCATCTCTTGGAGGAATCAGTCCAGTCATCACTCGAAGACGATTGTAGATACTAACAATCGAAACATCGTGAACAAACGTGGCTTTGAATCTCTTAAATTCTTATTTTCATTTTCAGTTTAATTTTTTTATTTTTTGTTCAATCGTCCTATTTCTACTTGCATTTCATTCCACCATTATTTCATTTCAGGCTATTTTTTACTTGATATAATTTTTATTTTCAGCCATTCATTTTTAGTTCTTCTTTTTCAGTTCTTTCAGGGATTTCAAATCACTTATATATTAGACAATGGAAGTCCGAACTAGTGAAATTCATCATGACACATTGTCAATCACCTTCAAACAAACACTTTCTTCAAGATCAATTTCGAGTAAGTTTTTTAAATGTTCACTTAAATTCTTCGCTCTTCACGTTTTTTATTCAATCCAAATATAACTTTATTTTTCTATTTTGATTTCTTTTTAAGTATTTCACTTCCTCCTTTAGTTCATTATATTCTTTTTCTTGGTAAAACCACTTTTTAGCTCCTCAATTGTCAGCTGGAGTCGAGTTTCGTTGGCTTCGATACAATTTTTAAGTTCCGTATGGTTTCTCAAGATTTCTTCGTATATTTTTTCAATTTTCTTTGCAACATCTGTCATTATTATCATTATCGTTAGGTTATTGTTTTCGAATTCCATCATCCTTTTATTTCATTGAATGAAATTTTTCGTCTCAGGTGGGATTGCAAGTTCTAAGACAGATTATAAATACCTCATAAAGTCATCTGTTCCAAGTAATGAACATGTGTGTTTACGACGTGTAGGTTTTAAGCCTCTTTCGACATTCAATAATGTTTTGCAGTTGTTTGCCAATGGCTACTTTCGACATTAATGCCAAATACATACTCATTGAACACTATAAAATAATGCGATTACAGTTGTTGAGGTCTAAATAACACCTGCTTTCAACATCGACATAAGCAACGGCATTTTTCTGATAGAAAATACCAATTTTTCAAACTCAGAGGAGACTATTTGAAAATATTTTAAAAACTACTCCTCACGATTTAATCTCCACAAACTTTATTTGAAAAATATAATCACAACATGTTTCGCTAGCACAGTAACTTTTTCAAGTGTATGAATACTTCAAATTATTCTTACATTAATAATTCACAACACAACAAAGTTTTTGTTTCGGGGTTGAAATTAGATGATTTTAATGTATTTCCACGTGTTAAAACCGAAAGTGACCATAAAAATTATATATTAGCTCTTGTTTTCAAAATATAGTATCATTATATAATATATATGTATATTGAGTTTTCAACAAATGAAATATTTCATCACCAACAGTTGGTACACATGTTTGTTTACATAACACCCCTCTCATCAGCTGTTCTTAAGTAGTAAACATAACCATGTGAGTTTGTCAATTGTACGCACGTGGTTGCTATTGAAATTATCGTGTGAAGTTGATTTTTAAATTAATTTAAGTGCTGATCTGAAATGCCTCGAAAGTGTGTGAATTCTGTCGATAGCTTTTGCTATATATGTGGTGAAATAACATTTAAGGCTCAGAGACGTAAAATGACACCTATCGTTAAGACAGCCTATGAACATTATTTTGGTGTGAAAGTTGGGGACAAAGATAAATCATGGGTACCTCATATATGTTGTAATTCTTGTTCCGTCATATTGCGAGAGTGGCTGAAAAATAAAAACCGGGCAATGGCTTTTGCAGTACCTATGGTTTGGCGTGAGCCTACCAATCATACAGACGACTGACTGTTATTTCTGCTTAACTCCTCCCATTAAGCAAGGTTTATCTATGAAGAAAAGAGGAACGGTTAAATACCCTAATCTCCCATCTGCTCTTAGGCCTGTACCACACTCAGACAATTTGCCAGTCCCTTCTCCACCCCAAAACTATGAAATTTTAGAGGAAGGTGATGAAGACTGTTTAGAAGGAGCAACCCATCCTTCTACATCCTATGACCCTGATTTTGAGGTAAGCGATAGGTCTAGTGATCCGCACAGAATTAGTCAAGCAGAGTTGAGTGACCTTATAAGAGATCTTCGCTTATCTAAGGAAAAGGCTGAGCTGTTAGGGTCAAGACTACAACAGTGGAATCTTCTAAAACATGATGTGAAAATATCTCAGTACAGACAGCGTCAAAAAGATTTGCTTCCTTTTTTTGAGAAAAAAGAAAACCTCGTAGTTTGTTCTGATGTTATTGTTTTGATGGACTGCTTGAATTTGGATCACACTCCATCTGAATGGAGACTGTTTATAGACTCTTCAAAACTAAGCTTAAAAGCTGTACTTCTGCATAATGGAAATCAGCTACCCTCTATTCCTATAGGTCATGCAGTTCACATGAAGGAAACGTATATAAATATGAAAATACTTCTCCAATCAATCAAATATGAACAACACAAGTGGCACATCTGTGGTGATCTGAAAGTCATTGCTATACTCCTAGGAATGCAATTAGGGTTCACCAAGTACTGTTGTTTTTTGTGTCTGTGGGACAGTCGGGATAGAAAATCTCACTATAAAAAAAAGAACTGGCCTACACGAGACCTAAACCCTAATGAGAAAAATGTAGTTTACGAGCCTCTTGTAGATCCCAAGGATGTTCTCCTTCCCCCATTACATATTAAGTTGGGACTAATGAAAAACTTTGTGAAGGCCATGGACCAGGAAGGACAAGCTTTTAAGTACTTGAGAGCAAAGTTTCCCAGGTTGAGTGATGCTAAAGTCAAGGAAGGCATCTTTATTGGGCCTCAAATCCGTGAAATCGTAAATGATCCTGCTTTTGACATGATTTTAACAGGAAATGAAAAAAGAGCCTGGGAAGCCTTTAAGGGGGTTGTACATGGGTTTTTAGGTAACAAGAGAGATGATAACTTCACAGCATTGGTTAAAGAGCTTCTTCAAGCTTACCACCAACTTGGATGCAACATGTCCTTAAAAATTCATTTTCTTCACTCTCATCTTAATTTCTTCCCACAAAACTGTGGAGCTGTGAGTGACGAACATGGAGAAAGATTCCATCAAGACATTGCCTTAATGGAACAGAGATATCAGGGCCGTTAGAATGAAGCAATGCCTGCAGACTACTGCTGGTCTGTGTGTAGGGATGCTCCAGAAGTGTTTTATAAAAGACAAGCTAAACGACAGCGATCTTACAATGAATCGGATGGACTTAATTGAAATTTGGTGGTACAAACTTCTTTTATTTGTCAAAACACTAAGAATAATGTTTTTTTTTTATTAATTTTGTACTTAAAATATTCTAAAAGAAACATAACAATTTTGTTTTATGTACTTTAACTTTTCACGTATAGTATAACTACTCTTTAAGATTAAGTACTGTGTATCTCAAAACCGGAGCTAATAAAAATTTTTCATTTTCATTTTCGTTTTTATCACCCCAAAATTAGTAGAAATTGACTAATTTAGTGTAGGAAATATTCAAAAAATATTTTATTGTTGTGTTGTGTACCGGTAACCATAATTGAGACTACTTTCAAAAAATTACCTGAACCTGTACCTAAGCCCAACCAGCAAAGTTGTTTTATAATTCCATGGTGTTGCAACAGTTTTATTTTATTAATATTTTATAATTACTTCCAAAATGCTAATTGATTGTATTAAATGATCGGTGAACACAATACAGTTGTAGGCAATAAAAGTGTTTTATAAATTTGTCATAGAAACGTTTATGAAATAACATTAAAAAACCATTATAAAATAGTCAGGAAATTATCACAGAAACGTTTTTACAACTAACTTATAGAACTTATTCTCCTATAAAAGTAAATTGTTATGTAGCAGTTTTATAACACTTTTCTACGAGATTTTTATGATAGTTATAAAAATATTTCAATCTTATTTTATAACTGTTTCCTGTAGCTTTAATGAAATTATTTTATTAGAATGCTTTCACACACGATTATTTTATTTTCATTACCATATTGTCACTTCAATGATAATTTGCCAACTATTTTATAGTATGGTATATTCACTACAATTCAAAAACACTAATATAACTGTTATAAGATCAAATTGCTTTTGCTAATATATATTTGCTGCCACCAAGAATAAAATGCAGCATTTAAGAACAACCAGCTGACATCGATTCCTAATCACAGCTTTGAAAAAATCTTCAAAATCTTAGTTGTGTTTAGTAAGAATATTTTTATTCAGTTATTCAAATGGGACGCCATCGATATCGTGGTGGAAATTAGTTCTTCAGCAATTTCTAAATATTTGATTTTTATTGAGTATAAGTACCCCATAAGTAAATTCAATATTTTCAAGGCATTGGGTTCAGTAACTCAATTATTATTCACAATTTGGAAGACTTTAAAATACAAAGGGTTTGCACTTTCAAGTTTCAGTTTTTAGTTATCTATTTAGAAAACCTGAAAATTGTGTTCTCTGAGTGAAGCAGTTTCGTGTTACAACCCTTTAAATGATGACAAATTCAGGTACAGCAAGGTATGCTTCACAGACAGTATTCAGAAGAAACTCCTCGAATAACTAATACCTACTGTCATATAGACGGTGTCCCATAAAATATACATAACTCTAGCTTTTCCATACTTTCTGTGACAACTTGTTTGAATGAAAATAACCCTGCTTGCTTTTTGGGTTGCATAGAATTGATAATTTTTCCTTGTTCTGTATCATACTTCTTCAGCATTCGTTCAGCAATTTGGTAGGTCGTCAAATGACTTCATTTTAGTTTATACATCATTGTAAACCAACTGGCTTCGGGCATAGAATTGTGGGTTCGTATTAGCTTATCAGCATCAATTTTTGGCCATGAGAGTTGGTTATTATTTACCCATGACGACGAAACTATGGTGAACATATATACCTAAAACTTAGATAAAATGAGTCAAATCCAGCTTCAAAAAGACTGAAAATATAGGCCTGAATTATCAAATATCTGGTCAATTATTGAAGCTAATTGAAAGATATATTCTGACATTAAAAACTTACCCGTCATTTCCTCTAAACGCATGATAAATTAAATATTAACAATATTTCATCGGCGTTCATATAGGTTATGTCTAACATTCACCATGTATTTAGCATTAGACAACAGATATTTATCATAAAAAAGGTAATATGTGATCAATACAAGTAATTTATATTATAAGAGTCACCAAAGTCTCGTTTATTAGCAAAGATGTTGCCAACTAACTTATAAACAGTCACAATAGCAGCAGAGCCACACCGGAGCAGAAAGGCAAACAAATATCAACAGGACCGTATTCTTAGTATTCTATGTAAAAAAACATCAAAATAACGAGGTGCTTAATAGTGTTTTAAAAAAATATTTCATATAGAAATGAGTTGGATTGGAGTTCAGTTTCAGCACCTAACCATACAAGGTGATTCACGAAATTTTATCCATTTGGGAGTATCTAGGTTTCCGATAATTTTGTGATTTGAGCGTATGCGTTCGCGTTCAAATTCGGTTGTATAGGTTCGCTACCCGCTTTCTATAATTAATTCGTGACAGTGTTCGTATCCATAGGTATTCGTTAGTGTAAATGCCTTTGATGTTGGGATGTTGACTGATTGACGTATGATTAATTTTTGTGGCGGGTTCGAATACTCTATTTGTAACAAATATTTATTTTATTTGTTTAGTAAAAGAAGAGGTAATGATTGGTTTGGGCTAGTTTGGTTTTGTTTAAGTTATTTCAGAAAATCCATCTATTAAAAGAAATACGGTCGGAAGTCTTAATAGTGGATCTAGAACGGTTTGGTGTTGGGAGAAAACTCCAGTAATATGAGGTAACACTCTTGCAAAATACTTCCATATTTTTGACACATCGTAGCTTACGGCCTGAAAAATATTGAAAACTCATTTTTATAAATTATAATTCTTTGATACATTTTGTCAGTAACTAATGACCAGTTTTTATTGTTACTGTATTCAATTCTAATTCATCTTTAATTTTAGACACTATGATATGCATATATTAGTGTATTGATTTATACTTTCAATTTGATAATAATTCCATTGTGTGGATACTGTAGTGGATTTTCTGTTTGTATTCCTAATATATGAATAAAAGTAAATGATAACTCAATGACGGCCATTTTGAGCATTTATTGGGTGATATATAATAGTTTTAGATTCAGTTCGAGGTGCTTCAAATTGACGAAGAAATGACTTTGTGTTCCATAAAAAAACTTTCTGAAAGCTTTTTGAGTCGCCCTGTATAAAAAAACACTTCAAACTATCCTACCTAACCTGGTGCTTCAATTTTTTCTTGCGAAAAACAGGAAAAGGTTATTATAATGGTTAAAACCCGTCGTTTAGCCTTTATAATCGATGAAAGAAACTTTTTAGCCAAAACATCAAAGACAGATAATATTTATCCAAACAATATGTGGAAAATCTTTTATTCATACAAGCACTTTTGTAGAAACCTATAGCTTTAAAAGTAGTCCTACTCTGCCGCAATACCATCACTCCCAGAACTAAGTGTTTCTTAACAGTTTTATAGGGGTAACATAGTAGCTGAAATATGTTGAAATGCTTGCTACAGATACCAATTTATTTTATAGAACGACGCCATTTTAAATGATAGCGATCCGGGATACTGAAATTAGATGAGTTAAAAATATGAAATACCGCACATATAGTGATATTTACAGCTAAAAAGTACTTAAATATCATAACATTATATTATTTAGAATGAAGTGAGTTAAGTTTGCGACCAGAAAATGTATACGTCGACAGAGTGAATTTTTGTATAATTAATAATTTTACCGAAAACATTTATAAATGAGTGGCGCGCTTAAATTTTGCTAATAATAGGCTATGTATTTGTCAAATGAATTTCATTTGCAGTAAAAATATCAATCTTCGAAACACAAACAATGTATTTAACAGTTTTATGAGTGAAGAAGTGAAATTTTAAAATGGCTTCAGCCTTTACATTTGTTAGTTTGTATTATATTTTATAACGCCTACTTGGAACTACTAAAAAACTCTTATAAAATTGTCTTCTGATTATTTTATAAGTATCGCTTAAATATGTTGCAAAAGTGCAGTAAGGGAAGTATTTACAAAACTACTTTTTGAGAGTGTTAGACAAATTTTATAGTAACTGTCAAAATGTTTATAAAACTGTTTTGTAGTGTTTGTAAGAGGCCTTACAAAATATTGGTAATGACTATAATGTTTTATCAAACGGTGCCAATTTCCTATTTATAGCAGTTTTATAAACACTTTGAAAACATTTCTGGGAGCAATGCAGTTTTATAATTTGTTTCTCCGAAACGTTTCCGCAATTATTATAAAATACGAAATTGCTAGTTGGGAGGTAGGCACCTGTTGAATTATAATTACCTAAAGCATATTCCTCACATCTACATCAATAATTGCGATTTTAAGAAAACAAGTTCAATAATGGTGATATACTCAAATACAGTTGGTCATTCTTTAGAATGTTTGAATTTTCAAGTTTATTTATTTCCATGGCTTCCAAATGATTCAGTTTAAAACCTTTATTTTCTATGTGCAAAATTTCGAACTCTTCGTTGAAGATATGATTTTCTTCTAGAAGATTATTTGAATATGTTGAATTTGTTTTCTTATTTTTATAGCTCGTATGATGTTCCTGGATTCGATTCCTGAATGTTCTGCTCGTTTGACCAATATATACCTTAAGGCACGTTCCACACTTTAATTTATATATTCCTGATTTGTCGAATTTGGATGTCTTGTCTTTATTATTTTTAACTAACTTACCCAACGTATTACTTGTTATGTTAGCCTCCGGTGTTTCATTTTAATGGTACCGATTCAGAGAAAGGGAATTTCTCCCTTTTTTACACAAGAGGGGGGCCCAGTTTTCTGTAACAATGTACCCGGCGTCATAGAAATGTTCAACATAACGTATGAGCCAGAGAAATGGAGGCTTTTCATCGATTCATCAAAGAGAAGTTTGAAAGCTGAACTTCTTAACAATGAGAACCAATAAGCTTCTGTGCCTGTTGGACACTCAGTCTATTTGAAAGAATGCTACGAAAATCTTGGATTTGTTCCTCATAAGCTCAGCTACTCTGACCATAAGTGGACCATTTGTGGAGACTTGGTTACAACAAAGTGGTTACACTAAGTTTACATGTTTTTTATGTGAATGGGATAGCCGTGACAGGAAACAACACTATGTCAAGCAGGTGTGGTCAATAAGACAGGGTCTTTTTCCTGGAGTTAAAAATGTTGATAAACAAAGTTTTGTGTATCCTAAAACAATCTTACTTCGACCACTCCATATCAAATTGGGGCTAATGAAACAGTTTTTGAAAGCATTAGACCAAAAAGGATATTTTTTCAAGTATCTTTCAGAATGGTTTTCTGGTCTATCCGATGCTAAATCAAGAGAAGGAGTCTTCGTTGGGCTTGACATAAGAAAACTTTTAAAAGATGAAAGCTTTGTCACTAAAATGGAAATGAAAGAAAAAAATGCCTGGAATTCATTCATACTTGTTATAACAGGCTTTCTTGGAAACAAGAAAGACTCAAACTACAAAGCTTTGGTTGCTGAATTGTTACAAAACTACAAAATGTTGGGCTGCAACATGAGTGTCAAAGTCCATTTCCTTCATATTCGTCATATTCAAAGTTACTATGGGAATAGCTACTTTTCCGAAAATCTAGGGGCTGCAAGTGAGGAACAAGGAGAACGGTTTCATCAAGACATAAAGAAAATGGAACGCAGATACCAAGGTCGGTGGAATGTTAACATGATGGCAGACTACTGTTGGATGTTAAAAAGGGAAAATTCACAAGAACACAGCCGAAAAGGTACCAAAAGAAGCTTTGACGAAAAAAAACGTTTTTACAAAGACTTATAATCACTTTGCAAACAACTGCTGCAGCATTGTTTTTTTTCTTTTACTTCATGTTAAAATAATAAAAATAAATCCACAATTCCTCGTTTTTTTGTACTTTTTCAATTATTTCATCCTTATTATCCTTACGTGATAGATAAAATCAAATGTCATTTTCGAATTCAGCGCAAAAAACTACATAAAGATCAGTTAACGAAATGAAAACAATTTTTTTTTAAAGTTTTTTTTGCAGACCTGTGTAATCCGTATCACATCGCGTCTTGCGTTCATAAGGTTTATTTTTGACTATTTTACGTACAGCTGAGAAAGGAATTTCGGTCAAACCTGATGTTGCGTGTAATAATTTGTTTCCCTCGAAACCAAACTTAAGTTGTAGATTCTTATATACGTTGAAATATACTCTCTGTGTTTCAGTATTCAAATGCATCCGAATCTTATTCACTGGTATCTCTTTTTCGCATTGTGCACCATCGCTATTGGAATCACTACGCTGGAAAAAGTGTGCGTTGTTATCACACTCGCTATCACTATTAGTACTTGTCCAAGGACGCTACATTTTGAATAAATAACAAAAATTTTGAGTTATTATAACTGCACCAATATTAAATTTCAACACTCAAATCACGATCAGTTCTTGAACTGAGCACGATTACTATAACCATCCCCACATTCCCCGATTTCTATTTTTTCTTTCGTCATATTCAATGTTTTTAAGGAAATAGCTGTTTCGAGAAGGCATTTTCTTTCAGTTTCTCTCTGGAAGTTACTTCTTTCCATCATCTAAACATGTTTATTTTGAAATTAATTGCTTTCTTCCTTCCTTTGAAAAATTCCCACTATTTTTGTAAAAAGATCGTTTCTTAAAATATACTTCTTTCAATTCCACTAAAGACTATTTGTACTTGAAATTGTAATCTGATTATGTAGATGAATTTATTATTATACTTATCATATTATCACTACTTTATTAATGCAGCAGGTAAAATAATCCCTTTATTCATTTCCATATCGTTTACCTGCCTGAGGCGATCAATTTTGGCCTACGAATTGATATAAGTATTTGTGTCAGTAAACTAAGATTGACATGAAATATCCCCAATCTTTTGGGCGGCTGCGTATTCTGTTACATACAGATATCAAATTGCAGATTGAAGTCGTTCGACAGTTTTATGTTTGGGTGGTTTTCATTATTTCATTCATCTGACGTGAAATAACTGATCGATATACAATTTCGCGAACACACATCTATTTTAAGTTCTGTGGAAGCAGTAAACAGTTTTCATCATAAGTATCAATTATTGATTTTGATGCATCTGAAAAAGTAACGAAAATTCCTTTTTGGGGAGAAAAATATTGAAATTACCGTTATGATATTTTTTATCTGTATCTAACAACTAGTAGGTATATACACTAGACCAGGGGTCTCCAAACTACGGCCCGCAGGCCAAATCCGGCCCGACAGTGTCATCAATCCGGCCCGCGACAGCCAATGATTTACTGTCATCAATCTGGCCCGCGACAGCCAATGATTACCTAATCGTTGTTACTAATGCTGTGATAAGTGGAAGAAGAAAACACAGAATGATAATTACTCGGTTTTATTTACTTGCAAGGTGAAACTTAACGACAGAAATGATGACAAAGAAAACTTGACTTGAGTATCAAAGTTCAAGCATATTGATAACTAACAAATAATTGAAATGAATCACAGTAAAACAAAAACACTAATGAGATTCATGTAATTGTGACTTTCCACCGACAATACTTTGTAGTTGTGGATCAATTTTACTTGTACCAATTATCAAAAGAGATTTAAGATGCTCATCGGTTGATTGAGATCTGTAAACATTCTTTGTGTACTTCATCTTGGAAAACGTTTTCTCACACAAGTAAGTAGTACCAAAAACAGAAAACAACCCACGAGCAAATTTATGCAAATTATCAAATTGTTCCAGTGGAAGACTCTTATAAATTTCCAACAAAGATGAATTTTGATATTTGTTCTTAAGCATATCACTGCACCGTAAATCAATAATTTCCATTTGGACTTCCGGAGCCAGGGTTTCAATGTCAGAATCAAAAGGATTTTGAAAAAGCTTAATTTCATTCGCAATGGCATCAAAATCTGAAAAACGAGTATCAAAATTTATCTTCAAAGCACTCACAGTTTTGATTGCAAAATTGACGGGAATTCAGTCTCTGTAGTGTGGCTGAATATTTTACATGTTTCAAAATGTGTGAAACATTTTTTACGTAATTGCGATTGAAATAGTATTATTTTCTGCCTGAAGGATTTGATATTGGTGTATAAATCAGGGAGAAGCTGAATTTCTCCTTGCAATCTCAAATTCAGTTCGTTCATATGATTTGTCAAATCGACATAGAAGGCTAACTTGCACATCCATTCGTTTATTTTCTAAATCGGCAAAAGGGCGCTGCTTCTCATTTAAAAAAAATTCGATCTCTGCTCGAAGTTCAAAAAAGCGGTTGAGGACTTTTCCGCAACTGAGCCAGCGTACGGCAGTATGATATGGTAAATCATTTTTTCCAATATGTTGAATAAACTCGCGGAATTGTCGGTGATTCAGCCCAGTGGATCTGATGAAGTAAACAACTGATATGACTGGTTTTAGAACTTCAGACATATCCAAACATTTTCCGCACAAGGACTGTTGATGAATGATACAATGTAAGACTAATGGTTTTGAACCACCATCATTTTCTACAGCCTTTGACACAAGTGCAACCACTCCTTTATTTTTACCATACATATTTTTGCCTCCATCAGTTGTTATAGATTTCAAATTTCTCCATTGAAGGTTCTTTTTATTAATGGCATTTTCAACTTCCTTCAAAATATCGGCCCCAGTTGTCGTGCCGTGAATACTATCACTATCAAGAAGTTCTTCATACACTTTATAGCTTTTATCTACTCCGCGAATAAAAATCAACACCTGAGCTGTATCTGACACATCCGTTGACTCATCTAATGCTAGAGAAAACCACTCATGATGTCCATTTTTGTCAGACAGTTGAGATGATATATTTTCTGCGACGTCTTGCACCCTCCGAGCCACGGTGTTTGCTGACAAACTGACACTTTTAAATAAATTTACCTTTTCGGGGCATATTTCTTCGGCTACTGCAATCAAACATTCTTTTATCATTCCTCCATCGGTGAATGGTTTGCCACGTTTTCTGATTTCAAGAGCCACACGAAAGCTGGCGCGAGTTGCAGACTCTTGTTCAGTATTCGCTTTGGTGAACAAAGATTGTTGCGATTTGAATCCGCGTTTCAAAGCTTCAAATTTTTCCTTCCGCAAACTTTCTGTATACTTGAAGTAACTTTGAAGATGTTTCGATTCATAGTGTCGTTTAATGTTATAGTCTTTGAGAACAGCTATGGTTTCATTACAAATTAAACATAGCGCCTTATTACTGGACTCAATCACAAAATACTGAAAGTTCCATTTTTCTTGGAACATTCTGCATTCACTGTCGATTTTTCGCTTCTTTTCCATACTAACAAATCATACATAAAAACAATGAGTCAAATAAAAATACTTTTATTGACGGGTGTTACTTTATTTCACAATAGACAGTTTCGCTTCCTCCACCTTTCCTACGCAGACTAACTCGCAGTTGCGCCGCTAGCCTTTTAATATGCAATTATTACTGCCATCTCGAGATGATCGGAATACACTAGCTAGAACCAGAACTTTCTCGAACCAACGCGGTAATTCCAAATATTTAATTACGCCTAATGTCACCTAGCGGGTAGTTGAAAAAGATAGTACATAGTACCACTACTCGCCACTAGATATCGTTAAGTGTCACAATACACAATAATAATTGAAATGCAAAAAAGCGTAAGTTTGCTTAGGTCACGCACTTTGCGACTATCCTAGTCTAGAAATATAGTTAAGGGCAGAAACTGGCCCTTGGAACAAACTGAAAAAATCATTATGGCCCAAAGGCTTCAAAGTTTGGAGACCCCTGCACTAGACGAATGAATTCTCTCATTTTCAAACGCTTTATATCAGCTTCACCTGCATGTATGTATGTACGTATGTATGATTGTTCGTATGTATGTTTCTTTGTAAATCTCAAGCTTGGGATTGACAGAATTATCGGCATTTTGAATGAAACTTCAAATCAAAACATCAAGACTGAATTGTTTTTTGAAATTATTACTGCAAATTTTCTCTTCACTTCGAAAAAAATTTGATTTGATCGCATGTTTCCTCGTTGGTATCAAATGACTCCTCCACTATTGGTTATTCAGCATTAGAACATGACTGGCCTTGACAATGTGTACATGCCAGAAAACACAACAGTCGAACTTTTTTTCAACCACATTTAGCGCTCCACCCATTTTTACAGATGAAAAAATTGTGTTCAGCAGTTTTTCCGGCGCAGGTGAAAGTAAAGCCTGAATAGGATCTAATGCATTGTCGACCAACTTCCAACCCCAGTCTTTTGGGTCCATCTGATAACCAAGCCACACTTGAACTTGGTAATATACCCGGAAAAGATGTTGATGAGCAGCAACTAAGGTTGGAGGAAGACAAGCTAATTGCACCTGTTTTTTATTTTTAGTGTTTTTACGAAACAAGCATATCGATACTTATCTAAGCAGGTGGTTTTTTTCGGAGCTTTGTACATAGAAAGAAGAAACTGATTCCCGTTGGTTATAATTTCTTGTTGAGTCGAATAACTTTTTTTGAAAACTTCAGCACATTGAACTAAATTTTGTTTTTCAAACATTTTAAAGACTGTTGCTTTACCCCTTCTGTAAAATGCATACATCGTATCACACCCAGTTATTGCGTGTAAAAATAGTACATGATTTTGACTCTTTGGAAAAGACTTTGAGCTTTTCCTGGCTTCAGAAAGAAAATAGTTTTTTCAGGTGGAGTTCGAGCAGTAAGAAGTACGATTAAGTCTACATCTTCATCAACAACAACATTTTTATTTGTCGAATTAAATTGCTCTATAGCTGTTTCAAAAATCAGTACGTCGGCATCGTTATCAGTCTGTTTAACCAATATATTTTCGTCAATAAACTTATCCTTCAACATTGAAATGAACCGAATGAAATGAACAACTTTTACAACTTTTTGACTCGTCGTATCTCAGAAACGGTGGCTCTAAGAAAAAAAGTATTGAAACATTTTTTGTACAAAATTTGTACAATTTTTTTTGAGGTTATTTTATGATAGAACTCACCGTTTTCCTGAAAATCGCGAAAAAGCAATTTTTTTCCCTTTGTCCTCGAATAATTTTTTTTCCAAGCATCGCAATCATTCGGAATTTTAAAATCTCATTTTCAACTTTTTTTTGAACAATTACACGCATTTGCAGCTTGTTGTAAATTTATGTACCTTCACTCTTATATTTTAGTCTAATTTGACCGGACTACTAGACTCAACAGTTGTTGGAAAACACTGCACAGATTGCTTAGTCACTTTTAGCTAAGCATGTGTATGATCATCCACCCTACTCGTCAAATCTAGTGGAAAATCTTCTACAGAAATGCGTGGAGGAACTGAAGGAGAGTATATTGAAGGGGAAAGAAAAAAGTTACACCAAAAATCCTATTATATTTCAGTCAAACTTCGTTGAACGTTATCAATTAATCTTATTTGTGATCAAAGTGAACCAAATATCATCCTATCGTGAGCTCAAGGTTATATCATTACATGTATTATATATAATCAGTAATTTCATTTAGTCATACTGATAGTGAGTGTGTCCATAGTAGGTTGTGATAATGTCAGTGATACTGAGCGACGAGCAGAACAAACTTATCAACGCAATTGCTCTGCGGAATGGTTTCACTGGCGATTTCAAAGTGGAAACTAGCGCTGGATCTGCCAAGGGGGATAACTTTTTAGGGGTTATAACGAGGATTACCATCAAAAACGATCAGCGTAAACTCGAGTTGATTCTCAAAACAGCATCGACAAACGCGGCCTTGAGAAAAACGGTGTCTATCCACGGATTATTTTGCAGAGAAATAAACATCTACGAGATTTTCAGAGAATTTGAGAAGTTCCAAGATGAATACAATATCACAAATCGATTCACCGGCCATGCAAAACTGTACTGGTCTTCTAAAGATGAGGGAAGTGAATGTTTGGTTATGGAAAACATAGTTGAAAATGGTTTCAGACTCTGGGACAAAAAGATTCCGATGACTCCTGAACACATCGCCGCTGTTTTCGTGGAATACGCGAAATTCCATGCGGTGTCCATGGCAATGAGATACAAGAAACCCAGTTTCTTCGAAAATTTAACTAAAGACATCGTGAAAGATGTTTTCGAATCAGATTCAAATGATCCAACTGAGATACAGCCATTCGTAGATGTATTTATGGAGAACGGATCTAAAGCAGTCGAAGGGGACACGCAATTGCAGGAAGTTTTGAAGAAGATGGGGAAGTTATTATCGGAACAGTTTCTGGAAAAAGTTGACAGCTCCGAGTGGAATTTAGTCGTCAATCACGGTGATTGTTGGTGTAATAATCTGATGTTCAAATATGAGGTAATTTATTTCTTTTACAGTATCTTTACAACCGAAGAAAAATGTATACTTACGGAGGGTCTAGTAATAATAATAATAATATGCTCTGGGGGATATTGAATCCGTTGTGGGGAACGAGAAGTACCGAATTTATTGGAACTATTCGTTCCCCACCCTCAGGCTTATACAAGCTAATAAGCCTGATGTAGTCCTTCTCGACCACCAGACCAAAACGATATTTGTCGTGTAGTTTTCAGCTCCTGGCGAGACGAATATCGTCAGAAAAGAGGAGGAAAAACGGATAAAATATCGAGATTTGCTCTTCGAACTCCGCAGACTCTATCCACACCACTGAAATGTTGGGGTTTCCAGGTAGTTCAGTTGAAACCAGTCATTACCAAGAGTTTGGTTTTATTCGTATTGAAGTTGACATCTTACATCGAAGAGTACTTACACACTGATGAACTCGTCAGAATCGGGGTTATACAAAATGGGTTGCTCATCACTCATTATCTAATTGTTATACACACATCAGAAAAGTCTAGGGATATTTTTATAACATACTGAATATCATAAAAATAAATGCACGATGTCGTTTAATTTCGATTAAATTGGTACACTCGACCACCCTGTAGATTTCTATGGGTTGAACAAAGCCTGAAAAACGGTAACTTATCTTTTATCAAGTTTTTTACAAACTGTAGGTTTTCGGCAAAAATGAATAACTGAAAGTGTCGAGTTTGTATATTCTATGCAGTTCTTGCTCAGCAATTGAACTGGAAATATTGTGCTTCAACATGGAACGCCATCACTTACCATTGGCTGAGATGAATAGAGCTGTAGGGCTTCTTCAAGGTGGCATGCGACAAAATGATGTAGCTCTTCGTTTGGGGGTCTCCCAAAGTGTTATCAGTCGATTGTGGCGACGTTTCCGTGAAACTGGCAGCCCAGCCGAACAACATCCAGGGCGAGGACGCGCTACAACTGCAGTTCAAGACCGATGTTTGGTCTTAACCGCAAGAAGACAACCGACAATCACAGCACCTGAGTTGGTTAACGTGTTGCAGCAGACGCACCAGGTAACCATTGGTCGTGATACTGTCAGAAATCGACTGCATGAAGCAGATCTCCACAACAGAAGGCCACTTAGATGTCCACCTTTGTCGAGAGGCAATTGCGGTAGAAGATTAGAGTGGTGTCAAGAACATCAAAACTGGGATGCAAATGATTGGGCCACAGTTTTGTTTACAGACGAATCCAGATTTGGATTTCATCCAGATTCTCGTTGAGTAAGACTGTGGAGACGACCTGGAAATAATGAACGTTTGAGACACGTCCAGGAAGTCCACACATACAGAGGTGGTACAGTAATGCTATGGGGCGGAATCATGATCGACGGCAGAACCGATCTCGTTTTTCAAATCGCTCCCTCACAGCTCGACAGTACCTCGACACCATTCTTCTAACTATCGTCCGTCCGTTTGCTGGTGCTGTTGGTGAAAACTTCCACCTAATGCACGATAATGCTCGTCCACATGTCGCGCGTCTAGTGACTGACTGGCTCACCAACGAAGGAGTTGATGTATTGCCATGGCCAGCACAATCACCGGACCTGAATCCCATCGAGCATGTGTGGGACATGCTTCAACGGAGAATTACTCCGCATATGGGGAACATTCACACAACGTTTCAATTGAGAGAGCTTTTAATCGCTGAATGGGCAAATGTACCTCAACAAGACATTGACAATCTCATTTTGTCGATGCACGATAGATGTAGAGCCGTAATAAACCAGCGTGGAGGCAATACTTTGTACTGATTCCAATTTTTTTTGTATTATGATTTTTTTTGGGGTGCCAAAGAAGAGCCATATTTTTTTTTAGTTTTGCTTATATGCGCACTCAGTATTTTTGACAATTTAATAAATTTTGTTGTAAGTTACATTCGTAACTTACCCGTCAACTTTTTTTTCCCTAAAGCGATCTAAAAAAAAAATATTGCCATTTTTAAATATGTTTAAATATTCCCGTTGGGCCCATAATCAATATTCCAGGCGTCTTGCTTCGTCGCCTTCTTGAAGTGTGTGTAAAAAGTTTGGCTTGAAAGGTTTAATATTCTTCGCCTTGAGACATCTCCGAATAGTTTCTCGTGGATTATTCAAATCTAAAGTGGCATTCCTTATACTGGCATTAGGATTATTTCCAAAATATTCTAAAATGATTTGATCATTTCTGTTTCATCTTTGTTGCACCAGTTTCATTGAATATTTTATTTATTTTATTTACCGTACCGCAGCTAATACGAGGACGATCTGGATGTCTCTCATTAAATACTCTACAAACCTCTCTGGCACTCCTAACGTCATCTCCCGAAAGGCGTACAATTCTCTCTTACGCTCAATCTTGCAGCCATGACACAAAATAATTCGAAGAACTGTAAGGTGAATATTGTTGACAATATATGTAGCAGATTAAAAGCAGAGCCTCTGATTCCATAGTTGTACAACTTCGATAATAAAAGCTGATGATTAACACAGTCGAATGCCTTGCTGAGATCACAAAAGACCCCAGCAGGGCATTCTCCTGATTCCAAATATTCAATAACTTGGTTAAAGAACGAAACTGCAGCCGTATTCGTTGAATGATTAATTCTAAACCCATGCTGATTTTCACTTAAAATATTAAAACCATCCAAAAATTTCAACAACCGTTCAAGGAAAGAATATTGAAAGATATTTGAGAAGCTTGACGTTATTGTTATAGGACGATAGTTATCCATTTCGCTAGTTGAACCCTTTTTATGAATTGGGATGATTTTCCCTGTTTTGAGGGAGTTGGGAAATGTTCCCTTTAAAAATGACAAGTTCACTAAAAAAGTCAAAGGTTTGATGATGTTGCTCAAACATTTCTTTAGAAGGAAGAGCGGTATATCGTCATTTCCTGCAGAATGTTTGTTTTTGAGTTTACTCATTAAGAGTGCTTCCATACTAAAAGCAATAATGATTGAGAGTAGAAGTAAGCCCAGTTGACAGCAAATCGGGGGCGTGCTTATTAATTTTTGAGAGTGTTAAGAATGAAAGAAAAATTCTTAGTACAATTAGTTAAAATATTCATAAACATTTTTTATTTATTTCATTAAAACTTTGCAATATCGTAATTTACCTAATCGTTGTAGTCATTAGGTGGGCCTTATGAAAACGGAGTAATAATCGTGGTAATTATAGTAGGTACCAAATAAATTAATATTAATAAAAAACACAATATATATATATATATATATATATATATATATATATATATATATATATATATATATATATATATATATATAACTTTTTTTCACTATTGGGTTGCAGCAATTGATAAGTGAACTCTTTATAACTATTCTCAAGCTTTCGAGTAACTTAAACTCATCGTCAGGGGTACTAGAAATTCGTCACTGTTGCTACCGCTATCATCAAAGTGAATTATGATTGGTTCAATATTGTGTTCAATACGGTTGTCTACGTCCCACATTCTTTGCTCCTCTTTTAAAACATGCTACATGCATTTCTTCCAGTCTTCTGCAGAAACAGTTCGAATAGCTTCTTGTAGGTGATGTTGCACGTCCACTAATTTAAATGTTCTGTTTTTTCGTGCCATATATCTTTTTACTTGCGCCCAGATTAATTCTATTGGCTTTAATTCGCAGTGGTATGGTGGTAACCTTTAAACTGTAATTCCACGACTTAACGCCATTTCATCCACTGCGAATTTTTTATTTTTGTCTGTGTGTAATTTTTTTAGCTGAAGTAGTTCTGCCTTTAAACTATCTTTGTTATATTGGATGTTCTTATTAATGAACCATTCTTGAATTGCTGCTTTTTTCCATGATTGTTTCGGTAATGGTTCTAAATGTCGACTATGGTATGGGGCATTGTCTATGACGATGACAGACCCGGGTTCCACAAGTTGAATGATGCCTTCAAACCATTTTCAAACACCTCCGCATTCATCTCTTCATGATAGTCGCCTGTTTTCTTAGATTTAAATATTAATTCACCAATTGGTAAAAATCCACTGTCGCTTCCTATATAATAATAATAATAATAATAATAATAATAATACTTTATTCACGAATAAAAAAATGAATAAATAGTACACACAATTGCAAAGTAATTGAATAAAGTAAGGCAAACGATAAGTGATGCATCACTTGTTTCGTTAATAAATAGAGAATAACAAACGATTTTTTTCTGGAAAATAACAGGTATGTAAAATAATATAATAAAATAAAGTAGTAATAGTATATACATAACAATAATGGTATAAAACGATATATCCGTTTGTCACAATTAATTTAAAATTGACATGTAAACAATATAAAATATAAAATTGATGAATAATTGACATAAAACAAAAGACAACAGAGATTAAGTCTATATAGATACTAAGATATACATTTCAGTATTTTTTTTTTTTTTTTTTTTTTTTTTTTTTCTTTCCTATGTAACATAAATTGTACTTTCATGAGACATACAATATGAATCGTGACATGATTTCAAATTAAGTGTGGTTTATTAGTAGCTTTTTGTGGATTTCAATGTTTTTCTATTAATGAATTGATTTTACATCGATCGTTTTCCAGTATGAATTCTTTAAGTTTCTTTTTAAACTTCCATTTGCTAGGAATATTTATAATTGTTTCAGGTAGGCTGTTATAACATTTGATGGAAATGTATGAATATGCTCTTTGGCACAGTGATTTCGTTACAAGCGGGAGAGGGTGACTATTTTTATTACGGGTATTATAATTATGCTCAGGCAGTTCTACTCGATATTTATCATTGAAATGATACTTGAGATTCACACGAAAGTAGAATAGTTGGCGGATGTCCATTACTTGACAATCTTTGAATAATTGATTGGAGGAGTACCTGCCATTATTAGATGTAATCAATTTCAATATTCTTTTTTGAAGGATCTCTAACGGATTGATGTGGATCCGAAGTGCGCCACCCCATACTAACATGCCATATCGCACATGACTCTCTACAAGGCCATAATACAGGATTTTCAATTGCGTATATGGCAGGCATTTTTTGAGGATTTTAAATTTATATATGATGCACTGTAATTTTTTAACCACATAATTGATGTGGAGGTTCCATCTAAGATGTCCGTCAATAATCAACCCCAAGTATTTCATTTTATCAACAGATTGAATAGTCAGCATACCGTCACTAGTTTCTATTTCTAATTGTTGAAAAGTTGGCATGCCCGACTTTGTAGCACTAAAAGGTAGATAGTGGGTTTTCCCAAAATTCATGGTTAGTAGAAGGTGGTCGAAATGCTTTTTTATGAAAGCGAAATCTTTCTGTACTTTGAGTTTCAATTCTGCCCATGTTTCGCCCCTGTAGAAAATTGCTGTGTCGTCCGCATAACCTGTAAATTCCCCTTCGCATTTAAGTGAGAATATGCTATTGATGTATAGATTAAACAAAATAGGACCCAGGACTGTGCCCTGAGGAACACCATATTCAATCTCTTTTTGATTGCTCAGCACGTTAGCCACTCTAACGACCTGTGTTCTCTTGCTGAGATAGCTCTTGAATATTTTCAAACAGTTTCCTCTTATACCTAGATCCTCCAAAGTTTGTAGAAGTCGCGGATGACTGACTGTATCGAATGCTTTGGTTAAGTCGATAAACAAGCATATGCATGGTTTTCCTTCATCTAAGGCTTTATAAATTTTATTAGTCAGACTTAGAATGGCATCTTCGGTAGATGTGTTTTCTTTAAATCCAAATTGATTTGGAGAAAGGAGTTTGTATTTTTTTATGAAAGATGTTAACCTATTCTTAAGCAATTTTTCAAATATTTTTGATAAATGCGTGATAAGGGAAATTGGTCTGTAGTTATTTACCAAATTTTTATCGCCTTTTTTGAAAATAGGAACCACAATAGTGTTTTTGAATGCTTAACTATCAGAATGCTTAACTATCAGACGACTACCTTTTCCAGATGGCTGTTTTAACCCAACTGACAAATCTTCAATGAAGGCTTGTCGTGCACTTGTTATATTACCATCCTGACATACTTTTTTGATCATATGTCCTTGGTTAACCCATGTCTCTCTCGTCCATGAAGTACAATTTTTTTTGAGCTTCCGAAATTCGTCAATTTTCCTTAGATAGTTTCTTCTCCATGCTATTATTACTTGACGTTCAATGAGAATGCTTTTCCTGTCAACTTTTCCGTACGTAAATTTCATTTCGTGTACAAGTTTCCTAAAAGTTTCTTTACCCATTTTTGGGACCAATTCATGATCGCTAAGTGCCTCCAGAACTGTTTGTAGTGTGGGCAGCTCATTTCTGAAAAAGAAACTGTGAATAGTTCTGCGTATACTGGTTTTGGCTTCTTCATCAACTGTGATTTTTTTTCGTCCGCTACTAGTTTTTGGCGTTTGTACGTCTTCATGAATTTCTGCTTCTCTTAGTATTTTGTAAATCGATGATTTTGGTACACCGGTATAATCAGAGCACATATCAATTAATTTATCTTTTGTAATTGTGGAACTTAATGATGTAGAAATGCCCGGTTGGTTATTCGGAGGTACACACGTAGAATTACAGCACATATGCACAAAGTCATCTTTTGGTGGCTGATGATCTCTTTCAAGACAGTGAAATACTCGCAGTACAATTTGTTTTCTCTTACTGACCGAGACTCTGACCGTTTTACCTTTTTCGACGTGGAAGGCCCGACCATGTCTCCGATTTTTTGACTAGTTTGAGAACGGTGTAGAAATATAATTAAGTAACGCTTAAACACTTATTAGCACTATTATTTTCACCAATTGTTATCACAACACGTCGATTGCTGACTAACTTAACTGTAAAACGTACAATTCACGCTGTATAATTCACAAAATAATGATACGCTCATGGCTGCAAGTACATTAGTGAGGACTGCAACGATGAGATGGAAGTTACGGTAAAGTGACAAAGACAGATATATCGTTGCGTACAGCGTTGCCACTAGTTGTAATAAATATCTAACACTATACAGAAAATAATGAATTTTAACTGATCAGTAATCAGGAAATGTATAAGTATTACTCATTACAAGCTCATTACTGATTTTTGTCATAAATAATACCTTTTAATCGTACTAGTATTGTGTATTATCTATAATTTGCCACAACCTACAACTCTACTGCTTACTATATTTTGATTCTGCTATAAACTGGTAACGTAAAATTCAGATATGACAACGCGCTTTACCCTCAATCATTATTGGTTTTACTATAGTTCTATCTCAGCAAAAGGATTGAGGTATATTGTGAAGTTATTGAATTGAATTTCAGGAAGATCTGTGGTTTCTACTTGAGCTTGATCAATTTTGTTAATGACTTCTGCTGGAGCATTTATGAAATAATTGTTCAGCAAAGTTGATACTTCACTAGCACTTTCATACACAACACCATCTTCAACGATTTCTATATGATGGTTTTGAGCGACTTTACGTTTTCTCAATTCCGAGATAACCTTCCAGGCAGTTTTGTTTACATTAACTGAATTACTGATTATGTTTTGATAGTAAATTTTTTTAGAATTTTTTATTAATTGAGTATGCCTTTTTTAGCTATATTGTACATACTACGTAATTCAGGGTATTGAGATTGTAACTGATACAGGTCCTTCAATTGCATACTACATTGTTTAACGTAATCTGTAACCCATTTCTTGTGTCGATTCTTTTTAATGTAACATTTTTTCAACGGAAAGTGAGACTCAAAGTGAAAAAGGAAATTTTCATAAAAAAGTTAAAGGCATTGTTTATGTCTAACATGTCAAAAAGATCGGTCCAGTTTTCTTGAAAAAGCGCTCTATTGAAACCAAGAATCGTCTGGTCATTATAATTTCTCCTCATCTGAAAAGAGTAATTCTCTACAACTATCTGTTCGGGATAAACTGAATCATATCTGCTGAATTAACAATTGTATTGAATTGGGTATTATGTACTATTCAAAAATAAGTTTCCCGTGTACCAAATGAATAATGAAAATATGTATTTACAGACACCAGAAAACACCTCGAAAATCTCCAGAGTTTGCATCTTGGATTGGCAACTATCAAAAATCGGCTCACCTGCCGCTGACCTGACCTACTTTTTCTTCGCCCACGGTCCAAAGGAAGTTCTTTACGACTATCAAAAATACTTGAAATTATATTATGACACCGTCTGCCAGATTTTGAGAGAATTTTCCTGTGATCCTGAAGACATTTTTCCCTACAGTCTCTTAGAGAAGCACTGGAAACATGCAATCGTTTTCGGAGTGTACATGTCTACGACAGTGATGAAAATTATGTGCTGTGATTCTGATGAAGCACCCGATTTCGCGGTGGAATCGGAAGCTGGAAATAATATAATATCAGCTTTCTCATTCGAGTCTAGAAATCCTGATGGATATAATGAAAGATTCACAACTTTGATGAGGTTTCTGGTTGACACTGGTTTATTATCATAATACTTGGTTATATTATGATTAATTGGATAGATAATGAATTTCAACAGAATATACGTTAAAATGATCTGTATGATCAATGAATATCTGTATTGATCATGGTCACATTTCAAATGCGTGAATCAATTGAAAAAAATGTTTTGATAAAATGATGTGTTGTAACGATATTGCACAAAAATGTTTTTTCAACTTTTTGGAGAAATAAATTCCTGAATACTGTTAGGTTCTGGTGCTTTTTTTCACTGTCCCCATCCCCCTTTTATTTTTTGAACAGGTCAACTCAAGAAATTGAAATTTGGATTAGTGAAATTAATGCATGAATACTTTATTCAACGAAAGTAATTTTTTTGTGGGGGAAAATCAGTTTTCTATCGACCTTCTTTTGGGTATTTTGTTACCTTCCACAATCGGAAAAATATAAAAAGTATAATGGAGAACTTTTTAGTTTACCCCGATAAGTTACTGCGTAAAAATTAAAGTATTTTTCACAAAGAAAATCTTCTATTTATCAGTAACTTGCAATAGCAAATAAAGAGTCAATTGAAAATCAAACGAATATACAAACTCAACTCAACTCAACATCCACCTAAACCTTTCACAACTAACGTTATATCTTACATTCTAAGACTATCTGAAAAAATAAGACGAATTGGAAATAGATATGATGTTAGAACTACTTTCAAAACAAGAAATACACTGAGATCTATACTCACACATACAAAACCCAACAACACTGAAGAAAAAACAAAAAATTGTATTTATAAAATACATTGTTCTTGTGGTAAGAGTTACATTGGTGAAACCATGAGACCATTGAAAGTGCGTGAGAATGAACATCGAGATTACATAAAAAATAGACAATTGACAGGATCAAAATTATCAGAACACATTTTAAAATCAGACGGTGAACATCGAGTAGAATGGAATAGGACAAGAAAGATTACCAATGAGCCTCATTCTAAGAGACGTAAGCTAAAAGAATCAGCGTATATTTTCATGTCTGGAGAGAATTGCATTTTGAAAAGCTCCTCAGAAATAGACCGTACTTGGCTACCCATCTTGAAGAAAAATTTGGATAGTAGCGAAACGGCAACAGACTGATATCGGAGAGTACCTTGTATTACATCGAATATTTCAGTTGTCAATCAACAACCATGACATATTTTTTGGGAAAGAAAATTTTTGGCTTTCTACTACTCCATCTTGATACAAAAAAACAAGGATAAGGGAATCTTCCAAGGAAAGGAAGGAAGTAATCAATTTCAAAATGAGTAACTCTATACATGGATGTGTAGATCATGGAAAGAAGTAACTTTCAGACACAAACTGAAAGAAAGTCCTCCTGAAACAGCAACTTTCATATAAACATTGAAAGAAAAAAATCCTTTCGAAACAAATACTGAATTATACAGAAGATACTTTTTCCTACTCAGTTTGTATTTCAAACATTCGTTGTGGAACAAAAATATTATTATAATATACAGGGTGTCCCTGGACTTCCTCTTTTCCTCTCGGGAATGTATAGATGGGGTCAAAATATCACCAGTACTTCATATAACTTTTTTTCCTAAAATCCTTCGTTACCAAGTAACGGACCCTCGAAGTTACAAAATGAAAAATGTTTTTCTTTGATAACTTTTCAAGTGAATATTCAAAATCATCCAAATTTTGGTAATTGACTAAACAAATGAATTCCTTCGATGAGCTTTCATGCAGGAGTCAGTTGTTTTGCTACAAAGTCAGGAACGGCCTACCCCCGATGGTCCACACCCCAAAACTTTGAAATGATAGATATTTTTCAATATTTTTCAACAAATTAAGTTTACTTGGACAATTTTATGAATAAAAGTACTCGTGTGGAAAGTCGATCGGAGCAACGAGTCTTGATAAAAATGTAGTTTCACTCGACGACATCAAACCCGCTCGTCCACCATTATTTGAAATGAATAATTATCAAAGCAGAAATAATAATGATAACGTTAATTCAACAACATTTATCCTTAGATGTCTACCATTATTCGAAAATATTAGTTTTTAAGGAAAATGGAAATGATAGGTAAAATGTTCATAACGAATTTTTATAATGCAAACACGTTTAACTAACGAAACTCAAGAGCCTCAAGAGCAAACAGAAATGAAAAATCCGCTACAGAAACTGCTCGATATGACCACCTTCTCTCTCTATACATTTTCTTAGTCTGCGAAGACACACTCTCTGTACTTGAAATAGCATTCCAGGGTCGATTCGTATGGCTTCACAATGTAATGTTATTCTATTCAACAATGCATCTCTTGTGTGAATAGGTGTAGCGTAAACAAGGCTTTTTAGATGCCCCCACAGAAAGAAATCCAATGGATTTAAATCCGGAGACCGCGATGGCCATGAATATGGCCCACCTCTACCAATCCATCTATTGTGGAAAATATGGTTCAGATGGTCACGCACAATCAAACTAAAATGAGGAGGAGCGCCATCATGCATAAACCACATATCTCTTCGGGTTTGCAATGGAACATGTTCCAAAAGTCCATTCAAATCGTTCTGAATGAACTCCAAATAACGTTCTCCATTCAATCTGTCCTGTAGAACGAATGGTCCTATAAGATGGTTTCCTATGATACCAGCCCAAACATTCACGTTGAATTTCCGTTGGTGTTTGGTTTGCAATATCCCATGGGGATTTTCTTCGGCCCATATATGGAGATTATGAGAGTTGATAACTCCATCTCTACTGAAACCTGCTTCATCAGTGAATAAAACTCGAATAATAAAAGTCATATCCTCTCTTTGCCTATCCATGAACCAATTGGCATATTCCAGTCGTGCTGGAAAATCTTGAGGTGTCATGGCATGTACCTTCTGGATGTGAAATGGGTGGAGCAGTTGTTCCCTAATTATTCTATGAATAGTGGACTTGGATGTATGGAACTGTTCTGATAGATTTCTGATGCTCATTGAAGGATCATCAGCGACGGCTTCCAAAATATTTTCCTCCAATACAACGGTACGTACAGTCCTAGGAGCGCCCTCACCACCTCGTTTTGGCAAAACTGTACCTACAATAATATCGAAATAAAACAACGTGCTCAAATTAATTATCAATTATTACATACCTGTCTCCCTCAAGCTGCGATCGACACGCTCGAATGTTTCTCTTGACGGTACCGTTCGATTGGAAAAATGCTCGGAATACAGACGACGAGCTTCTGCAGCATTACAAAATGCTCGTCCATAAAATACATGCAAATCTGCATATTCATTGAATGTAAACTGTTCGGCCATATCAAAAAAATTCAAAATATCCTATAGAATATTGACAATACAATGATAGTCATATGACAACGCACCACTCAACAAAACAAAATCGCATTCCAGTTTCTCATTTTTTATCAAAACTTTCTAAAAGGTTTTTTTGTCAACATCTGTGAAAGAAATGGAACAAATTATTCCCTGGATAATTTTCACCTGATCATGTGCAGCCGTTTTTGTAGTTTATTCGTTTGCTTTTTATTAGTATAGTAAATATTTTTCCGATGTGCGTTTTTTCAGCTAAATTTAGATTCGTGTTAAAGAATTTCTCCCATAAAATTATAATTATCAGTGAAACTCCTCAACAGTTTAGCTGTGAAGAAGAATTTGAAACATTCGAATGTTGAGTTTCATGAGATTCAGATAACTGATCAACACGAAACGTGATTATTCCACACGTATTATGTACATACAAAATATGGAATGAATTCGATATTTCATAGTAGAGTAACTTGTTAGTTTAAAAACACCACGAATCTACAGAACTTGATATTTCTTTTGAAAAAATATCTGCTATCACAATTGTGACTTAAACTTCCATATAGGTACTGTACTTTTTGTTTACAACTTCATTTTAGCATACTTTGTATTATTCCTGTTATAAATGTTGTTGAATTAACGTTATCATTATTATTTCTGCTTTGATAATTATTCATTTCAAATAATGGTGGACGAGCGGGTTTGATGTCGCCGAGTAGAACTACATTTTTATCAAGACTCGTTGCTCCGATCGACTTTCCACACGAGTACTTTTATTCATGAAATTGTCCAAGTAACCTTATTTTGTTGAAAAATATTGAAAAATATCTGTCATTTCAAAGTTTTGGGGTGTGGACCATCGGGGGTAGTCCTTTCCTGACTTTGTAGCAAAACAACTGACTCCTGCATGAAAGCTCATCGACGGAATTCATTTGTTTAGTCAATTACCAAAATTTGGATGATTTTGAATATTCACTTGAAAAGTTATCAAAGAAAAACATTTTTCATTTTGTAACTTCGAGGGCCCGTAACTTGGTTACGAAGACTTTTAGGAAAAAAAGTTATATGAAGTACTGGTGATATTTTGACCCCATCTATACATTCCCGAGAGGAAAAGAGGAAGTCCAGGGACACCCTGTATAACGACGAACGACGAAAAACCAATATTACAAAAATAAACTAGATGAAGGCAATGGGGACTGTAAGCAAATATGGAAAATCATAAATGAAATATCCAATACCAAATCAAATAAAAACCAAATAAAACTATTGCTGGAGAAAATGGTATCCCTATAACTGAAAATAAATCAAAAGCTGATTCTTTTAATGACTATTTCACAAAAATAGGACTCAACATGGCTAACCAAATTGACAGATGTGACTTACCAAACAATTTTTTAAAACAACCATCAATTGCTTCCACAATGTTCCTTCAACCCATTGATGAAAATGAGATAATCTTGTCTATAGGTAGACTCAACAATAATTGTGCACCAGGGCTAGATGGAATCACCTCCAAACTCATCAAAAACGTACATACACATATTTTGAAACCGCATGTCCATCTGATAAATTTATGCTACATAAATGGGAATCTACCCAACGAATGGAAAGAGTCAAGAGTTATACCCGTTTACAAGGCTGGGAACAGGCACGACATGAAAAATTATAGACCAATCTCTGTGATAAATTATTTTGCAAAAATTTTTGAACAATCGGTCAAGAAAAGATTACTTGAATTTCTTAACAAGCACCATGTTATAACCGACAAACATTTTGGATTCATTCAAAACTCGAATACTGAAAACGCTGTTTTAGATTTTATGGAACATACAATAAAAATAATGGATGAATCATCGAAATGTTTGGCTGTTTTTCTTGATTTAGCAAAAGCTTTTGACACCGTGTCACATGATTTCTTGTTGGGAAAACTTTTTGGGTACGGAATAAGAGGGCAAAGTTTGAAATTGATAAAGAATTATTTGTCACAGAGAACACAGAAGGTTGAGATAGGGAAAGAACTCAGCAGATCGGCGAATATATCTGTTGATGTACCTCAGAGTACAGTTTTGGGCCCAATTCTGTTCTTGATATACATCAACAGTGTATCACAAATCAGTGGTTTTCGTGGGCACATTATTTGTTATGCAGATGACACAGCGTTGATTTTCAGAGGCGAAACCTGGAATGCCGTCTATAAAACTGCTGAAAACGAACTTGAAAAATACTCATCTGGCTGAATAATGACCTGCTGAGCTTGAACATTAGTAAGACCAAATTCATGACATTCTCACTAAGTACTCGAGATAATCCTCAGATCGATACCCTAAAAATACACAAGCCACTATGCAACAATAAAACTACATGTAGCTGTTCGTCAATAGATAAAACATCTTCGGTTGAGTATTTGGGAGTTATTATCGACCAACACATTAGATGGGACGACCACGTTGCTAATGTCATGAAAAGACTGAGGCTCCTAATGTATAAGTTTTATATGCTCAGAGACATTCTGTCACAGAAAAAACCTGTTCCTGGTATACACATCACTGGCAGAAAGTATACTACGATACTGTATTACTGTATGGGGGGAACTTTTAATACTTTGATAAAGCCTCTACAAGCCATGCAGAATTCCTTATTAAAAATGATATTAAAGAAAGGTAAACGATTTTCAACCCAAAAACTGTATGAAGAAACCAAATTACTGAATGTTAGAGCACACTACTGCTCCCAGTGTTTGATTTGGATGTTTTCAAATTCAAAAAAATATACGACAACTTTTAAAAAACTAGATTTACTGATAATCAAAATGTTAGGACACCCCATTACCGAAAATCCCATACGCAAAGATTCGCCTTTTTTTTCAATTCAAATCTGCTATCAAAAAGTATATATCAGAAAATTCTAAGCAGTAGCAACTTTGATTTTTCAAATGGAACACTCTGTAAATAATATTATTTTTGGAATCTCCAACAATTGCCCGACAACTTTTCTTGATATTTCTCTATACCTATCTGTTACCGTTTTCGAAATAAAAATTAATTTCAATTTTTTTCTTCGAAAATCATGACTTCTAAAAATGCCGATATCTTTTAGTTAAGAAGTACTATGATATCGAAATTTGGTTTGGAGTTAGGTGATACTTGGACACTTCCCACACGTCAGCCTAATCTCCGTTACTTCAATACAGGGTGGTAAAAAAATACAGTTTTTTCGTTTGCTTGAAAAAGTTGCTGAAATTTGATTATTTTAAATGGAACACCCTGTATATTATTGAAAATTCGGAAAGCTGCTGAAATTTGCTTTCTTTCTATGTATATCATACCTATACCTAATTAGTCAAGTTTCGGACTTATGAACATTTATTTGTGAAAATGTCCCTTCAGAATGGTATTTCCATTCGGTATTTGGTAAGCAGGCCATGATTACTATTTGACAGTAGCGTTGTGACATTCTCCTAATAATATCGACATTTTCGTCACTTCAGAAGTTGCAAATACCTTCAAAACGATGGAACAAAACTATTCAAACGAAGTTCTTATGAATTTGTTTATTATTTTTGGACAGTGTGACAAAATTATCAGCAGAACATGTAGAAAGTTCAATGAAATGTATCCGAATCTACCGCCAATGAACCTCAAGAAATTTATACGAATTCAGAACAATTTCAATATGTTTGGATAAACTTTAAAAAGCACCAAGAAACTTGAAATTGGAAATATTGATATGAATAATTATAAAAAAGTAAAACAATCATGTGGAATATTTCAAAATATGTTCGAATCGCTGGCCGTTCGCTTCCAAGCACTTTAAAATGCGGGTGTTGACTGCTTTCGTGGTGGCAGATCTGATTTCATCGGGATCCAAATCTTCAAATGTTTGGGCAATCCTTTCTAACAATTCGTCTCTCGAACGCACGGGTATTTTGTAAACTTTTTCTTTAAACATTCCCCACAAATAAAAATCTAATGGATTAAGATCGGATGATCTCGCTGGCCAATTCCATGGTCCCAAGCGCCTCATCCACCGATCGTCAAATAGTCTATCCAGTTCTGCGCTCACTTCTCTTGTGCAATGTGCAGGAGCTCCGTCTAGTTGGTACCAACAGTTTCGATAATCTTCGAGTGGCAGATTATCCACGAAACTGTCTACAGTATTCTCCAAAATATTCAGGTAGCTTCTGGACGTTAATGACTCCTCGTATATCACGTACCTCAATTTGTTGTCCATCAACATGCAGAAGACATTAAAACTAAATTTTTCTTGAAATCCGGCTTCTTTTGTGACGTGAGGATTTTCACTGGACCAATAATGACGATTTTTTCTATTGAAAATCCCTTCTCTCGAAAATTTCGATTCATCAGTCCAAATAATTTTATTTAAAAAAAGTGGATCTTCTTGAATGCGTGTCAAAAACATTTCACAAAATTCTACTCTCTGTTGAGGATCTTGAGGCTTCATTGCTTGAATTTTGGTGAATTTATAATCATGCATTTTATGTCTTCGCAAGATTCTTTGAACCGATGAATATTTTATACCCAAATCTTCTTCAGCACTTCTTATCGATGACTCGTGAAATGCGTGGAAATATGCTAAGACATTAATCTGGTTGTCTTCGAAAGTTACGGGTCGAGGCAAGTTTCTTGGTGCTTTTAAAGTTGATCCAAATGCATTGAAATTGTTCTGAATTCGTATAAATTTCTTGAGGTTCATTGGCGGTAGATTCGGATACATTTCATTGAACTTTCTACATGTTCTGCTGATAATTTTGTCACACTGTCAAAAAATAATAAACAAATTCATAAGAACTTCGTTTGAATAGTTTTGTTCCATCGTTTTGAAGGTATTTGCAACTTCTGAAGTGACGAAAATGTCGATATTATTAGGAGAATGTCACAACGCTACTGTCAAATAGTAATCATGGCCTGCTTACCAAATACCGAATGGAAATACCATTCTGAAGAGACATTTTCACAAATAAATGTTCATAAGTCCGAAACTTGACTAGTTAGGTATAGGTATGATATACATAGAAAGAAAGCAAATTTCAACAGCTTTCCGAATTTTCAATAATATACAGGGTGTTCCATTTAAAATAATCAAATTTCAGCAACTTTTTCAAGCAAACGAAAAAACTGTATTTTTTTACCACCCTGTATTGAAGTAACGGAGATTAGGCTGACGTGTGGGAAGTGTCCAAGTATCACCTAACTCCAAACCAAATTTCGATATCATAGTACTCCTTAACTAAAAGATATCGGCATTTTTAAAAGTCATGATTTTCGAAGAAAAAAATTGAAATTAATTTTTATTTCGAAAACGGTATTAGATAGGTATAGGAAAATATCAAGAAAAGTTGTCGGGCAATTGTTGGAGATTCCAAAAATAATATTATATACAGAGTGTTCCATTTGAAAAATCAAAGTTGCTACTGCTCTCTAATAGAAGCGGCAACACCGCATTGTCGAAAATATTTTAGTTGGCTAGAGAATGTCCGAATATGCCCTCCATTAAATTTTCAAAGTGATCCGTTGTCTGGTTCACCAGAAACGTCTAATGTGCCATCCACCGTGAATCAGCCTATATATATATATATATATATATATATATATATATATATATATATATATATATATATATATATATATATATATATATATATATAAATATATATATATATATATATATATATATATATATATATATATATATATATATATATATATATATATATATATATATATATATATATATATATATATATATATATATTTGTTCATTGCATATTGGTGAGCCCGGTATATGAACGGGGCGTTGGTCCACCCAGCACTTCCCGAATATATTTAAGTATATACTTTTCGGAATACTCTTCAGTGGTATGATTTTATTAATAGGCCCATCAGAGGGGTAGATTTTTTCTGAAAATAAAAATTTTACATATCCTTTAAACCTTTGTCAGCCCCATGCTGTTGGTTAGCCCATAGTTATACAAATCGCTATATGAAGAGCATCTTGGTCAGCCCTACAATGCTGCCACATCGAAGGGCTGACCAGGAACGCGATCCATTTCAGTGTATCATTGGATTTCATCGTAAGGGTATCAAGTGTTTTTAAAATCCTGGCAAATCCAGTTTTTCAGAGGTAAACTATGTGTTAGTTTACCGGAAAAAATATATTAGGAAAAGAAAAAGATGCCGTTACTATTGACTATTTATGTTTCATATAGTTTCTGTATTATGTATGATTGACTACTTGTTTATTTTGTGGTAATTCATGATCACTTTAATGAAATGAATGAAAACACTTTTGTCTAAGTACCACTAGTTGATTTTATGTATACGACCAGTTTCGGGTTTGACCCCGCATTATTAAGTATTTTTTCAATACTTCAAATCAAATCAAAAATCTTTATTTCCGTAGACCTAGGGACGGCATGGAAAAAGTCACATAACTCAGTACAATTACAATGAGGTCACAATCATAAAACAACATAATTATATGATATATTACATAATATTCAGACCATAAAAAGGGGTACAAAAATTGAAATTCAAAATTCCAAATCAGACTGAAAAAATTCATCAAGCAAATAAAATACCTTTTCACATAATACTTTCCGAACTTTTTGTTTAGAGAGCTTTACACTAGTTATTTCTTAATGGATATTGGGAGCTTGTTGTACAGTTTTTTTGACATGATATGAGGTCCATTAGTCACCTTGGCTAACTTATGACTAGGAATTAAAATGTTATAGTTTTTTCTCAGGATGAAGCCCGAAAGAAGACATGTATCATCTCTGTTCTAAAACTTAGAGCAATTTGATTTAACGTAGATTACGCAATTAAAAATATACATGCAAGTAACAGTTAATATATTCAACTTTGCAAATAGTGGTTTACAGGAATCGAGTTTTTTTTTAAACAAATTGTTCTAATATTTTTTTTTCTGGAAAATTAATAAGACACTGATTCTATTGCAGGTGCCAAAACAAATGATACAGTAATTGAGGGCAGAGTAAATATATGCATAATAGTAACTTTTAAGAATTTCAATAGACACAAAATTACGCAGATTCCATATAACGAAACAATGTGTCGCTAATTTCTTCAGTATGAAATCAACATGATGATTCCAATTGAGTTGGGAATCAATAAAAACTCCTTAAAATTTTTTATAGTTTACCTGTTAAATATTTTTAATCTCAGACCTAACCAATACACTACAATCAGTTTCCTGAATTGTAAAGAAAATGGTGTTGGTTTTAAGATTATTTAGAATCAAGCCATTCTTAGAACAATAATTTTGCATGTTGAATACATCATCATTTGCTCTTACTGACAATGTTTCACATTCCGAACTACTGACAGTAAAAGATGTGTCATCAGCAAATTGTATAGAGCACTGTGGATGATTAATTTTTGAAAGGTCATTAACAAATAAAATAAATAGTGTAGGCCCCAAAACACTACCTTGGGGCACACCTGTAACAACGTTTCGAAATTCAGAGAAAAATGACCCAGTCTGAAGCCTAACTTTAACAACCTGTGTACGACCAGTTGAATAGGTTTCAATCCATTTCAGACTTGGACCACGAACGCCCATGCCAAACAGTTCATCAAGAAGAAGGCCATGATGACTGATATCAAACGCTCGTGTCAAGTCGAAAAGAACACTAAGTGATTTTTCATCGTTGTCGAAGTTTGATAATACATGATTATGTAGAGAAAGGATGGCATCCTGGGTTGACAAGCCCACTTGAAACCCATATTGGTTGTCAGATACGATATTGTATTTATTAAAAAGGACACAAGTTTTGATATGATTCTTCAAATATTTTCGAAAATGGAGATAGTAAAGCAATACCTCTGTAGTTCGACATTATATGCTTATCGCTTTTTTTATAGACTGAAACGACCATTGCTTGCTTAAGTCGGGAAGGAAAAATACCTTCAGAGAAAGATAAATTGATTAGATAAATCAGAGGTTCCATTATTTTCAAAGCAGCCTTAATTAAAACATTGCCTGGCAATTCATCAACCCCACTGGAATTTTTCGAACATGCGAATTTAATTATTTCCACGAGTTCAGTTTCATCTATTGGATAGAAGAAAAGACTCTCAGTTGTTACACAACGATTTTCAATGCCACCAGGTGCAGTATTTTTTACTAATGACTCCACTGAATCGACAAAATAACTACTAAATGCTTGAGATATACCGGGACCATCGTCAACAAGTACACCATCGCCAATGTCTTAGATGAATCGTTTATAATAGTATTTTTCCTGATGATAGACCAGGCAGCTTCAGATTATGTTGAGCCTTGAGGAATTGATTATTAAAGTATTGACTTTTTGAGAGCACAATTTTTTGTCTATGATTTTTTAAGAGTTGCTTATATTGACCCAATAAATGTACATTGGTTTGGCTCTTGTTCAAATTATAAATATCTCTGAGTAATATACCTTCTTCAACGATATCCTTAGTAATCCATGGTTTGTGTCTACTTGAATTTTGATTTTGTTTAATTTTTTGAAACTGTTTAGGAAAGGATATATCAAAAGCATCATGAAAATGGGAAAATTTAGTATCGAAGTCAAATTCAGTGAAGTATAGAAAATTGCACTTTTCATCCGATAATAAATTTATGAAATGGAGGATATTATGATCATTAAAATTTCTCTTTAAAAAATAATGGTATATATCAGCGGCGACGAAATTTATAGGTAAGGTAATACTTGGTAATGGGGTCAAACCCGAAAACGGTCATATAAATAAAATCAAATATAGGTAATTAGACAAAAGTGATTTTATTCATTTCATTAAAGTTTCAGTATTCCTACGAAATCTGCAATTGTTTGACACGCGTTAACTATTTTGGCGCGAAACTCTTTGAGAACCGTTACGATCTTTGCAATGGTCCTAATGCTATTTTGTTAATTGGCTTGCCAATATTTTGGTATACTTAGAGAATAATTAGAGAATATATAGGTATATGACGATTACAAATAAATATCATAGAATCTACTTAATTTTAAGTAATTCACTCTTTTCCAATTCCTAACTCAAATGAAATATTATTTTCCTGTGTTTTCATTTTTAGTTCGAATGGATGTTCCAAATTTGGTATATCGATTTGATGTGAATGTGTGTAGAAAGTAGCAAGTATCAGAATAAATATGATACTTCACGGTAGCTCATCAATTTTTTTTCATCAAATAGACGTTAAAGTTTGTTCAGGACTGTTGTATTAAATATTCATTATGCATTACAAAAAATAACAATGAACATGAATTTGCAATTTTCCACAAACCATCTTACACGGACATTATCATATATAATTCCTCTACGCACTCTTACCAGCATAAAGTTGCTGCATTCAATAATATTCTTCATAGACTATTGAATAATTTCCAGATAGAGCTGAGTTTGATCAAACAAATCAAACAAATACTACAAAAGCAAGCCATGGACCATATCTACCCAAATTCAAGATGCGATAACGTCAGTTATGAGACATTGTCATTTTTGGCTGAACCAACTAATAATATTTTTTTAAGAAAGACTGCGTAAACTTAGCTCACAGAAATAGTAATAGTCTGAATAATAGTGTAAGTGCATTTATTAAAAACAATAAAGACAAAACTTCGGTATCGAATAGATCAGGAGTATATCAGCTGAGTTGTGGCTCTTGTCCAAAACTGTATAATGGCCAAACAGGGAGATTATTTTCCAAAGAATTAAAAGCTTAGATGTAATTTTGTGAATAGAAAGACCAATTTCACATTTGCAAACCACCTTTCAGCAGAAGTACATGAGTTCAGTCATGAATATGACATGTTATATTTAGAAGAGAAGAGTTTGAAATTCAATCTTCTAAAATGTCAAGCAATCAATAGATTCAAGAATTCGGGTAATTAACTAAATGATCAATTAGAATTGAATAACCGTTACCGAATATTTTTCAAATGTGGGGACTGGGACATAAGCTCAGGTCATTTAATCCATTACAAACTTAAGTACTTGAAATGTAGGTACTTTAAATTTTAAAATTAGGTATACCAAGCATTAAATTTGTAAAATATTGTAGATAAAGATACGCCCGAAGAAGCCATTGTATGGCGAAACACGTGTCGCGTTTTTATAAAACTGTTCAGTGGAACATTTTTGGCTGTGAGTTTTAGAAAGTATTTTGAAGTGTTTTGTGTGAGAAACTTTGCCAAAAATCCGACAGATATAATTCAACGCGACAAAAGTTGTTTTCTGTTAGGAACTTAACAATAGAAATAATTGTTGTATACGTTTTTGTGAGAGATTGTATCAATTAATCTAAAAAGACGTTCACTTATACTTCAAGGTCCTTCTTCACAGTAAATTAGAAATCAACCCTGAAAAATCATCGTTGAATTCCTGATAAAATCACTTATCCAATAGATGGCATATATGGGGTTATTTTGTTTGATATTTTGAAGAGGAGTGTGTACGCATCTTAGCGATACCTTATATTATTTCACAAAAATTAGGTTTCGGGAAATTTACATTACTGTCTTATTTATGGAGATATTGAACGTGGCTCGTTTTGAAAAAAAATCCCTATATGCAATCAATTATTTATATTTTGAGCTGTTTTGGAATCATCCGTATCTGTGAGTATAGGTTGGAAATGAGTCAAATCACTTTTCAGTATCGTCCTTCCATTTTTTATTTTTATCATTCATTTTTGGATCCATTTTCAACCCGTTTGATATCTTGATAGAGTTTTTTAACACACTGATCTCATTTCAGATCTTCAGACACGCACAGTTTTGAAAACAATAAAACCTTCTCAGAAACAAACTTGGTCTAAGGAGCAAAACGAAATATAGTAAAAAAGTTTTTCGCTTCGAAAAAAAAAGAAGTGCTAGAATTGAATTAGTTCTTGTTTGTATCTAAAATATAAGGAAAAGAAATATTCATCATTATTAAAAAATAGAAACTGGGCTGCAATCAAAGAATACGTTTACTGTTGTTATAGAAAGAAGAAATAATATTAATAGTTTTCATTTGATATTTTTTTACCCATGTTGTAGTTTAATTTCATTAGAAATTATGTTATTTTTTCATACTACGTGTTTATTAGTTTACCGAACAATTTTTGTCAGCAGTTCTCAAATTGAAGAATAATACTCCATTCAAATAAATGTTTATTCAACCTGATCAAGTTTTTTCTGTGCTGAAATATTCCAAGTCTTTTTTATTTTGATTGAAATGTCTGCTGCAGGTTATAATCGATGACGATATGACGTATTCATCGTCATTAACAGTCAACATAATAAAAAAACATTGGTTTAATCTACACTTCATTATGTTCAACCCGAACAACATCATACCTCCAAAAACTGAAAGGGAGTTTTCGAAAAAACTATTGCTAAGAAAAAGAGAATTGAAACTTATTACTAATATCTGTTTCACAAATTATATCTTACCTTATGCTAGACACTCAGAATTTCGTTTCGTCATAGAAAACATACTTAGTGCGATTTTTACCTAATTTTTGAACTAAATTATATATCGGAAATCCGTAGTGCTGCTGCGGATTTTTATATAGAATTTATTGAAACTGTAGACATTCTGGATATTCACTATTCATTTCTCAATAAATTCATTACCAGATCATTCATCACATTTTAGATTTTTCGTTTGTGAAAAAAATGTCATTTTTCATCTACTCATTTCTACTCAGTCACACTTCGATTATTTTTGTGCAGTCAGGTTTTCAAATCTACAATTTCAAAGTCAAATCCGAAGTTTCCTGCTTAATGTCTAAAATTGATTTACACAACGCGATTTCTGTTGAGGCGTCCATGCCAAATAATTAGAATTTGAAAATCTACATTTGAAAATACAAACAGGAAACGGTTTAAAATATGTCTGTCGCACCCCTACGAACGACAACCCTCAGAAGTATAAACTTGTACTAGCTATAGATTAACAAGGTCTTACATTTTAACGTGTGATTCCGAACACTATATTGATATTTTCAACTTATAACATATTCAAATTTTTGTATCTAAGATAGTGCAGAGGTTAAAATTGCTTCGACAAGCTAAATGGAATAACGCACTGTTAGTAATTATATTATTATTATCCTAACTGGAACGGAAACAGTACATTTCCGTACTCGGGTAAGTAGTCGAATGTGGGAAAGTATGAGTTCAGATCAAGCATTTTTCTACAAGTGAATATGTTACGAAGCTCTCTTAAAACTTTTATATGCAAAACAATTCCTGATCTAAATTGCTTGTATAGATATAGGTTGATGCACGCACACGAACGCTTGTACAAAAAACATACAAAACAGGAACTTTTTCATAAAATTCTACATCTCTCAAAAAATTTTCCATTTCTATTATCGAATTTCTGCACCACGACAATCTAGTTAGAATCTTGAAATGCAAGTGCAGCGTTGCCCGATTGTGGGCTGACCAACATGCTATCCATTGAAAGTGTTCGTATAAACCTGGGCTCACAAAGACACTATTCACATCAGGTGTATACAATTACACAGCCACGCCTCCTGGCGAAGTTTTGTGAAAGTAGGTGGTGTATCAGCTATGTGTATATGGTGTAATGGTCGGCCCAACCGAAAATTTGCTAAACGTCATTTCACATGATAACATGTCCAAAAACCACTATATACAGTGGGAAACGTTGGTGAGCCCGAAACCGGGACGACCGACGTTTCCGAGGGCTGACCAGAGTTCACATCGTATATTCTACGGGCTGACAAATGACCGTTTACATATATATATATATATATATATATATATATATATATATATATATATATATATATATATATATATATATATATATATATATATATATATATATATGTATATATATATATGTATGTATTGGAATGAATTATCACAACTCATTATTTAGTGCTGGAGGTAACTTACAGTTTGTTTTCTTCCGACCTTCACCTCCATTGTAATTTCAATCAAATTATTATTTGCTGTCACTTTTATGTTTCTTTTATTCTAAATTGACAATAAAAAATAAATAATTTTTGTTCGAATTATGTAAGCATGTACTTTTAGAGGATATTCCAACTATGAGTGGAATGAAACAGCACAAACAGGCATTCTGATGCCTAGGTGTATTTTACCCATTTGTAGTGGTTTTGACATATGTTAATGACTAAATTTCACATATTTGTACTGAAAAATTGAAATACATTTGATTTGATTTGATAATATAATAACAATAATTATCGTAATTCATGAATGAAGTGTGTGTATTTTCTATAATGTTATCCAATTTGGTACTGAAGAGCCTTGGGGCAAGTGTCTCAAGGCGAAACATCGGTGTATACCAGTGAGGGTAACAGTGTTCCATGTAAGTGCAATTTATTACCATTCATTTAAAGTAGAACTCATGTGAATGATATCTGATTTTTATTCCACAACGAATGTTTAAAATACGAACTGAGTAGAGAAAAGTATCTTCTGTATAATTCAGTGTTCATATAGAAGTATTTGTTTCGAAAGAATTTTTTTCTTTCGTTTAATTCAATGTTTATATGAAAGTAGCTGTTTCAGGAGGACTTTCTGTCAGTTTGTGTCTGAAAGTTACTTCTTTGCATGATCTACACATCCATGTATAGAGTTACTCATTTTGAAATTGATTACTTCCTTCCTTTCCTTGGAAGATTCCCTCATCCTTGTTTTTTGTATCAAGATGGAGTAGTAGAAATCCAAAAACTTTCTTTCCCAAAAATTAATCACTCCTAAAAATATAACCCCTTCAATTCAACAATGACATAATTTCATATTTCAAACCTTTTTTGACATCTATCGAAGAAGTAAAGAAATAAACAATCAAAAAGGAATGACTGCCAATATATTAGAAATTTTTGTTTATTCCTGAAGACGGAGGCAGATTTTGGCCTCAGAAACGTGAAGATGATATTGTATTATTTCTTAACAATTTTTTTTGATAGGCAAAATTGTTGAATACGACAAGTTACTGATAAATACTTTGTTTTTTACGCAGTAACTTATCGGGGTAAACTAAAAAGTTTGCCCTTATCCACTTGTATAAAGTTCTCCATTATAATTTTTATATTTTTCAGATTGTGGAAGGTAACAAATACCCAAAAAAGGTCGATAAAAAAATTAATACTTTATCTTGAAGTGAAAGTGACAGATGACACTTTCAAGATGGCGACTGTGCGCGAGCTGGGAAAAAAATTAAATGGAAAGGGAGGTATTGTGATACATATTTTTGAAGCTCTCGACAAATGCTTCACAACCCTAGAATATAATGTCAATATCTTCAACTACTACAAAATGGCGGAATTTTTAATGATTGCCTGAATACATTGGTATTTAATTACATAATATGAGGTGATCAGCTTGAGGTTAGTTCTAAGATGCTCGGAATAGTTGCCTTGAATTTCTTGACATATGAACAGCCACGATGAACATTTTTGAACACAGTAACGCCAATATCTCTACAAATATTTATTACTATCTGTCGTATATGCAATATTGAAGCAGTTTCGTAAACCTTTTGTTTCAAATAGCCCCATAAAAAAGTCCAAAGGCCGTGAAAAGTGATATCCAAATAGTTTCTTACTTGTCTGGAGTATATGCATCTGTAGAGTGTAAGCCCACAGTATTTAGGCCACATGTGACCCATTAGTAGGGTGCTAATGCCGACTGAACGCCTCCCCCCACCCCTTTTGACCTTGAGACGTCACACGACCTTGAATGACGTCGCCTAACCTTGAACGTCGTACACGTAGTATGAGCTTGAATGCGGTGTTTGACCTTGAGTGTGGGGGGTGACCTTGACGTTCGACACTTCGACTACCTTGAACTTGCTCCATGGCATTGAATGTTGACCTTGAATGAAATCGTGACGTGTACAGAATATAACCTTGAACAGTGGGCGTTCGGCGTTGTCCCCTCCCTTGTTGGTAATTCCTATATAAGTTCAGAATATCGTATGATGTCACCTAACCTTGAACGTCGTACACATAGTATGAGATTGAATGCGGTGTTTGACCTTGAGTGTGGGGTTTGACCTTGACGTTCGACACTTCGACTACCTTGAGCTTGCTCTGTGGCATTGCATGTTGACCTTGAATGAAATCGTGACGTGCACAGAATATAACCTTGAACAGTGGGGTTCGGCGTTGCCCCCTCCCTTGTTGGTAATTCCTATATAAGTTCAGAATATCATGCTTCCACATTCAGTTTAGACACTCTAAAATACCCAAATAGGTAAACAGAAGTATTTGTCGAATTCCAAAGTGAAGACAACGAGTATCAACCCATCCGAGAGGGCGTTTTCGTCAGTGAGGTGAATATATATTTTATTTTAATTAACCGTAATTTCACTATATTTATGAATATGGATAATTTGAAATTTGACATTGAAAAAATTAATTTTTCTATAATTCAACAAAGTGAAGCTTTAGAGCAGAAACCTATAAACGCTCTGGTTATTGATAAAGAATATAAAATTGAAAAAATGTCAATGTATTCCACACGATATGGTAAATCAATTCAAGTAGTTTTATTGGATGAGGAAAGTGATACTCCTTTTAAAGCATGACTTCCAAAACGTGTCACAGAGCAATTACCAGAAGACTTCATTCGTGAAGTGAATTCATCCAAAGCCAAATTCACACTTACTTATATGGGTCAAAGTTCGCAGGATTATCCTGGTGCTAAAACCCGATCATTGATGAAATTCAATGTTTCAGATTGAACATTTTGAAATTATGATTTTTTTTTGTAAATAGTGAAAATATGGTAGATTAATATAAAATATGTATCAACTTGGTCACTTCATAGACATAGTCAGATTTCAAGTGAGTATTTTTTTTATATTATTTGCAAACTAATGAATGCCATTTATGAATTTTCAGAACTCACCATTCTATAAATATATGGATGCAATATTCAGCCCAAGAGTGGCCGGAAGCAGTGGATTTGGATTCCGCCATAAGAAAAATGGCTTGGGAGATGGCTGATCTGAGTTTTGATGCTCTACATTCATCAAATTATGATTTGAGTGTATGTTACGATGCTGAAGAGGTGCGAAAACTTTTGGAGCTTAGTGAGAAGTATGAACTCGGTGTGGCATTGTGTCATAAATATTCATATGGGAGTAGAAATTTGGATGAGTTCTGTGAGTTAATAATTGAAGCAGACTTGAAACATTTTCTTCAAGACATATGCACCTACCTACCGCAAAATATCATAGAGAAATATCAATTGGAACCACAGAGTCCCAACCCGCAACTGGAAGAAGCGATAAATGTTGGTGTTGTAAATATTTGAAATCTGTTGTATATGTTTGTGAATAAAATAATGTTTCAATCCATATTTGTTTGTATCTAATTGTTTGGTGAATAAAAGATATAGCATAATTATTGAGTGTTTTATTATTCATCAATATCGAATATTTCATAGCATATTACATGTCAATCTTATTACAATCCAGTTTGAACAGAGCCATTAAGAGCATTATATGATAGAACAGCATCGTGGAGGATGAGTGCATATACTTTGGTGTTTGCTGGAAACTTCACCTTGCGTGTTTCGAATTCTATTTTGATGTCGACAGTGGATGACTTCATAGCTTCGGGTTGATGGGAGCAGTCGATAATGAATAGTGGGTTGTTGCGAAAGCTACCAATATCCATCATCGGTTCACTCATAGTTTTATAATAGTAGCTACGTTGGAAGTTTTCATATGCATAGTAAGCTGATGAGTCTAACTTCTTGTCGAAATCCAGATTCCAACGCTCATATGGGTATACTTCAGAGTTCAGAGATAGTCGAATATTATTAATATTCACATGTGTGAATTTCGTTACATCTTTTGACATATTTTCGGATTGGTCGGTGTTTTGAAAGCCGATGATGATATATCGTGGTCTTTCGAGGCTGCTGGTTGTCTTCACCGCCCATATATCCGAGGATGTATCACGAAGTGTGGGTAATTCATAAAGGTCCCACATACGATAAGCCACCTTCACTTTAGCATTATTACCATTTTTATTTATGCGATTCAATAGTTTCAGTTTCTGTCGATCTTCCGGCACAATGTGCCTGATTCTCCATTCTATTTTATTGATTTCCAAATCTGCATCGACTTCTCCAATGAATGAATTTTTGAATGAGCGAGCTATAATCAAAATGAGCTCCTGCTTCACATTCATTATCCCCTTATTGTAATCTTCAGCAAAACCCATGAGATACTTCAAGGGTAATTTACCACTAAATACATTGCTAACGGAATCGAATATATCTTGTTTATTCACATCGAGTCCCCATCCTATCGGTAGTAGCGAATTTGCATGCGTTTTTCCGAATGATATCATCGTTTTCATTGTGGTAGTTATGCCGGGTTTTCGAACAACAACCACTTGCTCACCACCCATTTCATAGCGAATTTCGTCGAAGAGAAAGGCGAGAGCATTATTGGATAGGTAGCACCGCTTTGTGGCATCAGATGGTGTGAACTTCCCCTCGATATAAATGTAACTATCTGCAATATCGAGTATGAGATCTTGATAATTGATTGGAATTCGTATTTCATCTGAATTTTTGTAATATGGTGAACCATACGGCTTATATGTATGCTCATGAAGGCTGATGAGGGAATGGTCGAACATGGGCTCCTCGAACACTTCCAATTTATCACTTGTGGTGATTGTCGCCATGTTATTACTATTTTTTATATCGCACCTTCAAGCCAATAGATTTGAGAAAGTTCAGGCTACTAGCACTTATTCTATATCTTGACCGTTTGGCAGATATACGTGGAATGAATCGACTGCTGGATTTTCGCTTCTTTAAATGCACATGATCATAGCCTCCACCAAATACATTATGCTGACTCAACTGCTGCCGCTGCGGCAATCGCTGACTATTGAAGCACAACCCCATTTTTAGAAACGATAATCGCAGAATTTATAGTTCCATCAATGAAAATCACCTGCTCAGCGTTAGGAAGTAACAAATACTGAGTAACAATTTGATCAACTTCAGCTTTATATTGACTTTTTTCACAGATGATCATCGCTCACCATCGTTTTTGCTCGATATTTTGAATGCTTATCGAGGGTTGTTTTTTCAAATCAGATTGCAGCGATTTGATATCCTTATCCATATGCTCATACTTTTTTACAAATTCTACTAATTTCAGTCCAAGCGTAATGAGATCTTCCCTCACTGATACGGAATATTTTTCTACTCCATCTAATTTCAAATTAATTTTGTCAATATCAGTATCTAATTCTCCTCTCATCTTTGAGATGTAAAAACCGACATATCCTCGATTAACACAATCCGTACTCTCTTCAGGCTCTGCTATATTTTTCAAACGTTTATTTTCCATATCAAAGTTTCCATCGGTTGTTAATTTGAAACCAACTCCAGGCTGCCCACGCAAAACAGTATTTGAAACTGCCTTACCTCTGCGACCAAACTTATCGATGCTTCCTTTACTCATTTTCTTTATGATACACTAATGACAGTCATCGATGTTCTGAATCAACGTATGAGAAACGATGATTGTTACTAATGACTGTCGTCGATGTTGTGAATAAATATATGAGAAATGATGATTATTATAGCTTTATCAATTCCAATTTGACTATTATTTTTTCACCATTGAAATTGATCAGATTACCATTATCATCCAATATGCGAAGAGTGATATTGTCGAGGTACTGACGACCACCAGGTCGGATTGGCATATAAATAATATTTTGTGGCTCCTTGGTGAGTTTGTAACCGGGCTCTACATCAATATCAAATTCAAAGATGCTATGGGTTTCATCGCCATTCGAATATGCTCCAGCTGTGACATTACAATCCACACGAATAATCCTCACCTTATTGATATTCACGGGCAATGTTGATTCATGTATTTCACCACAATTGAAAACATTGTCATCGAACCCTAGAAGTTCAGCAATGCTGTTTTCATGTTTGAGATGAATGTAATATTTCGATCGCATTTCACATTTCAGAGTGTTGTTGTTTGCACGTAGGAGAAATACTTCGTCGATATTTTCTTCAATTCCATTTTCTAGTTGCACTTCTTTGGATTTCATGAATCTTTGAATCACCTTATTAATTTCATCAATTTCATATGCCCCAGGTGGAATTTTTATAATAGTGGGGGGTGAGATAATTGTCTTCGAATAGCCGATAACATTATTCTTAGCATCTACATTGAATATGGAATTGTAGGAGTAGAAACCATGTAATCCCAGACCATAATTACAATTGGTATCCAATTCGATGGGTGGGTAGAAGTTGGCACTCAACTCGCTAGAGTATCCCGACAATGAAAACGTGCGTGACATGACTGACGAATTTTCGATGATTCATGTCTTTTTATTGCTGACAGCAGAAATTGTGGACCAATCGTCGCTTTTTCGGTGGTCTATCCATATCATTATGTGTGACTACATTCACATCATTCACTTTACAATAACAACAAAAAATTTTTCTTGTAGGTGGACCATCATTCATATCGGAATTACTACTGCTACCGCTGGAATCATTGTAATGCTCTTGACAGTACTGATACTTCAAGACATCAATATCATTTTGTAGGTTTTGTGGTAACTTATCCCATACAGATGCAATTTCATGTGATGCACACCCAATCAACACCTCTTTCGGCATATCAGCGAGTTGTTCTTTACTCATTTTTTGTAAAGTGCGTACTCTGGAATATGCGATCAATGAATGACTCATCCTCTTGATACTCTCCCTATCCTGTACTGGTGTTAACTCCATGTCTTGTTCTGAAGAAACTTCAAACACAAATGGCCACACCATACTGTGTTGAATCGTTGTTCACGCTTATAGTTATATGTGATAGTATTGATAGGATTCGAACCCATATAAAAATAGTGAATCAGTTCTTTGGGAGGGGGTAAATCGCCAAAACTATCAAAATATTTTATCGAAGTTCCCCTTTTTCTATATGCTACCCAATGTGTCCCTTGACCATGTCGACTATCCAAATTTACTATGGCAGATTCATATCGGAGTGGTCCTGATTTTGGTAAATCGTCACGCATATATACCCCCCGAAAATATGGAATCGTCATTTTCTTAGCGTAATAGTTGAGGTCGATATTGGAGAGAGCTCTTTTAGGTAGCAAATTTATGAGTTTTTTGAATTTTGAGGTTACAAATAGACTCCTAATCCTTTGCGGTAAGGCTTCAAGTAGATACCACTTCCTTGTTTACCTATAGCAATTGCCTCCATGTGTTTATTATGGCGATTTGTCTCACTCAACTGCTCCCTACTCGCTTTTGCTGCTTGAACTGCTTTCGTTATACCAGCAGTAGCACCGGCTAAACTACCTAGTGCTGATAAACCAGCAAAAATTGGAATGAGTGGTAGTATTCCACCAATTTTAGGAATCGGTATGATTCGCGGTGTGCGAATTTTCTTTTTCCCACCTGCAGCCCTCATATATTTGCGTGCTGCTTTGAGCGCAATTTCAGCTGCTCTTTTAGAATTTTTGACAACAAATTCACTTCCACCCGCTTTGTGTAGAACATCACGCACTTTCTGAACGATCCCAGAACCAAAAGCTATCACCTTAGAAGCTTTCAATATTTTTTTAACTTTTTTTTTCTTAATAGAACGCTTTTTCTTCGGAATGTGTGACTGCTTGGGAGATGAGTCACAACCCATACCAAATCGGCGTTTCCCTTTCATTATATTCGTAACTAGCCAAGCAGCTCCTTTTTCTCCAATAGTAGCGTCTTTTGCTTTGACACGATTCCAAGCACTTTCTGCAAGCTCCTTATCCGCTATGTGTCTAGCTGCAAGATTATCGGGGTTCTGTGAATATGCAATATCGTGTTTTTTGCATGCAAAATCCAGCTGATTGACACCCGAATCACCTCTCAACAATCTTTTCTGCAATTTGGTGCCCGGACCGCAATACTGATAGCCAGGTAAGTGTAATTCAAATGGTAGATTATTGATGAGGGAATTGATCAATCCTCTACCAGTTTTATTTGAATGCAATTCAGTAGATCTGCATCGACTCATAACCCCTATTTAAATAAAGGAATCGATGTGGAACCCTGCTTATATAGTCTCCAACTGTCATACAATGCGCATATTGAAGCAGAAGCAGCAATTTTCCATCGATAATTTCGATGAAAAAGTGGGTGGTGGATCGGGAAGCGGTGTCAAACAACGTCACGGATCTTTACTTCCACTTTCTATTCGCGGCCTGATTATTGGACCTTCTAACTGTGGCAAGACAAATGTTATGATTTCTTTGCTAACGCATCCTCTAGGATTACGATTCGCAAATGTTTATCTTTATTCAAAGTCTCTTTATCAACCTAAATACGAGTATTTACGTGAAGTATTATCTCCAATCGAAGGGTTGGGTTTTTACACTTTTGCCAATAATGCAGGTGAAATAGTAGAGCCTTCAGACGCCAAACCTGATTCGATATTCATTTTTGATGATGTTATGTGCGAGAAACAGGATGTTATACGATCATATTTCAGTATGGGTCGTCATAAAAATGTGGATTGTTTCTATTTAGCCCAAACATATTCACGAGTTCCGAAACAATTGATACGAGATAATGCAAATTTTATCGTAATGTTCAAACAAGATGATATGAATCTCAATCATATTTTTTCCGACCATGTATCACCAGATGTAACATATAAGCAATTTCAAGATATGTGTGCGAGATGTTGGGAAGATAAATATGGATTTTTAGTAATTGATAAGGATCGAGAAGTGGTAAATGGACGTTATCGAAAAGGATTCGACGCTTTCATATATCCTTGACGTTCTTGAAGAATTGAATCACTTGAGTGCTAGATAGTGGAGATAACACTTCATTATACAAATTCTTGGAGTGAATTATGGAGGGAAAAAATGATGATGAAATATGTTTAAAAAGAAAGTTAATTGAAGCAACGGATGCCGTTCGGAAGAAATTCAATTATATCAAAAGTAGTCGTCTAGGTGATCAATCAGCACTCGAGAGGATCTATGAGCCAATAATAACACCTTTGAAAGTAATATCTGCCAATACTGAAGGAGCATCTCATATGAATCAAGTGATGCAGAAAACAAAGCCTGCTACACCATTAACAGCCAAAACTATAATTGAAAGTGAGTGGAAACCGAAATTTGAAGGGGCTTCCTCGAAGGATCTTCAAACCTCTCAATTGACAACTTTAGATTCACAATCACCTAATGTATTCGATAATGGTGATGAAGTACAAAAGCATATAAAAAAGTTACTATCAGGAAATCCCTCTTACGATACAGTCTTTGGAGTACACATGAACACTGAAACGGGAAATTTACAAATGGGAGTAGCTGATGTGGAATTTATCGATGAGAAAATTGTGTTTATGAAAAATGGTAAAACTATTGGCTCTTATCAGGGCACTCCAAAACTATATAACTTGATATTCATGAAAGTACCATCGAGAAATATCCCCTCTTCCGATATGACCACATATGGTGATATACTCAAATTAACAAAGGCTGCATATAAATACAATGAGAGAAAACAAGGTCTTCTATCGAATAATTGGAAGAAATATAGAGAAATAATCCTACCATTATTATCCAATGGAAACCCTAGTAGAGAAGGTGCTGGCATGATCAAAATACCCACCCAGAAAAAATATATCAGAAATAAGCATACAGATTATGTTTACTGGAATGAACTCGAAGAATTGATTGATCGCCTTCGACTACTTTGGAGTTCACGACTGGCTGGACATACCGGACATGATAATGAAATATTAGCCATAATTGAGGAATTACGTGAAGAAGGATTAGTCTATTGACCGCAATATCATACACATGATGTGTGAAACTGGCTCAGTCGATCACAAACGATCTAACTATGCATACCACAATTGATAAATTTGGTCGTAGAAGAGGTGGTGTTAGTAAACCAATAGTTGGAAGATCTGGTGTTGGATTCATTCTCACACCAAATGGTGATTATGATATTCAGAATAAGCGGTTTCAAAATGTTGGTGAACCTGTAGACAGTAAAGATTCTGTTACTAAAGGATATGTTGACGATCACATTAGAAAAGTCAATGAGACAACTCTGAAGTATTTCCAAGAATTCATTGCATCAACGCTGCGTAACATCGGAAAACATATTGATTCAAAACATAATGAGGTGCAAATAATCATTGACAAAAATGCACTCATCACTTCTGCATTAGCTGATCAATTGAGTAATGTGGAAAAGCGAACTGACGTAATAGCTAAGTTGGTTGATACTTTTACTGAGCGAGTCATTGAAGTTTAATAGTCAATCATTACACTTGCACCTGAACAGTAGAAAAGTGATTCCTCAATTTTATCATCTTGAAGAAGTCTTAGAGCAGTAATATGAGTAATGCAAAATGGCAGGTTGTGAAAGAAATACACAAGCCGGCGCGTCGAAATTTCCCCCGTCGGAAGACAATAATAAAGGGTTTTTCTGACTTGTGGCAGATGGATTTGATGGAAATGCAACCATATTCTAAAGAAAATGAGGGATGTAGGTACATCCTTATAGTTATCAACTGTTATTCAAAGTTTGTATGGTCAAGGCCGTTGAAGAATAAAACTGGTGATTCAGTTACTGCAGCTATGGCAAGCGTGTTGAAAGATGCTAAATATACTCCAAAAAATTTACAATCTGATCATGGTACTGAGTTCTATAATTCGAAATTCTCATCGTTAATGAAGAAACACGACATCAATCATTACTCAACATTCAGCACAAAAAAAGCTGCAATTGCAGAACGAGTAATCAGAACATTGAAGAGTTGGCTTTATAAGGAGTTTTCACTTCAAGGTCATTACAAGTGGTTGAATATTCTTCCTAGAATTACTCGTCAGTATAACAACAAAGTTCATCGTACGATTGGTATGAAACCTGCAGATGTGAAACAGTCTACTAAATTGTCAATGTATGCCGAATCTAAGAGTCCACATGTGAAACGTAAAAAAAATACGTTTAAAATTGGGGATAGTGTTCGAATCAGCAAATATAAAAATGCATTCGATAAAGGTTATACAGCAAATTTTACAGCTGAAATATTCAAAGTTGTGAAAGTTAATAATACAGAACCTATAACTTATGCATTAGAAGATGTGAATGGGCAACCAATCAAAGGCTGTTTTTATGGGCTGGAGTTGAATAAAACGAAAGATCCCAATACGTATTTGGTGGAGCGAGTTTTAAAAAGAAAAGGACATCGCCTCTATGTAAAGTGGCTGGGGTTCTCTGAAGATCACAACTCATGGATCGATGAAAATTCTTTAGTGTAATGACATTATCATGATTGTACTCAATATTAGATAAAAAATAAAAAAATAGTGTATTAAAATTGTTTTATTTATTAAAAACTAAATAGAATAATAACCTTAGAAATGATGCAAGTAATATGTAAACTATTGGTTTTATTTTTCATAAATTCAACATATTGAAATCACTTCAAGATGTGTATGTTAGCATAAGATTTCCATGAATCCTCCGTCTCTCTATCCGCTCTTCATGGGTTAGACACCAGCACTCTCGAAAGTGGACATCTCTGTTGGGGTGAAATTGGCCGACATTCTCACACAATTGCCAATCATTTCTACAAGCACTGCATAAATTGTTCCAACAATCCACACTATATTCACCACATTGTAGACATCGCTGGACTAATGTATCGCAAGTCGCTACACAATTTATGCATATATTCCTTGAAATGCCCATATTATTACACATAATCTCTTTCGAACATTCTCTGCACTGCTGGCGGTAGTCACTTACTTCTAGAGTTGAACCATTTATCCTCTTCCGAAGTGGGTCTGGATTCCTTGCCACAACACATCTACGACACAGGCCGGTACATGGGTTGATATATGTTTCAGGCCAATACCCATGGCAGTTGTAACACACTATATGTTTGCCAATTTTGATTGGAAAGCCGCGTATTGTCGGTTTTGTATCCCACTCTTTAGGGAAAGACATATTCACTGATAGATGTACAAATATTCAATCGATGAATTTAACTACACTCTCACGCTCCCATGTTTCCTTCTTATAAACAGGTACCGTGAAGAGTGGGGTAGAGTGGAGGGAGCTACCACCACCACTGTCAAAAATCATATAAAAATCGGTGAGTGATTGTAAACTTCAGTCAGTATTCAAGTATCACCACAAGAATACATTAATATGTCTGCCCAGAGAGCTGCTGTGTTAGCATTATTATCTCAGAGAGATATTAATAACCATGAGCTGGTGGAAGAGTTTGAAGACGTTGGACAGATAGTGGGTGTTGACGAAGAAAATGATGGTGGAGATATGCAGTATGAGGTGAATGAGCAAGGTGCAGAAGGTGGCTTAAATATCGAAGACGATGAGGCAATTGAGCAAGGTGTTGGGGATTTAGATATTGATGATGATGAAGAAGGTCTTGTTGAAGAAGAAGATGAAGGTATCGCAACAGATTCGACTCACGAGACTGACGACAGCGGAGTAGTTATTGGCAATGTTGAGTGGTTGAATATCACTGAGACATTGGATGATCCGTTAGATTTGTATTGTGTAACGGATAGCCATGTCAGGATCAAAACGATTGACGGTGAAATAGAGAAGTTGTGTTGGTGTTGCTTCCGCTTTTATTCTGTGCGGAATAACAATGGAGGGTATTATGAGCACGTCGACATTCATTACACCGCCCGCTTCATGGAGATGGGGCAAACATGGTGTAAAGCATGTGTTAGGCCTTTGACCAACTTTAGGAGAATAGCCGTCTGTATCATATGTAACAACACCCCACCTCTGGAGATGTAACCGTGGACCTTCGGGTCAACAAAAAAAAAACAGCACTTTTCAGGGCTACATTATTTAAACAAAGAGTAGATATCTCATAATGAGATTGCAACAACACCCCATCTGCGGTGCAGTTACCGTGGACTTTCGGGTCAACAAAAATACAGCTCTTTTCAGAGCTACAAACAAAGTGTAGATATTTAATAATAAGATTGATCACTCAGTCAAAGAAATAGAATATTTTGAGTGTCACATAATCATACGAAGAGTAGTTTGTAATATATGGATATACCTCTAAAATGTACATCCATATACATATGAGGTATGCACAAATGTGTTATAGAATATGTATGTTCTCTGAATATCTTATCTGTGTAAAATAAATCACATTGAAAAATGATTGTTTAAGCGTCCGAGTGGATTTGAATCTGTTTGATAACATACTAGCTCTCTCTTATCTGAACAATTGCAGAATTCATGTCAAGATTTGGAAATATAATTTTCATAAGACAATATTTCAAATTCGAGGGGTGTTTATTCAGAGTAGTCAATAAGAGTAATTGGTATTGTAATTCAGAATATTTATTTCAAAGGTGGAAAGGAGAGAGGGAGGTAGACACTGCCCCAACCACGCAGTGTCTCGTGTACACCAACCAAACAAAATGTGTACTCCGAGGAAGGATAAAGGATGGGTGAAATAGGGAAAAAAATAGGGAAAAAAAAGGAAAGGATTACAAGTCGTCGTCGTCGTCGCTGTCATCGGGTCGGGGGAAGTACTGCCACATCACCGAACCCTCAGAAAACGCCATTTCCTCCGCAAATGCGTCGTCGTCCCAGAGATCGTCATCATCATCATCCGAGCTGCTCGAGTCTTCGGAGTGGTCTTCGGTACTGGTCACATGCAGTACCTGGACCGAAGATGTGGAAGGGTGATGAGGCGTGGTGGTTGAATCGGCCTCCATATCTGGATTCTCCATATCGGAATCCTCCAACTGAAGATCCGGGAGTAGCGCTGTAGGTTCTTCCGCCTGGGGTCCGGTCGTGGAATCGGCTTCCTGGTATGTTGACATGCTGACGATAGCTACTCAACTGAAGATTACATTGAGGAACTCCTACATTTATACTCTTGCACAGGAGGGGGTATAGTGGGAGGCGGAGTGGGGGGGAGGTGGGGGTCACAAAAAACGCGCCCCGGATGCAAGTGGCGAATGTTGAGCGCCCCAGGCCGCGAAGCGGCCTGCTGAGCGATCGCTTCGCGATCGCCTATACAACCTTTCCCTTCGTTACTTATCCGAATATACATTGCTTGAAATTTCTTTATGATACGAATTTTTATCAACATTATTGAAATAATGTTCCAAAGATATTCAAAGATAATGATTAACTGTTTCCATTTTCTAATTAGTTCATTTTAAAGCGAAACAACTAACGTTTCACCGCAAGGGTGTACCGATATAGCCCTATTTTTTTCACTACTACCAAATAGAGTGGTTAAGTTGAATGCTGCCCCACCCACGCAGCATTCCGTGTGCACCAACCAGGTACTATGTGCACTCCGAGGAAAACTTAACCTAACCTACCTGATCATCATCATCATCATCTATAATGATGATGTCAGGTTCGGGAGAATCAACCACCACGATGATATTTGGTGGAGCGATTTGATGATCTTCAAGCCACAGTTGATCCACAAGTTCTGGGCTGGCAAATTCATCATGTTCAAACTCATCTTCGTCTGAGGTTACATCTTGTTCTTCATTCAGCTCTATTGTTGTATCTGAATACCCATCGAATTCATCATCGGGAGATGTTGAATCAACTACAGCAACTTGAATGTCACCATAGGACCAATTCTCTGGTGGGGCAAAATGAGGTTCACTGGTGGAATCAGCTTCCCGAATAATTGGTGTTGCTTGATTCATGATGAACGAACAAGTTGAAGAATATTGAGAATACAATCTTATTTATATGATTTGAAGAAAGTGGGGTAGAGTAAGGGAAGGGGAATATGTGAAAAATAAAGACCCACTAGGTTATTTATTCAAGTATTGATGTGAGAATTGGGGAATAAATCCAATATAATATTCATTAGATTCATGATTTCATTTTTACACATTCACATAAATGAAATTTGTTTGAATATTGTTGAGAGAAGTAATGATGAGAGAAGTGTCAAAAGGTTTTGGAATTATACTCAGAGCATTACTAGAATCACCTTTATTTATTCTCTAGAAAAAATAACTATTTTACAATTCACACACTTTCAAATGATGGAAATTCTATACAATTATTCTATTTAACTAATTTTATTCTATATACTACATGTGACTAGAAAATGACTAGAATGAAGGAATAAATACTGCCCCAATCACGCAGTATTTTGTGTGCAACAACCAAAATAGATATGCACTCCAATATTCCTTATTTTATTTTTTCATTCATAACCTTAAAATTAACATGCAAGTTTTTATTATATTCCTAAAATTACAATTTTTTTATTCTAAACATACATCTAACTTAAACTAAACAAAAATATATTTACAAAAGGGGTTAGGTATTAAGGAACCCCTGGCACATGGCATCCCATTCCTGAACAAGAGGTCCATATTTTTGGATGTAAGCCAAACTCTTTCCTTGTTGCGAATCTTCTTCTTGAAGTTTCGCCCTAAGCAAAGAGAGTCGCTTCTCTAATTCCAGTTTCTGGGCCTCGATGGTGGAAATATCCGCCATCAAGGCCCTTTTTCTGGAATCAGAACCATCCACAACCTTCTTTTCCCGCAAATATCTCTTTTTCACAGACTGTGCATAGGTAATAGACTCTTTGAGTTTATTACCCTCTACCACAGTCTGTGAAAGGACATTTTCCGGGCCAACCTCTTGTTCGGAATGCTCAACACGTACCTGGGGGGTGACTGGAGGGGGTGACGCATTCCGATGGACCTGGGGGGTGGCTGGAGGGGGTGACGCATCCCGATGGACCTGGGCGACGACTTCCACCAAGTTCTGCACCTCCATCACTGGAAGGGGTGCTGTAGGCCAACCACCGTAAGGTGAGTTCTTTTCACACTTTTTGCGAAAAGCACTCAACTTACCACCCCTCCCACCTTTGGCTTTGGATGCCTTCACAGGTGCGGACTTCTTCACAGGTGCGGACTTCTTCACAGGTGCGGACTTCTTCATCTTCTTGGCCCTCTTCACCGGTTTCTCGAACTCATCCCCTGAATCGATGGGGGATAATGGTTCGATGGGCGATAAGAAGCTTTGAAGATGCGATAAATCCGCCAGAGACTCGTCCAGGTCCGGGTTGTAGACATTCAGTAAATCTTCAATTTGGGGTGCTGACGAAGAAGTTGGTCCACTGAATGTCGACAAAGTTGGTGGGGGGTCAATCTCCTCCTCCTCGGGGGTTGGTTTGAAGTCCTCGAAAAAGAACTTCAAGTCAGGAGCCGCCACTTCCTGGGTGGAAGTCATCCCCGGTGGTGGAATGGGAGCCGCCACTTCCTGGGTGGAAGTCATCCCCGGTGGTGGAATGGGAGCTGCAGCTGGTGTTGCAGCTGGTGGTTGTACCATGATGTCCTGTAGGACAACCACCCTCCTCCGCTCTACATCCTCCAACTGTCTCTCACTGAGAGTGGTAATCGGGGTCATCAGAGCATTCCTCAGAAAAGACATGATTCTAGAAAGAGAAAATGAAAATATTAGACAATATAATATAAATAGTATGGAAGTGTGTACTTACATCAAGCTGCTTGGAATTTTCAACTAAGTTGGCTGGCAGGTATCTCAGGTTGGCTGCTTCTTTCGAAGGAAGACTGCAATCGAATGATGAACTGTGGCCTCCTCCTCATGTTTTATAGCCGTATGCTCCCTACCACTTCGGGTGGGAATGGGAGTGGGGGTGGAAGTGGGGTAGGATAATTCGTTTGAAATATTCGACAAGTATGAATTTTACAATTTGTTGAACAAACCAGGTAATGAGTGAAAAAATTCAATTACTCGATTGCTCTTCCAATAAGGCAATGAGTAAATTTAATTTCTTGTCACTTATACTGTTTTCATCTTTCAGTACATTCAAAAGAATTCTTAAATTTTGTTCGGAACTTGTCTGATAGAATTCAATATCGTTGTGGCCCCAAGGTAATGTCTTGGTGGTATTAGGAATGATGAATCGCTTATCATCATTATGTGATAGCGCGACTTTATTGCACATCAACGTGTAAATATCATGTAAATCACTCCTGAATACATTCATCTTTCTAAATATTATACCGCCTGTTTCAACAATCCTAATGTAATCTTCAATTGAAATTTGATTTTTTATAACGGATTTTTTAATACCTTTTGCTTTCTTTATTTCATCAGACACACTTTGTACATGATATGCTTTCGCACCGGTGCCATGGAAACTGATGATGGGATCACTCGGAAGTTCATCCTTCATATTTCCAATCACCGATTTGCTAACTGGCACATTGAATTTATTACCCAACCTATAGTTAGAAGTGTCAAATTTGTCAACATTTGCAATCATAAAATTATAAAAATTATCCGTCATTATTTTCAGTATCAAAGAATCCGTATCGGTATAGAGAAGAGAAGCTTGTGGTCCGTAATGTTTTTTGATGACATCATAGAAAAAATCATAAATGACTGTTTTCGACATATCCAATATACTGAACCCCAAATACAATGGTTTATTATAACAAACCTTAACTTTATCCATATGTATGACGACAAAGTCTTCCGAAAATATGGATAATGTTTTGGAATTGGGACGAGCTATCAAAGCATTGGCGCCCATACCTCTTCTTATGGATTCCCAATGTGTGACAATTCGAATGTCTCTTCTATTGTTTACATTTTCCATCGTTTTGCCAAATATGGAATTTATATTCAATTTGAAGTAACCCTTCTCAAACTTATTGGAAGCCTTATTTCTCAAATTTGTATTTAAATCGATATATTTTTTCAGCCACGGTGACTGATTGAATCTGAGAATTCTATGAGTTTTCATCACCATCAAACCATTACGGACCGCTTGTTTCAAATTCCTATAATGAACGATATATTTCTTTTTATCATTCAAATTAGGAATAAGTTTGGGTATTTTGGACTTTGAACCAGGTGGTATAATACTTTCAACCAAAAATGGTAAATCCGAATGTAGATCGTGTAACTCGACAGGATAATGCACATCTACTTCAAGTATGTATCCTTGGGGGCTATCATCTGGAATACTATTGATATCCAACTGACATATTTCACTGGCGGTCAACCAAGTGAACCCACCAAAAGGTAATGATTGAGACATGCTATGACCATACAGATTTGTTGCATCCAAATACATTATGAAAGATGAAGGTTCTTCGGGATTATAATTTGGAAGAAACTGATTGTTTGCAATATGCTTTCTCTCCGAACACTGGCTTACACCACCACGTATACCGTTTTGGAGAAAATGCACCATATCGATATCAGTTAATAATTCCAAGTTGACACCCGTATACTTCAACATAGCATCCCAAGAAAGACCTGGAGAAGTGAAATAGTGAGCAGGATCCAATTTATATGTATCTAAACTCATATTTCTAAAATTTTCAAAAATATCGCACAACAGTAGAACATCAGATTTTAGGTATATGTCAGAATATTCACCCAAATCTTGACAATTGAATGTGTTCCATACCTGCTTTACTCTATCATAATCCTCATCAGAAACATGTTTTTCATTTAATTTATCATAAAAGTCCACCTTTGATGGTATACTAGAATAATTTAATTTATCTAAAGAATCGATAAAACTGTACGGAAAAACACCTTTCTGCCTCATAAGTTTGAATTTATCCTGTTCCGGAAAATATTTTCTTGTTTCCACAAAATGTTTTTCATCTAAATTGTCACCTAACTCTTGAAGGGAAGCAGCCATAAATTTAAAACTATCGATGAACCTTAATTTCAAAAACTTATTTTTCGTCACTCCATTGTGATCTACTATTCTCTCCATAATTATATGTTTCGTGAAGGAAACATACTTTTCTTTAGTTTGAGCAATGACATCAACTTTTGTTTTGTTTGTGCATAACTCTTTTATGAACAAATGACAGTCATACCCACTGAGATTATGAAAAATTATGGGTATAAAGTTGGGCAATTTGAAATTGAGGTTACAAATACTATGTGCAGCTCCATTTCTTTTTTTCCCCGTTAGATGGCAGTGGTCACGCACCTTAATATCACCATCACCAAATGGTTCTCCACATATACCACATGTGGCGGCAATATTGAAATCATGCTCTTCCTCATCAGTCAATGGACTCATTGGAATGACTTTCTTCAAATATTTGTGATAAATATTGGTGACATCAGCCTCCAAGTTTGACACAAACACTTTAGCTGCATCAGCACCTCTATATAGTACAAATTTAGATATAGAATCATCAAAAGAGCACTTTATGAGGTAAGAAAAAGCATATGGTTCATGAAGATATGTTCGATTTGTATAAGAGTTAGCAGGATTTGGCTCATTAGTATGCACTGGTTTCAGAATAGATTCGAAATCAGCATATACAACGAATGGAACCCTCAACTGTTTCTCGATATTTTCAAATTTCAAAATATTCTCAGGTACCCTTTTACCAAATTTATCAACCCTGAAATTTGTGGATGGTGTCGTTGTCGATATGTGATTACAATCATTCAACTGATGTCGCAATAAAGTTCGTTCATTATCAAAGTACAATAAACAACCATCACAAAAATACTTTTTATGACCACGGGCAGATATTTGTGATGATACTAGTCTCGATAAATCCTTAATCCAACAATAATGACTATTACCAGAATCATCTGTAATAATCAACAGATTAACATGACTATTTAATCTACGTTTAGAATAGTGTAACGGACCCACAACTTCATATTCAATTCTACCATTTTTAAAAACATTTTCCAACCCATAAACATTGATAGAGCAATCGTTCATAACCTCAAACTTAGGAATATCTTTCAACTTAACTGGAAATTCCATACCTGCTACATTCAAGACGGTTGAGAAGTGGGGATATGATGAAATTTCATTAAGTTTCTGACTGGCAGGGTATAAAGCTGAAGTCACAGCCCACGCAAAGCAGCACTGATCTTGATTAAGAACATTCACCACACTTTTCTTCAATTCGATGAACCTTGGCAATTTGATGTATGAAGACCCTCCGAAGGGGCTATACTTGTTGATATTCACCTCCAAGTACAAAATTTTCTCAATGGTCCAACCTGAAAATATGGGTTTTCTCTATAAGTCCATCATCATCAACATTTTGACTAGATCACATACCTGAATCCCGATCTTGAAATTCCGCTGCTTTAACAGTTAAACTATCTGCAAAACTGCTATAAATCACATCCAAATCATTCGATTGATCAATTACTTCATTGGGACTATTAAATGATTTGATGTCTGAAAGATCCTTAGTTTGCAGACTGTACCGCCCAAACACTTCCATGTTCACTTTCATGCATTTATGGATATCCAACACTTCTTCGAGTAGTTTCACTACTTTCTGCTTAATTTCATTGAAGAATGTTGGGTAATCCATGTGGTGGTTTTCACTGTCCACTCGGTAGCTCACAATTCGACACTTGAAAGCTGTATTGACAATTTTCACACCTTCCCCATATTGAACACATGCATTTGTTCTGTGCTGCAACGTCCTCCGATGTACATTCATCTGATCGCTTGCAATAGTCAAATTGCAGCAAACGCATGTTTGCAGTGTTGGAAGTGCTGGGGGTGTCAACCGTTGCCTCTTCGATGTTGGAGGTCCATCACCATTTGCGGGTGTGCAGGAATCCCGCTGATGACGACGTAGGTTGTCACTACGAGTGAAACTTTTTTTACAATCAACGCACGAATACATCTTGTATATAGAAATATATACCGTACGATAAGGAGAATTTGAAATGAGTGAAACGTTCACACCACACTCCTTATAAAAGCCCAACTCCTCCCCCCCCACCATAACCCAAATGAGAGCTACAAGGTCAACATTCAATGCCACAGAGCAAGCTCAAGGTAGTCGAAGTGACGAACGTCAATGTCAAACCCCACACTCAAGGTCAAACACCGCAACGCCTAATCCCACTGTATATTCTGTACACGTCACGATTTCATTCAAGGTCAACATTCAATGCCATGGAGCAAGCTCAAGGTAGTCGAAGTGTCGAACGTCAAGGTCAAACCCCACACTCAAGGTCAAACACCGCATTCAATCTCATACTATGTGTACGACGTTCAAGGTTAGGTGACGTCATACGATATTCTGAACTTATATAGGAATTACCAACAAGGGAGTGGACAACGCCGAACGCCCACTGTTCAAGGTTATATTCTGTACACGTCACGATTTCATTCAAGGTCAACATTCAATGCCATGGAGCAAGCTCAAGGTAGTCGAAGTGTCGAACGTCAAGGTCAAACCCCACACTCAAGGTCAAACACCGCATTCAAGCTCATACTACGTGTACGACGTTCAAGGTTAGGTGACGTCATTCAAGGTCGTGTGACGTCTCAAGGTCAAAAGGGGTGGGGGGAGGCGTTCAGTCGGCATTAGCACCCTACTATTCTCATATTTGTTTGTATCAAGATTGAGGAGTAGAAAGTGAAAACCTTCCTTTCCTAATCGTTTTCATCACACGGATAAATGAAATCTAACTTGAAGCTTCATGACTGCAATACGCATAATGCAGTAACAGCAGAGTATTGTATACTCATATCCAAAATATAATGCAAAAAATGCGTCAATATTCACTTTGTGAATCCAATCCAAATCTGTTATTGCATTGAAGTTAGGTTAGTTGGCTAGTTCAAACATGGTCGCAAGAGGGAGCCCTTGTAGTTGTTCAGAATGGAGGTATATTGAACAAAGCTAGTGTTCGAGGTACATTAAATTTTATCAAAGCTAACAGTTCACAGGAGAATTTATTATATTGTTGTTGTCCGCAGTGTATTATTGTATTGTGTTTATATTTTTAGAGTTGTCAGTTGGTCTCATTGAATGCCCCAACATAAGATTTTGAAAAACCAATTATTTTTTCGACAGCTCTCAAGAGTTTCTTCCATTGTTTGGTCTAGGTTATTCCATGAGTAAGAGACTTATACCACGAATACAAAGTTGGAATCTTTCACGGGAAGATTTTGAATATGTTACAAAATAACCTAGATCGAACAATTGAACACATTTTGCTCAAATTCAATAGGGTTTTTCATGCGTGATATAGCCATTGTGAAACATTTTTCAATATTGAAAAATAACTTATTGTGGGATCATTCAAAGCTGGTTAAATTTAATATATCGTAGTTTTTGAGTGACTTTGCGAAAAATCTAACAGACAAAACCCGAGTATCTCTACAGATCACCCAGTGGTCCATCAATCTGGAAAGAACACAATTTGAACGTGAAAACAGGTGCCCAATCTAAGCAAATTTGTGATACTTGTGATGCACTGTTTGTAACCTTTGGTGTAGTAATGAATGTTACTGGAGCTTTAATCTCAACACCAAACCGTCATTTTTGAACTTCGACACGTGTTTCAATCTCCAAGTGATCATTTTCAAGAGAAGTATTGAACTACAGTTCAATGTTGAAAATAACAGTTGGTGTTGGGATTGAAACTCCAGTAACATTCATACTTAATAATTAAATAGAACTGGCCGATACTTGATGAAAATTCATATTGAAAAAACTAATAAATAGAGTTTATTCTATGATTTTCACTATAAGGGTTTTACAAAAACCGCGACACGTGTTTTGCTATACAATAGCTTCTTCAAGCATAACTAAAGTTACTTCTAAATTACACCTTATAAATTACACCTTATAGTGAAAACCATAGAATAAACTCTATTTATTAGTTTTTTATTCATACTTAAGTTAGGTTAGGTTCAGTAGGTTGACTTTTCTTAGGTTTCTCTATCCTTTTTAAGAATGAAATCTAGCTGTTTTCACTCGTTGATAATCTAGCTCTCAATAGGTGTGAAAATTTTTCAAATTGCTCTAGTGAATTATATCACAGTTCTAAAAAATAGTGACAAGAGACGAATAATTGTGTATAATGTGTATAAATTTCTTGAGGTTCATTGGCGGTAGATTCGGATACATTTCATTGAACTTTCTACATGTTCTGCTGATAATTTTGTCACACTGTCCAAAAATAATAAACAAATTCATAAGAACTTCGTTTGAACAGTTTTGTTCCATCGTTTTGAAGGTATTTGCAACTTCTGAAGTGACGAAAATGTCGATATTATTAGGAGAATGTCACAACGCTACTGTCAAATAGTAATTATGGCCTGCTTACCAAATACCGAATGGAAATACCATTCTGAAGGGACATTTTCACAAATAAATGTTCATAAGTCCGAAACTTGACTAGTTAGGTATAGGTATGATATACATAGAAGGAAAGCAAATTTCAGCAGCTTTCCGAATTTTCAATAATATACAGGGTGTTCCATTTAAAATAATCAAATTTCAGCAACTTTTTCAAGCAAACGAAAAAACTATATTTTTTTACCACCCTGTATTGAAGTAACGGAGATTAGGCTGACGTGTGGGAAGTGTCCAAGTATCACCTAACTCCAAACCAAATTTCGATATCATAGTACTTCTTAACTAAAAGATATCGGCATTTTTAGAAGTCATGATTTTCGAAGAAAAAAATTGAAATTAATTTCTATTTCGAAAACGGTAACAGATAGGTATAGGGAAATATCAAGAAAAGTTGTCGGGCAATTGTTGGAGATTCCAAAAATAATATTATATACAGAGTGTTCTATTTGAAAAATCAAAGTTGCTACTGCTTTCTAATAGAAGCGGCAACACCGCATTGTCGAAAATATTTTAGTTGGCTAGAGAATGTCCGAATATTTCCTCCATTAAATTTTCAAAGTGATCCGTCGTCTGGTTCACCAGAAACGTCTGATGTGCCATCCACCGTGAATCAGCCTGTATAATAATGAATTTTAATATGGATTGAAATCAAGTATCGGCCAGTTCTATTCAATTAAAAATGTTCAGTTTTTTGAAAGAAAGTTTGGGCTTTCTACTTGTGGGAAAGTTTCGAAAAAAGAAAGAAAGCAATTTATCTCAAAATAAACTCAAAAAATAACTTTCAGGAATAAACTGAAAGAGAAAGCTCCCTTAACACAAATACTTTCATATATACATTGAATTATACAGAAGAAGAAATACTTTGGTAAGAATTACTTTTATATGAACATTGAATTCTACGAAAAATATTTTTCTGTTCAGTTTGTACTCCAAACATTCATCATAGAATTGAATCAGGTATCATTCACTGGATTGAAATTAGTAGGCATTTGCCTTATTGCCTCTTCAGCACCAATCTAGATAACATTATCAGATGGAGCGCTCCATTCATGAAATTACAACTTCATGTCACGATTGAGTTAAATATACCCTTGTCAACGGTGACATTACGTAACGACATTCATTTGCTTACTTGATTCGATCTCAGCCTATAATTCAATGACTATTTGAAAGTATTTATTTTGAAATGGCTTTTTGTTCCAGTTAGTATCTGAAAGTTATTTCTTTGCTTGATCTACAAATTTTTGTAGAGTTTATTTTGAAAATGATTGCTTTCTTCTCAAATTTGAGAAAAAAACTTTGTATTAAGATGAAGAAGAAAATAGTCAAAACATTTCTTTCCCAAAAAAATTTCAAGCAAATAAAAATTTTTCAAGATGACAAAAATTTTCGTGAGAGTTCTTGTCTAATGTCAAACATGTACTAACTTCTGGTATTATTCAAATTTCGATTGTTGGTCACTTATTGAACCTCTGTGTTTTTTGAAACATTGGTGATCTGAAATTCATATCGACATATATCACATGGGTTGAGAAGTTTGTAGGCTACTACACAGATGGCGCTACTAGTATCAAATCCATTAGGTCTTCAATTTACCTTAACCTTCAGAAAACAAATGTACCAATTTCATAGCTGTCGGACTATCAGTTTGTGGGATAGAACATTTTTACTGAAGCAACTTTTGTTAGTTTGGCGAAAATGGATTTAAAAAAATTCTGTCTGCTGATAAAGCATTGCTTTTTGGTGAAAAAAATACTGAAGCCAAGGCTCGGCATGATAAACATTATTCGGACTTTGAATCAGGAGAATAAATCATTGAGAATTGGTTTGGTGAGTTTAAATGAGGTGAAATGAGCACCGAAGACAATGCACGCAGATGACGCCTCACGGAGGCTGTTACCGACGGAAATACAAAAAAAGCCACAAGATAATACTGGATGACCACCAAGTGAAGCTGGTCGGGATTGCTGAGGCTCTAAAGATACCAAAGGAGCGTGTTGGACATCGTTCATGAATATTTGGGTATGCGAAAGTTCCGTTCAAAGTGGGTGCCGTCACAATCGACCAAAAACAACAACCAGTTGATGATTCCCAGCAGCGTTTGAAACATTTTGCGTTGATATGAGACAATGGATGAAACATGTCTCTATCATTCCACACCAGAATCAAAATTATCGTCATTTGAGTGGACTGCATGTGGTGAACTGAATCCAAAGCGTGCAAAGACACAACAGTCGACTGGTAAGGTTATAGTATCAGTATTTTAGGAGGCGCATGGTGTAATATTCATCGACTATCTTGAAAAGTAGAAAACCAGCAACAGCGACTATAACATAGCGTTTGAAAGCGTTTGAAAGACAAAATCGCAGAGAAACGGCCCTATTGGAATACAAAGAATGTGCTGTTACATCAAGGCAATGCACCTTGTCACAAATCAATGAAAACGATGGCAGGATTGCATGGATTGGGCTCCGAATTACTTTCGCTACCACCGTATTCTCAGATCCGACCCCCAGCGACTTTTTCCTGTTCTCAGACCTCAAGAGAATACTCGTTGGAAAGAAATTCAACGCCGATGAAATGGTGATCGTCGGAACTGATGCCTATTTTGATGATAAAAACAAATCATACCATTGAAAATGGTATCGAAAAATCATATAAACGCTATCAATTTTGTACTGCTCTGGAAGGCAATTATATTGAATGAGAATTGAACTGTTTAGTTTGGAAAGTAAAGATTGTTTCAATCCGTTCAATTGATGACCTTTTCATTTTGTTGAAATTTATATTGAATATAAGATGAAGAAAATAACTATTGTCTGATTTCTACCGGTTTCGGTTTGTTAAACCATTCTTAACTAAACAAGTTCACTTGAGAATGGTTTACCAATCGAAACCGGTCACAACATCGGACAAAAGTTATTTCACTATCTTATATCCATAATTCAAACCATTTTCTCAGACATTTTTTTCTATCTTTCTCAAGCTAGATATGTGAAATCAGCCAATTACCGGTTACTGCCAACTCCAAACGAATTCTTCGATTCAAACACCGTCGACCTATATTTCAGTAACAATCGTTTTGGAATTTGAATAATCCAGATTTGCTGCTCAAACTCATCGAATATATCAGACGAGTTTCTACAAATCCCCAATAAAAGCCTTGGCGCCGGAGAATTATTCTAATCGAGCCATAATTTAAGCCCCGAATTGTATTCCAAAACAGATCTTCGTGAAATTTTATTATAATCCACGACCGCAATCGAAATGCAAATCCCATTCTGCGGTACTTTTGACAAAGACTTCCTCTCGGACAAATTAATTCCGGCAGATAATCGCACCAGAAAGTGAATGCCGATTACTTAACGGGGACGGGCAGGAGGCAGAGATCTGCCGGAGGCAGTTCGAATGGAATGGGCAGTTCTTGTTTTCTGCCGGATCGATGTCAAAAGGATTACCCGGAGGCATCAAAGGACGTTGTAGCAGAGAGATGTGATGATAATTTATGCAGCGCATCAATTTCTAGATTGAATTATCAACAGGAATATTTCCCTTATGGAATCAGTAGTTATGATTAACATATGTTTCAATCTTTCTGAAGGATGCCAATTGGATATAAAACCTGTTGAATTTTCATAAATGTCTTCAATGTTACAAACTTCAACAAAAATATGGTGTGTTCAGTGTACCAAATGAAAAGAACTGTCTCAACGACAAATATCTGTTTTCACTTTTCTGCTCCTCCTCTATTCTTTTTGGGTGGTGGTGGCTCGTGAGAAGCTATATTGATGCCCGTAAACTGGTGCATCCCCAAACCATAACACAGTTATATTTCTTCCAACAGGGGGAGAGCGTAATAGACGTCTGAAGTACTTACATAACAAAATATAACTCAATAAAGCATGTCATCATCGAAAGATCTTTTCTTCTGGCTAAACCTCACTCAACCTAACTCTGCTACAGGCAATGATTCAAGTGATGACTGGAAGGTGATATGATCACCTTACGCTGCCTCTCATAATTTTGCAAGTTATGTCAGGCAAGCGCTTGGGGTACCCGTCTTCAAAATCATATTAGAATAGCTGATTCCGTCGAAAACTAATGACCAGGTCGAAACGAGGGAGCAAGTAATGCTCTGCAAACCTCCCGTTATTCTCATATTGCATTTGAAGGTTTTTGATTACATCCATGGCAGTTGTATAAAGATTATCAAGGCTTTGGACACTGAGTATCATCAAAAAGACCAGTTTCCAGAAGAGAAGCAATACAAGCCATTCCTCTTCATGTACCACGACGGCAAAAAGGCAACAAGGAACACCACGTAACCGATCTGACCACCACGATCTGACCTATATAATGCCTCCTAGAGGGCTCAGTTTATGAGATCGTATAGAATTATTTTGTCGAGTGTTTACCGAAGTTGATTTTTTGTTGGTTTCGGTGGATTTTTTATTTATCCATCTCGTTATAATGTAACATGTAAGTAATATTTGATGATTTTTTCAAATGAACTCATCGACTTGTGACCCAAAAAAGTAGATTATGATACTCCCACTAAAACCTAAAAGAATATATCATGTATAACGAAGAACGTGGTTGTTGCTTAATGAAAAGAGGTAACTTCGGAGAATCTCCCAGTTCCTTACTGAACCTTCTGCGACAAGCCATGCCATCGGAAGTTGTCTCTAAAGAACGAAGTTGCTGCTACTAAAAACTTTTCCATTAAAAATAAGATAGAGAAAATAACTTTCGTCTAATTTCTACTAAGATTTTCATTTGTTACGACCGGTTTCAGTTTATTTAACCATTGAGAATGGTTAACATTCTCAAGTCATTCCCAAGTCGCAGTTTGTCAAGCTGCGTAACAAATAGAAATCTTTGTAGAAATTAGACAAAAATAATTTTCTCTATCCTATATTTACTATGAATCTTCACAAAATAAACAGGTCATCAATCGAACAGATTTTTCCATGATCATCGAAACTTCAGATTCAGTTTTATGAGTGGTCTACTATCAACAAAGAGTAGGAACTGTATCGATTGATTAATTGACTGAATTATTTTCTTCAATTCATTTCAGAAATAGTTAAGAATGGAAAGAGCCGTCACATGATGGAAATTAATTGTTTTATTGTTGTTTGATTATTATAATGGTCAGTTAGTGATAGTTATTGTTATTTAGTTTTCAAGAACGTCAATCGAATCGAACCTGAGACTTACCGGTTGATGAGTTCATTTAAAATGGGAAAATGTTTCCACAATGACAAATTCAATCAATGTCAATGCAACGTGGTTGCTAACAATATTGGAAGAAATAATCCCAGTGAAGAACTGGGACGTGTCAACACACAGATCTGGTCAACAAAATTGTCTCGAAAGTACAAATTTCATATCATGAATATGTTAACCGTTTTTGAATTGAAGGGGTTATATTTTTAGGAGTGATTAATTTTTTTGGAAAAAAAAATATAACCCATTCAAATCAAAGTTTTTGGCTTTCTACTACTCCATCCGTTTCTTCTTCACTCTACTCATTCGGAGAACTGGAATAAACTCGAGAGGATATTTGCGAATACGACGCCAACAACAAGACTTATAGTTTATATAGGTTAATGTATGTTCAAAGATGGAAACGAGATATTATAATTGCATATAGAACAAGTAATACGTTGAATTGGTTTTTGACAATAGCTTGATTTTGAAAATATAACTGAGTAATCATAACTGTGTCACCAAGTAGTAATCTATTCAGTGAAATGCCCCAACCTGAACCACATATGACGCTTTTTTTCCCTTCCAACCAATGCAAGTAGTTCTGTTAAAAAAAAATTGAAGAACACGGTATATCCAAACACCTGACTTTTACCTTTTTCATGTTGAATGGATTGAAGTTAATACTGTAGTATCTGCCATGAGTTGCCAGAACTATGTTTTCACCTTGGTCTACAATTGTTGCATGATGGGTGCAAGTGCAGGGCATGCTGTGACCCAGTAAAAAGCAAGGACTTGACCATTCCATGCAATACCAAAAAAGATCGATTATTCAGATCGTGTACATGTAGCTACCGAAGTAACCCTTGTTGAAATCTCAAAACAATCCAGCATACAATCCCCCACAACCGAATCTGAAGATTTATAGAATTATCGTCACAGATCAATGAAATAAGTATCAGAGCTTTGCAGTGGTCTTTTCGTAACGCAAATTGAAAGTTTGTTTCAACATACCATTCTGAAATATTGGTCTATCAAAAGTTCGTATATTGCAATATTGAAATGGATGATATGTTCCTGCATATACTTCGAAATAATATATAATAATCAAATTGTGATGCACTGTTTGGAACCTTCTGTGTAGTAATAAAAAAGAAAAAGAAAAAAAAAATGATTTATTTCCAACAGGAGTACCCAGTTATAGGAAATGCTGTTATTACAGAGTATATATGAAATAAATATGAAATGAATATTACTGGAATTTAGTCCAATACCAAATCTTTTTTTTAACATCTTAACACGTGAAAGATTAAACTTCATCTTCAAGAGGAAGATTAAACTTTCTCTTGAAGATGATCACTTGATTGAAACACGTATCGAGGTGTTAAAAATAACGGTTTGGCATTGGAAATGAACTCCAGTGATATTTATAGTAATCAAACTAATTTTTGAGATGAAGGGAACAAATCTCAGCTTAGTTATGGATGGTATAAGACAAAATATGGTATCTGTGTAAAAATATTCACTTTCTTATTCGCGAGTGCATATAATGTTATTGAAGATCACACCTATACTGTTACTAGATATGAACACATAATTATGCCGTTACTTGATGAAGATCTATAGTAATAATAATAATAATAATAATTTATTAAACCACTGTGGTATAATGTATACATATGGTACGTCAATTAAATCAAACCATTTACTCTTAGTACATAGTTGAAATGAAGTATAAAAAAAAATTGTGAACCAATAAAAACGATATGTAGTAAAAACACAAAAGAATAAAAATATAAATATACTTACAAAAGCAATTGTCAGTAAGATATATCTTATATTATAATAATAAAATTAACAGTAATTTATTTTTGTCAATGGGCACAATATGTACATATGTAGATATGGTAGGTTAATTAAAAACAAAAAGCATACTATAACACCAATAAATAACATTTATGACATTCACCTTAGACTTATTCAGAAAATAACTACATCAAATTATCATTTAGGTATTCCTGGCGATTATAGTAACATTTTTCAATGAGCAAGGATTCAACACGGTTATAGAACACATTTTTGGATTCCAGATTTTCAATCGAAGATGGCAGTTTATTATACAGGATGATCCCATTATATAGGGGTGATTTTTGGAATTTAGCTGTCCTATGGAGGGGTATCCTCAATTGATCAGCGTGACGTGTATAAAAATTGTGTGAGGGTCCATTAGTTGTGAGAGTTGTAAGATTTTGTTCAATAAAAACTACACATTTGAAAGTATACAGTGCTGGGACAGACAGAAATTTCATTCTTATGAACACTGGTTTACAACTTTCACGATATTCCATGTCAAAAATCAGTCTCAGAATACGTTTCTGTCCTATAAATATCCTGTTGAAATCCGAACCGCACCTCCAAGGCATGATTTTCAAGGAAAGTATAACAAATTTACTTTTTTTACCTGGCGGTCAATAAACATTTTTAAAGAACAGTTACGATTGTTTAGTCTAAAGTTTTTGATTCTGTTATTCACTATTTTTATTAAGATTTCATCATGAGATGAGTTCCTCTCAGAAATTATCAAGATGTTAGTGACATTACTCAGTGGCAATATTTGTCTTAGTGCTAGATTCAAAAGGCGATTATCACTTACATTGCAAGTATTAAACATGACAATAACATAATCATCACTACTGAAATTTATAGTTTCATAAAAAATGTTTTCAACCAAATCAACAAGTTCTATGTTGGAGTTGAATATTTCTCTTATATGGTATTTGGAGACGTCTATAGATTTTTTTAGTAAAGAAGGAATTTTTTTTGAGTATTCATCTCCAATGACCAGTATGGTTTTTGCAGCTGGAGTAGATGCTTCTTTGCGAGTGATAATACACTCTTGTCCCTGAATTGTTTTTGAAAGCACTTCTGCTCTGTCATCACCAGCTGATGCCGTAATAGTGGTAGAGCATTCAGTAATTACTGTGCTTCCATCAACTGTTTGTTCAGCGGAGTTATCACCAATATAGATATCGTTTATTTTTGCTACCTCAAAATCAAAACTCTTCTTAAAATTTGCCTTCTTACCATGTATTTTCCTTCTTTCATTTCCCTTTTTTCTAGCTCAAGTTTTGCTCTTCGTTTTGTTGATTTTGCATGATTCTTATTTGCCTCTATTTGGTTATTAATTTCGTGTTCGAAATTTTCAGATTTCTTCATATCTCTGTCAGAATCACCCTGTATGTTTGTAATATAATGTAATTTCATAAACTACACCTTACGATTTGATCTCCACAAACTTTATTTGAGAAATATATCACGACATGTCTCGCTAACACTGTAGTTTCTTCAACAGACTTGAATACTACAAGTTGCTTCTTACGCTAATATTTATATACCACAGGTAACTACAATTGAGACTACCTCTTCGTTAAATATGTGATTTTCTTCTGAAAGATTATTTGAATACGTTGAATTTGTTTTCTTATTTACATAGCTCATATGATGTTCCTGATTTCTCGAATTTGGTTTTTTGTCTTTATTATTTTCAAGTAACTTTCCCAACGAATTACTTGTTCTATATGCAATATAATATCTCGTTTCCATCTTTGAAAATACATTAACCTATATAAGTGAATACAAACAAGATGAAATAGTAAAGTGTCACCCAATCCTAATATGATCGTGATAAGAGTTTGAACATTTTGAATTTATAAGGTATTTGAAAAACAATTATGAAATGGCGTGTCTATACTACCAAACTATATCCATCCAACAAACAAAGTAACCCAAACAAAGATGGAGGCGTGATCAAAGCATGATCACCACGCACATTTGCATCTATGGGGTGAAATAAACAAGCCTGAAAAAATGTGATATACCCAGCCGCATATTATTGAAAAAAATAAATTCGGTCTTTCCTCAGTACGACTGACTATGCACTAGCAGCCTTGTCTGTGAGATCATGCAATATGCATGACAATGTTTTGGAGTACTTCACTGCTTGGATGTACAGAGTATAGTAAAGACACGCCCGAAGAAGCCATTGTATGGCGAAACACGTGTTGCGTTTATGTAAAACTGTTTTGTGAAAATTTTGAATTCACTTCCGCATCATTGCCGAGGCTGATGTTATGCCAAAATGATGAAATTATTCATGACTGAACAACATGCTTGAATGAATTACTTATTGACCCAATCACGACATCTTATGATTGACATCTCATAATTGAAGTTGTTAAATTTGGAAAAATTGCCATCCAAATGAAATTATGTGGTGACTTCCTGTCACTGAAGCTTTGGACTATTTGAAACCTTATGAAGGAGCTAAGTATCGGTATTTCTAAGAGGCGAAATGTGACAACTTTCTTTTTTTCATGTGCTATAGATTATGAAGACTCTTCATTGTACTGAAAAATAGTCATTAGTCTATGAAAAAACAGTTTTCTGTTGGTATGCGGAAGATTTGAATTCCGCACTTGGCTCCTTTAGAACTCCTCTCAATATTCATTCCAAATTTGAGATCCCAAACTAGTTGTTGAAAATAATAATGCCTTGCATTGAAACGGAACTTGTTTCAATTGTATCCGAAAATAGACTATAAGATAAAACGATTATTGGTCTATAATGGCATGATATTGGAATAGAGAAGTATATATTATTGAATTCTTGATTCGACAATTCACTAAGCGATACGCAAATGCCTTCGTCTCGAGTTCTGATTGCTATCCAATAACCCATTTAATATCGTGTTATAGAACATTAATTCTTACAGGAATCTTCAGGGCGGTGTAAATCCTGTTCTGCGTTCCCGATTCTCTCTCCCGTTTCGTAATGAGGCATTAATATTCGGGTATTCAGTTAGATGAACCGATAATCTACAATTCCATCGGGGCTGCGGCAAATGCACATTTTAATGAAATCGGCAGATATGGATTATGAGATGGAATGTGTTTGTAGGGGTCTTGTAAGAGGAAAATTCGACAACTATAGCATCACATGAGAATGTAATGTAATGGTGTGTGATAATAATTAGAAGTTATCATTAGTTTCGAAACGAATGGTTTCATCTTTTTGTTGGAAAATTGCTCGAGTTTACTATATAGAGAGAAATGGAGAATAATCTTTCGAATAATAGATTGTTTCAAAAGTTTTGTCCGTTTTAATGAGTCCACATTGAACTGAAATATATTCGTGAACACTCATTCAAATCATTAGAAATGAGCGCCATTTGAACCAGTACACTTTTGCCAACGTAACACAAGTCGATTAATTCCGTCAGCCTGAAACTTGGGTGCTTGGAGTTCGATGAAGTCGACGAAGGCCGTTTCTGCCTGGTCGTGATTGGAGAAGCTTCTACCTGTGAGAAAGTTATCGAAGTGATTGGAAAGATCGTACTCGGTTTGCGAGAGGTCTGGGGAGTATGGTCGGTAAAGCAGAACTTCGATGCTCAATTCGTTTAATTTTTGGCAAGTGATTTGTGAAAGGGAATTTTTGTGGAGCAGGATCGGTTCTCTTCTGTTGACCAGTGCCAGCAGCTTCTAACGCAATTTTTTTGTACATTTCGTCTGATGTTATGGTTTGGCCAGGTTTAAAATCTGTTTAAATCTGTTTTTCCGTTAATCAGCTGTCGCCCCCCTACGACCGACAACTCTCAAAAGTTGAGAACTTGTGCGAGCTGAGGACTAACGAGGTCTTACCTTTTAACGTGTGATTCCTAACACGGTTGTAGAATCATTTAAGCTTCAACCAGATAAATTCTCTCGAGAAAAATATCTGGTCGAGGCGGGAATCGAACCCACGATCTTCCGATAGTGAGTCGGACGCACTGCCACCGCGGCCAATTCCACAACTTGCCACAACACTATTCATGAAACAGGTGTTGCCGATATTTTCCAACCCATTAAACCCACGAGTTCTATCTGAAGAATGTATCACTGAACTAATTTTGTAACTGTTGATTCTACGTTTGCCACTGCTGTCTTCTTCTGAGTAATCACAGATTGGATTGTTAAACATATTCTGTATTTCATTGACCAATTCCCGGTTCTTTTTTGATGAAGTAGTATTTTTCAACATACTAAATTTCATTTGGAATATAATACTTTTCATCGATTAAACAAATGGGTGAAGTATCTGTATCTGAAGTATCTGTAGTAGTACGTCAATCCCGAATATCAACTATAAATCGCAATGCGGACAATTCTGTTACTCGGTTCAACATCCCGTAATTCAATCTATTTCCACGAAGTGAGCAGTTTAATGAAATTACTAGTAATGGATTATAGGATCAATATGCCTCTATTTGGCGCATTATTGTTTGAATGTCTTACGCGCTCTGGAAATTGAATACAGAAATTTGAATCCGTTCGCTATTCCCAGAACAGGCACGATCCAATTTATTCTTGATGCCGCTGGATGTGTTGGGATCCAGAGCAGTCCGTAGTAGATAACAAGTGGTGAAAAACGACGCCTCAAAACTGTCAGTATAGATTGGGTGTTTTTTTTTTCGGACCATGAACAGTGGCCATACTTTTCCCGCAAGATTTCGTTGATATTGACATATTGTTTTTGATTTACGTGAGTCCAATATACCAAGAAATTATGGAAAATCATCCGAATTTCGAAGGGATTGTAATAAGATACAAACTGAGGTTCGCTTGGTTGTTTTGGATATACAGGGTGTTCATTCAGAAAATTGTTATCCTTGTTATATCACAATTCCATTTTTGATGGAGAGGTAAAATGTCAAAAAGATATCTAACCAAGTTAGATGAAGAATGAAGAGAAAAAAAAATGTTATTTGATGAAAAAGTCCAATCGGAATATTTGAAAAAAGGTTTTCATAAAAAATCCACAACTTATTGAATTATAGGCCCTGAAGAAGTTTCCCAATGGATGGGAAAATTTGGCAAAGTAGGCCAGATTTTTGATTTCTTGACTGAGAGATCCCGTTAATCCATTTTACTGCATATACATATATAATGAAACATGAAACGGTGGTAGTTGCTGACTAGTTACGAACTAGTAGATAGTGCGGCTTTGCAGAAAATATAAGAATACTCTTTAAAGTTTGTCCAAGCTTTCGAAAATCTAATAAACTGTATCCATCATCAGGGATGCTACAAAATCATGAGTGTAAGTAATATTGAGATATAAATAGATGATTTTACTTACAACTTTGTTGAGAATGTCTCATACGATGGTTGTGTAAAATATTGTGTACATGGTGTTGGATGAACATTGGTACAATACATTTACATAAAATGGGTAAAAGTTGTTCAAATTTTGATGACATACGTTACAGTTTGAAATTATCAAAAGAAAATCTTGTCCACACGTAAAATTCAGAAGTCGTCTCTATTAGTCGAGACTGACAGACAGTTGACATGACATCTGTCAGTGTCAATAATGACAATAGTTGTTACCAACTTCAATATCTGTGTTCGTAATTGCCTGAGAGGTTTGTGATGTATGAGGACTGACAGCGTACATGTAGACATGTAACTGGGAGTCTTTATGATCATTAGGATTTGAGAAGCTTCAATAACTGTTACCCTATTGAAGAAAATTGTGAAATTGTAGAGAAATCCTTGAGACTTCTTCCACCTGTCTGTAGAATTTCCACAAGGTTGGGATGATAGATTTAAATTGGATTCATTGAGTACAATATCATTTCGAATCAAGATTCTGAAGATTCATTGGAAAATTGTTATAAAGTGCATTTCTTTAATGCCACGCCCCTTTTATTTTTTGAACGGGTCAACTCAAAAAATTCAAATTTGGGATAATGAAATTAATGCATGAATAAATCATGATGAAGTAAAATCGACAGATGAAACTTTCAAGATGGTGACTGGGCGCTATCTCGAAAAAAAATTGAATGGAATGGGGGGTCTTATGACACATCTTTTTGAAGCTCCTGACAAATGCTTCACAACCCTAAGAACGTGAAAACGTGAAGGTTGATGCCACTCCAATAACGGCAATTTTGTCTGTGAACATTGCCGTTTAAAAAAATGTACATTTGTCACTAAAACAAATATTGTGGAGATAGGAAGAATGTCTTGCAATGGTTTCCGTCATAATTTCGCAGAATTCTGTTCTTCGATCAGGGTCATCTTCAATTAATTGGTGTACCATTTTAATTTTGTATGGATGATACCTATTCCTCTTCAAAAGTCTCCACACAGTAGGAGACACCTCACAAACATTCGCGAAGGAATAAGTAGACTGTTCAGGATTTACCACCATCCAACCAATTATTTGCACTTGCTGTTCTTCCGGAATGGACGTATGACCTGGAGGCTTTTTGTTATGTACACTACCGGTAGTTGTGAATTTGGATACAAGTTCCCTCAAATATTTTTCACAGATAGGACGATTCGATTGGCTCAAATTACGGAAAGAATGGCATCTGAATACTCGTGAAGGAAAATTCAAGTTATAAGAAAAGCGCCACTTTTGTTAATTTGGTACTGATTGTTACATCCACCACTTCCTTTCCCCTTCATCTTTGTAGAATCAATTTTCACCCATAGACCCTTCATCAAAACATATATTTCTCGTCAGAAATTTCAGCGAATGTAATAATTCCTGTCAGAGACGATTCACATTTATGAGAACCAGCATTAGTAAGATTATTGTAGAAGACACTCCATATATTTAGACAAAACACATTATATAATACGAAATTCTCTGAAGGGTTTCTTGGTTACTTCAAATCCAATTACTGGCAGCTCGTCTACTCACGACGAAAATACCCCAAGAAGCTCTTAATGTAATACTAAGTTCGCTCCACCGTGGGAGAATATGTTTCTCGGATAAACCTACAAGAAGGATATTACTCTCACTAATAATTCCCAAGTTTGTATTCTGCCATTCCAATTCAAGTGAGGATTCATATAATCCTCTTAGGTGTAATATTTTTTTATCCCGGATAATGTGGAAGAATCCTGACCTAGATGGGAAAAGACATTTTGAAGATCTCAGTCGCCATCGACGAAGGGATTGACGCAAATGTTTTTGAGGGGTTTTGAAAAAAGAGTATGAACAATTAATTGTCATCTAAAATGGGATTTCCTTGTAGAATATCTTGTTAGGAAGTTAGGATCTGTATTCTATTTTTTCTACAAAACAAAGACTATTCTTGGAATAAAGGATCGAATAACATTATTTAAAAGTCTAGTGGCACCTCATTTGAACTACGCGATACTTGCTTGGGGTGGAATTCTCCAAACCCATATTCAATCATGAGAAAACCTCCGAAGGCGATTTTTCAAATCGATTCTGGGTAAAAGTAGTACATATTCATCTGAGAAACTATACAATGAACTTCAACTTTTTGACATGAGGCGAACATACTTTTTCAGTTTCTTCAAGTCAATATAACACCTGGACCCATAACTTATGTTGTGTTCCTCACATGAAAAAAACAATATGAGGCAAGATATTCAGCTTGTCTGGAACCAGTTATTGAAAATTCATCACCACAAAATATTTCAACACTAGAGTCTTTGAAAAAGTTTGAACTTTCGTAGAAAAATTATGTATTGGCAAACAGAACTACTGTATAAAATGTAATTGATATAAGAATAACTGAGAAGTGCACCTTGTTATGTGTATTCATATATAATAACAGTATAACTGAATTCAATAACAGTTACAGCAAGCGCCAAACGTGATGGCGAGCCCGCCCACATGCGCACAACCTCATTTTCAATGTAACCCCCACTACAGCTCTTTCAAGACATACAAATTCCCTGTACAGAGGCGTATCATTACTAGTTTTCCAATTCTGTTTTCGTTTTCCATTGTCTGAATAATTTGTGTTGTTTCTGAAAAAATGTCATCGCCTAAAAAAAAACAGTCATCAAGAGTCAGGCATTTCAATGAACTGTACTATTACCTATAATACTGAATGAAATTTGAAAGGAAATTACAAAGAAGTCATTTGCGACCCTAATCAAAACTGGTTATAGGTACAACACTGGCCGGCAAAAGGCTTATCCTAATCCAATAGTAATTTAGTTGGGAGGGTCTATAACTCGCGATCGCTCGCCATCATGTTTGGCGCTTGCTGTATTTTTTATACATTTACCTTATATCTTATAGTTTCAACTTACCACTGTACTATTTATTTTAACTTTTTAAATAAGCTTTTTTTATTGCCGATACATCCATTTTTTATTGTTATTTTTGTATTATTTGTACTATAATATGCCTGTTTCAGATATTTTTGTTCCCCGTGAGTTCTAAGTTGCTATTTCAAGAACACATCTATTTGATAAATATCCCATTATGATATATTTATAAACGTACCTACCTTGATGTTAAATTTTGTATGTATTGCATATGTTCTCTCAGACACAGTGCTCTAGAGTTTCTAGCACCCGTGAGTATATTGCTAATGTTTGGCTAACCTGTTACTTGCCAAATAAACGTTATTATTGTTCAGTTAACTAGTTTAGTGATCCAATAATTTTACCGAAAAAGGGGGTTTGTTGGGTAACAGGATCAATTTTTTCTTCAAAAAACAATTGTATTCTTGCCGACGTTCCAATTTAATTAAATTCTTCTTCAGGGCTCTTTAACAATGAATTTTCATGAATATATACCTTCCACGAAACTCATTTCAATTTCACAAGAAATAATGAGTTCTCATTCAAATTACTCACCGAAAAGTGAGTTTTTTCATGTAGATGATAACACTATTTTAAAAATCATCAGATATATTAGATACGTATTTGAAAATAAAAAATACATTGCAAACAACAAATTCGCGAGACAACACCAACACAAAACGACATGAAACAAACGAATGGCTTTATCTCTAATTCTGATAAGGTGATGTCTGTTTTTTAATCAAGGGCAGAAAGAAAAAGAATGAAAAAAGTGTAAATTGTTCAGGTATTTTACTTATCAAATTAAAATATTACTATCATTTCGCTCAAAAGTATTTATGATAAATATGGTTGAACATCTGAAATAGTTGGATGATCAAAATCAAAAATGTGTCAATATTCTTTTTCATGTTCAACGAGAGCTGTAGGATTTTTCATATTCAGTTTCTTAGAGTCTCTTATGTGTTCTGAAACTCGTGTTTTAAGATAGCGTCCAGTTTGACCAACAATATTGGACACAATATTGGATTGTATTTCTTGTGGTGTTTTAGTTTTTTGTTTCGAGAAAAAATGCTTTCCAACTGTATTTTCATTTGAAAAAGCCACTTTCATTTCTTCGGTATTGAGTAGCATTCCAAGTTTAACAGATGAATTTTCTACAAATAGAATTTTTTGATATTTGGGTTTCACCCCTGTATTTTGGGAGGAGAATCTTCTTTCTTTAATTATATTACTAATAAGGGCTCTAGGAACATTATTTTTTACTAGGTAATTCTCAATTAATTGGAGATTTTTGTTATGGAATTCAGAAATGGAAATGTCAATTGCTCTTGATTTCAAATTCCTTATAATGTTGATTTTATTTTGAAAATTATGTTTCGAAAAATAATTTGAAAATCTCTCAGAGAAAGTTGGTTTATGATACCAGTCTACCTTTAAAATTCGGTTTTCATCTTTGATTATTTCAGTATCTAAAAATGCTAACGAATTATTTTCTTCCATTTCTAGAGTAAATTTTAGTTTTGGATGAAAACTATGAAAAAAATCTAATATTTCAGTTTGTTCATTATTTGGAATGAAAGTAACAATATCGTCAACATATCTTTCGAAAAAAGGCAATGAAAATGACAACTTCTTAATGCATATAATTTGTAGTTCTGCCATGACCAAGTCTGCACAAATAGGTGACATACAATTACCCATTCCCAACTCAGGAATTTGTTTGTAAAAAGATCCATTGTAACAAAAATAATTGGAATCTATACAGGGTAGAGTGGTAAAGTTTGAAATGATTTCCCATTTTCTTCTAATTATACTAATCAATAGATCTATAGGAATGGTAGTAAAAAGAGATACCACGTCAAGAGAAATTAAAATATAATTCTCAGGTATAATTTTATTTCTGAATTTTTTAATTTTATCAAATTTTATTTGTTTTTTTGGGAGATAATGGAAAACATATCCTAATGCTTTTTTCACAAAAATCATATCGCAATTTGTTATAGTAATAGATGAACAAACTTCATTTCCAGTGAGTTTTTGAACTTTGTTTTCATTTCTGCTTATGTGTTCTTCACTCAAACCTATTTTTCGATATATTGTGGTCGAATTTTCAGTAATGATACACCTATTTCACCTTTTAGAGTATATAGTACGCTATTTCAGTTTTTTTTTAACTAATCATTTTTCAATGTAGCTTTCGGCTACAGTTAAATTTTTCCATTCCCTACGGCATTTTGATGTTATTTGGTCGGTCGGTAGCCAAGCGGTTCGGCGTGGATGCTTTGTTCACTCACTCGTATTGACTGCCGTGTTGGTCGGTGTTGGTCGTGTTAGGAATCACACGTTGAAAGGTAAGACTTCGTTAATCCTTAGCTCGCACAAGTTTCGACTTCTGAGGATTGTCGTTCGTAGGGGTGCGACAGCTGGTTAACGGAAAACCAGATTTTAAACAGATTTTTGTACAACAAAAGTTGTTTGTGGAAGAAGTACAGCGAAGCAAATGGTCGCCTGTTTTTTCGGCCGAATGGGTCATGTGGCCACTGTTCCGCTTGAGCAACGAATAACGGTCAACTCGGAGTGGTACACGACCATTTCTTTGCCTGAAGTCTTCCGAGAAATTCGTAAAACTAACCTCGAAAAACGAATCATTCTCCATCATGACATCTCGTCAAACAGGTGAATTCTTGAGCAGTCAAAACATCGAATCGATGATTCATTTTCCACACAGTCCTGATTTGGCACCCAATGACTTCTTCTTGTTCCCGAATATTATAGGTAAACTGTGTGGTCATCGATTTACGACCGCCAAAGAAGCAGTTGAAGCGAAGAAAATGTTTGTTATTATTTGCTATTTCCGAAATATAAATAGTACCCCGAATATCTCCCTTACTATTCAAACTTGAAATTTTCAACAGCTTCACAACAACATATTGAAATTGTAAACTTACAATTTTGTATCAATAACGGTGATGGTGGCTGTCAAAAGTCGTACATAGCCAACCGGATAAAAAGCATAGTGTCTTGCTGCAGTGATTACGAAATTATATCAAAGATGAGAAAAAAATCGTTTTCAACTTGTATGATATACACATGTCAAAAATAGCTGAAAATGTGTTGATTTTTAGGTTCGAATATGAGGTTCTGGGGCATTCCAATGTGCGGCTGAATAATTGCAGGACTGTTTATATTCAACTTTTAAGCAAAGCAGTGGGTGAATTGCTTCGAGTTGAATAAATGCCACTGTATGTATTCCAGTGCAAAATAGCAGAGCAAAGGACAGTTTACTTTCTGCGCTAGCGCAGAAAATTAATTCTTGGCATAGTCGATTGTTCAACTTCTGTACGATCCTAGAAAAAAATCCACATATTTGGAAACAAATTATTCATTCAAATGAATTTATTTATTGGTATCGGTAACTCTGTGTCAACAATATGAGGTATAAAATTTCGTTATCGACTCATAATATCGCCTAAACTACCCAATCACTGATCGTGTACTTGAGAGTCCGATAAAACTCTGCAGAATGACTTTATTGGTTATTAAACCATCAAATAGTCATAGAGAAAAATGCTTCCGTAATGGTATTTGGATTACATTTTTGGTCGATTTCATCCATTATTCATTTACTCTTGATTCGATTCTGATGCGTTGATTATTATTGATATATAATTCGGTGGAAATGCCTCAGCTTCATGATGTATTGATGCGGTACAACAATGGTTTTTCAATGAAATGAAATTGATCTGGCCATACGTGTTTGGTTTGTCTCTTTTCACAATGGTAACATTGTTAATTTAATTGATCAACCAGATAATATAATTAATATTCTACAAATAAACACCAAGTTACAAAAAAATATAAAGAATATATTAATATAACAGTTCAAAACTCGAAAAAAAATAATATATTAAACAATTTGTTGTGGTATTTTCACTACGAAGTTTCATAATAACGCAACACTCGTTTCGGTATACAATTGCTTCTTCAGGTGTGTCTATATACGAGTATAGTTTGAATTGAAAGGGGTATATCTCCATCTGACTTCAAAAAAATTCAGGAATCTTCCAAATAAAGAACGAAAGCAATATATTTCAAAAAGGTAACTTCATACAAAGATGTATAGATCATGCAAAAAAGTAACTTTCAGACACCTGTAAGTGAAATTTTATACCTTTCATTTACTATATTATGTAGCAATCCTGTGAATATATGATTCAATTCCATAACGAGTGTTTGGAATACAAACTGAATAGAGGAAAGTGTTTTTTGTAAAATTCAGTGTTCATATAAAAATATTTGTTTCGAAAGTATTCTTCCCTCGTGTATTTCAATGTTTATGTGAAGGTAGATATTTCGAGAGGGCTTTTCTTTGAGTTTGTGTCTGAAAGTTTTTCCTTCGCAAGATCTACACATCATTGTATACAGGGTGTTTCAAATTCGATCCTCACCATTGGGATCTCGGAAACTATGAGATAAACGAAGATGGTTAAATTAGGGCAAAGTTGCCTGACTAACAATATGTCGTTGAGAAAGTTTTGAAATTCCGAGTATATCCGGAGATATCCGGAAAAACAGGAATTTTGGAAAATGGTTTTAATTTTTTTGTTTTTTTTCGAAGGATTCGAAAATAAATTGCATTTTCATATTGCCACTTTTTTCCTGCTACATAATGGTATTTTCAGATTTGCTATCCGACGTTTCGTCTTCCGGACACCATCATCAACTTCATTTTTTCTTATAGGCACTACATTGGTTTCTTTCTGTTTTGAATAGAACCATCAAGAAATCTCTGATTATTTGCTATCAATTATGTTCAAGACGTTTTCCTGATCTACAATCAGGAGATACTCCTTAAATGAATTGAAGGGGTTATATTTTTAGGAGTGATTAATTTTTGGGAAAGAAAGTTTTTGGCTTTCTACTACTCCATCTTGATACAAAAAACAAGGATGAGGAAATCTTCCAAGGAAAGGAAGGAAGTAATCAATTTTAAAATAAGTAACTCTATACATGGATGTGTAGATCATGCAAAGAAGTAACTTTCAGACACAAACTGAAAGGAAGTCCTCCTGAAACAGCTACTTTTATATAAACATTGAATTACACGAAATAAAAAATTCTTTCGAAACAAATACTTCTATATGAACACTGAATTATACAGAAGATACTTTTCTCTACTCAGTTTGTATTTCAAACATTCGTTGTGGAATAAAAATCAGATATCATTCACAAGAGTTCTACTTTACCATTCATTAAATAGTAAGTGAAATTGTTGAAAAAATGTCGATGGAAAAGTGCTGTTTTGAATTATTTATGGCTGGAGAAAACCAGATGTCGATTCAATTATAGAATGGCTGAACATTTTTTAAGTTTTACATCAATGACTTGAGAAACGAGAGGAGATATATAAAAATAACATGACAAATTCCACACATATAATTCAGCTATTCGAAAAAAAAAATCACGAATATTCCAATATCTAACCGAATACAAAAAAGTGTTTTTGTATAATTCAATATGTATATAAAAATAGTTGTTTCGAGATGGCTTTTTATTCTGAAAGTAGCTTATGTATGAAAGTATCGTCTATGCATGATTTACACACCTTTGTGAAGAGTATATTTTAAAATTATTTGCTTTCTTCCTTACTTCGGAAGTTTCCCATATTCTTTAGTATGAAGATGGTGAATTAGAAAGATGAAACATTTTTCTCCTAAAAATTATTTTACCCTTTCAATTTAGTTAACAGAAAGTTATTTATTTTTTATTTATTTATTTAAACAAAATTGATTTGGATAAAAATATGTTGAATTGAAGAATGATCCTGGAATACATGAGAAAACCAGAATAGTCTTTTGTATTCGTTTCCACAGGCAGTATCGAGAATTTTTAAAATTATTCCAAGCAGTTTCGTATTATAATTCGATCATTCTGAACGTTCAGATCATTAAAAATTACACTTCAATTTGGAACGGTAATTGAATTGAGGAATTCTTTTCTGTTTGAAGGTGGTTGACAATGTTTCTTGATGCATTTCATTAGTTCAGACTATCATTGTCTGATATGATTTGAAATCCCTGAAACAATACATAAAAATTAAAAAGATTAGTCAAAGAATAACAATTATATCAAGCAAAAAAACTGAAATTTCAGTGAATAAAAATACAAGCTACAGTAAAATATTGAACTATTAACAAGAAATGAAAATTAAAAATCATTTGCAAGAAATGAAAATTAAAGAGTCCAAGCCAAATTGAAAATTGAACCATTAACAAGAAATGAAAATTGAAAATTAGGAAGAAATGAAAATTGAAAACTGAAAGATTCCAAGCCGACTTCCCTACATCAGAGGATTGTCGGAAAGGATAAGAAGAATTTGTTACAAGTTTAAAATCAGAACCCGTTTCAGATTTGGGAACACTATCCATAGCAGCCTCACGAAAACCAGGCTATATACCAAACGCGGACTCCAAGAATTGCATTTACCGGATACCCTGCGAGTGTGGAGAATCATACATCGGTGAAACTAAGAGGCCATTGAAAGTTCGCATTGCCAAGCACAAGAAACACATACAGCGAGGAAAAACCATAAAATCAGGAATAGCACCCACAAGGAGAAACACTGGTTCAGGAGAAAATTCAAAGAAGCCACATATATGTTGCCCAACAACGCCCAACTAGCGTAGATCGTATTGATACGCAACATATGGAAACCTATAATCAAGAGGAACACAACCAACTCCCACCAAACGGTCAGCTCCCGCAAAAACCGATGAAGCAGAGAGGATAGGGGGGATAGTTGAAAGCACTCGAAGTCCAGTCATTACCCAAAGACGATTGTGGAGACTAACAATCGAAACGTCGTCAACTAACTTGACTTTTTTTAATTTTCATTTATTGTTAATAGTTGAATTTTTAATTGTTACTCATATTCTATTTCTAATTGATTCGGCCGTTACTTGATAACGATCCATAGAAATTTCATAAACTAAACTTTACGATTTGATCTACTCGAACTCAATTTGAGAAATACATCACGACATGTTTCGCTAACACAGTGATTCAAATCATTTTTGAAAAAGCTACTGTGTTGGCAAAACATGTCGTGATATATTTTATAAATAAGGTTTATAGAGATCAAATCGTAAGGTGTAGTTTATGAAAAAATATTTAATTTCATTGTAATTTCAGTTTTTTGCACAATATAATTGTTATTTTCCAGCTATTTTTTTCAATGTTAATAGATTCTTTCAGGGATTTCAAAACAATTCATATCAGACAATGGAATATATTAGACAAATATAAGACAATGGAAGTCCGAACTGATGAAATGCAGGAATTCATTTGTTTCGATATTGGAGCTCTTCAGTTTTGTCAAACTCGTTTACAAGTGTTAGAATCCATTGTAATCTGATGAATATATTTACGATAAATAACTACTGAAAAAACTCGTATTTCATGTTCACTATCGATTTTTATGAAAAAGGTTCGTCATTGAAATAAATTCTCATTCATTTTCACAACAGTCGCTTGCCTAAATAGTATAGAAATTCGGTGTTATTTCCATTTCACTCCTCAAATATGGCACATCTTTCTAGAATATAGGAGTGTTACAAATCCTATCTCTCTGTTCACACAGTCTCTTTCAATTTTCCAGGATCCCTGTTTGCCAAGGCATGGTCGATTTTCCACGCCGTTTCGCAAAATGAAATTATTACCTAGGAACTACTTTCGCGAGCGAGGCTAGAATAAATCCGGTTGATTGAACGTCGCAATAGAAAACACCAGCCTGATGGAAAACACCAATTTGTAAGCTGCTCAATGGGCCGTATTGCTTTTCTGTATAAACTCTGCATTAGAAACACTCTCCGCTCTGTATTATCAACCCGAGCCAGTCGGCAGCAGGACTGGCTTCAGTGGAACCGTTGAGTGATATTTTGCAATATTTCCAAGAAGATGTTTCTGATAGAACTCTATCACTAATTTTCTGTTGAAATTATATCATCATGGTCGTAATACTGAAACTATGGTAAATAATGGGACTGTATTACTAACTTTCGAACTATTCGGAATTTACCATTAGAACTCCACATGTGGTAAACTTATTGTACTGTGGGAAAGAGTTTTTGAGTTCGCAAAAACTGCCTGACAACACTCACTTTCTGTTATTTGACTGTAGCTCTCTTTCAGTTATTTCGTCAGAGTTGCAATATGGAAAGTTATGAATATCGCAGGTATAGATAGAAAATAGTAACTCATAATATTCTCATTTCTCAAATTAGTCCCCAACTTTATATCGATATCGTTATAAAACTATATCATATTTGTATTTTCCAATGCCCAATGGAAACTAGTGAACTTTTCTTTCCTAGGGATTGATTTCCAGGAAATGGCCAGATAAATGTGTTTGTTGAAACCGTACAGCTGACTCTCATAGAAGTCCATGAAAGAAAAATCGGTAAGAACTAGGAAATCAATCGATATTTCCGAATTATCAGGTCTTATATTCTCATGAACTCAGACCTGATATTGTAAGCGTAGTTCGTGAAAAATATTTTATGAGTCGTAGATCAACCTCCCATATCTCTGAGATTGTTCTCACAGAACAGAGATATCAACCTGCCTAGAAACCTATTTCAAGCGGAATTTTACGCTATTGAATTGTGTGCGGAGAGATTGGAAGAATCCAATCTCATACACAAGTCAATAAAAAATTCTCCGACAGTCTAGTGGCGTTGGAAGCTCTCGGCTCTTACCGAGCAACTTCTAAATTGGTAGCAATTTGCCAAAAACGACTCCCCTTGATAGGAAGACTTGACAGATTGTCTCTGGTCTGAATTTCTGGCCATACTGGCATGGAAGGCAATGAGGCTGCTGACTCCCTTGCAAAGGAGGGTCCTGCAAGAAGCTTCATCGGACCAGAACCTGTCATTGACATCGCTTTAGGCTTTTCCAAACAAAGATTGAACACCTGAATGGTAAGAAGATTCATGGACTTCTGGCAGAATCTTCCGGGATTGGCTCACTCCAAGGCGGTCATTCACTATTCGAAGCTTGATATCAAACAGTTGTTGGACTACGGTAAGGATGAACTACGATGTCTAACAGACCTTCTCACAGGTCACTGTCATTTGAATCATCATATGCAGAGACTCGGACTGTCGAAAGACAGTGTCTGTTTGCGATATGATGAAACAGCAGAGCATATACTTTGTGCCTGCCCCGCTGGGCACCAACAGAGCCGTAATCTTACCATCAGACCTGAAAGATCACTCACCATACAAACTAATTGGCTTCGTTGTGAAGCTGGGTTTATTTGGTCGAGTGTGAATAGGTGTGAGCCACAATAAACCGTTGTGGGTTGCGGTGGAAAGTCGAATAGACCCACTCACTTTGAACCTAACCTAAACTAACTCATAATATTCTCATTTCTCAAATTAATCCCCAAGTTCATATCGATATCGTTATAAAACTATACCATACTAGTTGTTGCCCGCGGCTTCGCCCGCGTAGAATTTGGTAGTTGTAGTACTAATTAGTACTATGTTGCTGTATCGCTGCTTTTCCAATGTTTTGACAGAATCAGAATCAACGAACTCAGTTGTGCGCAGCGTTATAGAACAGTGCTATCAAAAAATTGTTCTACAGCGCCATCTAGTGGCGAGTTACAGAAAAATTGATAACCTAAAAACCTTCTCTATGAAAAATTACTTATAAATGTCAAGTTTCATCACGATCGGTTGATCGATGTAGAAGTTTATCATTTACCAACCAACCAACCAACATGATGTTTGTTGGATGGTTGGTGGTTGGATGGATGTTTGAAACATCAATTTTTATATATTAGATTTGTTTTTCCCAATGACCAATGAAAATTTTTCATTACTAGGGACTGATTTCTAGGAAATGGCCAGAACAATGTGTTTGTTGATTGTTGAAACTGTACAGCTGACTCCCAAAGAAGTCCATGAAAGAAAGATCGGTAAGAACTAGGAAATCAATCGATATTTCCGAATTATTAGGTCTCATATTCTCATGAACCTGTTGGTGTAATTTGTGAAAAATATTTTATGATTCATGAATTAACCACCCATATCTGTGAGATTGTTCATTATCAGTACTATTTCATCATTACCATATCTGTCGCAGTTGGTGCAGATATAGAGCAGTGTATTCTTTGTCTTCTCAAGATATAACAACGGAGTCTACTTGAAGGTGAAGTGCTCTCAAAAATATAAGTCTAGAATTATTCCCAGTTATTACCTTTGGGAAGTTCACCAGCCCTGTTTGTTATTTGATTGTGATTTTGGTTTTCTCCATATAATTCAGCTGAATGAAAGAGCTTGTATTGCGTTGTCTTTTTTTTTGCATTGGAAAGTCGTTCTCATACAAAAATACAAATTTGTAGACTTCTGTTCTTATTGGAAAGTTTGGATACGAAAATCTCTTCATTTATTGTATCCATTTCTGAGCGTTCACTATTACCAGTAACTGGCGGCTGCAAAGTACTTGTCTCCCGAAAACGATGATCAATGGAAAAACATAGTCATCTGTTTGATGTATTCCGATTGGGATATTTTTTCGCATGAAGCCTGGCAGCTGCTCCTTGTTTTAGCCGGACCAATCTTACCCAGAATTATATGCATATCTTCCATTTCTACAAAAGTATGAACCATTGTAACAAAAAGTTCAATTTTTCTCAACACTTTTGGAATGCAAAATGATAGAAAACTCAAATTACCAGTTTCTAATTGTGGAAGCAACTATTTGTTATTCATCCATAGGCACTACAATTGTTGAACAGCGAACTAAACAATTTCCAAAGGTTACTGACAAAGTGCCCGCTTCTCGTTGAAAACTGGATTTTCAAAAACGCTGTTCTGGGTGATGAAAAATTTCAAAAATGATGTATAAAACCAGTGGTGTCACAATACTGATTTCATTTCAAAGCAGAGGAAAGTTTGTGGAGTTTTAGAGGTGCAATATCCCCCTGAAATGTTTATGAGCTGTAGTGGTATATGAAAAAGATGCTCTTACGATAAGAAAGCCGTGGATCCATTTTCATTACGAAATGTTGAAAAGTTCATGAAATATTGGAAGAATCGATTTTCATTTTGTAATGTTCAAGTGCTGTGACGTTTTTGTGTGCACAATTGCATTGAGGTAAGTCATATCCAATCGAGTTTTTTTATCCCAGAATATGTGATTCAATTTGACTTTATGTTACAGCCTGTACATCTAGGTCAATGTTCTCATTCTGACAATTTTTTTTCGATCGGTTTCACTTCATTCAATTCAAAATGCCAATTTTTTTTCCATTTCACTACAAAATTTATTGATGATAGATGAAGAGATAGTTTGTCTTCGATTCGATATATCATTGGGGAATTTACTTTCTTGTATTATCTCATGTTAACTATAAATTTCAAACTCGAAAAAACATTTTAGATCGAAACAACTTATCATTCATTAGTATGAATGTTTTTACCACTTCTCATCCCGATAAAAACCACAAGACGAAGTCAACGCATCGTCAAATATTCGAATAAATCGAATCACTAACGTCTGATCTGTTGTATCAAAAATGCATTCATGCAACAAGTGCTCTAGTCCGACTTATCGGTAAGAATGGAAGAAAGGAATTTCATACGTGGGATTCATAAATCATTTTCTCCTAAAATGTATTGAACGTTTCATGTGTAGAAGCTTATATATTCTTATTTGAGGACGAATAACGTGAGTAAAGTATATAGCGAATTGAAATTGAAGGATAAGTTGGTTATTTGTCGTCGTTGTTGAAGATTACAAAAGGCGTATTGACGAATATATTTATTTTTATTATGAAACAATTTTTGTACCTAGTAAAATTTCTACGGGGGTTCATGTCTATGTAACTCGATTACCAGAAAATAATGGTTTCAGAACATATTTTGTAGGCTTGATTGCAATTAAAAATAATTGAAATACATCTGTAAAATTATTGATTTGCTCATCTATGGTTGGCCTCGAAGGTGTTATGAACTTGGTCAACTGTGATTGGTCTGAAACTGTGAGATATGGATCATTTCGATAATTCACCTTCGTTCAACAAAAATTTCGAGCATTCTGTTGCCTCCTGAAATCTCGCCTACCGGCAGTGGCTCAAAAATGTCAGTGCCGGAACGGGAACTAGGTTTGTTAATGCTCGCAACAGCTGCAAACTTAGGATAAATAAAAGCAAAGTACTTCACAATCAGAGAATTGAAGATAAACAACTTGCCAATACCAACGGGTCTAGATCCTTCTGGTCGGTAGCTGAAGCTGGTAATCAGAACTCTACAAAATACACACAATTTCATAACTAGCAACAACATCCATAGAAAAAGGAAATATATTAGCTGAACAATTTGCGTCCCACTCCACAGTCGATTTTCTGGAAAAAGCATCACCCATGATTCCCACACTAGAATCTACTATGCCGGAAATTACTTTTCGACAGCGTCTTGTTAGGCGAATATCAACAAGGCGTCTGGTCCTGATGAAGTACCCTTCATCATACTCAGAAAGTGCGCAAATAAACACGCACCAGTATTGTGTAGACTTTTCAACCTGTTTTACAAGAAAGGGGTTTTTCCTTCTTGATGGAAGATTGCTCGCTTCAGCCCATTTCCAGAAAGGGCATGAAAAATATTCCAAATAACTACAGACCTGTCGCTTGGCTATGAGTGATATCGAAAATCATGGAAACCACCATATCCTGAAATATTTGAAAGGCTTCAACATCTTGAGCCATCATCAATATGACTTTCAGAAAGAAAGATCAACAGGCGACCTTCTATCGTATGTCACCCATATTTGGATTAACGCAATCAAGTAACATGGGGAATCAAGAGCTGTTATTGATATTTCTAAAGCCCCTGACCGTGTGTGATATGAGAGTTTGCTAACCAAACTCCTGAAAGAACGTTCCCTGTAAGTGGCCGTCGATAGATATCTCTCAAATATTTTCATCATCAATGCTGGTGTTCCCCAGGGATCCATATTGTCTCCAACCCTCTTTTTATTGTATATCAACGACTTATTGGAAAAACCAAGGATCTAATATATTGCTTTGCTGACGGGAGCACACTTGTCTCGTCATTTCATTTGGATTCCAGGAATGATTTCGGATTGGGGTTCAATTCAATGTCTCCGAACCGGTCAGACAATTCCGCTTTCTGCTTCGATAAGTTTTTATGATGCCAATATGTTTTGCCACAATCATGTCGCTGGAATTGGAAAGACTGCTTCCCAAAAGCTTGGAACACTGTTCCGAACCAGAAAACTGTACACACCTCAGCAACTTTTGATGCTTTATAAAGCTCAGATCAGACCTCTTTTGGAATATTTTTCTCATGTGTGGAGTTCTGCTCCCAAACATACCCTGAAGTTGCTGGACACGAACATCATGCGCAACCTTAATAGCCTGCAACATCGATGCAATGGAGATTTGTCTCTCTTCTATAGATACTACCACGGAAAGTGTTCAAGTGACTTGGCATTTTTGATTTCACCAAGAGCGGTACATATCAGGAATACGCGACGGACTGTGGCTGCTCATCGTTGTGAGATTCAACTCAGTACACCTTGAACTTCACTGTTTGAGAACTCTTTCATCTGGATAACTGCGTCTATGTGAAATAAACTTCCTGACAACGTTTTTCCAAATGGATTTAATCTCCAGCGATTCAAATCAAATCCAAAGCGCCTTGTGTTTTGTTAAAAAAAACACAAGAAGACACCCAGAGAAAAAATATATACTCCAGTCTCGAAGTCGTTTAAATATTTTCCGAGATTGTGATACAATTGCGGTAAAATGTCAATTCAAATTTCTCGAATATAAATATTTTTCTTAGATTTTCCAAAAGTTTGAAGTCATATTCCATTCGGATCTGCATGGTCCTCAAAATTAAGTAACATTGAACTGATATCGCAAAAAACTTGATAGGTAATTTCACAATTACTCATCTCACAACTTGATCCGCATAATTCATGGAATAATTTTTTCCGAGATCAATTGCCCTAACACCAAACTGATATTTTTGCACTCGAAGCGCGTTTCGCCAACAAAGTTAGCATCATCATGAGAAGAAAATTAATACCTAGTCTAGTCTGGTTAGTCCTTATATACTAAAATTTGTTACCTGAGGTTGTATACCTGGAGTCCAATATGGAATTTTTCAGTAATTAACTACTTGCAAGTTCTTAGTAATTATTTTCTTCCTAACAGAAGATTGAAAAGCGGGCTAAACGGGATGGGTCCCTTATTGCCATTCATGCTGTTTTTACATTTTGCTATTTCTAGACTCTCACATGCATCGAGTAGCCTGGTGTCATGCACATGCCTAATCAGTTTCAGATTGTTTTCAACAATTATGTGGTCCTTGTCTAGAGCATGTTGGGCAACCCTGGATTTTTCTATCCTTCCGTATTTCATGTGTGCACAATGCTCCTTGAAGCGGGTTTTAATCGCTCGTCGGCTCTGGCCGATGTATTTGCTGTTGCAATATTGACAACTGATTTAGTAAATCCCCGACCTTTCTGTGTTTTCTAGTCTATCTTGTGGATTACCAAGAAGCTGTTGAGAAGTTTTATATGCAACTTCCATATTTACTTTATCGCAAAAATATCAGTTTGGTGTTAGAGCAATTGATCTCAAAAAAGTTATTCAACTTCCACACCAAAGGTTCCAATCTCATCGTTATTCATCGTTATAATTTATGGAGTTGTAATTCATAATAGTATTCATTATATGGTTTCAATAATGTTGATCAAAACTCCTTTGTAATTCTGCTAGGACTCCACTGGAACATCCTTCATTCAATTTTCGCAACAAAATTACTGACTGTCACATATCCTAGTACAACTGGAAAGTTTTTTAATTGAATTATTTTATTCAGCTTGCCCTGTTTGTTTGTTTTTTGTTTGGGTCAAATTCAGTAGTTGACCCCCTTCCTGTTGACAGATAGATCTGATATTTGGTAAACACATTCAGTTTTATTGACAATATAATTCAATGACTTCTGTATCATTCTAAATCCAAAATGACTGCAGCTGCAAAATTGCGGATTTGATTTATTTATTTAATAATTATCCAATCAGGCTATTTCAGCCTAATTACTTGGATAAATAAGGTGAATTACGATTATTCACATAAAGATATTGTTTATGATATACTTACTACCTATTAGCCAATGCCCAGAATTGTAGGAGATGAACTGAGTCCAAAATTGTGGAGATGTAGAAAATCAGTCTCAAATACTTGTATTCAATATGTCTCAAACAGTCTCAAATACTTGTATTCAATATACAGTCTGAAATATTTTTACGATAAAGTGCTGGCGGTGAGGTCCAGTCTAAATCAATCAAAGTGTTGAAATTATCAGCTAATTTGATAATGTAAACCAGTGGTGCCTTTGCTGGATTCCCTATTCTTGGTATATTGAACATGAGGGTAGTACGATGAGGAGGAATGTTGAATTGAATCGCATTAAGAATTTCTGAAGAGTTAATTTTATTATTTTTCATTTTGTGCAGAAATGTCATACAGTTCAAGCTCCTTCGTTGTTCCAAAGATAATATTTTAAATTCCGATCTCAACTGATATATTCTTATGGTATCATAATCAGGCCACACATGATACTGTATAAATGTCTTAGTAATTCATTCTGGACATTTTCCAATTCATATAGATACTTTTGATATTCCCCGGACCAAATAATAGAAGCAAATTTTAGTTTAGGCCTCACTAAAGAATAATATAGTAGCTTATTTCATCAGTTCGGACTTCCATTGTCTAATAAAATAAAAATTGATTGGAAATTCCTGACAAAATATCAAAAAGAATAACGGAAAATAACAATTGAGAAGAGGGGATAGCACTCGAATGGCCTATAAATAGTCGGATATCGAAGGAATAAGTCCAGTTATCACCCGAAGACGACTATTTGATTTAATCCCAGCCAAGAGGAATCTCATTTGAATTGAAGGGGTTCTATTTTGAGGAGTGAATAATTTTTGGGAAAGAAAGTTTTTGGCTTTCTACTACTCCATCTTGATACAAAAAAAGGATGAGGACATTTTCCAAAGAAAGGAAGGAAGTAATCAATTTGAAAATAAGTCTGAAAGTTACTTCTTTGCATGATCTACACATCCATGTATAGAGTTACTTATTTCCGAATTGATTACTTTCTTCCTTTCTTTGGAAGACTTCCTCATCCTTTTTTTGTATCAAGATGGAGTAGTAGAAAGCCAAAAACTTTATTTCCCAAAAATTTTCAACAATGTTGTTTAAAATATAGTATATCAACGTATATGCAATAATAATATATTAGTACTCATATTGTATTCATATGAGTACTCATCTGTTATTATTGCATTGGTATTTGTTGGCAGTCAGAATCTATTGTCAAAGTTTCAACTCAGAAGCCTTCAGTAGGTATCAGACGCTCAGATAGACTACGGGATGAACTTCATTTTCGTTGGCCAGAAAATATGTCGAAATAATTATATTTGGTTGTAAAGAATATCAATCTACCCTTGAACGGTTACCAACTCGATGTTCCATTTATCACTGCCTAATCCCTCCAAATGCTTCAAAATAATTCAAGTTCGGTCCTGCTTGTGCGACCGTATTAGTTCAGTGAACTGTGTTGAGCGGCCTTCCAAACTTACGTCCATCCATGTGGAAAGAGGCCTTTTCTTGCCTGTGGTTTTCCCGATGGCATATTCATTCGTGTCTCCAGAATGTGGTTATTTATAGCAAGTATCGCCTCAGTAAAGTTGGATTAATTTCCTTATCTCTCTCACACATAAAAGAAGAACCCGTTCAAGTGTTCGGAGAAGCTTGAATCAATTTTGTCAACGATCTCATCGAGAGTTTGGTCATATTTCATACTCATGTGAAATTCCACATGGAAGTTTTGAATATGCTGCACATTGAAGATTTTGTTGACAAATATGTGATATATAATTTTGGATGTCACTTACAGCAAATGGAATACGCAAAATTCTTCAATCTGAACCCTTAAAGGTATACCCGGATCAATATTTTTGGTCTGGCCAGATGTAGGCATTGATGAAATGATGAATGACACTGAGACTAGTCTGACTACTAGAGAAGAACCGAATTAAATTTCTTCTGGGTGCCAGGACAAACAAAAATCACTCACAATGGAAAAGAAATTCTATATATAACAATTTAAATCATATTATCTTCTACCTGATGACTGATGATTTTACTAGAGTTCAGGTATAAACTGTTGTGTTATTTCAAACTTTTCGTCTGTTTTTACCAGTCTTCTCCAAACTGATGAATATTGAATTTTTTCGAAATGAGCACCATTTGCATCAGTGCACTTGAGTCGATCAATTACGTCAGCATAAAAAGTGAGTGCTCGGGATTTGAGAAAGTGGATGAAGGTCGTTTTTGCCTGGTTCTAATTGGCGACGGTTTTACCGGTGGGAACATCATCGAAGTGCTCCAAAAGATGGTAGTCGGTTGTCAAGAGGTCTGGTAAATATAGAGGGCGAGGCAGAACTTCAACGCTCGAATCGTTAATATTTCAAACGGTGATTTGTTGATTATGTGAACGGTCGTTGTCGGGAAGCAGGATTAGACCTCTTCTGTTGACCAATATACCGGCCGCTGCTGACGCAATTTTTGGTACATTTCGTCGATTTTCTCACAAAAGAACCCTGCTTTGATGGTATGTCCCGGTCTTAGAAAGTTATAGTGAATCACAACAGCTGCTCATCACCATACGATAACTACTGTATTTGTGGTGGGCTTTTGTCTGGGCGTGTGTGGGTGTCTCATTAGTGTCCATCTACTGTCCTGAACGTCTCCTGTTGTGGTAGAGGATCCACTTTCCATCACACGTGACGATCCGATCCAAAAAAGTATCGTTATGATTGCGTAATAACAAAGAACAGACTTCAAAATGTAACAATTTCTGTCGATCGTTCAAATCGTTAGAGGTTAGATTCCAGGACATTGGCTACTGAGGCACATCTTCACCGGCAGCAGGAGGTTGCATATTTTAATGAGGATCTAGAAGTGATTTCGAATTGGGGTGGAAGAAACCAGGTTCAATTCAATGCCACAAAAATCAGGCATTGGTTTTCTTCAAGAAGATAAATGTCTCCAAAACGGATATAATAATGTTAGGTCAGACAATTCCGCTTTCTGCTTTCATAAGTTTGTTGGGGGTTAAAATGGACACCAATATGTCTTGGCACAATCATGTCGCTGGAATTGCAAAGACTGCTTCTCAAAAGCTTGGAATACTGTTGCGAACCAGAAAACTGTACACACCTCAGCATTTTTTGGAAAGAGGAGACGCGAACATTACGTGCAAACATGATAGCCTGAAACATCGAAGAAAGGTTGGAGATTTGTCTCTATATATCTATAGATCTATAGTATCTATAGATACTTCACGGGTGGAGTTCAAGTGACTTGGCACATTTGATTCCACCAAGAGCGGTATATCGTTTTGAGGTTCAACTCGGTACACCTCGAACTTCACTGTTTGAGAACTTCTTAATCGAGAATCTCCGAGATTGTTCTAGGATGATATCATAACTCGGTGTGATGAGAAGAATTATTAATGAAGGACAGAACATTTATATTACAAGTGTTTCGTGGGAAACTTATTTCAAACAATCGTTAAATTTTCTAACAAATTTCATTCGGTTCCAGTCGCATCTATTAATTTCTTGCAAATGAGGGTTATATATTGTTTTTTTTTTCAATGTCTGATACTCTGTAGGTTTTCTCCCACCTAATATCTACAATGGGCTACGCCTTGCAGTAATCACTCCGGGAATAGATAAATCACGCTTATACTTTTTGTTTATACTGGATCAAATCCGGATGGTATGAAACCTTTTCAAGTAAGTCATTGGTATATAATTCTTCCAAATCGACAATTCTCAAATTTGAAATGATTCCACTCTGAGAAAAAGTAACGTAAAACAAGCTTCTCGATGTTTCATAAGTAAAAAGGAACCTAATTCTGATAAATGAGCTACAACACTTTTTTGACGCCGCCGGATTTTCCTCGTTATCAAGTAGAATTACAATTAACGCCAGCGGTAAGCTATGCAAGAATAGCGACTCAATAATTTTCGAATGGAACTCTAAAAAGAGATAAATAAAAATATTCACCTTGATATATTCTAATGATGAAATAATGATGAAAAGAAGAGATCCCTTCAGTGTACAGACTATGGAGCAGAGCCACAAATCGAAACGGCCAAGCGCTCTATGCGCATGTTGACAGCAATGAATATCTTGTGCTGGGCCTGGATGAGCCTACGTACTTCGCGCGCAAACTAGGCCGGACGTACTAAACATCGCGCTTCTCAGAAACGTCTCTTTGACTAGCGAAATTTACGTTCTTTCGGAATTGGATTCTGATCATAATCCAGTAATTCTGGTATTGGGAGATGATCTTCCTTCTCCTGATTACCGTATGAGATCTTCGACGGATTGGGATATCTCCGCAACCCAGCGCGGGGAGATACGCGCCCCTCCTGAGGCACTTCGCTCTCCCAACGAACTCGACGCAGCAGTTGAACGTTTCGAGCTTTCTGTGAATGTTGCGTTTCGAGCGACCACCTCCAGGGAGGAGTGTCCGCTGAAGAGCTATAATGAATTTCCTCCTCGAATCAAAGCCTTGATACGAGAGAGAAATCGCTTGAGTAGGCTTTATCAACGAACCCTTTCGAGCCTGGGGATGACGAGCTTTGGCGAGTCACTCGCAGACTTGAAGGGAAGAAGACTGCTCCCTCACCCATTCACGGAGAGCGCGAAGTATGCTACTCTCCCACCGACAAAGCGTTGGCTTTTGTCGACACGATGGAACGTCAGTTTCAACTTAACGTTGACGACATCGACCGCGATATTCTGCTGGAAGATCGGGTTCACTGTATCCTCAGGGAAGATGACGATGATAACATCCTACCAACTTCTGTGAAAGAGCTGAAGGGTTATATCAAGGCCGCAAAGACCAAGAAAGCTTTGGGGGTCGATTCAATAACAGATAAGTTATTGAAGAGGCTTCCGGAAAACTGCGTCGAAAACCTGCTGCACATCATTAACAGCTCGGTGACCCTCAGATACTTCCCTAGAAGGTGGAAGTATGCGATCGTCGTTATGATCCCAAAACAGGGCCAGAACCTGCTGTTTCCACAGAACTATCGCCCAATCAGTCTGCTCTCGTCGGCGGCTAAGCTGGCTGAAAGAGTCGTTCTGCAAAGACTCAACGAAGAAGTTGAGGACCAAAATGTTTTTTCTGACGAACACTTCAGCTTTAGGAGAGAACACTCCACTGAGTTACAAGCTCTGATACTGGTCAAAAACACCATCGTGGAACTAAATCAAAACAAAAAAGTCCATGTCATTTTATCAGACATCTCGAAGGCTTTCGACCGTGTATGACACGAAGGCCTTCTGCATAAGCTAATCGCGTTCGACCTACTTCGGGGCGTGATCCGGTGGATTGGGTCTTTCCTGAAAGAACATTTCAGGTTAAAGTAGAGGGCTCTCTGTCTGACAACAGAGAGATCTTCGCTGGAGTGCCACAGGGGACCGTGCTCTCTCCCACGCTGTACTCTCTTCACACCAGCGACCTTCCAAAGTCTGAGCGTGTGAAAATGTCTTTATACGCCGACGACACGGCTCTCCTCTTAGGCGATAACCATGGGAAAATTGCTATCTTTCCCGGCCAGAAAAGTGAGAATATCTGGAAGGAAGATCGACCGGAAAGCACGGGTAAACTACGTCGGTCTTCTGATAGACAGTAGGCTCACCTGGAACCAGCACATTATGTGCGTTGAAACAAAGATCGAGGGTCTGTACCCTCTGACTTTTTGTACTTCGCATCGAGAATTCGTTGAGTATACACGTATTTTTGGTGAGCTGTTGTTTGATGAGTTGATGTTAAGTGATAGTTGCAGTAAAAAGTGAAGAGTTTGGTATCAAAATGAATTCAAAGATATACTGAACTTGGTTATCAACGTGATTAGTGCAAAAACTACATAATACACAAGAAAAAGGACCTAGAAAAGTGATCTGAAGTGCATAAAAATAAACGAACAGAAGTGACAAAAAGTTTTTATCTTATCGGGAAAGGATTTAAATTTTGTTGGTCCTTCAACCATCTATTACGGGCCGTTTTCGTACAAAAATCCCGAAATAGTGGACCACAAAGGATAAGTAACGGGCCGATTCCAGAAATATAATTTTTGGAACTTAAGAAAAATTTTGACGCCCGCGTCTTTTTTTGACGCCTGGCGGCAAAAAGGTTGGAAATTGACAATCACGTTTAAATACAAAATCTGGTGACTCTAGCGCTAAAAAAAATTTTTTTAACGCAGAGCGTCGAGAACAAAAATAGACAACTGGTGAAGCAAAGCGCAGGAAATCGATGCTAATCCCTTATACAAGATGGAAGATAAGAAGAGAAAGCAAAATAGAGATGCAGAGGACTATAATGAGGAAGCTAGTGAGAAGGAGAGAGATGCCTTCACTCCGAGGGTTAAATTAATAAGATCGCGTGACAAAGGAAATGAAAGAGTGGTTAAGAAGCAAAAAATGATAGAAGAGGTAGTTAAGGAAGCTACAGGAGCTATGGTAGAGACAGTTCAAGATATGCTCAACAAATCTATTGAGAAGATCGATAAGATTGTAAGCGAAAATCTTAATAGCGCCACAAATGAGGAAGAGGAAGAGGAGGAGACAGAGGTTGAAGTGGAAAAGAAAAAAGGAAATGCTTCACTGGCATTCATTCGCCGTAAGCTAGAAGAAATAGAGGAAGCTACGAGCCGGTATCAGAGCGGAAAAGTTCAGTTCACTAAATCGGAACAATTTGCAGTTAAAAGAGGTACCCTAGGGATCGCCAATGAGGTGAGTACGTTAGTTGATAAGTATGAGAGAGAGATTGGACGTATGAGAGCGGAGAGAGACGTGGCGAGAGAGCTAGCTAAGGAAAGAGCGAGGATGATAAGTATGAGAGAAACAGGAATGAATCCAGGCATAAAAGAGGTTCTGGAAGCGCTATCGTCACAGGTGACTGCAACGATGTGGGAGATGAGAAAACTCAAGCATAGAATAGACACGCTCGCAAAACATCAGAATGCAAGCGACAAAAGTAGCAGAATGACCGAGACCGCAAATAAGGCACCAGAAATAGCATCCACATCAAGCAGAGCAGGATTGGTAATCAGTGACACAAACGAGGCGGCTACAATAACGGATATGGAGACCGACGCTGCGCGGTCGACAGTTGGGGAGGGGAGAACTAAAAGACGAAGGAAGAAAAGAACAGCTTATAAGACGTACGTGGACATCAACATCAAGAACGAGCACAAAGAGATGAAGAGGAAGCAAGACCAGGATGGAAAACACCTCCACCACCACTAGAAATAGTTGTGACACTGAATGAAGAACGTCGAGAGCAGGACTCTAACGCAGAAGACAAGACCACAGAAGACATAAACATAGCGAGAATGGTTAGACAATGCTTGCAGCAGGAGGGATGTATGGAAGGGGTGACATACGCACGGAAGCTCAAGAGTGGAGCTATGATTATAGAAAGCAAGAACGTCATTGAAAAAGAGAAAATTAAAAATGCAATCGAGAGAGAAGGGAGAGTAAAAATACAGGGATCAACGCTAACTTCGCAGTTACTCCTAACCGGACTAGATAAGGGATACACGACATCAGACATTGTGACAGTGCTCAGAGAACAAAATGCTGGACTCACGAGTGACTGGTCACAGGAAAGAGGAAAGAGGAAAATATGTAGAAACAGCAATTGGAGGGAGAATGTCACTATAACAACAAACCAGACTGCTTTTAGAAGATTAATTAGTGCAGGACGGATCAATATGGACATGTCCTGGATCTATGTGGAAGAAAGCATGAATGTCGGTATATGTTTCAAATGCTGCCACTTCGGCCACAGTGCTAGAAACTGCAGGGATGAACCAGCATGCAGCAAATGTGGAGGCAGACATGAGGGAAGGGAATGCAGGGAAACGCGTCCCCTCAACTGCATAAATTGTAGGAGAGCCGGTCTTTCAGAAAGAACTCATTCAGCAATGGACAACAAATGTCCTGTGTACCAGAGGCGAGTGGAGGCACAAAGAAGTAGAGCGCATCACAATGTGTAAAATCCTTCAAATAAATGTAGGCAGGGGCAAAGAGTCGACCCACCTGACCCGGGAAATGGCCGAGCGACTCGGGGCAACTGTAGTATGCCTGCAGGAACCCTGGGTCGAGGAGGGTCCATGGGAGGGATGGCAAAAGGCTGACTCTGGTCATGGATCTAAAGTCAGAACCTGGGTACGGGAGGAGATCGACTCACATGCCTATAAAGGCGAAGTGAATGTGAATGCAATAGGAGTGGCTGTAGGAAGCGAAAGGAAGAAAGTAAAGGTGATGAATATATATGATGAACCAGGCAGAGTAATAGGCGAGAATCTGAGGAGGGCTAGGAGTGAATTTGATGCATGGGAAGGACGAAAGATCATCTTGGGCGACTTCAACGCCAAGAATGAGGCCTGGGGAGGACATGTGACGGATGAAAGAGGGGAAGAAATGTTGAATTGGGTAGCCACAAATGGCTACACGATTCAGAATGAATGGGACGGCATGGCAACATTCTCCAGTACGAGAGGCGAAAGCTGGGTGGACATAACAGTTACGGATGGTGTGCAAGTAGACGAATGGAGAGTGCTAGCAGAAGAGATGATCAGTGACCACAGAATGATTGTGATAACTATAGCGGATGGTCCTCAGAAGCGTGTGAAGAAGATAATGAATGTAGCCAGTGCGAATTGGGACAGGATGGACAGAATCCTGTCTCACTTCCAGCTGGGGGAGTTGAATGGGAGAGAAGAGATAAAGAGAGAGGCAGAACGAATGCAAAGAAAGCTTCAGAACGTATGCAAGAGGATAATACCCCGGATAACCAGAGTAGTGGAAAGGGTAAACGAATGGTGGAGTGATAGGCTAAAGAGAATAAGGAAAAGAGTACGCAGAGCACGAAGAGAGTTCCAGACCTCAATGGGAGCCGAAAGGACCGAAAAACAGGGAATATATAGGAGGGTAAGGAATGAATATAAGAGAGGAGTGAAGGAGGCACGAATAGAATGGGTGAAGGAGGCACGAATAGAATGGGTGAAGGAGAAAGTGGAGAGAGTACAAAAGGAGAGAACATGGGACAGAGTGTATCGGATGCTAGAGGATAAAAGAGCCGGTGAAGTACCCACCTCGGTGAGGAGGACTGACGGCTCGTACACTGGGGGGGCTGAGGAGACGAATAGATATCTCCTCGCACACTACTTCCCCAGGGATGACGAGCGGCTAGACTCCGAAGCAAGGCGGAGGGTGAGGAGGGACCATGAAGCTCTCTGGGGCGAAGCCGAGCCGCAGTTCATGCTGGAAGAGATCCTGGTGGTCTCCGAAGGCCTGGAAGTCGGTAAGGCAACTGGTTGCGACGGGGTTCCTAATGAGGCCCTGAAGCGAGCAGTAAAAACCCTAGGGGGTCAAATAGTCCAGATCTTCAACCAATGCCTGCGAGAGGGATACTTCCCGGAGGTATGGAAGAAGACCAAGATTGTATGGATACCAAAAAAGGACGGGAACCCGAGACCGATTAGCCTGCTACCGGCCCTTGGCAGAATCCTCGATAGGCTCCTGAACGGTAGATTACAGTCTTGGTGTGGGAAAGGGGATCACTTCTCCCAGAACCAATATGGTTTTCGGGCGGGAAGAGACACGGCAATGGCAGTAGAGAAGATGGTGGAGCAAATCAGGAAGAACAAAAGGGAAGGCTGGCACAGCTTGGTTGTCGCACTGGATTTATCCAATGCCTTCAACTCGGCTTGGGCCCCAGCAATCGAAAGTAGTATGAAAGGAATGGGTGTACCAGGAAACGTGGGAGAGCTTTGTATGAGTTTCATAGGGAACAGGGAAGTGATGAGTGGGGGACTGGCAGAGACCGTGGACAGAGGATGCCCACAGGGATCAAGCCTGGGCCCTACGCTATGGCTCATCATAATGGAAAGATGGTTTGAACGGATGCGAGAAGAGTGAACGAGGGAGTTCCCTATGAACAGCGTGTCAGGGCTGACATAGTGTGGGCACAGGCCTACGCAGATGATCAGATAGTGATTGTGGGAGGACCATCTGCGAAGAGTTTAGAGAAGAAGTGGAGCACGGTATGGAAGGCATGTACGGACTGGGAAGATGAGGCATGGGTCACCTATAACCATAAAAAGACAGAGTGTATGTTCGTAGCAGCAAGGAAGGTGGAAAGACCACCTGTGGTCAGGATGCATGGGAAAGTAATTGATGGGAAGGAGAGCATCAAGTACCTCGGAATTGTGGTTGATAGAGGATTCCTCTTTATCGACCACATGAAAGAGGTACGCAGGAAGATGGCCATAATGTCGGGGAGAATGAGAAGATGGACTGGAAGGGATCTGAATGTAAGAAGAGAGTGTGTTAGGATCATATATGAAAGAGTGGCAAAACCTGCATTACTATATAGGGTGCAGGTGTGGGGTGCCAGAGTGAATGATAGCAGGATACGGCGACAGATACTAGCCGCGCAGAGACCTTTTCTGTTGGTGATAAGTGGGGCATACAAGACGACTGCCAATGCCGCACTAGCAGTACTGGCTGGGGTAGCTGGGGTAGCCCCAGAGGCGGCGGCTAGATATCAGGAATGGATGGAGAATGGAAGGGAGAAAAATAGAGCAAGAGTGACAGAGAAAGAAAGGGTATCACCATGGAACGCCGGGAGAGTACTAGAGAAATGTGATAACATGACCGAGGTATATGTGGACGCTAGTAGGACAAATGACGGGAGAATGAGTGTAGGCTGGGCCTACGAAGAAATGAATGAATGGAAACAGGGAGGAGAGAGAGTGGAAGGGATGAAGGATATAAATGAAGTGGAAATGACAGCGATCGAGAGAGTGATTGAGAGGAGTGAAATAGAGCGTCTAAGAGTGGTCAGTGATTCGGAAGTCGCAGTCAAAATAATACAAAAAGCCCGACCAAATAACAAGCGAGCAGTGTCGATACTTAAAAAAGCTGAGGATCGACAAACCAGAGGTAAAAAAACATGGGTCGAGTGGAGAAAAGGGCATGATACCGGGAATGAAGGGAACGCCAGGGCGCATGCGGAATGCGAAAGGGCAGTAAATGACGAGGAAATAGGATGGAGGGGCTATATGATAAGAAGGAAGAAAAAAGAAGGATAAAGGAGAACATAAGGGAAAAATGGCAAAGAGAATGGGATACGAGTGACAAAGGAAGATGGACATATGAATGGTGCAGAATGGTAGGGAGAGAAAGACTGGGGTTAAACCGAAAAGCGGTACAGCTGATTACAGAACATGGTAACTTTACCGGTTACCTGAGCAGATTCGGGCTAGGTAGGGAAGTTCCATGTGCCTGTGGCACAGGGGACCTGGAAACAGCGGAACACATAATTAGAGAATGTAGATTGGATGAAAGAGCGAGATGGAGGGAGAGGTTGAGAGAGGAAGTGAGAGAGAGGAGAACCGCAGATGAGAGACATCAATGGAATAAATGACGAATGGGTGAGGTTTATAAATGAAATGGCTGAACACGTCGTTGGCGATGAGGAAATGTAAATGAGTATTGGTGAGAAAACCAAATAACTGGAGATTGAAGGCTTGATGGCGAATGAAAACCGGACAAGAAGTTTCAACAGAATACGACCTCTGTCGACTCGCCCTCATACGTGAGTTCACTGAGTTTTTGTTTTGTGACTTAGAGTTGATTTTCGTTTACATTACTCTTTAGATTTAGAATCATTAAGTTGTTGTTTTTTTTGCTAATTAAGTTACTTTATATATGTTATTACTACTTGAGTTAAGGTCCAATGTACGGACACTGTGTAATAATTGTGAATGTTGCATTGAGTATGTATAATTTGGATGGAATAAATATGAAATAGGGGGTCTGCTTTCCCTGCTTTTTTCCCGACACGTCGCGCAGGTGTCAATAGGGCACCTGCGCGGGGTGGAGGGGGTGAAGCGGAGGTGATGTGGTTCCCTTGACGGTGGCTTTGTTAAATAGAGGGATTTCTATGCTTTATGGCCTTCGGGCTTGGTGAGCTATAGCAATATTGATGCCTACTTCTTCTGTACCCTCTGATCAACAGAAGATCAAAAATGAGCCTTAAGAACAAAATTACCATCTACAATACTATGTTTAGCCTGTCATCATGTATGCTTCAGTAGTCTGGGGACAAGCGGCTCCGTCTAACATCTTCATCCTGGTGAAAATACGAAATAAGTTGATACAGATAATTCTGAATACTACGTGGTTCGTGCGGAATGAAGCCATCCGCAGAGATTTGCAGCTGCCTTCCATTCAGCAGTCCATTCAGTCGAGGAATCAGCGGGTTTTAATAGCGCGGAAACTCACGAAAATCCGTTAGTTTGGGAAGCTATAGATTATGCTGCAGACGACTCCTCCTGATATAAAAGGCCCCGATACTCTGTCGAATGAGGCCCTCATGTCCCCCTTTAATGGGCGGTACTGATGTCTGAAGACTTTCATACCACTGCCATCCCTATAGTCATGAACTCATTTGTCTTTCTGTCAAAAATCAGACGCAAAGGTGAGGGAGCTAGGCTCCAACCTGTTTAAACTGAAGACGCTGGGTCAGTTAGTTGGGAGAACTTTTTCAAAAGAATCAAAGAGCACAGAAGTAGTTTCTAAAATATAAAAACAAATTTCACATTTGAAAACAACCTTTTAGTAGAAAAATATGTTTTCAATCATGAATACGACATGTTACTTTCAGAAGAAAAGTTTGAAACTTAATCTTTTGGAATGTCTAGGAATGAATAGATTCAAGAATTCCTGTAATTTACTGAATGACCAATTAGATTTGAATAATTGAATGTCTAGTTAAAACTCAGGCACTTGAAATTTAGGTACTTCAAATTGTAAAATTGGATATACCAGGCATTGATATGTAAAGAAGAAGCTATTGTATGGAGAAACACGTATTGCGTTTTTGTAAAACTGTTTAGTGAAAATCTCACAATGAAATGTTTTTTTAATACGTTATTCCATCATACATTCTATGAGATATTGTTCTCCAACACCTCAATCAATAAGTATAGAGGTTCCTGTCATCAGTTGAATTACATTTCCTGTCTTCGATGAAACTTTTCCTTTCCTTGTATGCCCATAGTGGGAGATCAACTACTTGAGAGTACTGGATTTTTTTCAGAACCCTACAAACACAAACGATGCTTTGAACTTCATCTATAGAAACGATGGCTCAACAGTTCAGGAAATTTTGAAAAGTACTTCGATTTTTGAAAATTTGGACCACTTGCTGGACGAAGAAGAAGAAGGAGTTCGCATCAACAGGATCCTGGTTACTATTTTTCAATTCTCCCAAAATTCTCGTACTGAAGAGAGAGCGCCAGTATCGATAAAAATGATCACTACCCATAACATGAAGTAAGTGATCATTTGGTCCAGAAATTATGTACGCTGACACAATGAGACAAAAACTATTGTCTTCCGCATTTGTCCGTACTATGGTATGATGTCCAGGTTCAAGAGTGGATACGGCATTATTTCAACAAAACTGCAATATAACTACAACAATCATTTCAATATAATCGTTTGCGTAGAGTCTATAGAATTAAAAAAAACCCTTTCAATTTCTTTCGATTTTTGCCTTCCCGCACAATATTTGTCAGAACAGGTGCTGACAACTTTACAACTAATATCGACCTCCAAATAGTTTCAAAAAATTCCTTATGTGGATTCGGAAATCACATAACGTATTCCATCACGTTATATTAATGGGTATACGCAGAGAATGCCCATAGAAACCTGACGTCGTAAGTTTCTCAGGCGCTCCATAGCAGGCCTGATCTCTGGGGCAAACTTCAGGCAGATCTTAATGAATTTTTGCGATGATAAGAGATGAAGAATCAACTTGTTACGTGTTCACAGACAGCCTCATCTGGCTAGAGTATCAAAAATGGAATTTTCCATTCCATCACGAAACTGTTGAATGAGAACTTATCATCACCAACAACTTTAAAACAGACTTTGAACTCCTGGAACTTGATGAGGGAATAAACAAAACGAACCAAAATAAGTTAAGATTCCAGAGCAAATATGAATCTACTGGTATTTGCAATTTCATTGAGATGAAGAAAGTGTTCTCACTTTCCAATAATATTATTTTCCAATAATATCCAGTATTCTCTCGAATATTTGAGGACATATCTCAATTCGGTCAGAGGTTTTATAAAGATACATCTAACAGTAGATCGACTTCTTTCCATTTATAAGTCCTCAATTTTTATTCAGCATCTAGAGAAATTGCCATGTTTTCAGATATTCCATTACGAGCTTTTCTTTGATATAAAGGCATATCTCTTGAGATAAGGATTGGGCAAGTGGAAATACATGTTTAGAGGGCAGAGTCAAAAGGTATGTTCAGACCCAACTTGGATCAATTGGCTGGCAGTTTCTAGAAAATCGGGTGTGGGAGAATGAAAAGTATCGCATATATGAGTCGGTGAGGTGGCCTAAAAGTTTCTTTGAGAACACGATACAAACGTTCTCGCTGTTTCTCTCGATCCGTTTCATGTACTGTACATTTCAGGTTCATTCAACTGTATAAACTCTCATTGAAAACAATTTTTTCAGTTTCTGTACTAAACCTATGTGACAAAAATATCCTATAGGGTGTCTGTTCATTATCTTATTTGAAAGAAACAATATAAAAAATTGTAAGAACAGTTCGATTCGACTTTTATGAATATGCAAATACTTATGTAAAAAATAACTTAGCTTTACCAGAAATTTGTTATGTATACTTAACAAAGTAATTATTCGTTGTTGAAGTATGATAACAAGGTTCATAAAGTGTTATTGAAAAATATGGTTAATTTTCCATTTTGAAACCTCAAAAACAGCTCATTTCACAATTCATTATCAGTAAAATGAACCAAAATTAGCTATTATGTAGAAAAGTTGCGACACAAAAGTCATTTCAAATTCCAATGAACAGGCAAATGCGTCACAAGTAATATCATGAGGGCAACGTGTGGCTCAGCTGATCTCCATCAGACAACTTTTTTTAACAAAAACACCCTCTATACTCCCCAAATACTTATTATATTAAGACCCTTTTTGCACTTATTCTTCTTCATTCCATTCTGGTCATCGACAATCAAAACCAACTGGGTTGCTTAAGAAGTTACGTCATTCTATTGTCTTCTCTCTCTCAACCCTCAGGGTATATTAAGTTTTTTTTAACTTTTTTTTTCGTCGAATACGTCGACGACAACACCCTTCTGGTCATTGACGATATCCTCTACAAGAACTAACAAGGGTGCACAAGAACTTACATCATTCCATTGTTTTCAAGGGTACATTTAGGCCTTTTTGACAACTCTTCACGTACCTACGTCACCCTTACGCCTAAGTGTTGAGAGAACTCGATGGACTTCAGAAAACTTCAATGGACTGTATCCAGCTTAGCGTTAGTATAACTTTGTTTCTCATGGATTTTTTTCCAGTTTGTACTTGAGAGAAACTTCTGTGCATGGTAAACACACATTTGTAAAGAGTATTTTATTGACATTCCTCGATGTTTTTTCAATACATTTTACGTTGTACTGAGTTTGCTGTTGAAATTCAGATATACGACAAGTTATCAACTAATCAAACTCTCCAAGGTAACGCAGTAATATTTCAGGTCAAACTTTTCAGTTTGCTCCCAATCACACTAGTGCAGATTCTCCATTAATTCATTTTTATTTGTTTTTTACATTATTAACGTCCAGAAAATATCAAGGAAAATCAACTTCACGTAATATGAAGCCTTTCGAAGGATATTCATTGATGTATTTGATTTTTCCACAAATTGGTAGAGAAATAGAAAGCCAAAACGATTTTTTTCACTATTCGAATTTGAAAATAGTTATTTTTGTATCAAGTGCGTGAAATGATTTTTAATGACACTTGAGGGTGTTAATTTTTCGAATATGAGAACACGAATTTTATACACGAAATATAAACAACATTTTTTGAACAAATGTGAATGTGAATCTACATCCTCTAAAATATATTAAAAATAAATACTTCCCATACATTTTGACGTGGATTTTTGTCCCGATCAGTTATCCCTCCCAAACGACTTGTTTTGAGAATATTATTCAATGTTTTCAGTAAAATCGTATTCAAAAATTTTTTTCTGTCTGAAAAAAATTCCATACATTCAATTCCTAACGTTATCAATACTTCCATTATAATTTCACAGGATCCAGTGGTCTTTCTGTGTCGTTACTATAGAAACGGTTTGTTGGTACGCTACGTGTTTGACTGTGTTATTTTTAAGAAGATGGAGATTGCCAATAATAGTGGTAGTGATACCCTCTTAGAAATATCTGAGAAAGCAAATGTATATGAGAAAATATATGACCAATTTCGTAAATGGTGCGACAAGACACATGTTAAAAAAGTTACTGAAAATTATAAAACCTTCTACGTTATGGCGTGCCTATTCAATGTTGAAAAGTACATTGAATGTTAAGAACAATATTGATATGAGGAAGTTTATAAAATTGGTCCCGCTCATTAAGAACATAAGCGTCGGATACCGAGGAAAGAAATATAAAGTTTCATCAAGGGATGATATCAATAAATTCATTCAAGATGCTGATAACGAAACAAATTCACTTTATGAGGTACGGATATAATCATAATTTTTTAAGACTAGTAGTAATTTCAAAATATTTTCAATTGTAGGTCGTCCTAATTCTGGGTATCAGCGGTTATTAGCGCCGTGAAGAATTATTACATATTATATTATACTATTGATGCCATTGAATATGCTGGATTTATATTGATTGTTTAAATACCTGATACGAAGACCTTTTGCGCAAGAACGTTAAATATTTCAAATTCTGATAATATTGATATAAGTATACCGCGAGTATAGAACAGAGTATAACAGAAATATGCGAGAGGAAAATGTATTAACCAATATGTGGGGATCAATAAAAGAGAGAAATTCTCGGCTTGATTGAAAAATGGCTTGGAAAAGACACTTTTCTCTACTCAGTTTGTATTCCAAACATTCGTTATGGAAATAAATCAAATTTCATTCACAGGATTTCTACACAATATACTCAATGAAACGTAAAAATTTTACTCACATGGAACTCTGTCATGCTCACTGGTAGACATCGATGTTTCGGGGTAAGACACTTGCCTTAGGGCCAGTCTGAATAATTCCTATTTCAATGTGAAAGAGTTATAGTTCCATTTTTTAATGTGAAAGGGTTATAGTTTTAGGAGTGACTAATTTTTAGGAATGAAAGTTTTTGGCTTTCCACCACTCCATCTTGAAACAGAAAAATGTGGGAATTTTTCAAAGAAATGAAGAAAGTAATCAATTTTAAAACAAGCAATTTTATAGCCGGGCGGTAACCGGTGGTTCAACGTGGTGCTTTGTTCACTCACTCAGCCCCTGGCTGAACGATAGATTTTCACTTACTTTCGTCTAACCCGTGTCAGGAATCACAAGAAAATTTGGAAATCTGCTAAGATTCCCACATTTTTCTGTATCAAGATGGAGTAGTAGAAAGCCAAAATCTTTCATTTCCAAAAATTAGTCACCACTAAAAATATAATCCCTTCAAATTAAAAAAAAAATATTTTTCTTGCTGAAAGGAGTAAACATTTCCGCATCAGAGAGATGCAGAAATTTCGTTTTTTTTGACAGTTGTACAAAAAATAATTTTCCCAGTTTCATGTTGAGATTTGCACTAAATGGCAAGAGTAGGGAAACTAATTCAAAATGATCGTTGAAAATGTGTGAACATTTTGAACACGCTTTTATTAGCTTCACATGTATGTTTGTTTGTGACCGATTCCTTTGGACTCGATTTTGACTAATTTCAAACCGACAGATTTATTTTAAATGTTTTACATTCATCAAGAATCGGTGACAGTACAATAATTTCATGAGTTCATCTCATTATCCTGGTCGGGATCGCCAGGATTGAATAATTTCCTCACATAGTCTCTGTGTGAGAGCAGGTGAGATAACCACACTGTCTGCGCATGCCTGTATATTTTATATTTTAAAATAAATGGGCTTGAAATAGCAAGCTAAACTGTAAAGTGGAAAATGAATAATAGTTTAAATAAAACAAAAACACGCTTTGATAGCCACACAAACTAAAAAATAATTCGAAACTAATTCGAGATTGTGTTCTACATCGATAATATGGCTTGATGTAACTAATGACTTTCAATAAATCTCAAATCAGAATCAATCTATTTCCAAAAAAAAATAAGTTTGTTGTGAAAAAGCATGGGGTGCTGAATATCCATTGTTGAAAATACTTGGTTAGGAGATTGGAGGAACAATTTACAACAAAATTGATATTTTTGCAAATAGATTTATTCTGATTTTAGACTTATTGAAAGTCATTAGATACATCAAGTCATAGGACCAATTTTGAACACAATATAAAATTAGCTTCGAATTATTCTTTAGTTTGTGTTGTATTTTCTGAAACTATTATTCCTCTGTTTAAAAGAAAGTGGATACTTCAAAGATAATATTTTTGAAGTAGCATTGTTGCTGTAGAATTACAGCTAGAGGAATTGAAAATACACAATTTTCAAATCCAAGTGAACTACTATTGAAATGTTATAAGTTAATAACACATATAATAACTGATATAATAATTCATTGGGGCTTCCTAAAAAATTATAAAAATCGAAAGTAGATACGACACAAAAGGGACCTAGAGTTTTTTGAGGTTGGTGCCAGAAGAGCTCTCAAACCATGATTTTGTACTCAATATTCATAATAATGACGTTCATGTACACACTGTACATTAATACCATCAGAGGTTTGTTCAAGCGACGAAGTTATATGTTATGATTCGAAACTTTGCATTTGTGAATGAATAACAATTCTAAATAGGATCTTCACTGTTATTATAGAAATATATATGAATATATAGATGCATCACAAAAATGTCCGTAATTTTTTCCTATATAAATATCAACCCGCTCTCAATTAACTATTATATGAATAACGAAATTGTTCTAAAAACTGATTATGTGTAGAATACTTCACTATCATTATAGAAACAAATGTAGAAAATTTCCGAAAAAAAATAATGTGACAAATTTTAAAGAAAACTATTAATGAAAATGTGTTGATCATGCATAGAAGTTACTCTGAGGTACAAACTGGAAAAAAATATCCAATTGTCCAGTTTCAAAGTTTCTGTCACGTAGAAAAAACTACATTTTAGACTATAACAAAATGATTTATATAACTCAGTGGAATAACATTATTTTCACATCAATCACAGAACTGGAAAACGTTTATCTCGAATTAAATAATCGTGAAATTGCAACAGCAGTTTTTTTGCGATCTTTCAAAAGCTTTCGATTGAGTAGATCATGAAATTCTGCTGCAAAAACTAGAAGTGTATGGTTTTAGAGATATATCTTTGAAATGGTTCAGATCATACCTATCAGAACGTACTCAGAAAGTCAAATTCCCGGACAACATATCTCATCTCCAGACAGTTACTTGTGGTGTTCCACAAGTAACTAGGTTGTTATATATTAACAACCTAGCTCGCATTAATATAACCGCAGAAATAACCCAATTCGCTGATGACACTACTTTATTTTGACATTGCAAAAATGGAGGGGAACTGCATGATTTGATCAGCATGGATATTATGAAAGTAAAAGACTGGTGTGATGCTAATCTCTTGTCATTTAATATCTGAAAAACTAGCATAATCACCCTCAAGTCTCCACCTGGGTACTCAAATAATAGAAAACAAAATATCAGCAAAATTTCTGGAATTACAAATTGATAAAAATTTGGATTTTGAAGGTCACATAAATAACCTATGTGAAAAAAATCCATCAGGATGCTTTGTAGTCAGAGTATCACCAAATGAATTGAGCACTTATATGGCATAAAATGTGTACTTTGCTCTCATTGATTCCCATCTGAGATACGGTATCTGCTTTTGGGGAACATGTTGCCAATACATGTTTGATAGGGTGTTTGTACTACAAAAAAGAGGAGTTAAAAATATTTGTAGAGTTGTATTCAGGGATTCCTGTCGACCTTTATTCAGAAGACATAAAATCTTGACCTTGCCTTCCATACTTATATTGGAAATTTGCCATTTGCCAATTGAGATCAAAGACAAAACATGAACCACTAAATTTATAAAGTCTGTAAAAAAGTTTCTGATTCCAAAGGTCTTTTATTCTCTAGACGAATTCTATTCAGAAATTAAAATTATATGAACAATTGATTTTAATTATTGTGTTTCGGTACCTACTGGTATTTAAACTATGTGATTCTTTAACTTTTTGTTCGATGTTTACATTCAGCTTTGAACTGTATAGTTGACAATGTTTACGAAGTTGATACTCACTTTTATTTTCTATGCATTCACTTTTATATTTTTATGCTTTATAGTTTTTATATTCTTATACTTTCATTTATGTGTTGCATGAGAATATTCATTATTATTATTATTATTTATTTCAATATGTAGCATATATATTATTACTTTCTGACTACTTTTTCACCCCAAAATTCTGAAATCACCAAATGTTCAAATTTCAAATACCTACTACTTTTAATTTGTATAACTTATATTCTTCAAAATAATAAAACTCAGACTATGATATTTTATCTTCGACAATACATATTATGTTGTGTATCTTATATTTCTTAGAATAGTAACACTTTGTCAATGAGATTTCATTTTCGACAATAAAGTACATTTTGATTTGATTTGATTTTAGAGAAACAAATTGCATTATATTCGATGTTCATATCCCTGAAAATAGTTATTTTGGATGGACATTTTTTCCAGTCCTCATTTTATAGAAACTTCTGTGCATGACCCCATGGAAACTTCTGTGCATGATCTCAACATATTTGTGAAGACTTTAATTGAAGTTTATTTCTTCTTCAAAGACGGAATTCAAAAACGGAATGGTTTAATGAAACATTCGATATTTTTATTGCGCTTCTTTATGAAATTTTCAACCGAATATCATTATCATTATATATATACAATAAATTGCAATGTACCAAAAGCATTATCTCCTGCTGACTGCCGATAAGCAGATTATCGACGGATTAAAGGGTGTAAATTGAATGGGGGTGTTTGGATGGAAATTGACGTCCCTCGCTACAACTGGGAACCATTTTGGACAAAATATTAGTTTTCCTGTGCACTTTTTTATTTGATACGGGTACAGTGGAATGCCGCTAAAGTAATGAGAGAGTTCGTTCTGTTCTCAATTTGTCTTTTTTGAATGCTGTTTCGCAATCACCCATGAGAGAAATTTGCACACTACTTGTGATGAGAGCGTTATTTCATTTTTTTTGTAAAAGGCTTCAATTACCACTATGAGCCTTGGGTGATTCAGAGTATTCAAATATTTGAATATAATTGTATACGTTTATTTTCTCCTGACAGAGTAAACTGTTGGTATGCACTACAGAACTTATTAGTCCAGTCAATGATTTTTTTCCATATAATTTTGCCACAGCACCAAAGTTTATGAGAATTTGGATTTAGGTTTCACCTATAATCTACTTTCAAGTTGAACTTTTAATGTGTTTTGCTTTTTCCCTGGAAGCATATAGCATCCGTTCTTGTAGGTGTAAACAGTTTATTGACAATTAATTCAAGAATGAATAAATCGGCGAATTCCAAACTACTTTTATCCTTTCGGTTTTTTTTCAAAAGTTAATACTTTTCAACTTATTCGTAAATGAAAGTGTCGATTGTCAACAAATAAACCACACTTCTCAAACTGTTTTTCGCGTATAACACGAAAACAAATATATCACCGGAAAAATTATTTTACATTATTTTCTTCAAACCAATAGAATGATGGAAAAATTGAAGGCTAGGAATTTAGTATCTAGATGTAATTATTCTCGATTCTTACTGACTCTCAGGACCTAGTCATGGATCATTCAAAACGTTTCAACCACTGTTGCTGTCCCAATCAAATTGAATCAATAGAATATTTAATAAATATTCAAATATGACTGAATATCAAACTTCGCATAAATACTTCTACAGAATGTCACAGGTTTGATTTGACGTTATGATTATGACAGTAACTAAACCTTTCATTAGTTTGTCTAATATGATATGAAATGATTTGAAATCCCTGAAAAATTCAATAAAATTAAAATAAACAACTGAAAATAATAATTATATAAGGCAAAAAAACCTGAAATGAAATTACAATAATATAAAATACAAGCAACAATTGAAAATTGGGGGGTAAAAAAAATATAAATATTGAAAAATTTCAAGCCTACTCATTCACGACGTTCAGATTATTAGCATCCATAATCGTCTTCGTTGACCAAGAACGCATTCAGCCAAGCTAGCGTAGAGATACGCAACATATGGAAACCTATAATCAAGCGGAAAACGGCCAACTCCCGCCAAGCAGTCAACTCCCGCTAAAGCGCTGAAAGTACTCGAATGACCTATAAATAGTTATCTCTCGGAGAAATGAGTCCAGTCATCACCCGAAAACGATTGTAGATTCCTACTAACAATCGAAACGTCGTGAAGTAACTTGGCTTGAAATCTTCATTCTTCATTCATTTCAATGTTGTTGATTCTTTCAGAGATTTCAAATAATTTTATGTCTTAGCACACAATGTAAGTCCGAACTAATGAAATTCACCATGAAGCATTATCAAGTTCAAACAAACTACTATTCCTAATGTCCCTAATGGGACTACTGAAATGAATTTATAAATCGAACACAATTCACCCACCCAATAAACAGATACAAAAGACCAAAATGAAAAATTAATCGTGCGTGCGGCACGATAATTCCACATAACCTCACAAAAAAAGACCACAGTCGTTGAATCAAAACAATTCATATATCATATCCAGAAATCTCAAAATAATCAGAACTTATTTGTATGATAAAATATTTTCATTTCGAATGGAAACATTCTTCTGAATTCTAATGAAATCGAAAAGAATACGCGACGTGATGGTGATGCATCTAACTGCGTCGAATAGATCTACTGTTTTGTTGACAAATACGACTTTAATCATTTTATACTTTTTTCTACTCCCGTACGTGAAATAGTACTTTCACACACCGTTCACGAATCGTAAAATGTAATTTCACGCCCTCGTGCGTGAAATTATTTTTACGCCCTAGGGCGTGAAATAAACCCATAAGAATAACATGGTACATTCAAGTGTTTTTATTACCAGTGCGTGAAATATACTCATAAGAAATACATTGTTGTCTGTCCATAAGACCTAATACATGAATATTTCGCTGATAGGCGGCCTTAGTGCATCTTTTGTTTAAGAGCAGCAATAAATCATAAATAAACTGTCAAAATAGCTTGATCATTATTGTTGTGAGCTCATTGTTGAGAGTTAATTATTAATATTTCAACATTATATTATAATGGATTCTGATCATTCAGATATACGAAGTACCCCGCCGGATGTTATGGATGCAGCCAATGAGGCTAGTAAGACTTTATTACCCCAAAAATCATTGAGCGTGTATGAAACGTTCCCAAAAAATCCAGAGTTTTGGAGAAAGAACAAATACTGAAGTTTATACAAGAAGCTCCTGACGAAAAATTTTTATTGACCAAGGTATGTTTAATGTCTCACGGTAGTATTAAATAAATAGAAAATAATATCTATAAATTAAGTAGATCCTAATAAGTATAGTTGGCCAAATCAGATATATTATCTAAAACTATGTTAATGTGATATCTAACTATGATCTTCTAAATCATTTTAAATTGGGCGTTGAGAATCGCGTTTTCACACATATATTTGTAAATACGAATGGTTCAGCGGTAGTGCGTCGGCCTCGCGCGCCCAAGGACCTGGGTTCGATTTCTGACAGCCATAATCTTTTTTTAGTTTCTATATTGTAATTTCTTTTTCTTTTAGGTTATACCAATATTTGGACTTGCTGGAGCTCTTAGAAGAGATGAACTGTATAAACTGAAATTAGGTGATATTGAAGATTTAGGTACAATACTCATAGTAAACGTCCATGATACAAAAACCAAAATCTCAAGAAAATTTACCATCACGGAACATCTTGAATTATACCGAAAATATACGGCACTCCGTCCGCAAAAATACGCAGAAAAAAAATTATTTATTAATTATCAAGGTGGAAAATGTACCTGCCAGATCGTTGGTATAAATAAAATTGGTAAAGTTCCTTCGGTAATCGCAAAATACCTAAATTTACCTCATGCTGAACAATATACAGGCCACTGTTTTAGGCGGTCATCCGCCACGTTATTAGTAGAAGCTGGAGGCGATTTGCTTGCCTTAAAAAAACATGGAGGTTGGAAATCCTCTGCAGTGACAGAGCATTATATAGAAAACTCAATTACTCAAAAAATTGATGTGGCAAATAAAATTTTATCGCCTCAAAATCAAATTTCCTCAGCCCCTATCGCCACTACTTCTATCATCTCAACTTCCAAGTCAAGAAACACACTAATAGAAAAATCAAATGCTGCAGGTGTAAGTTTTGGAATGGTCACAGGTTTCAATATTACTATTAATAATCATTATTATTCCACATCAGAAGGAAAACCAAAAATAATAATCTCAGTATAAGAATTAATTGTTAATTTTATAATATAGGTATTTACTAATTATTCTGAAATTCAATAAAGCTCTTTAAACTAATGGTGCTTAATTTTCTCTGTATGGTCGTAGAAAAAGTATAGTGTGCAACATGTGCGTGAAGACTTTTTTACACTTGCGTTCCACGCTTGTGCGATTTCACGCACTTGTTACACAATATACTATTTCTATATAATCAAACATTTTATTTCTAAATAAATGTTTTTGTTGAAACTTTGCGTTGTTCAAGTAATAAAATTAATTCAATTTCAGAACCGGTTCACAATGCCCGCCTTCAGCTCGCGTAGATAAGCTCCAATCTCACAACTAATAATCACATTTTGTGCTCGTTGAATATAATCAGTAATTTTTCTAATTTTTGTTACAGGTAAGAAACTGGATGAGGCCGGAAATTCTCATTACCTCTAGATGAAGTGGTAAGGGTTCAACTTTTATAATTACGTATCCCTCATATCGAATGATCATTCGACAATCTGTGAATACTGATCATTTGAATAAAAACGATTATCAATTTCATGCGAACTCACTGAGAGAGAGTACACAAAACTCACAAAATAAAGACGGCACTACTGATTGAATCAAGTTTCATCGAGGGTTCCTATGATCTAGGGAAAATAAAAACATAAAATGCAAAATCAACTGAAGAATCCTCCTGAAACAAAAGTATATTTTTGATTGCACAGAATGACTGATGATGAATATCATACGATATTATCAAACAGAGAAAAGATGAAACATTTTTGCCACTACCTTTTTTCCTAATACGGAATAGATTAAAAAAAAAATATATATATATATATATATATAATATATATATATATATATATATATATATATATATATATATATATATATATATATAAATCAAAAGGGGAAAATTCGTGGACAGAACACTCAAAAAATAGGGGCAAACCGCGGACACGTGTTTCTGGCTATTGGCCTCATCAGCGCGGTGCAGCCAATTGCAAAGATGGACAACAACTGGTTACCAAAAATGAAAAACTTCACATATGCACGGTGTCACCAACAGGAGCTAACCGCACATTTGTGGTTTCAATTAGAAGACCTAGAATTCCCAGGCATCATTTAACATCACCACGTAGGCAGCTATAGCTACCTGCGTGACTTCCGGGTCCAGGATATAAATACAGAGATATAAATATTAACGAGTGTGTATGATATAAATCAAAAGGGGAAAATTCGTGGACAGAACACTCAAAAAATAGGGGCAAACCGCGGACACGTGTTTCTGGCTATTGGCCTCATCAGCCCGGTGCAGCCAATTGCAAAGATGGACAACAACTGGTTACCAAAAATGAAAAACTTCACATATGCACGGTGTCACCAACAGGAGCTATTTTTTGAGTGTTCTGTCCACGAATTTTTCCTTTTTCATTTATATCATACACACTCGTTAATATTTATATCTCTGTATTTATATCCTGGACCCGGAAGTCTACGTGGTGATGTTAGATGATGCCTGGGAATTCTAGGTCTTCTAATTGAAACCACAAATGTGCGGTTAGCTCCTGTTGGTGACACCGTGCATATGTGAAGTTTTTCATTTTTTGGAACCAGTTGTTGTCCATCTTTGCAATTGGCTGCACCGCGCTGATGAGGCCAATAGCCAGAAACACGTGTCCGCGGTTTGCCCCTATTTTTTGAGTGTTCTGTCCACTAATTTTCCCCTTTTGATTTATATCATACACACTCGTTAATATTTATATCTCTGTATTTATATATATATATATATATATATATATATATATATATATATATATATATATATTAACTCGAAGATTCTCACGGATAAAGTATGATGAGCTGTTTTCTCGGGTTTCGCTCCGTGTTCTGTGTATTTTCTCCCCATAAGGATTATTTTCACAACGTTTCGGCAAAGTCTCATTTGCCATCTTCTGGTGATGTCTGGTTGAAAAAACCAGACATCACCAGAAGATGGCAAATGAGACTTTGCCGAAACGTTGTGAAAATAATCCTTATGGGGAGAAAATACACAGAACACGGAGCGAAACCCGAGAAAACAGCTCATCATATATATATATATATATATATATATATATATATATATATATATATATATATATATATATATAGTTGAAGGACAGTCTCGGCTGACTAGTTAAGAACAAAACTAGAAAATTATTTTTGGGTGATCAGCAAAACGGAAGTGTTCTCTTATAACACAAGTTATTCCAATATTTCGATAAAATTTAGTATCATCATATTTCGATAAAATTTAGTATCATCTTCAGGAAAAAGCTACAAAATTTGTATGATGATGATACAATATAAAAATTAATAATATGAAAGGTCACAAATTACTGTTAGTGAGGTTGGCCGTGTCAAAAAGAATGTTACATTTAAACAATTGAAACATGTCAATACAATAAACAAGTCATTAAATCAAAAGAGGTTGACACCTCACTGGATACAAAGAAGAGTATTGAATTAAAATTTACTGAAAATCGTTATTTGTTTTAAAATTATGGATAACCGGTAAAAGCAATGCGGTTGAAGAACAAAGAGAGAGACACAAAACAATTGACAATGTCAGCTGTCATGTAATTCAGTTTGAAAAGGTGTGTTTGTTTGTAGATGATGAAACTATAGAACAAAAGAGAACTATTCTGGTGCAAGTGTGATTAAAGACATCTGCTGTTCTGTAAGTAACTCAATGAGCAATCAAATATGTTAATTATTTGACAACATCCTCATTAGTCTTGAGGAAAACAAGTGAAGAGGTGTTTTTGAATGAAAGTAAAACCCTGCCATAGGAAGGTTGGAAGTTTGTTGAAAGAGAAAATATTAAAATGTTATGAAATTATAATAATGAAAAACCAGATTATTGTTGGTTTGGAAATTATGTAGATTTTTGTCAATGTCTAATAAAAAGGCATAGATTCCACTAGGTGATCAATGTCTGATTTTTTATCAAGGCAATTATTGGATTGTAATATAAATGACATTACCAAAAACAATCTTTTAGATGTATTTCTTTCAGTTAATAAAATTTTTGTTGAATTATAGTCCATTTTATGGCCTTCTTTGGAAACATGATTACTGAGAGAGATGTAATCTACTATCACTTTTATGTGAGCTGATTCTGTCTTTGAGTAATCTTGACGTTTGACCAATATATTCACTACCACAATTTAAACATGGAATGGAATAGGTTAATTGAGATTGAAAGTTAATTGGAGTTTGAAAACAAAGTTCTAAAATCATCTATCCGCTGACCTTGAAAATATAACAATAAAAATTCACCTGGAAAAATGATATTTTAAAATCCAAATTTTTTTGGATATGTATGATATCTCACACCATAGTTCACACCTTTCGCATCTTCTGTTATATTACATTTTCACTTCATTGGTCCCTCCGTTCCAGCAAAAATTATCTTCTTTATTAAATATGAATTTTGTCGGCAGAATGTACCACTGTTTCAATGGAAAATCACAATACAGGCATATATGAGCCTAGGTGTAACCCAAACATTCAATGGAATATTTTTGCATGATCTACACATTTCTGTGAAGAGATGATCAATTGCTTCCTTTCTTTTTTGGAAGATTCCTATATTTTTCATATGGAAATGAAGAAATAGAAAGCCGAAACCTTTTTTTCCAAAAATTAATCTCCCTTTTCAATTCAAACACGATTTCTATGGCTGGGATCGATGACATAGTAGATTTAACTTATTGCTGACACGAGTTCGTAATTTTATGAATGAGTGCTTTATCTTGTTATGTTGCTGAAGGAGCACCTAAACAATAACTCTCTCGTAAAAATATAATCATATCAATTTCATCAACTATTGTGTTTCTGTACTTATTTGGTGAAATGAAGGAACAGATAAACCGAATAAAAAATTGAAATTGCATCTCAATAATAATAATACCTAGCATTAGCAAGCGTTATCTGGGCCCGACCATTTGTATTCCGCTATAAGATAAAAGCTGGGAATCCTATCGAAAGCCAATCGAAGACAATCTGAAAAAAAGTTTTCTCCAATCTGAGCAATTTATAATCAAATCTAACCACAGTTCGTAAACTTCGCCTCGGCCCTCGAACTTTGAACGATATGTTACTTATCTGCCCAAGAGATTTTCTTCTACGAGGTGACTTATGGAATGGAAATGTCATCCTGGGATTTATGTCCCTGAAGTATTGTATTCTGGTCTGAACTTTTTGTGCTAATAGGACTGTGTTTCATTGGGGTCATTTGAGAATAAATATTTCAAGGAAATGAAAAAAATCTTTACAGACTGATCTTTTGCGTGTTCTTCTGCAAGTCTTGATTACGAGGTGAGAGGAATTTATTCCACTAATTGAGAAGACCGGTAATTAACAAGATTTACTGACATTTTTAGTTAGTGTCACCGTACGAAAATGAAACAAAACCTTTATTAGGAACTAATTCAACATGTTTAGAAGACCAGCCAAGTTTTTATTGAAGAGGAACACATTTTTGGTAATTGAGACTTCGCCATTTTCACTGTCAATCAATTAAAATTGTAATTGAAATAGTCTTGAAATTTTGAACTTCTCCCTGATAGTTCTGTGAAAAAATATTTGCCACTTACACCTACTCTGTTATCATTTGGAATATCATAAAATCCACCAAAACATCACACATTGAGATATGTAGGTATGTATATCACTGAACTGAAAAATTAGATACTCATGTCAATTCTGCATAGATATTATGTTGCATCTGGAAGATGAAATGGGGTATTTTGATTCAAAATTAAGTATCTAAATCTGTCAGAGTTTGCCTACTTGATAAAAATAGATTATACACTATTTGTGTATATTAGCTATTATTAACTATAGGATAGTTGAATATAGGTTCTAGTTTTTTTCCAACTCAACTAATGTAAAAGATGAAATATTACAATACTCACAAATTTTACTGAAGTTCATGCACATTACAGAGATCGAAGCTTCAAGCATGGTGTTAATTTGTGCTCATTTACAAATAAAAGTGCAGTTTAGTCTATACAGGGCGTTCCAACGAAAACTTGACCTCTCCTGTAAGTCAGAAACGAACATGTAATCAAAAATTTTAAAGAACACACTCAATTCTTATTTCTAGGGGCACTAATTCTGATATGAAAATCATGCCCGAAATTTTACCCCACTGCGGTCAGCAACTACAAAACAGAAAATTTTGCTGCCGTTCATTTAATTTAATGAGGAAATCAACAACAGATAATATCACTGGAAACAAAATCAACCGATGAACCGTTCGAAATGACCTCCATCTAGTTCAATACAATAATACAGTCTACTTTCGAAAGCGTTCCGTATATTATTCAAGATTTTCGGAGTCAGCAATCGGCATTCCCCAACAATTCTCTGTCGCAGGTCTTCTAGATTTGTAGGCTTAGTAGACTATACTTTCGACTTCAGATGTCCCCACAAAAAGAAGTCCATCGGTGTGAGATCAGGTGATCTAGCTGGCCACTCCAGTGAACCCCTTGTGCCGATCCAATTGGAAAACGTCGGTCCAAAAACTGTCTCACCCAAACATCGAAAAGTGGGGGTGCACCATCCTGCTGGAATGTTATTTCATTTTCTACTAAATTGTCATCATTTTCTAAAATTTGTGTAATCATAGGATCTACACAGTCTTGTAATAGATTTAAGTATTGAGAATACCTTCAATCAAGAATGGTCCAAATGAGGATTCACATCGCACCCGTAACGACAATTATGTCTATTCACTACACCAATCAACATGAAAGAACTTTCGTCTGAAAGACATGTTTGGTATAATGGGTTTGGGTTTTTGGTCAATTTCTTGCTGAACACAACAAGGGGGGGGGGTGGTTGCTGACCGCAGGTGAGTGAAGTTTCGGGTATGATTTTCATATCAGAATTATTCCCCCTAGAAATGAAAATTGAAGTGTTCTTTGTAGTTTTCGATAACACGTCCGTTTCTGGGCGTGGAACGCCCTGTATAATTGTTAAGGCACAAATATATTGATCAACGATAATTACTTGCAAGAATCAATTCCATTGTGCAATAGTAATGTATTATGTGCCCGTGCGTTTCTGTAGGGAAATATAGTCAAATATTTGTGATAATGAAACATAGTTTCATTATTATAGGTGGGTATATTCCATCAATTCTGATGCTAAGGAACTTAAGACATTTCTTCTATACCCCAACGGTGAAATACAGGGTGGGCCATCGAAAACTTAACATGGAGGTTTTGGGTACTAATCTTGGAAATCCGAAAAAACGCTCAGACAGGTTGATTTTATTGAGAGGGGGGCAGTTTTTTCCCCATTTACAGTGTCGTCACTTCAACGCCGAAGCATAGGGGTGAACAACCCTTGAAATTTTAATAGAAAATAGGGGTCGAGTCGCACATCATTTGGAAGATCTTGAAATTCTCTAAACAATGGTGTACATTTTTTTTTATTTGGACGTATTCAAAAGAGTTGTTTCCGATAATTTACTTTTTCAATATTGTTAATAGCAACAAATTGTTGTACGCAACTGCTCAGTTGGAATGTATTTCGAACTGTTTCATTTGTTTCTTACGTTAGTTTTTTGTCAACTTTTCAGTTCTTCTCTGTTAAGAGGATTGTTACAATTGAGAAATGGTGTAAAATGCTGTTTCTATTTCTGATTTTTATGTTAAAAGTGATATCTACATTATTACTAGTAGTGAGTGCCGTAAAGTGTCGCTAAAGAAACAATGGTTCACACAAGTACAGAGAGGGTTGAGTTGATTGAACTGTACTATGGAAATAGACGTTGTGCTGCGAGAGCCGCTGAAATGTTCAATCAACAACATGGAAAGAATGTGTCGCGACAGTATGTTTTTGATTTGATTGCAAAATTTCGCTCAACTGAATCTGTAGCAAATGAAAAACGGCAAATCGAACCACCACTAACAAATGAGGCGACACAAGTGGGAATTCTGGGCCATGTTGAGCTTGACCATACTTGACCACAAGAAAGTTAGCACTTGTTTCCGGGGTGTCACGAACTAGCATTCGACGTATTTCAAAAATCCACGAAATACATTCTTACAAGATTAAATTAACGCAAGAACTGAATGAAGATGATTTTGATCGACGCTTGCAATTTTGCGAGTAGTTTTTGTTTTCAACATTTGCTTCTGTGATGAATGTTCTTTCTTTCTGAATGGCACAGTTAGTAGCCATAATTATCGCTATTGAACTGATTCAAATCCTCACATTTTTCATGAAGTGTATACTCAACGTCCACAAAAATTAAATGTATGGGCTGGAATTTTTGGTGACCGTATTGTTGGCTCATTGTTACTAAAAGATAATTCAACCAAACAAATATATCTGGAGCTTCGGGAAGATACTATTAATCCCCTTCTCACTGATATTATTGAAACGGACCACAATTATCGAGAGAATCTGTTAATATTTCAACAAGATGGGGCTCCTTCGCATTATGCTCTGCCTGTTCGGCAGTATTTAGATCAGACTTCTCCGGATCACTGGATTGAGAGGCGAGACACTATTGAAAGGCCACCACGATCACCAGGCCTTTAGCAGTTAGATTTCTTTCTGTGAGGTCATTTGAACAGCAGAATTTACTGTACTCCTCCTGCATTACTCGAAGATTTCCGGCAATGAATCACAAATGAATGTCGTCAAATCACTCTAGAAATGCTCCACAATGTTCGAGAACGTTTTCAGCAGAATCTGTTTTATTTCATGGAAGCTGGAGGTGCCCATTTTGAGCATATGCTAACATGAGAATGAAGTAAGTAACTTCAACTCGAAATTCAATACGGTTCGTCCAAATTAAGAAAAATGTACACCGTTGTTTAGAGAATTCCATGATCTTTCAAACGATGTGCGACTCGCCCCCTATTCCAAGAGTTGTTCACCCCTCTGCTCCGGTGTTGAAGTGATGACGCTATAAATGGGGAAAAACGGTCCCCCTCCCAATATAATCCGAGCCGTCTGAGCGTTTTTTCGAATTAGCAAGATTAGTACCCAAAACCTCCATGGTAAGTTTTCGAAGGCCCACCCTATATATTGACAATTTATGGGGTTCAATATCTGAGATAGGTACATATTTCAATTGAGATCAGAAAAAACAATAATACAATGTTCTAATGTGGAGAAAATGTTTTTTTCAGTATCTCAAACACTGAAAAAATTCGACACTTTTTATGAGAAACATTCAGGCTATTGTTCGGTTTGCAATATCAGCTAACGATAATACTATCTCTTAACGCCTGAGTTGTGTTGTTTTCCTTAAAATTTTAAACACTTTGTGATGAAAAATTCAATGATGTGTCCAATAGTGATATATTCATTACAAGTTAGGTCAAATTGATTTTAATCTGAAGTTTCTGATGAAAAACCAGACTGTTATGCGAAAACATTTACAGAGGTTTCAACAGAAAAAGTGAGTTAAACTCTAACAACTTCTTAATCAATTCATTCCAGAAAACCTAAAAGTTTTTTGGTAGAACAAACCAGTGTATAAATGAAAATTTGTAATTAACATATTTTTTGCATAAATTTTAATTCAAATCGAAATGGGTTAATTGATGTTGGCTTTGGCATTTTTTTTTAGTATCATGTAAGAAAAATCATTTTATTTACATTTATAACATTTCTCTTAGATCAACACTGAGATCACTCTACCAAAACGTAATTTTTTTTATAAATACTTAAAAAATGATCCTATTTTTTAATATGTTTTGAAAAATGTAACTTTGTTTTTCTCAATTGCAGTACTTATATATGACAAAAATTTTGTTTTTATCTCCCGAGAATAATTTCAGTTCATTGAGTTTTATACGATACATTTCAACATACAGGATAGGCCAATTGTGAACAAAACATAGCCGATGTTTATGTTGCAAAGCAAATCTTTCAAGGACATTTTCAACCTTTCTACTTCCACCATTTTAGCAGAGTGTCATTTAACAGTCCGAGTCTCTGCATATGATGATTCTAATGAGAAGATATCGTAGTTCATCCGAACTGCAGTCCTTCAACTGCGGTATCAAGCTTCAAATGGTGAATAAACGCCTTGGAATGAGCCAGTCCTGAAAGATTCTGACAGGAGTCCCTAAATCTTCTTGCTATCCAGGTATTCAATCTTTGTTTGGCAAAGCCTAAAGCGATGCCAACGAAATGTTCTGGTCCGATGAAGCTGCTTGCAGCACCCTCCTTTGCAAGAGAGTTAGCAGTCGCATTGCCTTCCAGGCCAGTATTCCTTGTGAGGAGAGTCGTTTTTGTCAATTTTCTACCAATTTAGACGTTGCTCGGTGGGAGCCAAGAGCTTCCAACGCCGCTTGACTGTCCGAGAATATTTTCATTGATTTGTGTATACGATTGGATTCTTCCAATCTCTCCGCATACAATTCAAATGCGTAAATTTCTGCTTGAAATACAATCACATAGTAAGAGAGCTAAGTATCAATATTCAATTTTTTAATTTTTTTTTTTTAATTTGTAGGCACAATTTATACTGACTAACTGGACTTCTCAGTAGTTTAAACTTTTCGGGGTGAACTTTTCAGTTTGCCCTTCATTATACTTCGGCAGAATCTCTATTGATTTATTTTTTTCAGAATGTGAAAGGTTATAAATCAAAAAAAATAGTATGAAATATTGAGTCCTCTACGAAAGACTGTCGTTCAAAGAATATTCCAAAAGATATTCTTGTAATACCATTTTTGTCAAAAATAGTTCTCTCTTTCTAACTGAGCACAGCTTCAATGTTTTCATCAAAATTCAAAAATTAATGCCGACATTTCCAATAATCAAAAATTGATCCCAAAATTTCCAATTTGAAGCAAAATTTTTAAGGTTTATATGCGAAACTCAAAGTTTCAATTTCGAATTAGAGTTTATAAATAAATGATTGAAAAAATACAGCGGAACATGTGGTGTGTTTTTGTAAAACTGTTGTATTTTTTTAATACGTAGTGGATGTTTTTCAAATATCGGCCGATTCCATCACATATTATACTTGATTATTGAACTGACAGCTCGTTTTGAAACATATACTTTTAGATGTATCTTGCTGACGTTGGCTACCTTGAGAATAAAGCAAAACATCTACAGCACAAAAAAAATGTTTAAAGGATCGCGTATAGTCTTGAAGGAAGATTTAACAGATAATAGACTCAAACTCATTGAGGCAGCCATCGATAGAACTTCGCTTAGAAGTGTTTGGTCTTATAACGGGAACATTTATGCTTTGAAGGACGGTAAAAAACTTGCTATCAAAAATAAAAATGATTTTAGTAAATTGTAATCAACCTTTTCTTTTCTAAGTATTTTTATTATCAATTTAAAATGAGCTCACATACTGTTGTTATCTGAGAATTATATTCTTGTTTATTCTTGCATACATCTTTCTTTCTATCTCTTATAATAAACGAATACTTGACATTTATATCTATATCTAATATCGGGTGCAAACTAGTTTTGGCTAATTTCATATTATGAACACAATATGATCACATATTGTGAACACAATATATACTTCATCTTCAACTTTTACCATACTATAAATAAAGTGTTGTATGTGAACTTTTTTTAATTTCTGAAATAGGTATCCACTATCAATCATATGTAATGATAAATGAAATGAAAATTGGGCATTCAAATATCAGATCTATTGTTACAGGATTTTATGATTTCAAGGAAATTGTATTGGATAACAAAATTTATATTATGTTATTGTCTGAGACATGGTTGAGTCCGGATACTGAATCTGATGTAGTTGATATTCCTGGGTATACATTATTCCGCAAGGATAGGATCGGTAGGGGTGGAGGAGTTGCAGCTTATGTTAGGGTATCCGAGAATTGCGTATTCTTGCAGGTAGACATGGTTATGAAAAATGCTGTTGAGTATCTCTTATTGAAAATCCAAAACCCACAACATAGTTTCATTGTCGGTGTTTTTTATAGATAACCTAGTGCTCTATTGGATGACGTAATACAAGATGTGGATATTATTTTGTCTATGTCATATCACACTGCGGATTGGATAACTTGCTTGGGAGATTTCAATGTAAACTTATTCAATTTAGATAATTCGCTTATGCATTGCTTCGAACCATTTGGTTTTTCACAAATTATCAATGTTGCAACAAGAACTACTAGCACTTCTAGTACATTACTCGATGTTATTTTAGTTTCGAATACTGATTTAGTGATTTAAATATGGTACCTTGCCTGTACATTACATTTCAGATCATGATTTGGCATTTTTAGAAGTGAATATTTCTATTCTACACAGCAAACCCAGAATCATCATATATCGTGACTTTCGTCACTTAAACGTAACTAATCTTTTAGATGATCTTCCATGGAACAATGTCATTATTGAGAATAACATCGACAAAAAAATTGAAATTTTCAATGAATGTATCATCTCGGTATTTGACAATAATGCTCCTTTCGTTCAAAGGAAAATAACTAAACAACCAACTCCTTGGCTAACAGAAAATCTTGTAGTATTGAAAACAGAGAGAAATGAAGCACTAAAGAAATTCAAGAGAACAAAAATTAAATCAGATTTTGAAAGGTACAAAGAAATAAATCTTACACTTTCAGTAACCAGAAGTGAAAAAAAAGCTTACCTCAATCATGTACTCCAAATGAAAGACCCGAAAGCATCCTGGAGAACTCTGAGGAACCTGAGTATTTACTCAAGTCCGAAAAATTCGATACCCGAGCATTTATCTAACCCTAATACTTTGAACAATTTTTTCTCAACCTATCTGCAAAATGCAACCAGTAATTGTGATAATAAAATAATGTTCTTCAATAGATCTGTTCAAGATACACGATGTGATTTTCCATTTAGATTGATCAACAATATATTGCATAACACTCGGACTAAAGCTTTTGGAACAGATAGTATGAACGCGGAAATGCTGAAATATTGCAGTCCTTTCATTGATAAATATATTGCCGATATAATAAATTGCTGCATTGAAAAATCATGTTTTCCTGTAGTATGGAAGAGCTCTGTTGGCATACCTATTCCAAAAAAAATAACCCTAAAGATTTTGCAGATTTGAGAATTATAAGTTTGCTTCCAGTTCCATCTAAAATTTTCGAAAAATTTCTTTATACTCAAATGTATGATTATTTCATTTCAAAAAATTTACTTCCTGATTGTCAATGTGGTTTTAGACCAGAAGAAATACTGAAACATCTTTAGCAACTGTAACGACCTATGATCAAGGTTTAAGTAGTGTTTTGGTGTTACTTCATTTTTCCAAAGCTTTCGATACCGTTAGTCATGAACTGCTTTGTGCTAAATTGAGATATTATGGGTTTGATAATAAATCAACGTTCATAATGTGGAATTATTTTCTCAGACGTTCTCAGAGAATATTGCTTAATGATTCGTAAACATCCAAACTTGATATTTTTTCAGGTGTCCCGTAGGGGTCTATATTGGGCCCATCACTTTTCATTATATATACTGCAGACATTTTAAATGGAATAGAAATTTGTAAAGTTCAAGCTTTTGCAGATGATACACAGCTTTATCTCAGTCTTCGTCTTGAAAATTTCGAGACTGCAGAAGAAATCATGAACAATAAATGCAATAAAATCAAAACATAATCAGAAGAACACAACTTCAAACTCAATTCTGAAAAATCCAAAGTATTATATTCCGGTAGTAATAATAATATGAACTTCTTGAATAATAGTTTTAATCTTCAAATTTATAATACTCCACAGAAATCTTGGTTTAGTATTAGATACAGACATGCGTTTTTCTCAGCACATAAAAAATCTTATTGGTAAATCTTTCGCACCCCTGAAACTTATTTACAGTAATCGTCATATTTTTAGTTTCAAAATAAAGCTAACGTTGTGTGAATCACTTGTTCTGAGTCACTTCAACTATTGTGATTTTCTTTATGGACCATGCCTGACAAAAGTAGATAAAGATAGAATACAAAAAGTGCAAAATAGCTGCGCAAGACTGATTTATGGTATTAGAAAATATGAACATATTTCACATAAAATTGTAGAATGCAACTGGCTCAATATGTACAATAGAAGGCAGCTCCACATGAGTACCTTTACACATAAACTTTTAAATGATCCTAACCCGCCTGCATTGATCAATAAATTCATTCCTCGATTCAAAATACATTCACAAAATATCAGACACAAATCTACCTTGACCATGCCTCAGCACAAAACTGCATTTTTTTCAAAGGTGTTTTGTCTTCAATGTCATCCAAATGTACAATACTCTGCCTGATGAATTCAAATTATATAATATAAATAAGTTCAAATATAAAGTAAAGCATTATTTACTTGGTAAGCAGTAAGCGTATTTATACGACCAGGCATATTAATTACTTCAACTACTTCATTCACAGCTCATATTTCATTTCAATTTATCATGATTTTCTAGTTAGCTATGTATGCAGCCATAATTTAATTTAATTTACAAGTTATAATTTATATCTTATTTTATTTCATGTTATTCTAACAATTTACATCTTGCCAGACAATTTGTTAGTATATATATATATATATATATATATATATATATATATATTTCTCTTGGGCTGTGTCCCTCTGTTGGTTAAGCATAATTGCTTTGAGCTAGACTTCGCCAACAGTCTATGAATGACCCACTTATGTATTGTTCTCGAATGACAATAAAAGGCGTTCATTATTATTATTATCAATGGATAAAAGTAATGGAAACATAGATTCGAGAAGCAAAATCGAACGTACTCAATTAGACATTTCTAATGTCAAAAAATTTGATACTTTCAAAATTTTCTCACCTAATTAACAAAATGAAAGCGGTTAGGAAGTTAAAAAACCTTATATCACATAAAATTGTGAGCGGCTATAGAGTAGTTCAATTTTCATCTTGTTACCCATCATCATGGGTTCAAATAACACCAAGTGCAGTTTTTTATTCTTTTTCCATCAACCATCAAGAAGTAAATTATGAATGCCTTTTCATAGGTTGCCTCTTGGTATGAACTGTATTAATATCAATCTCATTTAGTATATCCTCCACAAATGAATCTCACTTCGAAATTTCATAGAAGAAGTATTGTTTAGTACTCGCGAACAATGGTAATGATCTTTTCAGTTTAATTACGACAAAATTCATTCTCTCGAGTAATTCAATATTTCTTGCTCATTAGTGCATTGGTGTTTATTCAGCGAGTTTTACGAATAAACTCTATTTGTTTTTTACACAGTCAATAGTTGAATAGATTTACTAACAAAAATACGAGGCTTTCTCTTCTACCTCGATTTTCAGTTATTCACGTTCCATTTGTGAAATATTAATTCGTTCAAAAACTTTTCAAAAAATTGTTCCATTGATGAAGGCAGCGTGGTTTTGGTATTATTTTTTTTTAGTGCTTACACAAAGAATATTGGATATATATACTCATATTTATTACCAGCGATTCAAATCCAACGTGAATTGCTACTTTCGCACAGGCACTGCTCTTAGAGTGCCTCAAATATTTTTCTAATGCTTGTGTTTTGTCCTTGAAAAAACATATTCGCAGTGCACAAAACCATCTTTTTCAGTGGAGTACTTGTTCAAAAGAAATATCTCATGTGAAATTATGTAACACAGAAATATTCCTCATCCTGTGAATATTTTATTGCAACAGTGACACTCATCAACTTGGCATAGAAGGAATTTCACTCACAACTAACTCCAGGCTTGATTCGAGAACGATAAAATAGTTTTCATCACTGCGAAAGTTACTGAACTGGAAAAAAATATCCTATAACATTTTTTAATAAAATATACTTACTGGTTTGGAGGTATTTAAGATTCAACGAAATATATATTACAACAGAAGTATAAATCTTTAAGTCCAGGAATATCAATCAAATGAGGGCAAGTATCTTGGAATGAGAGATATTCAGCTACCTATAAAGTTGTATGAACCTTCATTTACTCTGTTTGTATTCATTATAAATATTGTAGAGCATTAAATTCTCTACAAATTTGGTTGAACATATTTTTATATGTCTAGCTGTAGTTGCTTCTTCCAATAAATTGATGTATGTAGGTAGTCGTTCTAATCAAATCACAAAACGTCAAAATGAAATAGGTATTTCGAAACAAACTCATTGATTTTCTGGAGATTCAACTTAAAACACTTATTTTGGACAAAAAAATCTCCAGGAAATCAATGAGTTTGTTTTGAAATACGTATTTTATTTTGACATTTTGTAATTTGATATTATTGAATATGAGTTCTTGTTACAATACTGTATAATTTTGAATAATTTTCGGTGTTAACAGAAAAATCAAAATACTTTGCACCAAAAATTGTGAAAATTAATTTATTTAAAAAAAAATTACCGTTGTGAACACCATAGTTGTGAAATTTGTAATATTACAGGCTTTTAAAATGAATCGTCGTATACAGGATGCTGTCTATTTATCGTTTTAGCGAAAATGTTTAAAAAAATGGGTAAAAAATGAACCTTCACTTAGATGACCATGACTTCAAATCTAGATGTATTTTTCAATGCTGAACAACTTTTCTGAATAACATTTCCTGAGATTTTTCAAAATAAGAGTACTTTACTCTTGTCACAAAATCAAATATTCGTAGACTTCTCGTATATTACGTGTGTTGTATTGTATTTTGTTGGTGGATCTTTATTTTCAGGGGATGCACAAACTTTCATCAGGAATAACTTTTAGTCGAAAAACCCTTAATAAATAAGTGCATATTTTGGGGATGACACTGTATATTCAGTTTAATCTTCCTCTTTAAGATGATCACTTGGTGATCGAAACACGTGTCGAGGTGTTAAAAATGACGATTTGTTGTTGATTGAACCTCCAGTAATATTTAAAAAAGTTGGCAAAGGAAATGTAAAAACTGAAGAAAAAACTGCCCAGTTCAATAATTATTTGAGAATGGAGTACGAAACTTGTTGGCAATCTATAATGCTCCAAAATCTGAAGACTATCCATCGTCTCCGCCATGCACAGTTTCAGTTAACAAAACTGAATCAAATATTTCAACGAGTGCAGCTCACCAACATTTGAACCGCGTTCATTATCAAGTTCATACTTGGTTGGGGCATGATTTGAAACCATAGAATTAGGTTTGGATAATACGTGATGAATTCCTGGAACCTGTTATGACAATGATTCCACCAGCTCCGGAGAAATTGCTTAACACAGTACTCTGCAACTGCAAGAATGATTGTGGTTTGTGATGCAGATAAAAGTTATTGTAATAAATATTTGATTTTTTTTTGGGAAAGAAAGTTTTTGGCTTTCTACTAGTCCATCTGATACAAAAAAATGGATGAGAGAATTTTCCAAAGAAAGGAAGGATTAATCAATTTGAAAATAAGTAACTCTATACATGGATGTGTAGATCATGCAAAAAAGTAACTTTCAGACACAAACTGAAAGAAAGTCCTCCTGAAACAGCTACTTTCATATAAACATTGAATTACACGAAAGAAAAAAATTCTTTCGAAACAAATACTTCTATATGAACACTGAATTATACAGAAGATACTTTTCTCTATTCAGTTTGTATATCGAACATTTGTGGAGGAATAAGAATCAGATATCATTCACAAATGTTCGATATACAAACTGAATAGAGAAAAGTATCTTCTGTATAATTCAGTGTTCATATAAAAGTATTTGTTTCGAAAGAATTTTTTCTTTCGTATAATTCAGTATTTATATGAAAGTAGCTGTTTCAGGAGGACTTTCTTTCAGTTTGTGTCTGAAAGTTACTTCTTTGCATGATCTACACATCCATGTATAGAGTTACTTATTTTCAAATTGATTATTCCTTCCTTTCTTTGGAAGATTCTCTCATCCATTTTTTTGTATCAGATGGAGTAGTAGAAAGCCAAAAACCTTCTTTCCCAAAAAATTAATCACTCCTAAAAATATAACCCTTTCAAATCAAATATTTGATATTTTATTTATTGTTGTAGTATACAAGATGCTACATATCAAATCGTAAAAGAAACGTTGATCATTCATTACTCGAAGTATATCAGACTTACCTAAAAAACTTGTGAATCAACATTTCGAAAACGATCTAGTCTCAAAAAATCTTAGGTTGAATATATTCTTTGGTTTGTAGGTATTCCTTTTTGCGAATCTCTGTGAACTAGATGTTCTAATGATACTCAACAATAAAATAAAATGCATTTATTAGTCAAACAGCAAATTATCAGTATATATAAAGGAGGCACAAAAATCTCCATCTTCCAGGAACATTTGGCATCATTTTTGACCTTGTGAACTTTATTCCGATATACTGAATACTTCTTCTTGTCTACCCAATTGTCCAGAGAGAGCTTTGATATTATCCAACATAGTTTTAGAATTATATCTACGATATGATTCTTCTTCCAAATCTCCTAAATCAAACATTGGTAATGGCGGTGGAAGGGGCGTTGGTTTATCAGGAAGTGGAACACCAATCGCTTCCACCCTTTCCTCAGCTCCATCGTTCTCTTCAACAGCGCAGATTTCTTTCCTGTTATCCAACTTTGTCAAATCAAAACGAGGTGGTGATTTCGGTCGTTTGTCGATTTCATCGTCATCATCTTGACTACCTCTTTTTTTCTTGGCTTCGATAAACCTTTCATGTTGTTTGAGTGATTGTTTCAACTCTTGAAGCATCAAATTCAAATAAGCTCCAGACTGGTCCTCAGGTACCTCTTTTGGGTGCACCTCCGGAATATCTTCGTCAATAAGATACAGTTCAAAGTTCTCTTCTAGAGGCTCTGTCCAATCGTCATGATTGATTTGTGGTAGAGTTCTGGTCAGAGTTTCATCTTGCTCGATAGGAATATGTTTCTTTGTGAGAAAATTTTCGTCATTTTTATTGGACAGTATTCCGTATAACCTACAAAGAAGATCAAGTGACTCATAGGCACTGAAGGTATGATTCCTCAAATCTAGTAAAATCATATTAATATCGACAGTATTATCTCTTGAATTTGACTCTATCATTTCCAAAATATTCAATGACTTCTCTGAAATTATAGATAAATTATCAATGACGGATTCTAGTGTATTATGAAGTTTGGATGACATCATTTTTTCTGGTTTTTTCCTCTTCTGCGACTTATAATCTGTCCACTTATCAACAGAACAACGGAAAATATGAAACGATTTCTTTCTAGCTTCGTAGTGACGTTGAAGATAGTTCAAGATTTTGGGAAGTTCTACGTTCAGTAACTTTTTCAAAGAATATTCATTCAAGTTTTGGGAGATCGAACAAAATATTACACCAAAATAGCTGAGTAACTTGGAGGACAGCCAAATGTGAAGATCTTGTACCTTCGAAGCCGAATCTAAACATTTTTCCAAGTCTATTGAATCGTGTTCTTCCGAATATAGAGTACAAAAGTCTTTGATATTATTGAAATCTTCAGTGAGATCATCGGAAAATGTAGCGAGCACCCCAAAAGTATTCATGAAGAAGTGAAAGTAGTTTCTTTCATCTTGACTGGCCACTTCGAAAAAATCATGAATTTCTCTACTGTGGAATTTCGATGGGCATTTTCGTTCAACTTCTAATCTCGTTTTCATATACCGTATTATACTAACATCTAGGGAGTGATTTTTTTTCATCATATTCACCAAATCATTCATAAGGTTGAGTCGATTCTTCTCATCTCTAGCGCCTTTCAACTCTAATGCGGCAGTTGTTATTGTGAACAGAATAGAAGGAATAACAATCAGTTTGGTCTGTAGCTTTTTAACCAGTGTTAAAGAACATAAAAGCGATATCACAGATGCCGTAAGGTTGAGAGAAGTCTTGACATTTTTAATTGGAGGATTATTATTATTCACCTTGTATGTACTGAGAAGAATTTCCAGATCCTCATCCAGAAGCACACCTGATTCAAGTATATTTTTCATGTACACATCTATAACTCCAGAGAACTGGTGGTGTTTTTGAAGTTGTGCCGACATTGTTTCCAATCTGCAAATAAAGATGAATAATATTAATATATTGGTAATCAATAGGTTTCAAGCAATTTTAAAGAAATAATACTGATTACAAGGTACAGAAAGAAATGTCGTAGATAGCCTCAGACTATTCGTTCTGGGAGTATTGAAAAAGTATTATATAACCATGAAAATGGATTAATCCAACTCACGACCTGCTTCCTCATTCAAAAACTTCTCGAACCCTTTTTACCAAGTAAGTGTCGTCGAGATATGAACTATAAATAAGTTTATGTGTTGGATTATTTCTATGCTAGAGGTTTAAGTATACGTTTCAGTTAAATCTACCTTCGTAGATTTTATTTACGATCCAATCACCTTGATTTCAGATACATATTTGAGTAATTAATTTCCCTCTTATTGAATCACAAAAAACCCTAGACAATTCAAGTCGTTACATTGCAATTTGGCTCCAGATTTGCACAATGGACTGGGGTTTCTGAACAATGTAATGCACGTTAATTGAAATTTCCTTTCTCAGTAAAATTTGCCTTGAAAATAACAAACAAAATGAGTTTCTACTCAATTTTCAATGATACCGTATATGTCGTAGAATAGTTGTATATAATATGATGTAATGTTTTTAGAATTACAATTTTTTGTACAATTTTACAATTTTTTACAATTTCACATTTTTTTGTGAGAATCGTCTGTGGATAGGAATTTACATACAAAAGTATCGAACTTGTACCTTTGGAAATGTCCAATGTTCGTTCTCCAGTCAAATCGTCATTATTATTGAAAATCTTGAATAATAATATAATCTTACAGCCGCCAGACTTTTCCACAAAGTTGATAGTTCAACACAATATATTAGGAACTTGAATTGATAACAAAAAAAATGTGGGAATCTTCCAAAGAAAGAAAGGAAGTAATCAATTTGAAAATTAGTAACTCTATACATGGATGTGTAGATCATGCAAAGAAGTAACTTTCAGACACAAACTGAAAGAAAGTCCTCCTGAAACAGCTACTTTCATATAAACATTGAATTATACAAAGGAAAAAATTATTTCGAAACAAATACTTTAACATGAACATCGAATTATACAGAAGATACTTTTCTCTACTCAGTTTGTATCCCAAACATTCGTTATGGACTGAAATGAGATATCATTCACAGGGGTTCTACTTTAAATGAATGGTAACAAATTGCACTTACATGGAACACTGTCATCCTCACTGGTAGACATCTATGTTTCGCCGTAAGACACTTGACTTAGGTCTTTTCAGTACCAATCTGAATAACATTATAGAAAATACACACAGTTTATTCATGAATTACGATTTTTCAATGTCACGGAATAAGTTTCAACTACTTATGTCATCGATGACATCGTAATGACATTCACTCACCTATTAGTTTAAATCCCAGCCGAGAGGAATCTTATTTGAATTGAAGGGGTTATATTTTTAGGAGTGATTAATTTTTGGGAAAGAAAGTTTCTGGCTTTCTACTTCTCCATCATGATACAAAAAAAGTGGGAATTTTCCGATATAGAGACATTCACTCACCTATTAGCTTAAATCCCAGCCAAGAGGAATCTTATTTGAATTGAAGGGGTTATATTTTTAGGAGTGATTAATTTTTGGGAAAGACAGTTTCTGGCTTTCTACTACTCCATCATGATACAAAAAAAAGTGGGAATTTTCCAATATAGAGTATAGAGTTACTTATTTTTTAATTGATTACTTCCTTCCTTTTTTTGAAAGATTCCCACATTTTTTTTGTATCAATGTATCAAAATGGAGTAGTAGTAGTAGAAAGCAAAAAACTTTATTTCCCAAAAACATATTAGGAACTATTTGATTAGGAGTACAATTTTGAATAAGGGGTTCTATCAAAGTTGTTAGATATTCTTGAGTTACGTCAAGAAAGCGGGCAGCTGAAATTTCAACATTTTGACTTTAAATCACTGCTATTGATAAAGGAATTCGTCCCTAAAACGCGGACTGTACAAATTTCATCATTTTAACATCAGAACTTATATTTGTAAGTGAGAGCCGCTCTTCAACTACATTCAATACAATTCATTGATAAAATGTTCGTTTTTAAAATACCGTATGTCTGAAGAAACTGTGATCTTTGATATCAGGGTCGAATTAAAGAGTTGAGTAAAATTAAGAATGGGTCGTTAGCCGGTTAGTTATAGCGGGAGGAGTTCATTCTACATTCATTCTATGATCGATTTTCACTGCATATCATCTAACACGTGCTAGGAATGTAAAACCTCGTTAATCCCTAGCTCGCACAATTGTCGACTCCAGATAATTGTCGTTCCTGTGGAGAGTGGTTAGAGAAAAAACATATTTTGAACATATGTTTAAACAGATATCAGGTTAACTGGTTGCTGGTAAATCAGCAACAATTTTAGTTTCATCTGATGTCCATGTTTCTCACTGAACATATTCAAAATTTGAATACAAAGTTTTTCACATTTTTCCGTATAAAGATGGAGAGTTAGAGAGTTAGTTAGAAAGCCAAAACCTTTCTTTCCAAAAATATAGTCTCTCCTAAAAATATACCCCTTTCAATATAAACAAGATTTCTATGGCTGAGAATAAATGAAATAATCGAATATCATAACGTTATGTTATCGAATTTATGCTGAAGAGGCATCAATGTTCGACATTGAGGATGACAGTGTTCCATGTAAGTGAAATTTTATATCTCTTCCATATAATATATTTTGTAAACGTTCCTATCTATGATATCCGATTCAATTTCATAACGAATGTTTGAATATAAACTGAATAGGAAAAATTGATTTTCGTATAATTCAATGTTCATATTGTATATAGAAGTAGTTGTTTCGAAAGTATGTTTTCTTTCGAGTAAGTCAATGTTTATTTGAAAGTAGAGGGCTTTTTCTTCCAGTTTGTGTCTCAAAGTAATATTTATTGCACGATATACACATCTGTGTGTATAGAGTCTATGTTGAAATTAATTGCATTCTTTCTTCTTTTGGAATTTTCACATTTGTTCTGTATGAAGATTGAGATGTAGAGAGCCAAAATCTTCCTCACCTAAGTATTCAAAATTTCCATGACAACATTGAAAAACGGTTGTGTGACAAAATTATGGAGAATATACATATATGTCATGACCAATTTTTATATTTTATCACATAATATTCAAAAGTTACTCCATTCGTATATTTTTCACTTCAATGCGAAAACTTTTTTGTTTTGCCCACTCATAAAATACATTGCTGAGGGATTATAGTATAATATAAACTATCTGAAAGAAAATCTTCACTGGGATTTCATTAGACAATATTTCTTACATTTTTATTTTTTTTTATATTGGTACTCTCGTCTCGAACATATGGTCACGGTTTCAGCTGTTTAGCATGTTTAGTTTGTTGGTAAGAGGAAATAAAAGTTTAAAGTGTTAGGATTTGCATAAAATTTTGTGTAAGAACTTGAATTGACTAGGTACTCAAAAACACTTGAAATGTTGACAGTGGCATACGGTGATTGTACTGTGAGCCAGAAAAATGTTTACAAGTGGAACAATCTTTTCACAGAAGGTAGAGAAAATGTAAATGACGACACTCGCCCTGCACGCCCCAGCAACCGATGAAAATGTTTAAAAAGTGAAGAAAATTGTTATGGAGAAACGTCGAATCACTATTAGAACTACATTTTCTTGTCCATAGGCTGGTCACGTTTCCTTTTCGCAAAGAAATATATGAATATTACTGGAGTTTATTCCCAACACCATCGTGCATCGTCTTTTGACTCTTCCTCTCACACATGAGACGTTCACAAAAGAAAAATGGACAATACATGAAATAACAGCCACTAACAGTTTCTCGACGGGTATTGTAAATGACATAATAAGGAAGAAGAAGTTAATGTTAAGAATGAACGAAATCTCGACTTTTAAAAAGGACAAAAACCAAGATAAATATATCTCAGTTCCATACCACCAATACACGAAGAACTTTGGAAATATTTTCAAGGAACTAGGTATGAAGGTGTTTTTTAAAACAAGTCATACACTACAGAGCCTTTTAGGAAGTCCAAAAGACAAAGTCGAAAATTTGGAAAAGGACTTCGATGCAAAATATGATGAACAGACAAAAATATCTATCAAAATAAGATATAAGGAACACTGAGCACACTTAAAATATGGAAGACCTAAAAACTCAGCAATCACCCATCATATTTTGCAACAAAACCACTCCATAGACTTCAGTTCATTAAGATTAGTTAGACAAGTTGACAACAACAGGCATCTAGATACCTATGAGAGTGTAAAAATGAGTAAACATAATATTATGAATAACGATGTTGGACCAATACCTAATAGTATACTATATAGCTTGTTGAAATAATTTATTTATCAGATTTACCTGACTATTACATAAGGACACATTCTAAAATTAATTTAAGACCAGTAGATAAGGCAATACTGTGAAATTAATTTAGGACACTCAAGACGCAGGTACCTACACCAGGTATCTATGGTATAAACAAGGATAACTTTGTAAGTATGATCACTTGATGATCGAAACACGTGTCGAGGTGTTAAAATGAGGTGTTAACGGTTAGTGTTGGGAATGAACTCCAGGAATATTCATTACTACACCAAAGGTTCCAAACAGTGCATCATAAGTAAAGAATTATATGATATTGAGGAAAATGTTATCGGAGGTATAGCTGAGAGTTGACTAGAAAATGAAACTTTAGGAGTGTCTTCGTGAATCCTTGACTTTTCAGAAAGACGAAAACTCAAATCTAATAGTTTATAGATACAACCAGACTACACCAGCGGATTGGTTGAATTTTTTTCAAATTGAATGTGAAAGTGGTCGTATACTTCAACAGATATTGGGCAATCCGGAAGACAAGATGGTGAAACAGAAAGTCTGGAATTCACGGAATAAGATGAGAGGATTGCGTGGAAAATTATGTTGGTCAAATTCATGTAATATACGAAATATGTAATAAAGGAAAGAAAATGAATTTGTTGGATGCCATGGAAATCAATAAATCAATCACAAACCAAAAATATATAACCCTAAACTAGCAATTCGAGTCATGTAGGTCTTATGAATTCATAATTTCTATAATCTTCAGTGTTGAATTTTATAGTTGGTACCCCTGTTCACTTAATTACCTCCCCATCCAGCTTACTCCCTAGAAACTCACTATATACCCACATTTTTAGACTCCAAATATATTAGTTAGTTTTTATACTTGATACTGGGATAAAACAAAGCCGGTCGTAAAAATAAAATAACTAGTTAGACCTAACCTAACTAATTAGACAAAAGTGTTTTCATTCATTTTTAAATCCTCTCTTGCTTTTATTGAAGATGATATAAAAACACCCGATGTTATTTCGTATCCGCTGCTTTATATTATCTGAAAGTTCCTAATCATATAAATAGTTAACTATACTCAAATAATCTACAAGCAAACAGTTAAATCTTTTTCCCCTTTTAGGCGATATGCACTTCCCTGTATATCTATTTTTATTTTCCAATCCATTGGTAAGTTAGTCATTCCCAACCTAGTAGTAATTGAGGTTATGTTACACTAAATACACTCGAAATCTACTCAATACTCACTTTTACAACAATTCACCTGTTACGAATATTCACCATACGGCGATACTGAATCAGAATTACAATATTCAAACAACTAAACTTAGACACGACTATGGGTTTGCTTGACTATGGGTTGTTATTGATTACGAACACAACCAAAACAGCTGATCGCCGCCATGTCCGACTACGATTAGTTTCCAGCGTTGCCAACTCAAGGAAGCTACTCTGCGCGAGATTCATTACAGAAATTCCAATCCAATTAGAATGGACACATATTTGAATCATATCAATGAAAAGAGAGATAAAAATAAACTATAGTCTAATGATTATGATGTGTAGGTTGTCACGTCCGATGTCTTACGGCTTATTTTCTGTTTTCGTATTTATTATCTGTGATCTGCAGGCAACGCTAGGCACAAAGCTTGACGTTTCTTCAACAACTGCGGCAGATTTTATTGAAGGTGATATGCCGATAATCTGTTGAATCAAATGATATATGTGTTTTACAGTTTTTGTAAAATTTCAGTCTTTGTCACTCTTCTACGAAGACAGTTTTCTCGAGAAGAATACTTGTTATGGATGAAGAATATGGTATGAATCGATCGGTACTTGCTACACAAAACATAGAAGAGCAAAACAAGTGGTTGAGTAGTTCTATTTGGACCGTTAATTTCACCAAAAAATTGATATTGTAAGATGATAGGCCTGAGGCACTCTGAGTTGAAACTGATTTGCAACTAATTCGCAAATATAGTGAAAATACACAGATTTTGCGTATTTTGCACCTTGCCGGCAACACTGTCCGTCTCCGTCCAGTACGCTAGCCTCGGCGCCCGAAGCGAGGCGACCGTGTCTCGAATCGTTTATCGTTTTCTGTGTAGTCGACTGGATGGCTTCTAACGTATACGGGACGATTCACTATTCACTATTGCATTTCTCATGGATTATCTGAAAATTGACACATATATGCAATTCTTCAGGTAATTCGTATTGGAAAATGGATAGATTTACTTCATTTCTCAAGTGAGATTTGGATGGAAATATTTTTCAACCTGTCGTTCACGACCTTTCCTTTCGGACATACATTGAAAGGACTATAAATATCGAATTATAATAATCGATTAAATATATTTTTCAAAATGCTTATTCTGAGTGGAAAATCGAAAATGAAATCATAGTCACATAAAAATGATTTATCGCTCCAAAACCTTCATTTTTTGTTGTCATAGTAAATATTGCTTTCTCCTTTTCCAATATATATTTCAAGTAGAATGGAGGCGAAAATTTCAATTATATCAAGTTGGATTCTATTTTTAATAGTTTTTTAAATGTCAATTCAATAACTCGGTCATTTCAAACAAGAAAAGTAAAAGCTTTCTCATTCCATCTCTGTCCTCATTTTGAACAAGGCTGTCTTATATGGCTCAATAAAACAATAGACAGGGAAATGGCAAATGACAGGATTCTTGATCTGAAACATCTATAGCCGCAAGTAATAGCGATTGCTGGCGTGGCAACACATGCCGTGGCGAAGGATCGCCATGCGCAAGCGACTGTGCGATTATCTTCCTACTGGTTCGGAGTTAGGCTACGTCTCTCGTCACGCTGAGCTCGGATACCTATAGTCATACAGTTGTGTTTACTACAGTATACATAATCTATCCAGTCATTAGTAACGAAGCAAAATAAAACTTACTTTCAACACAAATATCATACAAAGTATTTTGTACAACTGTCCTGTTTTCATAATGAAATGGATAAATTTGACATCTGTTGTCAGTAAACTATTCTCATGTTATCGCATCTGCTGTGAAGTGGCCGTGACGCAGAATCACCTAGCTACCAACAAACAGCATTGTTTACAGCTCACACGTTTCATTCAAAGTCACATTTGAAAGCCTTACTGGTGTTTAATGTATATAACACATTAGTAACAGAATTTAATTGTATCTATATCTATTGTTCATAATAAAACTTCTTTGAAAATTGAATAATTATGTTTTGTTTACTTATTGCTATTTGTTCAAAAAAAATTGTGTTAAAAATACTCTTTACACTAGTGTAAAAAATATTTTTAACACGCTACTTTGTAAACATCATCTTTCAATATTCTTGACAACCATTAAAAATGTAAATATGGAAGACTATTCAGTAGGACAAATTATAATAGGTTTTATCAGAATTGCCTTCAGATTGACTGGGAAATTATTCTATCACATAATGATCATTTTCCTTCATTTCACAACATCTTAATGGATGTATTTGAGGCATCATTCCCTATACAAAAATCAAAATTGAACAAAAAAAAACATAGTTGATAAAAGGTTTGCAGGTCGATGCATTATATTCGGAAATTCACAAACAATATTTATTTAAACTACTTTAATAATTACCGTAGAATTTGTAGATTGACAATCAAGCGAGCTGAAGAAATATTTTACAATAATAGACTCAGTGAGTCTCACAATAAGATGAAAAAGTACTGGTCATTTATAAATGACTTGAGAAACTCAAAAAAACGAAAACGTAACATTACTCTAAGTCCTGATACTATATATAAATGACTTGTATGAGTAAAAATATAGCTAGCCCTTATGATCCATTAGTACATCTAGAAAATGTGGGCGTGGATGAGAACGTGTCTCTGTATGACACCAACATCAATGAATTAATCGAAATCATGATGGATATCAAAAACAAAAATACTGCAGGCTACGATGACATTTCGATCAAAATAATACAAAACCTTCCTCCTTGTGCCCTAAATGTACTGGTTTCACTGATAAATGTATCCTTTCAAACGGGCATATTCCCTTTTTTTCTAAAAACCTCTGTGGTCATTCCTCTGCATGAGGGCGGAGATTCTGATGAGCTCTACATCTCTCATACCAACCATCGCAAAAATCATTGAAAAACTAGTTAAAAACGACTACTTGGATTCATAAATAAGCATAACATCATCAGTGAAAATCAATTCGGCTTCCAGAATAATAAAAATACGCACGATGCTATTTTCTCATTCCTGAATAAAGTTTATTCTGAGATAAATGTCGGTGAAAAGACTGCCGCAGTGTTTTGTGACCTGTCAAAAGCATTCAACTGCGTTGATCACAAAATACTGCTGAGAAAGCTCCAACGTTATGGATGCAGAGGAGTAACTCACAAATGGTTCGATTCCTACTGAATGGGATGGACGCAAATGGTCAAAACAACTCAATTTAAAAAAAAAAGGGAAATTAATTCTGGAGTTCCACAAGGTTCTGTGTTAGGTCCCATTCTTTCCTTATTATATAATAATGACCTCATCAAAGTTCACCTTATTTGCAGATGACACTACCATACTTTGGAATAATGAAAACACTTGTGAGTTGCACAAAATAATCTCTGCCGACTTGAAGAAAGTTGAAAATTGGTGTGATTCAAACATTGTATCTTTCAACTTGACTAAAACAAATTCATTATTATTTAGATGCTCAATCAACGAACTTTTTTTTGAAGACAGATCACTGGAATCTGAAAATAGCACTAAATTTCTAGGAGTCTTCATTGACCAGAATTTAAAATTTGTGAATCACTCACAACTCACTAGAAAAGTCTCTTCTGGCTATTATGCGGTTAGAGTGATTAATAAAGAATTGGGGTTCAGCACTGCAAAGATGGCGTACTTTGCACTCATAGATTCTCACTTAGGCTACGAAATACCGTTTTGGAGAGCATGCAGTCCAACTTTATTCAAAAGTCTACTAATTTTACAGAAAAGGGCAATAATGTATATAGGAAACCTCAAACTAAGAGACTCTTGTAGAATCTTCATCAAAAAACATAATATTCTAACGGTAACTGCATTATCTATACTGGAATCTGTGTGTTTAATAATTAAGCATATATTAAATTTTGCTCTTCCTATTATATCATCCGAAACTGCAGACACACTCTGAAACTCACTGTGCTCACTAAAAACATTACCAGAGACTCCATATTTCACAACGGTGGAAAAATGTACAATCATTTGCCAATGGACATAAAATCTGCCAATATAAATGACTTTCAATTCGGAAAGTTAGTCAAACAATTTCTATGTGATAGACCCTATTATATTTTGGATGAATATTTCAACGATAGTTTTTAACTGACTCACGCATATTTATCTTTAGATACTCATTAAGAGCTCTTAGGTTGTCACTTTTTATGGCTACTCTTTCATAAACTTGACTTTTACTCTTTTATATATACATATCTTTTATATCCTCCATTTTAACATGGTTTGTACCCATGCACCATAAATATTTTTATTTTAATTTCAGTTGGTATTTATTGCATTTTTTAAAGTATGTACTACCCAAGCTTTATCTACGAGATTATGTCTTATGATAATGAAGAATATTATTATTATTAATGACAGTTGTACACAAAATTTCATTATCGAAACTGGACATCACCAAAATCAGTAAAACACAAAGACATACTATTAATGTTATGTAAGATTATATCAGAATATACTAATTTTCATTTTAACGTATTTTAAAAACATTTTATTGTGTGATTCTCACTAGACAGTTTTACAAAAACGCAACACGTGTTCCGCCATACAATGACTTCCTCGGGCGTGTCTTTTAGTTTCTTTCAATTTTTTTTTACAGTAAATGAAAATAATGTTTTGTCCAATAATTGTGCAACATACCTCAGTTATCATCCACCAATTGTCACATTAATACCGTCAGAGGCAATATCGAGCATAACTATTACGGAAGTCACTGATTGAAAGAATTTAGTTGTCACAATTTGGAATAAATTTTTGAAATTTTAATTTCTGTGGTCAATGAAAATAAATTTTCATTGAATAAGCGATCATCATTTTCTGGAAAAAATTCGTAATTTTTTATTTTTACATTATGGCATATCACTCATTTTCTGCAACGTCGTAACTCAAAAATTGAGCACAGAAATGACACACTACCAAACAAAAGTACACGTCATCGTCATCAACTCTTTGGTGTTAACTAGAAAAACCTCAATTTATGAGTTATGAGCGATATTGGTTCCTGTCGTAGTCTGTTCTTTTATGAACATTACTTGTACAAAATAATTTCGATGTTTCACATCTGTCAGGCGTCCCGTGACGGCTCAGAATTTTTTTTCTGAAATATGTATTTTCAAACAAAAAATGGCATTCTTCATGAAACAGACGTTTTTTTGTGTTGTTGAATAAAGTAAAAATGATGAAATCTGTTCATCTCACTATATGTTTAGTAAATATCTAATATGTAAAATGAAGTCGTAATTTGTTATTTATGATTCGTTGGATTTGTTTTCACAAGAAACAGCAAATTAACAACTCAAAATTTTCAAAAAATCAAAATTGTTACATATAAAAAAGTTCAAGGCTACAACTGTCTATTTGAAATAGTCAGATATATATTGGGGAGAAACAAAGGGGTGAATTCAGAATCATTCCTGAAACTCTATACATTCATGAAGGTAATTATCGAGAATGACGTAGCCATGGAGACATGCATACGTATTCAAGGAAGATAACTTGCGGAAACTGAATTTCCAGCATCATGTTAGGTCGAGTTGTTATGCACTGCATATAGTTGCGTACCAGTACAGCGTTAGATACAGCGACAGAAATGAAGGTTAACTATGCCTTGATCCTTGATCAAATGATATATTCGACATGAAGTCGCATTCTGGGAAGTTTGTGACCAGGAATATTTTATCACAATTGTTGTTCTGCAAATGTCAGCAATTCCACCACTTTGTAAAGTAGGACCGAGGGTGTAAAAGAAATATGTGAATCGTGATCTTTTATAGAGACATTTGTGCGTTTACCCTTTGTTAACAAGAACTCATATCTATACGCCAAAGTATATTTTGAAATGAATTTGGTCATTTTCATCTATTGCCTCAACTTGAGATTTGTTCAATATTTGGAATATTTGAAAAACTTTGAACATGTAGTTGGGACTATTGGTAATTTCCCGACACTAACTTTCGAATTATTCATGTTTGCGGATAATTTTCATCAGAGGACTTGTCCTTATAAGTTTTCACTGATATTTATTATATACTTTTTCCTTGTTGTTTTGTGAATTGATCAAATCACTGGACACTTCATTCTTTATCGACAGAACAATTTCAAAAAATTAATGATGACATTTTTTGACCTAACGTTCCATTACACGAAATACAAGAGCAAAAACAGGGTATTCAAAAACTGCTTCTACACCTGAAGTCGTGTTTTTCAACTCTTATCGAACTCATTGAGAAAACTATTTTCTCGTCAGAACAAAAATGCTGTATCTCGACGTGCGTTTGGCCAACCAAGTAAGTATCATATACTTACTTGGTTGGCTATGTTCATGTTTTTATATGTATCTGAACGAATCTCCACCTTGCATAATGAGGGTTATCAAATCAGTGTGTAGAATCTTTTTTTATTAATTGAACGGGATTACCCTTTTAAAATGGTACAAGCCTCAAATATAATAAATATCTACATAGATTTCCCCAATAAAAAAAATTAGTGAAAAGAAAACTGAAAAATGAAAGTGAGACTTGAAGTATATTCAAGCATGTGGAAATGAGTAAAATCACTAAGATAAATTGAATTATAGATCATGCGATTCAAAACACAAATGGAAATGACGAGAATAATATAAAGGATACATTCACATGAGTGATAAGTGAATGCATTGATAATTTGTCTATAATTGATTTTCAAGTTCCTCTCAGGCTTATACCTGTGATTTCTAGATGTAGATTTTTTCATTGAACATTCTAAGTGAACGATCAATAGAAGAATGCATTCCATAGTTTGTATGATGGAAGCAAACGTGAAATAGATTATTGTTATTGCGAGTTCTCTTTAGCACATGTACGTTCTGGGCATTTAATAAGGCCAATAATTAATTTGTATCTGAATATAAGGTCAGCATTCTCTCTTCTTGTGCTCAACAAATCTAGGTTGAAACTGTTTCAGAAAATTGTATAATCATTAAAATCAACGGTCGAAGAAGCACTCCAAATCATACAGAGACGGGGACCTGGAAGATAGAACGAACTTACCTATAGAAGTAATTGTAGAATTACAAGGATGCTATGTACGAAACTGTTCATTCCAACTGGTGGACGAATTATTTGCAGAAGATGAGGGACTGCCAATGGGATCGCCACTTTCATCAGTTATACCAGCATATAAATGGAGTGGTTTGAAACTCTGGCCATTGAAGAAGCCCACAAGAAACCCCGAGTCTGGTTGAGATACATTGATGACACCTTCATGATGACACCATAGGAATACTGAGCAAGGCGCCTTCCTGAAATACATCAAGAGCGTAAGAACTTCCATCACTTTCACAATGGAGAAGGAAGTCCACAAGAAATTGCCATTTTTGGACGTATTGGCGAAGAGGACCATAAGTGGGAAACATCCATATACCGAAAACCCACTCACACAAGACAGTATCTCAACCACGAATCCAACCATTATCAATCGACTAAAAAAGGAATCATCAAGACTCTATTTGACCGTGCTTTCGGGCTCTGTGATACGAAGGAAGGTCTAGAGAAGGAACTAGACATCATCAAAAATGATATTCAAAATAATTGCTACTCCAAAGCGATGGTGGAACAGACTTTGGCAAAAAGACAGCAAGAGCCTCAAAAGAAAGAGGTGCCATCACAACCAGTGCTTGCACTTCCTTACATCAGAGAATTATCGAAAAGAATGAGAATAATTGGGTCCAAGTAGAACATCAGAACCTGCTTCACATCCGAAAACACTATCCGTAGCCTTACGAAAACCAGGCCGCCAAACGCAGACTGCGATTATAAGAATTGCATTCATCGGATACCCTGTGAGTGCGGAAAATTCTACATCGGTGAAAATATGAGGCCATTGAAAATCCACATTGCTGAGCACAAGAAATACATACAGCGAAGGGAAACCAGCAAATCAATATAACATCGACTGGTCCCAAGCTGAGATCATACACAGGGAGGAACACTGGTTCAGGAGGAAATTCAAAAAAGCCGCATACATGTTGTCCAACAATGTATTCAGCCAAGCTAACGTATAGATACGCAACATTTGGAAACCCATAATCAAGCAAAAAATGGCCAACTCCCGCAAAACGATCATCTCCCGCTAAACCGGTTAAGCGGAAAGAGGAGATAAGTGAAAGTACTCGAATGACCCATAGTCATCTCTCGGAGGAATAAATCACCCGAAGATGATTGTGAATACCAACAGTCGAAACGTCGTGAAGTTATTTGGATTGGAATCTCTTGATTTCTTATTTTTATTTTTTGTTTAATTATTATATATTTTACTTGTATTTTATCTTACTGCACTTTCATTTCAGGTTTTTTGCTCAATATAATCGTTATTTTTGGCGACTTTTTCAATTTTTCATTTGTATTGACTTTTTCAGAAATTTCAAATTATTTTATATATGGAAGTCCGAACTAATGAAATTCATCATGAAACATTGTCAATCACTTTTTAACAAATCATAATTGTCAATATGCAAATTCATTTTATAAATACAGATTCTCAGGAATTCATGTTGGACTCTTTCCAATGTAAAAGAGTGCTTTGTGTAAAATGATGACCAAATAATCGAGCCATATTCTAAACGGAAAACTAATAGGACAAGATACACGGTTCTCTCTGAATTGATTGATAATAGTTTGCAGTTTTGTAATATAAAGCCCAGTAGCTGCGATGTATTGACATCAATCTGATTTATATGATCTACAAATCGCAGTTGCTAGTCAAAGATAACTCTCAGATCCTTCCTTGAAGTGACACTTGTTATTGGATTATCATTCACGGAGTATGAGGTGTGAAATAATTATTCACTTTGTAAAAGCTTATGAAACTACATTTGCTTATGTTCATGTGTAAATTGTTCTCAATACGCAACCTATCCAAGTTATTTGAATCATGTTGTATCAGATTAACATCGTCTAATGATTCTATTGGTCTGAAAATTTCAAAATCATCTGCGAACAGTAGGAGGTTTGAATTTTCAAATTATTCTGTAATGTCATTAACAAAGTCGTTGAACAGAAGAGCTGCACAATGAGACCCTAGAGTACCTCCGACGTTATATGAATGATAGTTGATCTAGCATCTAGAGGAAGATCAGTTTGATCTTCCTCTTGAAGATGATCACTTGGTGATCAAAACACGTGTCGGTGTTGGGAACGGTTTGGTGTTGGGAAAAAACTCCAGACAGATCTGTGAAATCAAATTTCTTCATTTTATATATACTGTGATTCACATAATCGAATGAATTGGAGAAGTTTGTAAAGACTGCATCAATCTGGCCTTTTTTCTCCAGAACCTCTATAATATTTTGTTCGAACACTAACAGGTTGGTAACTACAGACTTATTCATAGAAAAACCATATTGATCATTCATGAAACGATGTTTACAATCAAATTTCAACTGGTCAGTTATCAAGCTATCCAATAGTTCAGGTAGAGAACCCTGGTTATGGATTGAGCTTCGCCTTTAATCTTCATATAACAATCAAATTGTACCTGATTAATTTGCCTGAAATGTATTTGAAGATGATAAAGACGATATTATTATTATCATTATTATTATATACCACAGTTTATTTTCTGATTTGAAAATTAGACGAATGGAGCTATGTTTCCATTTCATTATATACCACAGTTTATTTTCTGATTTGAAAATTAGACGAATGGAGCTATGTTTCCATACGTCAAAGACGATCCAGGTTATTGTCCTATTGTTATTTACTACTTGACTGATGCCTGTACTTTTTGTCTACCTGTAATCACGTACGAGTGCAAACAATGAGCTTCTAGAAATGGTTCCTTCATCAGCGTCCACAGATATCATTTCACATTTTTCGATTTCAAAACTTTCGAAGGCATGTTAAATCATGTTGTCAATTTCAAGCATTCTCCTTTTTTTAAAGACGAAACACAAGCTCAAGGGGAACGTGATGCGCCTTTGGACAAGACAATGTAGTCCCTTCGTTTTTTATCGTGAGCAATGGTTTGAGTTGTCCGGAATATATCTGAAAGTTGAAAACATGTTGATCTAAAACTCATTAATACCGTTTTTTGTATGATTTTCACTACAAATTGCTTCACAAAAACCGCGACACGTATTGAACGTAATAAAATTTCATTATACATATTACGCTTGAGAAAGCTACTGTAAAGCTAAACACGTAAAATAATGATATTTTACTATTTCACGCTTAAGAAAGCTATTGTGTAGCGAAGTACGCGTCTCTGTTTTTTTAAAACTCTTTATGGTGAAAATCTTTCAATGAACGGTATTAATGTGTTTTAATATGGATTTTTATCAAGTATCAGCCAATTCTGTTGGAATATGTTTTTCTCTTGACCTCTAACGAACGATAACCCTCAAAATTCGAAACTTGTGCGAGTTGAGGATTAACGGGTTCTTACTTTTTGGCATGATTCGATGAAGTCGAAAGGTGAGAAAGTTATGGAAGTACTTGAAGAGAAGACAGTCGATTGGCGAGAGGTCTAGGGAGTATGCCGACGGAAGTTGTCATGGAACAGAATTGTACCTCTTCTGTGAACAAATGCCGGCTGTTGATGACGCAATTATCGGTACGTTTTGTCGATTTCCTCGCAATAGAACTCTGCTCTGCTCTGGTTTGGCTCGATTGCAGAAAGTTATAATGAACTACATCAGCCGCTGATCACCAAACAGTAACCAGTAACGGGTTATTTATGCAGGACTTCGATTCAATTTGAATTCATGGAAAAAATTGAGCGAAAATTGCAATTATCGATACGTTTTGTCGATTTTCTCGCAATAGAACCCTGCCCTGCTCTGGTTTGGCTCGATTTGAGAAAGTTATAATGAACTACATCAGCCGCTGATCACTATACAGTAACCATGGTGTTTTTCGTGCGTTCTGGCCTTTGGAAAGTGCCTGGGTGGCCTATAGATGTCCAAACACTGTCCTCAACATCTCCTGTTGTCGTAGAGGATCCACTTTGCATCACACGTGACGATTCGATCAAAAAAAGAATCGTTTTTATGGCGCAAAAGCAAAGAAGAAAAGACTTCGGAACGTGATAATTTTTGTCGATCGTTCGAATCGTGGAAGACGGTTTCCTCCAGGGTCCTCATATCTTTGTTCTGGATTACTGTTGGTTGACTACTTTGGGGCTCGTTTTCGGGGCTAAAATCTCAGGAATGAAATTTAGCAAACCAACGTCGAACAGTCCATTCATCAACACTATCACTGATAAATACCTGGTTGATTTTTTGGGCTGTTTCTGCAGGACTTTGGTTCAATTTGAATTCGTAGAAAAATATTGGGCGAAAATTGCTGAAAAGTGGCAGGAATTGAAGTTTGGAAAAAAATAATGGAGTACGAAATTCTCTATCAATCTGTTTATACCACGACACAGTGAAATAAACATTAATTGAGTGATGGAGCTACAAAAACACATGACCTTAAAACCGACAAAACTTTCAAAACAACCTTATACATAAAATTCTCTACCATTATCGATATTTTTAGGAATAGAACATCCACACTTCTTTATTTTCATTTTCACACGTAAACTTGGATTCATTCACGGCAGAGGTTTCAAACTCTACTTATCAACTTATCATACTCATCATATGTGAATATTAAACGATGAACACGTGTACACTGTAACTTGAATTCTCAACATTCTTTAAAAAATCACACCGAAAATCTTTGTCAATTGTTTTTATATTTCGATTTGTTCTCTTTCAAGTTCTTCACATCTCGCAAACCAATTATTTTGCTTATTCGACTCCTTCCTTCAACATTTCTCGTTTGTGAGTGTTCGAGATACCTTTCTAAACAACTAATCCTCGGCATTACGCAGAAATCTCTTCACAAGCATCACAAAAAGAACTTTTCTCAGGAAGTCTTTCAATTTCACGAATTCCCACAATTTTTGCGCGTCAAAGAAACATTTACCTTTCCGCGAATTTTCCATCTGTCTGGAATTCCATCGCCGTTCCTGGCCTTTATTCTCTCGGAACGTTTATTAAAACAAAATCCTTTATTATAGCGCGTATCGTAGCGCCGTTATGTAAATGATACGAGCTTGGTATCTGTGTTTCCCGTATCTCCTTTAACTTGGACGCCATTCGTGCGGAAACATAGTTTAAACCGCTTTTACGACTGTAATTGTATATATCAAACTATTTTTTTCCAAATAGTTCAACGTTGGTTTTGTAGAAAGTTGACAGTTTCTGGAAAAAATTAACGATTTCATAGAATTTATGAGTAAAATCCTGAAATTGGGAACATCAATTTCGATATGACGTTTTTCAAGTATACTTTTATAAATTCCTAGGAGTGACAGCCCTCTATTTCACTTATTCAGATCAATTAAGTTCGCGGTTGACATTTGTTCATTGAAAATTATGGTAAATAATCTTGCTCAACTTGCTATGCTCGTTTCGCAAACTTTTTCACTCACAAAATATAACCTCACTTCTAACACAAATATCATACAAAGTTTTTTGTACAACTGTCCTGTTTTCATAATTCACACATTCAAAGTTCTTGCTGGTGTTAAATGTCTTGCATAATGGAGAACAATAGTGAGGAATTGTGTGTTCCTGGCGATATTGAAAAGCTGCGAAAATAGCTTCAATTGAATTGTTACTGAAAAAATCGGCTCAGCAGTAAGACGTCGCATATTCCAATTTTCTTAGACTTAAAATAGTCGAAAAAAATTTCAGCGAAACTGTCCTCTTAGCCTTCTAGATCCAGAAGTTTATAAATGATGCGCCAGATGAAAAATATTTGATGATAAAAGTTGCTACTATTTTCGGAATATATGGATCCTGCCGGCGTGAAGAGTTGAGCCATTCATTAACAGAAGACATTAAATTAATGGATAAATCATTGATTGTTTAAATTCCAAATACAAAAACCGAAATAGGTCGTTCTTTTAGCATTGTTGGAGAAAACATCAACTATTCAATAAATACGTCGCATTACGCCTTTCTGTTATCAATCATCAACGTTTTTTTTTGAAATACTCAAATTATGAATGCAGTGATAACCCAGTTGGTATAAACACGTTTGGTAAATTGTCCTCTACCATTGCTGAGTTTCTGAACCTTCCGGAACCAAAAGAATATACAAATCACTGTTTCAGAAGGTCTTCTGCATTTTTGCTAGCTGAATCAGTAACAAATATAACGGATATTAAGAAGCACGGAGAATGGAAGACTTCAACAGTAGCTTAGGGTTACATCAATCAATCTATATCTTATAAGAAGGTTATTGCTTAAAGAATCATCCCAACAGCTAGCACCAGCCTTACAGCATATTTCTCTTCACTTCAAGAAATTGTCAACTCAGATAGTTCAAATATATTACAAAGCTTTTCGACATCGCAAGGTGTTAATATCAGCAGTTGTTCTAATTCTACTTTTCATATTAATATTCACAAATGATAATAATAATTTAATTAGTCTTTATAATACATTTATAACATAACTCAATTGTATCTATATCTATTGTTCATAATAAAACTTACTGAATAATTATGCTTTGCTCATTGCTATTTGGTCGAAAAAAATCGTGTTGAAAATAGTGTTAAAAATATTTTCAACACGATACTTTGTAATCATCATCTTTCAATACTCTTGATAACCATTAAAAATGTCACTTTCAATGACAGTTGCACAAAAAAAAACTTTTTTCCACTGTCATAATAATTCACAAAGAAAACATGAAATAGTACTTTTTGATGAATTTGTTTTCAACAGAGTCAATTAATAACTGATTCATCATAATACAATTTCATGTATTGGAATAATTGATACTGAAGTTTGTACAATTACTTCCAATATAAGTTCTGCTGCTGATCAGAAATGTTAGATATTTCTCTAAGAGTTGATTCCCCAATTTCATCAGATATTTTGATTTGTTTTGAAGAACATGGACAATTACATTTTTGTTAAAAATCTCAATGTTGTTATTCAAACTTACTATATATGCTTCTGCTGTGGAGGCATGCAGATTTCCAACCACCTTGACGTTTTACGGATGTAATGTTGCCCCCTGTATTGGCCAGAAGAGTTACAGAGCTTTTCCTGAAACAGTGACCTGCCATTCTGCAATTGAACTAAGAATTTCTCCTATTTTATTTTTCCCACATGTATGAGGCGACCATATGCTTTATACTTGCGGTATATCTCAATATAATCAAAATTTGAACCAGTGAACATTTTTGCGCAATTGGTCTTCCTATCAGGTATTTTAGCAATCAATAAAGATCCAGCATATTCAGTGGCATCAATAGTATATAAATAATTCTTCGCGGCAACAGGCACCGCTGATACACAAAATTTGGACATCCTACAAATAAAAAATATTGAAATTACTTGTAAACTTACAAAATGATGACTATATCTGTACCTCATGACGAAAATTTTCTTCGTTATCAGCATCTTGAATAAATTTATTGATATCGTCCCTTGATAAAACTTTAGATTTCTTTCCTCGGTATCCGACGCTTTCGTTCTTGATGAGCGGGACCCATTTTGAAAACTTTCTTATATCAATGTTTTCCTCAACATTAAAATGACTCTCCATAACGTAGAAGGTTTTATAATTTTGATTTTTTCAAAATAGCATACAAGTACATTTTCAGAAACCTTTTCTTCATGTTTCTTGTCGCACCATTCACAAAATTGCTAACTTGGATTTGACCGGTAATATATTAAACACTATTGCATTTTCTTTCTCAGATACATATAATGGAGTATCACAACCACTATTATAATCAACATTCATCAGTTTGAAAATAACTTGAAATTGAAGCAACTATGCGAGCAAACACTCAAAGACGCGGCGTGCCAACAAACCACTGGATGCTGTGAAATTTTATTGGAAGTTATGTTTAATAAGGAATAACAGTTCCAAAATACAAATTATGAAATTAGAAAACAACAACAAAAATTAATTGGCGCTCCGGGGCGACTTCATTGATTCCAGCTGCAGGAAAATCCGGAAAAGCCACATGATTTTAAGATCTTGATCCGGTAATGTTATCTCTCTCAAAAACAATATGTAGGGTGTCTCCAGAGGCTCCAATAAATTCAATACATCACCAGAACACTTCGTGACACGACTATCGTCAAACTTAAACCAGTCCGTTTCGTCTTTGACCAAGGCGTAATAATGACCAAACTCAACGCCAGAACCACAGTGAACAATGACTGCATGAAGATTATAATCTATTTCGAACCTTCATAAGAGTTTGGTGCTTCCGTCAGAGGTGAGTCATGTTTGAAGATCATCAGTGTTGTTATTAGATTGACTGGTGCCTCAGCTATACTTGTTTTCTTGTAACAGTCAGTTAGTTTGGCGCATGTTTGGCAATACAGTCGATCATCACCTGTTAAATGTTCCATTTTCAGATGATTCAACAATAAGCTTTGCACGGACTGGTCATATTAGGAAACGCTACTTGAAGTTCCAGAAATTCTGAAATTCGTATACGTTTTTGCTACCTCTTGAACATTACTACAAAGTAAACAAGTGAGGATATTTCCAGCAAAAGATTCACAAACAGAAGACGAGATAGACTGTACGGAATCATTCAATCCAGAGCGGTCAGGAGTATTGATTCTGCTATTGTTTTGCTCACGAAGAGTATTCAACAAGAACCCCAACGTTAAGTATAACATGTATGGAAAAGAGAAGTATTAGTCACTTATTTTGGACTTATTTTTTCCTGACAGAAAAAAATTTTTAATACGATTTTACTTAAATCATTGAATAATATTTTCAAGACAACAGTCGTTTGAAAGCGATAACTTATCGGGACAAAAAACCACGTCAAGATGTATTGGAAGTATTTATTTTTATTATATTTCAGAACTTAAGAGAATATTCGGCCTCTCATGTGCCATAAAAAACACTCATTTTACGCACTCATTACAAAAATAACTATTTCTTATACTCTGTTTCCTAATAGTAAAGAGTAATCAATTCTCATCATAAATGCAAAACTCCAACACAGTGCACAAACAAACTTTTGTGATTTCGTTATGTTGACACAGCTGTTATAGGTGGATTTATATAGTTTACCGGGTCAGCCTATATTTTTGTATCTCAAACGGGTTGCAAAAAATATATTTCATGAACGTTTGGGACGTTTTGTTATCTGCAATGGCGTGCGTTTGGGTATTTACCCAGAAATACTTGTTAAAACTAAAAATTAATACTATCATAACATTCAATTCAATATATTCACATAATAATGAATAGGTGTGCTTATCGGATATAAGCGAAACTTCGGGACTCCTTGAGAAGTATTTACACATGTGTCATGTTGAATGTCGTTTTTCTTTTCGCAACGAAACCCTTTATTCGAGCCCAAACGAGTTCGATGATATAAACTTTATTAACTCCTCAAATGCCCTATAAGCTTTTCGATAGAGAAGACGGGAGTAGGTATAAGAATAAAATAAATAATTTGTGGAACTATTATTGATAAAAGTAATGGGAAAACAAAGCGTCGGTCGAATATAAAAAATATAGTTATAAGGAACAAGATTACCTTGATTAAGAAATAGGGGTTACGATCCGCTCTTTTGTCGCTTTCAATAGTAGTGAGTCATCTAGGTGTCCAAGGATAGAGATTCGCCTACCGCTATTTTCAAAGTTGGGGAGATCTCAAGGATATTATCAGTTTGCAACGAACATATTCACTTCCATTGAAAATATTGTCCACAGGCAAATGAAAAATGAAGGCTTCAAAATTCATACATGTCTGAACATAATTTCTTGCAAGTAAGTAGATCGTATCAATGAAACATGAAATATTTGTTCACACCTTTGAGATGTCTGAGTTTTTCGACAAGGTAGACTTCAATTAGAAAGTTTCGAGTAATTCGAACATAAATCCTACAACAGTAGATAATTGATTATCTTCCTTGAAACATTCTTTCAAATCCGCAAAATTGCGATGTTCTTACCGTGTCTGGTCCAAACTAAAAAAAAAGGAAGAGACCTTTTCTTTTTTAAATCCCGAAATGTCGAATGACATGAACTGTCATAAAAGCTGATGAATTATTTGGAAAAAACGATATCTTACAAATAAACTTTGTGAATGTGCTGATTCCAGCAAAGATAGGAAGACTCGTTTTACTTCCTGGCGTATAAAGGGTCATACTAAATCGTAATATGAAATGAAATGTTTTTGTTGTATTGTAAATAAAATATTAACTATGTTAAATTTTATAGACGTTTTCTTTCTTCACTATGAAATCTAGTGAAAGTTTACGGAAAATTAAATTATTTCACAGATCATTGAGGTGACGATTTTGAAACCGCAACTTCGCAATGATAAGGGGGAGACGCAGAATAATAATTATTCGTTACTGTGCCATCATATCTCGTAAAACGAGCTACATTTGAACATACTAGGATACTAGTTCTTTCGACCCATACTTCCATCGGATGGTACGTTTTTTGTCGAAGCTACTAAGTGATATATAGTAAGTACATAAAATAACTGAATTCACTTTTATCGATCAATTGTAGATAGTTAATTCTTTTAGTGGGTACATTTTTCCGATTGATGAGTATGAATCCAGTTCCATTGACCGAAATGAAATATTTATAAAATTCGAATATTTCATAACCAGTGTCCAAATGCTTTTATGACCCTTTTGAAATACAGTTCAGAACACAGTAGTGGGGTTACAAAATGCAATACCAGTTAGATGAAATCTTTTCCCGGAAACGAAACTACCGCCATTTTGAAACTTTCCACATTCTCTAACCTCCGCAGGGAGCCGTTTGCTATGTAAAACGATGTCACTCGAACCGCAGTCTTCTCACGGAGATGACACATGAGATGGGGCACTAATTCATCAGATTAAAATTAATTGATCATCTGAGACACATTTAGAAATGAAATGGATATGATATTTTGTCCGTCTCGACTAGACAATGATAAAATACAATATATTTGGAGAAGGTCTCGATTCATATTTTTCGTTGAATTTATCATGAGTGTGTCATCAAAAACTCCTTATATTCAAAAAATATCTTTATCAGTATGAGTTTCATTCTCGCTACTGATTCTCATGATTTGTGGGATACAGATATGTGATCACTGATCAGCATTCGATTGTCTTCTTTTCTGATTGTAAAAAGATAAGTTTCATCATTCAGAAGGTAAACTGATGGTTTAATAGGCGGTAGTCTTGCTTGAGTTATTTTGCTTCAAGGCAAAGTGGTATCTGAAGCAAAATGGAAGTTTCAGCTTGAGCCGTTATGTTATTAATATGAGAATGGAACAACACCAAAAGTGATGACTAGACAAAATGATTCAGTTTCAGAAGGTTTATGTGATATCAGCAAAAAAAAATAAACGAATCTTGTCAGCAGCCAATGAATCGTGAATAATTTCGAATATTTTCAAATCATCAGCAGAGACCAGATATTGGCTGTCAGCTATAACATTCCTGGGGTCAAGTTATCGATTCATATAAATCCTTTTTCACTAGAAAGTGATGTCAAAATGACAAAATTCAACAAACTGTAGCATATATTGACAATGATGGATGATTGAATATGACGTTACTTTGTGTGTCCTAACTCGAGGATGAGGCATCTGATGCCTTATACGGAAATATTGCAGTGTAGGTCCTGAACATAAACTCTAGGAACACTAGAAATGACTATAAATACAGTAGAGAACCAGTTGTCACATTCAATGGACTGTATTCTATCGAAGAGACATTTTCCGTTCAATTTAGAAATGTCATCCTGAATATACGGGTTGATAACTGAATGAAGTTATTACCAGATTAGCAAGTGAATGACAAGTAATGTAGAAAAGAAGAATTGACTTCAAAAAGAAATCAACTCGAAATTTTAAAAAAAAATCTGTTCAAAAGCTGTTTTTCAGTTGATCAGCTGTCGCCCCCATACAAACGACAACTCTCAGAAGTTGAGAAACTTGTGCGAGCTGAGGACTAACGAGGTCTTACTTTTCAACGTGTGATTCCTAAATTATAATATTTTCAAAAATATATGAAATTAACCAACGAAAATGAAATCGAAACTAGGTTCAATACAAATTAGGGGCCTACAATTTTTTGTGATCATACTTTATGTAGTTTTGTTCATACAGAGTATCATTAAACATGCGGCAAATATTTAAGGAACTATTCCTTGGACTATCCTAAGGATATTTTGTCCTTTGATGATTTTTGATAGGGCGAAGATACAGAGCGGAAAAAATTTGACAATAACAATTTATTACCAAAAATTACATGTAATGTTTTTGATCTACAAGAACTGTTGAAAATGACAACCCCCGCTCGGATGCAAGAATGCAATCTTCTCCTCATCGACTCCCGAACTCTTTTAACAACACCAGAATTGTTTCTGATTGTGTTACACCCAGCAATTATCCGATTTCTCAAATCATCCACATCTTCCACTGGAGTAGAATGAAATAATGACTTTAGGTGGCCCCATAGAAAATAATCCAGGGGTTTGAGTCCGGTGATCGAGCAGGCCATAAGTGAGGTCCACCTCGATCAATTCAGCGATCTCTCTGTTGGAAACTCTCGAGCCAGAATGCTAAAATGCGCTGGTGCACCACCGTGCATAAACCACATTGCATTTCTTATAACCAATAGTACATCCCCCAGAAACTGAGGTAGCTTTTGTTTAAAAACGTTGCGGGTAAACCTCTGAGGTAAGTCTTCTTAGTAGAAATACCGGTCCAATTAGGAAGTCACCTACAATTCCCACCCGAATATTTAACGAGAACTGATATTGAAAGCGATCTTCAAGCAACTCATGTGGATTTTCTTCATCACAAAGATGGTTATTGTGGAAATTCCTTATGGCATTTCTTGAGAAACCGGCTTCATCGGTAAAAAGAATAAGCTTCAGTAGATGAGTGTAGTACGCTTTACTTTTATTTTGGCTACGTTAATAATTTTAAGATTACCAAAATTCTTATTGACGAAATTCTTTTTCGCCCCATATCTTCGAATCAAAGCGCCCTGCCAAAAATCATCAGAGAACAAAATTTCCTCAGAATATTCCTAGGAATAGTTCCTTGATTTTTTGCGGCATGTTTGATGAACACCCTGTTTAAAATATATCATACTTTTGAGTGAATATTTTTAAGACGATTTCATTTTTCAAATACTCCTTGTTTCATAATATTGAGTTAGCTTGTATTAGATGACTTGTCAATCTAATTGATAATGTTTCTGTTATTATCACGGAATTGTGTCCTAGGGCCAGTTTGGTATTGGCCGTTTCCGTTTTTTACATTCACTAGAATTTGACCAAGGTTTTCAGATGTTCTCATTTTGACGTTACTCCCGTAGTTTGTATCAAAAAGCCAGGTCATCACACTTATTGACTGATATGTTGAAAACTATTTAATTAATTCAGATGGATGCAACTTGCACTGTCAATTTCGGGCAAATTAATGGACAAACTTACATACATACATTTATAAATTGTATTTACACCAATTTGGAAGCCCTATGAGTTATTATATCACAAAATATTGCAATATCAGTGATATTACATACATACGTATCACCGATAGATATATAAATATAATTTATTCAACTACGATACATAACGTTCTTAGCAGGTCATATAAATAAGCACTCTCATTTCCAACACTTCGTTGTGAACAACTAAACATACTTATGGGTAAACAAACACCTGACAAATTGAAAATGAAATAATAAAAGCATAATAAATATGGCACGAACAAATCATTCAATATGAGGCTAACATTATCGTGAAACTGCAACAAGAATTATATCTTCAGTACCGAGATTATAAGAACTAATATTCTCTTTTTATATGTTATAATTATATACAGCTATAATATCAAGAATCAATTTGTAACGAGAATGTTTCCTACTTATTCACCAAACTCAAACAATTATTCATGCAGTTGCAGTTTCGTAAGAATGTGTCATCTCTCCCACCAAGCGATTTCCAGAAATCTTTGAAGTCCACTAGATACTTGTTAGGACAACAAGGGGATCGTTCCGAATTCTTGGGGTTCTTGTTGAATACTCTTGGTTAGCAAAAAATAGCAGAATAAATACTCCTGGCCGCTCTGGATTGAATGATTCCGTACAGTCTATCTCGTATTGTGTTTGTAGATCTTTCGCTGAAAAAATGCTCACTTGTTTACGTTGCAGTAAATTTTCTAGAAGTACCAAAATAAAATTTGATTTTCTGAAACTTCAACTAGCATTTTCTAATATAACTGATAACCATTCCGTGCAAAGCTCATTGTTGAATCATCTGAAAATCAAACTTTCAACGGATGATGATCAACTGTATTGTCAAACTGACTAACTATTATAAGAAAACAAGTATAGGTGAGGCACCAGTCAATCTAATAATAACACTGATGATCTTCAAACATGACTTAACCTCTGACAGAAGCACGAAAGAAGTTCGAAATGGAGTTACACTTCAATCTAGCAGACTACTATTATAATCTTCATGCAGTCATTGTTCACTGTGGCTCTGGCGTTGAATCTGACAATTATTACGCATTGGTCAAAGACGAAACAGACTGGTTTAAATTTGACAAGTCGGCCTACACACGTTACAATTTTTTGTACTGCTTGCAGTACGATATGCATCGGTACTGCCGCAGTAACGATAAATCATAACGTGTGTAGGCAAACTCGGTATTTTGCAGTATGAAGTCGTCGAATCGTTCGTAGTACGGAGCTTACATTAAATATCGTATCAACGGTCGTGTCTGGGGTGGGGTTGTAGACAAGTCGGAATGTATGGAGCTTATTGCTGCGGCAGTTACGATTGTATATCGTTCAAAGGAAATCATTAAGGAAAAAAGGTTTTATATCTTTTATATCATGTTAATGGATATGAAAAACAAGACTTTCTGGGAAGAGTTTATTGCTGTATTTGAAGAAAACAGCTGCCTGGGGGATGTGAAATCAAAACATTACGCGGGTAAAATAAAAAAAAAATCAAGTTGCGATATTTTATTTGCAAAATTTGAAGAGTTGTTCCCGAACGAGTCTCAAGAAGTAATGAAAAAGAAAATAAACAATATAAGAAATTCCTTCAGACGTGATTTTTGAAAGATTGAAATCTAAACCTCTGCAGTATGAGCTATCGAGGGGTGTGGATGAAACATGGCTGTACTGCATGCCGTACGATTTTCTTTACAATTCTCAGTTCAACATGCAGTACGGAAAATCGTTACGTGTGTAGGCCGCTTTAGTATTCTGGTGATGTCTCGAATTCATTGGAGCCTCTGGAGATACCCTACATTTTGTTTCACGGAAGAGAGGACATTACCAAATCAAGATCTTCAGATGATGTGGTGCTGCAGGTTTTTCCGGTTTTTTCTGCAGCTGAAAAAGCAAATGCGCCACTGGAATCAATGAAGTCGCCTCGGAGCGTCAATCAATTTTTGTTTTATGATTTGTATTACTTTAATATAATTTTGTTTGTAAATACTCTTCAACAGTGTTGAAACATTTAGATTTGAAATATGATTCCATTCTGATTTTGAACTGTTTATAATTAAAACTTAGGTTTGACGGAATTTCATTAAATAGATTAATGTTCCAAGAATTCATTTTGGAAGTTGTTGAACGCAGTTTGGGTATTATCATTAAGTTAACATTTGCAATGATCTTTGATTTTTTTTGTAATCAAAAAACAGTTATTGCAGAATTGCAATTACCACATGCTATGATGCCATAAAAAATTTCACTAGGAGTAAGAAAATAGTAAATGTTTGGTAGAACATCTTAGTTACAAATCCGTTTCATTTCCCTCAAAAGAGATATAGATTCTCGTTATAACGAAACCAATTCAACGAGTCATCTATAGTCCGTTCATAATTTGTTGATAGCTCACTGCAAGTTTGACCCTCATTAGAGAACTGAAATACAGAGAGGACAGCTAATATGATATAATAACAAAAACCAAACTAAAACTGGCAGTTTAAGATGTTTTCGACTAACCCACCTTGTATCTGAAGAAATACAATACAGCTATAAAACTTTTAATCCAATTATGTAGGTATTTTGAGTGGAAATGAGTGACCAGTGTCGTAGTTACATTAGTTACTTTAAATAAATAAATATATTAATATTCTCCAACTGTAGGTACTGTAAACTGTATTTTTATTTTAAAAAAATTTCTTTATTTTATAATAATAAGTTACTTGCAATTTGTAAAAGATACATTTATTTAATTAATACCTATTTTTAAATGATATAAACTACGATTACTTACAAAACTATTCAAATTCAAAATAAACAGGATCATCTTCGGAATCCGAGTCGTCTTGCAGGTTAATAATTAGCGGTTGTGTCTCTACAGTCGCATCAATTATATTGTCAAGATCCCACATTATTTGTTCTTCTTCTATTGCATGTCTTACTGCATCTCGCCAGTAAAGTAACAACAAGAGTTCCAGCACACTTTGGATCATTTTTACGTGTTAAACGCCATAAGGAAATCTAAGGTCCATTTTGCATATTTTGATACCACGGATCGGATCCTTGTGGAACACCCTACAGGTTCGTCACCGGCCGTGAAACTTTATACATAAAAAAATCGTGCCGTGTTGCGGGCTCGATCCATCGATCCGCAGCTTACGAAGCAGACGCTCTACCATCTGCGCTATCGTGACGCTTTATAAGTTTTGTGAATAGTTTGTATCAATGTGACGATACCAGTGTTGAGTTATTAACCCAAGAAATAATGTTTTCAAATATTTTTGAAAGAGTGGTAATGATAGTGAACGACTCATGGACGTGATGATAAACTTTAAAAATCCTCCGACGCATATAAATGAATATAAAAAACGGATGTGCTGTCAGAATGACACGACGACACCTTCGATTTTAGGATTTTTGTGGCGAATTAGCCAATTTCAACGAGACCAACTCATGCAAGCACTGTTCGTTGTTGGTAGAATGAACAAAGATAATGAATGGAGAATTATTTGCTGGAAGAAGTGATAGACTGATATTTGATGCTAGTCAACTGTATTCCCAATGTTCTCGGTGGCCGACAGTTGCAAAGTACCTACTGATAAATAAGAAGTTGTTAAAGCAGCGTATTGAGAAAATAGGAATATAATCAAAGATTCACTCCAAAGATATTTTTTCTTTCGGATATCTATTTGAGAATCTGATTGAAGTAATTGAAATGAAATCTTGATCGAATATTCTCACAAGAGAAATATAAGACATTAGGACAGAAAGCTTTATCTCAAAATCGTGAGAGTGAAATACCTTTTTGAATCCAAACGGTGAGGGATAAGCAATAAAGTGTCTGGAAGGAATCTATTTTTTTCTGTGTTTATCGTTAACTGGCTGTTGCATTCCGATGGGTAACTCTCAGAAGGCGATATCTGTGTAGAGGAAAATGATATATGAATTCTGAAACAGGCAGTTGAAAAACAAGTTTTCAAATATTCGAAAGAATATATTTATATAAATTGATATTATAATTGTATCATTTATGTTTTTTTTGTCATTTCACGACACTACACCATGCTAAAAAGGTAACCTAATTTGTCGGAAAAATAGCTTATAAAAATGTTCAGGATTCCAAAATGTATATCATATATATACTTATGAATTACTCGCGAAATGGTATGCTCAGGAACAAACAACTAAAATTCTGTGTCAGTCAGTCATCACTAAGAGAATTAACATATGTTAGGTGTATGTCGAATGGAACGAGTTTTCATACAAAGGAAATTATCCTAGGGTTTCTGCACTCGAAATCGAAAGTTAAAAAAATCGTGATGACGAATGAAAGAACAGTTATTATTTAGGTCTTTTTTATGTACGGAAAACACTGAAGAGAGTGAAATTGAATTACAGAATACATATTCGGAAGAGAAATAAATATAGTAGGATTTGGAAAAATCTTGAGGTTTGGTTAGAATTTAGAAATTGTCAAAAGAGACAACTGCTTTGATGAACCGATTTTCTATAGTTTGTGCCTGTATTTATTGGTCCCGTATGACAAAAACTTGTCGATTTCGATATTGCATGACCTTTACAGCATATGACATCAGCGTAACTATAACTGAAAAGTAGGATGTGCCATCACTTTGATCGAAAATAAATTCATTCACCTGTCATTGCCAGATTTACCCGGCAAGTTTGGTTTGACTTTGAAATAAATGCAAGGTTATTATCTGCCCCAAAACAGATGCGTAGACTCAAAACATAATATTATACAGGAGAACAGACTGACATTTCTCACGCATATGCATGTCTAACATGAACTAGGTACCGCATACTTAATGATGATTCAAAATACTACACTATATTTTTTCTTGAAATATGATTACATTACAATTTGAACCAACATAGTGGATGATATTGACGTAACTTCAACTGAAACGTGGGTATCGCCTCACTTTGGTCTCTTTTTTTCCACACATTGGCAAAATCTGATGGTGAAGTTTGGTTTAACCTTGAAACTAAATACTAAGATTTTCTCGAGGGTCGAGTTTTCATGTATGTCAATGACACAACATTGTGACGTCCCCAGATCTGAATGAAATTGAAAATGAAACGAAACTAGTAATCAATGAATTCGAATGTTGGTGTAGAAACAATCATTTAATGAATAATGGAAATAAAACAACATTTATCCAGTTTTCAAGTAAGTATCAGCGCCCTTTCCAAATAAATTTAGGTTTCGAAACTGAATTGTCTTTCAATAATCACATCGAATACTTGTGCACTACTCTGAAAAACGTTTTTTGCCTTCTTAACGATGAAATTAAATTTTTTGAGACATAATCTCTTGGATATATACTATGGTCTAGTGTATTCTAAGCTTAATATAAATATTACCATTTGGGGACACTCATCAGAAATAAATAGAATCTTTATAAGGCAAAAACGCTTCATTAGACTAATTTTTGATTTCAAATACAGAGAATCTTGTAAGAAAACATTCCAAGACAAAAAAAATGTTCACATTACCATACATTTATCTTTACAAAATATTAAGCTACGTTCATGTACATTCCCATTTGCTAACAAGAAATGAGGAAATTCACTGTCATTAAACGAGACGGAGAAACGATTTCCATCAGGAAAAAATAAACCATAATGAAACAAATTTTCTCATATTCAAGAAAAAAGTCAAAGACTTTTTGGTAACTAGTTGTTTTTACTTCCTAATAGAGTATGAAAATAAAAATAATATTTTTGTGTAACATGTGTTGTTATTGATATAAGTGCTATAAGATAAAATATCTTTTGTAAAAATGTGACGTGTCATATATACATTCATGTACCTATCAAAAATGATGACTGAAATTTGACTTTGACTTCTCCGCCAATGTCATGCTAGACGGAGATTTGTAGACATGTAGTGTCAACACTTGACATTTTACAGGAGAACAGACTGATATTTCTCACACATATGCATGCCCTACATGAACTTCCGCATGCTTAAAAATGATGTAATAATTTAAAATGTCACACTACGTTTTCTTTTCGAAATATAATTGATTACAAATCTGAAGCCATACAGTAGATGATATTGATATGATTTCCACTGAAAAGCAGGTTTGGTCTGTTTCTCCCCCACCATGTCAAGATCTGACAGAGCAGTTTGGTTTGAGCTTGAAACTGAACGCCCAGGTTATGCTAGACGGAGATTTGCGGAGTTTCCAAAAGAGATGCGTAGGGTCATACCATTTTGCAATACAATAGATTGATATTTCTCACACATGCATATGCTCGCCTACCAAGAACTTTCACGTATTGCAATACAATCTAATCATTTGAAATTCAACACTATATTGCAGTATCTGACGGTGGAGTGTGGTTTGACTGTGAAAATGAATACAAAGTTCATTCTTTGCGAAAATCATGCTAAACAGGGTTTGGAAGTTCTCCAAAACAATGTACACAGTCACAACACACCATTTTGCAGCGAAAAAGACACATTTTTCACACCTAAATATATTCTCGACATGAACTTTTACATGTCGCAATACACATGTTTCAATTTGAAATGTATTACTATATTCTTCTTAAAACCCAATATTATCCAAGATTCAAGCCAATATACCATATGATGTAAGCGTGTATTCAACTGAAAAGGAGGTATTTCCACACTTCAACCTGAAAACTGATTCCTCCCCTACACCATTTCATGATCTGACCTTGAATTTGAGTTTGATCTTCAACTTGACAACGTGGTCATTTTCTGTCGATGTCCTGCTATACTGGTTTGTGAGTCCCCAAATATTACATAATGCACACTTTTTTCGTACATACACACGCATGCTTCACACAATGCATGCTTATGCTTATGTTGTAGTATTTTTCTTGAAGCTGCGATGATTCTGCAACCGTGTTAGGAATCACACGTTAAAAGGTGAGACCTCGTTAGTCCTCAGCTTGCACAAGTTTCTTAACTTCTGAGAGTTGTCGTTCGTATGGGGGCGACAGCTGATTGAAGGAAAAACAGACTTTAAACAGAAACAGAACATTTACTTGCTGCATGATAAAGATACAGTAATGCAACTTGTCGCTATCGAATTGGGTACTGTAATAGCGTGATCAACATTTTTGTCAACATTTTTACTGTTGTTCCTGTGAATATAGTGTTTCAGACTAATATATCATCATAGAAATTCAGTTTTCTGATATACTATGATTCCATAAGACATGTGTCTCAATAGCAGATTTTATTCATATTCATATTTGGTCACATTACTTCTAACGCAAAGTTTTCCCCGCTAGGTAGTGCTGTTTCTAATTTACTGTTCGAGGAATATTTTCTGGCTCTCCATTTCGGTCAATCAGTTATTGTTGAACCTGCTTCTGCAATTTTGAAAAATGTTTGCTGATTTGATGAAATACATATATCGCATCTATCTTGAGCCTCATAATAGATGAATACAAGGAGAAAACGGTGAAGGATAGACTTGAAGAGTGTTATAAGGCTTCTAAACGAATAAAAAAAGATCTGAAAAATACTACTACTATGGGTGGGAAACAAAATCTACTAGCATTCTTAATCAGATGAAATTTTAGATGAAGGAAGGAGCAGGCCTGATTAGCCGGAAAGAGACATCCTCTAATCGAGTACATCGTCTTTTAATTCGCGTATCCGGACTGAAGTGATTAGTAATCCCAAGCATAAGAACCCTACCTCATTTTTGATCGACTATAAGACACTTTTTGTGAGTATAATTCAAAATGCATTGAAAAAGGATGCATTTTTGAAGGTTAATATGGTGGAGAATTTGAGGTTGTCAAAGGCGATCGAATCTACAACGAATATAAGTATTTCTCAATATCTAACGCATCCATCCATAGTAACACTGATATGAATATGTGGTTTGAGGATCATGTTATGGAGTCAATCATGATAAAGTTGGAAGAGTTTCAGGAACGTGACAGAGGTTAGACGTTGAAAGCAGTAGTGAATTTGGGGGTTACCGTAAACAAATTTGTGCCGCAGAGAGGTTCATCATACATTGAATTGCCTTCTCAAATCAAACGAAAAATCATGATAATGCCTGCTTCGCTTGGGCCATTGTTTCGGCGTTGTATCCAGTTCCCCATGGACAACATTCAGATCACATTCTATCTTATCCTGACTATTCAAAAGTTCTGAAGTTGTGAGGTATTCACTTTCCGATGAAAATTATTCAGATAAATAGTTTCGAAGAGCAAAATGATCTCTCAGTCAATGTTTACACGTTGAAACTTTTTAAATCCAAGTATACTGTAATACCGCTAAGATTGAGCATAGCAAAAAATAAAAGCAAACATCTGAATCTACTCAGGATTCAAGACATGTATTACGATGAAAGATGTAAGGACTCAATAAATGCCTATGATGTTACGTCACCAACCAGAAAACACTTTGTTTGAATAAAAGATCTATCTAGTTTGGTGAGTAATCAACTCGACAACCATAATAGAAAAAAATATTTTTGCCATAGGTGTTTTCACTGTTTTTCCACGCAAGCAATGTTAGATAAACACCTTGAAGACTGCTCGAAGACACATTTTGTTATAGAAAACATTGCATTGGATCTCAATGGAAGTGTCGCCGTTAGGCCGATAACAAAGGAAAAGTATATCTCCTTCATTAAAAATATTTCTGGTAGCAAGAGTCACTTCAGATTTTTTAACTCATTCAGATTCATGAGTTTTTCGCTGGATACGTTAGTATCATATATATCAGATTTCCAAATCTCATATCACAGTTCTCCAACCGCTCGAATGATGAAGAGTAGATTTTGACAAAAAAGGGTGTAATGCGGTATGACTATATCGATTCTTTCAAAAAATTCAATGAAGATTGTTTACCCCCTATCGAAACCTTTTACAACATATTGGAGGAAAAACCGTGTCCTAGGAGATCTTACTTACGTGCCAAGCTGATATGGGCCACTTTTAATATAAACACATCGGGAAAATATACGAATCTGTATTTGAAGACGGATGTTATGCTTCTGGCTATGTCTTCGAGCAGTTCCGCTCAAGTTGTCATAAAACTTACGGTTTGGATCCTGCCCATTATTTCACTCTGCCTGGCTATACATGGGATGCTATGTTATTCAAAACGAAACAGCAACTTGAACTTCTCACCGATGTAGATCAGTTGATGTTTTTCGAAAATGGAACAAGAGGTGGACCGAGTCAAGTTTGCTCCAAGCGAAGAGTCACAGCTAATAACAAATACATGGGTGATATCTTATGATAAAGCCAAAGCTGACTCATTCCTAATGTATTTCGATGTTAATAATCAATATGGTTGGCAATGTCTCAATATCTACCATACGGCTGGTTTGAGTAGATGGACACCAACATTGATATCACAACTGTACCTGATGATGCCTCGGAAGGTTATATACTAGAAGTTGATATGGAGTATCCAAACAACCTCCACGATATGCATAAGGATTTACCGTTTTACCCCGATCATGTGGATCCTAAGACAAAAAAATCTCGAACCGAAAGTACATCGGATGTGAAACAATTTAAATTGATGGCTACTCTACAGTCGAAGAAATAGTATGTGAATCATTACAGAAATCTCAAGCAGGCCTTAGAAAATAGTCTCATTTTGAACAAGATTCATCGTGTTCTAAAGTTCAAGCAGTCCACATGGTTGCAGTCCTACAAAGGCTTGAACACACGTTTGCGAACTGCTGCCTCGAATGATATTGAAAAGAACCTATTCAAACTAATGCCGTATTTGATATGTACTGCTATCTTCAAAACTCAATTTTTGTCCCATATATATAAATATTTGTTTCAGGGAAAACTATGGAAAATCTGAGAAAGCACTCTGATGTTCGCCTTGTAACGAGTTGGGATGGGCGATATGGTGCCGAAGCCAGAATCTTCAATCCTCGGTTCAAGAGTTTGACTGTCTTCGATGAAAACTTGACTGCCATTGAATTGGGAAAATCCAAAATATTCTTCAACAACCTATATATGTTGGAATGGTAGTACTGGATTTGGCAAAGTTGACCACATATAATTTCCATTATGAATACATGGCTCCTAGGTATACAGAAATTTTTTGCGCAATTTATACTGACACGGACAGTTTGATTTATGAAATTATAAATTATGATCCATATGAGATGATAAAAAATGATTGTCATCAGTATTTCGATACTAGCGATTATCAATCAGATATCATTTATAATATTCCCCGAGCGAATAAGAAAGTGATTGGATTGATGAAGGATGAGAACAACAGAAAGCTTATGCTCGACTTTATTACACTCAGTTCTAAATTATACTCAACTAAAACTACAACGTCAGAAGATCAAATCACTGATCTGAAAAAAAGATTGAAGCAGGAGAATTATGAAAATGATGAAATGAAACAAATTGTGGCCAATTTCGGAGTATCCAAGAAAGCGAAGGGCGTTAAACATAATGTTGTCAAAAAAAAATCGCTTTCGAAGATTACGTGGCCTGTTTGGAAAATTATACCGAAAAGAAATCACACAAAAAAATTAATAAAATCCTATAAGCGTAGGGTGTATTCAACAGAACAAACGAAGATTGCTCTGAATCCTAACGATGATAAACGCTATCTAATTCCTGAAACCTACCATACTCTTCCATGGGAACATTACTCAATTCAAAATCTATGAATATTGATTATTTAATAACAATATCAACTACAAATTATTCTTGTCTCACATGAACGGTTCTATGTACGAGTGAAAATCACATATCACATTGAAAGTTTTTGTTAACATATTATCTTGTTGCTGATAAACAGGTGTATTTTTGTGAGTCAAAGCAGAACTATTGGAAAAATGAACCCTAATGTCATTTATTTCGAATTGAACCACACACCTATTTTCTTTCAAGAGAGGTTTATATATGGCTATTGTCATAAAAATTCAGTTTTGACCAAATTGCAGTATATTTCATAGCAAAGCACTCCATTAATTATGAATCTCGATATTATAGAAAATGCCTAGTCGAACAAACATGTTATTATCAGCATATACCCTTTTCAATATTAGTCCTTATTGAGATTAAAATCTTTCATAATTACCAATCAACCACATCTATCTTTACACTATTCTAGACAAATATCTGCAATTTCATCAAAAGTCAAATATGGAGCTACATAATCGAAAATTGGTATGATGGAGATTGCGATCATACTGTTGGAATGGAACAATCACATTACAATTGTAGCGAATCAATTGTTTTGCTATTCGTCTGTAGTTTTGATCTAAATACATAACATCGATATCTTAATGGCTACACATTGAAAACATTTTCTCAAATTTGTACCAATATATTTCAAATACGCACTTGGTGTTCTGAGAGTTTACTTGATTTTGAGATTTACTGGTGTGTAATTTTTCTGCGTATCAGTTGAATGGCTTCAGTTTTATAGGGAGACCAGATCAAGTTTATTTTTTTTCGACCATTCTTAGCTGGAAATAAAGCCCAAACATAACGCATTTATGATTCAATACCGGACAGCCCTGTTTCGACCCGCCATAGCTCTCATCAGTGGTGTTACGCTGAACCACAAATTCATTGCTAGAATCAACTGTAATTGAAGAACAAGCTATAGTAAAGAAGCGGGTTTACATCTCTGCCCACGGCATGGGTGGAGTTTGCAGACCGGTTTCGAGTCTATAATGAACGTAAAGTCGAGTGGCCAAACTGCCCGAAACCGGTCTGCAAACTCCACCCATGCCGTGGGCAGAGATGTAAACCCGCTTCTTTACTATAGCTTGTTCTTCAATTACAGTTGATTCTAGCAATGAATTTGTGGTTCAGCGTAACACCACTGATGAGAGCTATGGCGGGTCGAAACAGGGCTGTCCGGTATTGAATCATAAATGCGTTATGTTTGGGCTTTATTTCCAGCTAAGAATGGTCGAAAAAAAATAAACTTGATCTGGTCTCCCTATAAAACTGAAGCCATTCAACTGATACGCAGAAAAATTACACACCAGTAAATCTCAAAATCAAGTAAACTCTCAGAACACCAAGTGCGTATTTGAAATATATTGGTACAAATTTGAGAAAATGTTTTCAATGTGTAGCCATTAAGATATCGATGTTATGTATTTAGATCAAAACTACAGACGAATAGCAAAACAATTGATTCGCTACAATTGTAATGTGATTGTTCCATTCCAACAGTATGATCGCAATCTCCATCATACCAATTTTCGATTATGTAGCTCCATATTTGACTTTTGATGAAATTGCAGATATTTGTCTAGAATAGTGTAAAGATAGATGTGGTTGATTGGTAATTATGAAAGATTTTAATCTCAATAAGGACTAATATTGAAAAGGGTATATGCTGATAATAACATGTTTGTTCGACTAGGCATTTTCTATAATATCGAGATTCATAATTAATGGAGTGCTTTGCTATGAAATATACTGCAATTTGGTCAAAACTGAATTTTTATGACAATAGCCATATATAAACCTCTCTTGAAAGAAAATAGGTGTGTGGTTCAATTCGAAATAAATGACATTAGGGTTCATTTTTCCAATAGTTCTGCTTTGACTCACAAAAATACACCTGTTTATCAGCAACAAGATAATATGTTAACAAAAACTTTCAATGTGATATGTGATTTTCACTCGTACATAGAACCGTTCATGTGAGACAAGAATAATTTGTAGTTGATATTGTTATTAAATAATCAATATTCATAGATTTTGAATTGAGTAATGTTCCCATGGAAGAGTATGGTAGGTTTCAGGAATTAGATAGCGTTTATCATCGTTAGGATTCAGAGCAATCTTCGTTTGTTCTGTTGAATACACCCTACGCTTATAGGATTTTATTAATTTTTTTGTGTGATTTCTTTTCGGTATAATTTTCCAAACAGGCCACGTAATCTTCGAAAGCGATTTTTTTTTGACAACATTATGTTTAACGCCCTTCGCTTTCTTGGATACTCCGAAATTGGCCACAATTTGTTTCATTTCATCATTTTCATAATTCTCCTGCTTCAATCTTTTTTTCAGATCAGTGATTTGATCTTCTGACGTTGTAGTTTTAGTTGAGTATAATTTAGAACTGAGTGTAATAAAGTCGAGCATAAGCTTTCTGTTGTTCTCATCCTTCATCAATCCAATCACTTTCTTATTCGCTCGGGGAATATTATAAATGATATCTGATTGATAATCGCTAGTATCGAAATACTGATGACAATCATTTTTTATCATCTCATATGGATCATAATTTATAATTTCATAAATCAAACTGTCCGTGTCAGTATAAATTGCGCAAAAAATTTCTGTATACCTAGGAGCCATGTATTCATAATGGAAATTATATGTGGTCAACTTTGCCAAATCCAGTACTACCATTCCAACATATATAGGTTGTTGAAGAATATTTTGGATTTTCCCAATTCAATGGCAGTCAAGTTTTCATCGAAGACAGTCAAACTCTTGAACCGAGGATTGAAGATTCTGGCTTCGGCACCATATCGCCCATCCCAACTCGTTACAAGGCGAACACCAGAGTGCTTTCTCAGATTTTCCATAGTTTTCCCTGAAACAAATATTTATATATATGGGACAAAAATTGAGTTTTGAAGATAGCAGTACATATCAAATACGGCATTAGTTTGAATAGGTTCTTTTCAATATCATTCGAGGCAGCAGTTCGCAAACGTGTGTTCAAGCCTTTGTAGGGCTGCAACCATGTGGACTGCTTGAACTTTAGAACACGATGAATCTTGTTCAAAATGAGACTATTTTCTAAGGCCTGCTTGAGATTTCTGTAATGATTCACATACTATTTCTTCGACTGTAGAGTAGCCATCAATTTAAATTGTTTCACATCCGATGTACTTTCGGTTCGAGATTTTTTTGTCTTAGGATCCACATGATCGGGGTAAAACGGTAAATCCTTATGCATATCGTGGAGGTTGTTTGGATACTCCATATCAACTTCTAGTATATAACCTTCCGAGGCATCATCAGGTACAGTTGTGATATCAATGTTGGTGTCCATCTACTCAAACCAGCCGTATGGTAGATATTGAGACATTGCCAACCATATTGATTATTAACATCGAAATACATTAGGAATGAGTCAGCTTTGGCTTTATCATAAGATATCACCCATGTATTTGTTATTAGCTGTGACTCTTCGCTTGGAGCAAACTTGACTCGGTCCACCTCTTGTTCCATTTTCGAAAAACATCAACTGATCTACATCGGTGAGAAGTTCAAGTTGCTGTTTCGTTTTGAATAACATAGCATCCCATGTATAGCCAGGCAGAGTGAAATAATGGGCAGGATCCAAACCGTAAGTTTTATGACAACTTGAGCGGAACTGCTCGAAGACATAGCCAGAAGCATAACATCCGTCTTCAAATACAGATTCGTATATTTTCCCGATGTGTTTATATTAAAAGTGGCCCATATCAGCTTGGCACGTAAGTAAGATCTCCTAGGACACGGTTTTTCCTCCAATATGTTGTAAAAGGTTTCGATAGGGGGTAAACAATCTTCATTGAATTTTTTGAAAGAATCGATATAGTCATACCGCATTACACCCTTTTTTGTCAAAATCTACTCTTCATCATTCGAGCGGTTGGAGAACTGTGATATGAGATTTGGAAATCTGATATATATGATACTAACGTATCCAGCGAAAAACTCATGAATCTGAATGAGTTAAAAAATCTGAAGTGACTCTTGCTACCAGAAATATTTTTAATGAAGGAGATATACTTTTCCTTTGTTATCGGCCTAACGGCGACACTTCCATTGAGATCCAATGCAATGTTTTCTATAACAAAATGTGTCTTCGAGCAGTCTTCAAGGTGTTTATCTAACATTGCTTGCGTGGAAAAACAGTGAAAACACCTATGGCAAAAATATTTTTTTCTATTATGGTTGTCGAGTTGATTACTCACCAAACTAGATAGATCTTTTATTCAAACAAAGTGTTTTCTGGTTGGTGACGTAACATCATAGGCATTTATTGAGTCCTTACATCTTTCATCGTAATACATGTCTTGAATCCTGAGTAGATTCAGATGTTTGCTTTTATTTTTTGCTATGCTCAATCTTAGCGGTATTACAGTATACTTGGATTTAAAAAGTTTCAACGTGTAAACATTGACTGAGAGATCATTTTGCTCTTCGAAACTATTTATCTGAATAATTTTCATCGGAAAGTGAATACCTCACAACTTCAGAACTTTTGAATAGTCAGGATAAGATAGAATGTGATCTGAATGTTGTCCATGGGGAACTGGATACAACGCCGAAACAATGGCCCAAGCGAAGCAGGCATTATCATGATTTTTCGTTTGATTTGAGAAGGCAATTCAATGTATGATGAACCTCTCTGCGGCACAAATTTGTTTACGGTAACCCCCAAATTCACTACTGCTTTCAACGTCTAACCTCTGTCACGTTCCTGAAACTCTTCCAACTTTATCATGATTGACTCCATAACATGATCCTCAAACCACATATTCATATCAGTGTTACTATGGATGGATGCGTTAGATATTGAGAAATACTTATATTCGTTGTAGATTCGATCGCCTTTGACAACCTCAAATTCTCCACCATATTAACCTTCAAAAATGCATCCTTTTTCAATGCATTTTGAATTATACTCACAAAAAGTGTCTTATAGTCGATCAAAAATGAGGTAGGGTTCTTATGCTTGGGATTACTAATCACTTCAGTCCGGATACGCGAATTAAAAGACGATGTACTCGATTAGAGGATGTCTCTTTCCGGCTAATCAGGCCTGCTCCTTCCTTCATCTAAAATTTCATCTGATTAAGAATGCTAGTAGATTTTGTTTCCCACCCATAGTAGTAGTATTTTTCAGATCTTTTTTTATTCGTTTAGAAGCCTTATAACACTCTTCAAGTCTATCCTTCACCGTTTTCTCCTTGTATTCATCTATTATGAGGCTCAAGATAGATGCGATATATGTATTTCATCAAATCAGCAAACATTTTTCAAAATTGCAGAAGCAGGTTCAACAATAACTGATTGACCGAAATGGAGAGCCAGAAAATATTCCTCGAACAGTAAATTAGAAACAGCACTACCTAGCGGGGAAAACTTTGCGTTAGAAGTAATGTGACCAAATATGAATATGAATAAAATCTGCTATTGAGACACATGTCTTATGGAATCATAGTATATCAGAAAACTGAATTTCTATGATGATATATTAGTCTGAAACACTATATTCACAGGAACAACAGTAAAAATGTTGACAAAAATGTTGATCACGCTATTACAGTACCCAATTCGATAGCGACAAGTTGCATTACTGTATCTTTATCATGCAGCAAGTAAATGTTCTGTTTCTGTTTAAAGTCTGTTTTTCCTTCAATCAGCTGTCGCCCCCATACGAACGACAACTCTCAGAAGTTAAGAAACTTGTGCAAGCTGAGGACTAACGAGGTCTCACCTTTTAACGTGTGATTCCTAACACGGTTGCAGAATCATCGCAGCTTCAAGAAAAATACTACAACATAAGCATAAGCATGCATTGTGTGAAGCATGCGTGTGTATGTACGAAAAAAGTGTGCATTATGTAATATTTGGGGACTCACAAACCAGTATAGCAGGACATCGACAGAAAATGACCACGTTGTCAAGTTGAAGATCAAACTCAAATTCAAGGTCAGATCATGAAATGGTGTAGGGGAGGAATCAGTTTTCAGGTTGAAGTGTGGAAATACCTCCTTTTCAGTTGAATACACGCTTACATCATATGGTATATTGGCTTGAATCTTGGATAATATTGGGTTTTAAGAAGAATATAGTAATACATTTCAAATTGAAACATGTGTATTGCGACATGTAAAAGTTCATGTCGAGAATATATTTAGGTGTGAAAAATGTGTCTTTTTCGCTGCAAAATGGTGTGTTGTGACTGTGTACATTGTTTTGGAGAACTTCCAAACCCTGTTTAGCATGATTTTCGCAAAGAATGAACTTTGTATTCATTTTCACAGTCAAACCACACTCCACCGTCAGATACTGCAATATAGTGTTGAATTTCAAATGATTAGATTGTATTGCAATACGTGAAAGTTCTTGGTAGGCGAGCATATGCATGTGTGAGAAATATCAATCTATTGTATTGCAAAATGGTATGACCCTACGCATCTCTTTTGGAAACTCCGCAAATCTCCGTCTAGCATAACCTGGGCGTTCAGTTTCAAGCTCAAACCAAACTGCTCTGTCAGATCTTGACATGGTGGGGGAGAAACAGACCAAACCTGCTTTTCAGTGGAAATCATATCAATATCATCTACTGTATGGCTTCAGATTTGTAATCAATTATATTTCGAAAAGAAAACGTAGTGTGACATTTTAAATTATTACATCATTTTTAAGCATGCGGAAGTTCATGTAGGGCATGCATATGTGTGAGAAATATCAGTCTGTTCTCCTGTAAAATGTCAAGTGTTGACACTACATGTCTACAAATCTCCGTCTAGCATGACATTGGCGGAGAAGTCAAAGTCAAATTTCAGTCATCATTTTTGATAGGTACATGAATGTATATATGACACGTCACATTTTTACAAAAGATATTTTATCTTATAGCACTTATATCAATAACAACACATGTTACACAAAAATATTATTTTTATTTTCATACTCTATTAGGAAGTAAAAACAACTAGTTACCAAAAAGTCTTTGACTTTTTTCTTGAATATGAGAAAATTTGTTTCATTATGGTTTATTTTTTCCTGATGGAAATCGTTTCTCCGTCTCGTTTAATGACAGTGAATTTCCTCATTTCTTGTTAGCAAATGGGAATGTACATGAACGTAGCTTAATATTTTGTAAAGATAAATGTATGGTAATGTGAACATTTTTTTTGTCTTGGAATGTTTTCTTACAAGATTCTCTGTATTTGAAATCAAAAATTAGTCTAATGAAGCGTTTTTGCCTTATAAAGATTCTATTTATTTCTGATGAGTGTCCCCAAATGGTAATATTTATATTAAGCTTAGAATACACTAGACCATAGTATATATCCAAGAGATTATGTCTCAAAAAATTTAATTTCATCGTTAAGAAGGCAAAAAACGTTTTTCAGAGTAGTGCACAAGTATTCGATGTGATTATTGAAAGACAATTCAGTTTCGAAACCTAAATTTATTTGGAAAGGGCGCTGATACTTACTTGAAAACTGGATAAATGTTGTTTTATTTCCATTATTCATTAAATGATTGTTTCTACACCAACATTCGAATTCATTGATTACTAGTTTCGTTTCATTTTCAATTTCATTCAGATCTGGGGACGTCACAATGTTGTGTCATTGACATACATGAAAACTCGACCCTCGAGAAAATCTTAGTATTTAGTTTCAAGGTTAAACCAAACTTCACCATCAGATTTTGCCAATGTGTGGAAAAAAAGAGACCAAAGTGAGGCGATACCCACGTTTCAGTTGAAGTTACGTCAATATCATCCACTATGTTGGTTCAAATTGTAATGTAATCATATTTCAAGAAAAAATATAGTGTAGTATTTTGAATCATCATTAAGTATGCGGTACCTAGTTCATGTTAGACATGCATATGCGTGAGAAATGTCAGTCTGTTCTCCTGTATAATATTATGTTTTGAGTCTACGCATCTGTTTTGGGGCAGATAATAACCTTGCATTTATTTCAAAGTCAAACCAAACTTGCCGGGTAAATCTGGCAATGACAGGTGAATGAATTTATTTTCGATCAAAGTGATGGCACATCCTACTTTTCAGTTATAGTTACGCTGATGTCATATGCTGTAAAGGTCATGCAATATCGAAATCGACAAGTTTTTGTCATACGGGACCAATAAATACAGGCACAAACTATAGAAAATCGGTTCATCAAAGCAGTTGTCTCTTTTGACAATTTCTAAATTCTAACCAAACCTCAAGATTTTTCCAAATCCTACTATATTTATTTCTCTTCCGAATATGTATTCTGTAATTCAATTTCACTCTCTTCAGTGTTTTCCGTACATAAAAAAGACCTAAATAATAACTGTTCTTTCATTCGTCATCACGATTTTTTTAACTTTCGATTTCGAGTGCAGAAACCCTAGGATAATTTCCTTTGTATGAAAACTCGTTCCATTCGACATACACCTAACATATGTTAATTCTCTTAGTGATGACTGACTGACACAGAATTTTAGTTGTTTGTTCCTGAGCATACCATTTCGCGAGTAATTCATAAGTATATATATGATATACATTTTGGAATCCTGAACATTTTTATAAGCTATTTTTCCGACAAATTAGGTTACCTTTTTAGCATGGTGTAGTGTCGTGAAATGACAAAAAAAACATAAATGATACAATTATAATATCAATTTATATAAATATATTCTTTCGAATATTTGAAAACTTGTTTTTCAACTGCCTGTTTCAGAATTCATATATCATTTTCCTCTACACAGATATCGCCTTCTGAGAGTTACCCATCGGAATGCAACAGCCAGTTAACGATAAACACAGAAAAAAATAGATTCCTTCCAGACACTTTATTGCTTATCCCTCACCGTTTGGATTCAAAAAGGTATTTCACTCTCACGATTTTGAGATAAAGCTTTCTGTCCTAATGTCTTATATTTCTCTTGTGAGAATATTCGATCAAGATTTCATTTCAATTACTTCAATCAGATTCTCAAATAGATATCCGAAAGAAAAAATATCTTTGGAGTGAATCTTTGATTATATTCCTATTTTCTCAATACGCTGCTTTAACAACTTCTTATTTATCAGTAGGTACTTTGCAACTGTCGGCCACCGAGAACATTGGGAATACAGTTGACTAGCATCAAATATCAGTCTATCACTTCTTCCAGCAAATAATTCTCCATTCATTATCTTTGTTCATTCTACCAACAACGAACAGTGCTTGCATGAGTTGGTCTCGTTGAAATTGGCTAATTCGCCACAAAAATCCTAAAATCGAAGGTGTCGTCGTGTCATTCTGACAGCACATCCGTTTTTTATATTCATTTATATGCGTCGGAGGATTTTTAAAGTTTATCATCACGTCCATGAGTCGTTCACTATCATTACCACTCTTTCAAAAATATTTGAAAACATTATTTCTTGGGTTAATAACTCAACACTGGTATCGTCACATTGATACAAACTATTCACAAAACTTATAAAGCGTCACGATAGCGCAGATGGTAGAGCGTCTGCTTCGTAAGCTGCGGATCGATGGATCGAGCCCGCAACACGGCACGATTTTTTTATGTATAAAGTTTCACGGCCGGTGACGAACCTGTAGGGTGTTCCACAAGGATCCGATCCGTGGTATCAAAATATGCAAAATGGACCTTAGATTTCCTTATGGCGTTTAACACGTAAAAATGATCCAAAGTGTGCTGGAACTCTTGTTGTTACTTTACTCTCGCCAATTTTGTTCTGTAATATGTTGTAAAGACTCATATAACAATTCACGTACAGCTTGTATTTTATATGACGTATTTTTTCTAGCCGCATAGCTTTTCATTTGTGCCCAAATGAGTTCAATTGGATTTAATTCGCAGTGGTAGGGTGGAAGTCTAAGGACTGTGATGTTTCGTCTTTCCGCCATTTTGTCAACTACGTATTTCTTGAACTTAGATTTGTGTTGCCGGGCAATTTTTAAAAGTTCTGCTTTAACCATTCCATCTTCGTAAGGCAGGGACTTATTCCGCAGCCAGTCAATGATATCCTGTTTCTTCCACGCAGTCGTTGGAAGTCTTTCAACTAGTCGTGAATGATAAGGTGCATTATCTAATACTATAATTGAGTTTGGTGGTATATGTTCAATCATCTGCTCAAAATACTCTTCGAAAACATCAGCTGTCATCTCCTCGTGATAGTCTTTTGTGCTTTTGGATTCAAATTCCGACAAACCATGCTTAGCAAATCCTTTTTCACTGCCAATGTGAGAAACTATTAATCTACTGCCTTTACCAGAGGGTGGGGAAATACCAGTAGACCAACCTTCCATAAAGGCTTGCCTGGAGCTTGATATATTTTTATCTGTCCAAATTTTTGTGAGAGTATGACTTGCGTTTTCCCACGTTTTTACCCTTCAGCCCGAAATTTTCGTATAGATCTTAGATACTTTCTTCTCCAACATATTATCTCTTCCCGGTCAATCAAAAGTGATTTTCGGTCTGATTTCTCCCACCGGAAATTTAATTCTTTTAAAACTTGCCACAATTTGGTTCGTCCGACATGAGGCAAATCCGGGTCGTCTCTAACTTCTTGTAAAATTTTGTTTAAGTTGGGTATTTCTTTTTTGTAAAAAAATTAGTGAATTTTCCTTCGAATACCATTTTTGGCAAATTCATCAATTTCAATAGGTTTTCTCCCCCTCTTTAAGTATTCGTTTGTATTTGGGTTAGCTATACCTTTTTTTTTCTTTCTGATAGGAACCTATATATTGTTGACTCCCCTACGCCCGTCATGTTGGCACAACTCTTGATTATGTTCTGAACAGTGTTTGTGGGATTCTGAGAAACCAGAGCATCGTGAACGTTCAAAACAATAGTCTTTTCTCTTGGTGAATAGACAGACTTACTGACTGTACGCAACAGTACCGGTGTAAAACTTGATGATGTTGATGATGATGACAAAGCAATCGCAAGCAATCAAACAAAACAAGCAGGAACGAAAGGTACGTATATGTTTGTAGGAATATGAAAAAAAGTTACTCACGCACTGCACAAAATTCGCAAAATAAATATTAGAGACGTTAATTACTGCCGTAGACGCCGAAACACCAACGAGCCGTAAATTAAATGCGATTAAAAAATGTACTAAACCAAAAATTATTTTCGTTCGTAACAACTTCACCCTTTCAAGGCAAGTTTCGAATATAAATTGAAGCTTTATATTTAATGAATAAACACCTCAGGAACCTCCGCCTATGATTTTACGAGTTTTACGACCGTTTTATGACTTGGGCCCTCATTTTGTGCTATCGACAAATTATGAACGGACTATAGTTGGATTCTCAAAAGATTAATAGAACTCCCAGTTTGTATATTATTATAACTGGAGAGGATTATGGTTTGACTTCTTCCTCTATTCAGTATAATCATATGGTTATTGTACCATATTTCAGCTTTATCTTCAATTTGGTAGATAGTGGAATGTAGACTATCAATATGTTTTTGTGATGAGAAATAAGTGAATAGTGAATAAGTGAAAGTTGTCTCAAGACTGACCTTTATGAGATAAGTGAAGATAAAAATAAGTGAAGATACAAATTGTTTCCTACCGGCTAAATATGAAAAAATTAAAAAAAGGCGCATAGCATAAAATTACAGTTTTTCGAAAAACAAGTCATGAGAGACACACTCAAAAGCGTTCATGAGGTCACACAAAATTAAACAGCATGTCCTTTTATGATCGCAGCGCCAACTTGACAGACTTCGTTTTCTTGAAAATCCAAACTGTGTCGTTTGTATCGCCCACTCTCACCCACTTGATGAAAGAAGTGTCTAATTGGATACAGCATTAAGTTCCACAATTTCCTCCCATGAATTTTCAAACAATTCCTAATTCAGTTCGCCTTGCACGTAACTCATACAATCCAGCAAGAACATCAAATTATAGGAACCGACGGCGATCCATCAAGATATAAAAGCGATAGACTACTTACATCAAATAAACGAGCCGTTACGAGATTTATTGTCGGCAACAATCCCTTCGAAGCCTTTCACAGCGTCGGTGCACCCGATGAAATAAATTATAACCCTTCGATCCGGAATTCCTCAGCTTTCCGCGCTGACGAAGGAAAACCTAATGAGGTCAGCGTATTTTCAACTGGGGAAACTATATGAATGATGGTGCTGGCAATGGACGGGAACGTGAGGAAAGTGTAGTTTAGGACCGAAGGCCAACTTCACTTCAAATGGTTTGTACTTGACTTCTGTGTGACTAGGAATTTATATTACAGCTGATCGCACGGTCTTCGCACGATTATCTTCCAGGTGGAAATGTATGGTGGAATGTGATATTGTTCAAGAAATATGTTTCCTTTTCAAAAACCACACCTCACGATTTGATTTCCACAAACATTATTTGAAAAAATATAATCACAAAATGTTTCGTATGTATCTCATACACTTGAGAAAGCTGTGCTAGCGAAACATGTTGTGATTATATTTTTTCAAATAAAGTTTGTGGAGATCAAGTGTATCTCATACACTTGAGAAAGCTACTGTGCTAGTGAAACATGTTGTGATAATATTTTTTCAAATAAAGTTTGTGGATATCAAGTGTATGTCATACACTTGAGAAAGCTACTGTGCTAGCGTAACAGGTTGTGATTATATTTTTTCAAATAAAATTTATAGAGATCAAATCGTGAGGTGTAGTTTTTGTAATTACTATGGATCTTCATCAAGTAACGGCCGAATCAATCAGAAAAAAAAGAATATATTTTCGTTGAAAAAGACAGTCACAAAAAAGATAGATTGAGTGAAGCAATAATGGCAACGTTGCTATATTCTAAACCGTAATAGATATGAAGACGATTTAATGGGAAAAAGGTAACTGTCATCAAGGACAATACAATGGTCGAAGAAAATTTACAGAGACTCTCGCCCTTCTCAAGTTATACTGGGAAAACAAAAAATGCTTTTTTTTTCGAATGGAATTGTTATTTCGGAGAATATCAAAAAATGGAAAACAGAAATGTTTTTGTATTTGAAGGGTACCATAAAAATGTAATAATAAATATTCGATAAAACGTTTCGTGTCAACATGGCTGCCATCAACTTTTTTTTAAATACGGACCTGTCTTTTTCATTACAAATATTGATGAAGCAATGAATTCACAATCCAAGGGTATATCACATTTGATATTATAGCGTTTCATTTGAAATAAACACCATCATCAGTGACAACAGTTTTAAAATACGGTCCTGTCGTTACTTCTTTTGCAAATTGTTTCGATTCCTTCGTATTGGTTTCATTTTTTCCAAAAGTTCATGATGAACTTTTGGAAAAAAGTTGTCACTATGATTACATAGTGACATAGTGAAAAAGATAATGGCAGAAGCCATACAGATCTAAAATTTGTTTGTGACAAAATATATTATAAATTTGGATAACAACAAGAAGAAACACCACTACATAGGCGCCATCGCCATTAAAAATTATTCAGTATGCATTTGTGCATATCGAAAAATTACAACACCAATCATGTAAGTACGCTTGTACCATATTTACATACGAAAGGGGATCCAATTCGTACATTATAAAACATTTATTCACAGAAATAATTATTGGTGTAAGTTCATCAAAATTACATATTGTGGAATAAAGTGGGTAATAGCCAGTCTTTACCACTCGCCACGTGCAAGTCATGCTACATTCTTGGAACTTCTGGAAAGTATTTGTGAAGAAATGTTTCGTAAAAACCTTCGCACGGTGTTAGTCGGTTATTTCAATTTGAATTTTGTATCTAACAAATTTTATGTCAAAAGGACCAAAGAACTTTTGAATACATATGGTTCATCTCAGAAAGTAAAAACCTTTACAAAAATTACTAATAACATTAAGACCTTAATTGAATATGTGTTAACTAATTGGGACAGCAATGTAGCAACTGTTTTGGATGGACCTAAACTCACAGGCCACCTTTTAATATCTGTTAAATATTTCCATAGTGAAAAAATAAATTACAGAAACAAGCAAACAAAAACTGTTAGGAACTTGAAAGAAAGAAATTTGTTCAACATTAATCTTAATTTAATAGATTGTAACTTTTCACTCAACAATACAAATGTGAATCAGATTTATGATAACATTAATGAAAATTGTGAAAACATCTTAAATGAAATTACACCTTTAAAAACAATTACTTTCTATGAAGAAGATCTGCCTTGGTATGATGGTCAAATCAGAAGGTTGCGTAAAGAAAGAGATTTTGCTTACAAGTTATTCAAAATAAATGCTAATGATGTTAATTGGCATAATTATAAAAATTATTTCTGATAGTGAAGATATTGGATTTACCTGTCACATCGACTACTTTGAGGGTACGTGATTTTAAAATACTAACTCTTCAAGAATTGAAAGTAATTGTATCCAATTTAGCAAACAAAGGATCACAAGTAGATGCATAATCGAGTACAATAATAAAGAGTAGTTTTGAAATAATTGGAATACATAGAGGTGTGGTGTCATTTTGTCAACACCTCGTTACAAAATGGTAGTTTTCCAGATGATCTAAAAACAAGTACAGTTACGCCTATCGAAAAAGTTCCAAACACAAAAATTGTGATGAATATCGGCCAATTAACACTTTACCTTGCGCTGAAAAACTGTCAGAATCAGTGGTATATCAACAACTGTTGGAATATTTCAATAAAAAAAACATAATATTCACAAACCAATCTGGTTTTAGATCCAGACATTCATGCGAATCCGCACTTCAGCTTACAGTTACTGAATGGAAAGATGAAATGAGTAAAGGCTTGTACACTGTAGCAGTATTTTCAGATCTTAAACGTGTGTTTGAAACGGTTAATCGTAAAATATTAATTGAAAAATCTAAAAAATATGGCATTAATGGAAAAGTACTTGATTGGATCAGTGATTACCTCACAGGAAAGAAGCAGGTAACCAAAATCAATGGATTTGTATCAACAGCAATAAGCATAGACCACGGGGTTCCGCAGGGAAGTATTTTGGGGCCATTACTATTCTTAATTTACATAAATGATATCAGTAGTCGCTGGGAGCCAAATCTGGCGAATACATTTTATGCGGGAGTAATTCAAAGCCTACTTCATGCAATTTTGTCATCATTTTTAAAGTCAAAGTCAAAATATGCTTTATTGTCTGAAGATTCATATCTTATTGACAATACTTGGTTAAAATAATTGAATAAAAAAAACAACATTACGAATATAAGCTATCGCTACTTTGTCATATAAAACTATGAACAATAAAATAATATAAAATTTCAAGTAGATACTGAATATATGTATATGTAACAAAACAGGTCAGAAAAAGATAACAGAAACAATTCATTTAAAGCGTATTCTGGGAGATATTTCATCATAATCAGATGAAGTTTTGTTCTTCATTTCATTTATAGTTTGCTTCTGTTCGTATATGTCTGTATCAATTAGATGAAAGTTATCTGGAATATTTAGATTTTTGATTTCTGATACTGTGCATTGTCTTAATGGAGAAGCACTTTTTTTCTTCAAATTGTGTCGTTTTTCCGCAATTTTGACCTTCAAACGCTCCAATAACGCTATATAATAAATATCCACTGTTGATGTAATTTCTCTTTCATGATGGTCGATGAATATTACACCACGCACATCCCAAAATATCGAGGCCATAACAGCCGATTGTTGTGCTTTTGCTTTCCAATAAGATGACGATCGTTTTGATTCCGAAGTGAAGTGAGGGATTCATGTTCCATCCATTGTCACATATCGATGCAAAAATTCCATTTTGTTATGTTCCAACATGGCCAAACACTGCCTCATTTGGACGTCCACTGCGTTCTGCATCATCGGTGCCCCTACAACCACGTTTGAAGTTAGCATACCAACGTTTAGTTGTTGTTTTTGATGTAGCGGAGTCCTTATAACAATTTTCAATCCATTTTTGCTTTAACGGTAGCTTTTTCCATCAAGAAGCAGTGTGAAATCAAAACACGAAATTGTTTTCGATCCATTGTTTTGAAAATAAAAAAAGGAGTGTCACTCTCAGTACAATAACTCATGAACTTATGAGTAGAATATCATGAAATTCCAACAGCCTTCTTTAAAAGGTTAGGACTAACTGGAAAAGCGGTGAATGCGATGAGAATAACACCATCTATGTGTTGGGCCCGTGACTTTTCAGCCCATGCAGTTGATTACACACAGCTTTATGATAATTATAATATAATTGATGTGTCATTCATTATCTATTCGAATAAGTATAACGAATTTACTCTGTTCACATATGTCTTATAGATCATCATTTTCTATTTATTCCTCAGTTCATATTTATTCATCGTATATATCGGATTTGTTGAAGTTGATTTTCAATTAGTTTCATAGAACTAATAAAGTCGTTCATGATGCTGAATTGAGCAAAACTAATGACAAGAGCATATTACCAATGTTTTCAGGAATACTGACGGTGTGTCAAATACAAATCCCGGACACACAATTACTGCACTATACATCGTTTCAAGGAATCCCCTATCTGCATTGCAGCTCGTTCTGCACTAATTCGTTAGGTGCCTTCCAGACCGTTCACTGAAACTCTTCCATCCCCATCATTCATTGCTTCATCTACAGAGGCTAAACACTTGGGGCAACGTAAGTTTACACATGTGTCATCGATAACATGTGTTATGTAGCATAACCTCTCATACAAGTGAAAAACAGAGGAAACTTTTTATTGCATAATAGCTTGTATTCGGTACATCGAAGAGACAAAGCTATACAAACCTGAGTCGTCGACTATTTCTCAGGTTTTAAGATCATTTGATAACGCATTAATCTCTATACCACACAAATGTTTGTTATCTCATCTAATAAACTGTGAGCATTTCATATTTCACATGATTATAATTTTCAACTATTGACTCGGAATGATGAATAATTCTGTCTAATATTATGCAAACCAAAATAATCAAAATGCCAGGTATCGGACATGGAGATTAGAATATGAAATGTGATGTATTTAGAGAAAAATCAACTGACCAATGTCACAAAAATTGTAACATGTGAATTTCTTGAATAAAAGCAAATTTTTATTGAGAGGTTAGGGTTTCAGAAGCAGTAGCCACGTCCTCTATTTCTAAGCTGAGTTATGATGTTTTCATAGCTCAAAATGGGGTTTTACGAACAATTTTAGGAATTACTATTTTTATTGGTATATAACCTTCCACAATCTAAAAAATTGAGGCTGAATCAACAGAGAATATGCTGAAGTGTAATAATGGGCGAACTGAAAAGTTCAGCCCGAAAAGTTATTGCATAATATAAATCGCTGAAGATGCCAATTGAATGATAACTTGTTGTATTCATAAAATTTGCCTACAGTCAAATATGAATACTTACCTTTTCTCAGTGATCGACGTTTCGGAAAACGTTTGTTTCCTAATTTTATAAACTACACCTCACGATTTGATCTTCACCAACTTTATTTAAAAAATATATCACGACATGTTCCGCTAACACAGTAACTTCATCAACAGTGATTTGAATACTCAAGTTGCTATATTAATATACTACAAGTAACCATAATTGAGATTACCTCCCACAAATTACCTAAACCTCTACCTGAGGTACCTCTTCCATTATGATCACCTGAAGCATGATTCAGTTTCAAACCTATATTTTCTATGTGTAAAATTTCCAACTCTTCATTTATTATATGATTTTCTTCTAAAAGATGATTTGAATATGTTGAACATGTTTTCTTATTTACTTAGCTCATATAATGTTCCTGGATTCGATTCCTAAATGTTCTGCCAGTTTGACCAATATATAATTTAGGACACGTTCCATAGTTTAATTTATATACCCCTGATTTCTCGAATTTTAAAGTTTTATCCTTATTATTTCCCAACATATTACGTTCTATATCCAATTTCAATATCTCGTATCCTCAAAAATTAGGCCACTTTTTTCGTTGATTGTCCAAATTATGTTGAAGCTCTATAATTTTGATTATTTAACTTATCAATAGGAAAAACAAAAATACTGTCCAAAAAGTTTAGTCAAAAGCGATTCGAGACGTTTTTCCTATTGATAAGTTAAATAATTAAATTTATGAAGTTTCAACGTATTTTGGACAATCAACCGAAAAAGTGGCTTCATTTTTGAGGAAACTAGATATTAAAATTGCATATAGAACAAGTAATACGTTGCAAACGTTAGTTAAAAACATTCAAATCATCTATTAGAAGAAAATCATATCTTTAACGAAGAGTTAGAAATTTTACAAATAGAAAATAAAGGTGTGGAACTGAATCATTTGGAAACAATGGAAATTATTAAATTTGAAAATTCAAGCATTCTAATGAATGACCAACTGGATTTGAATAGATCAACACCTGAAATTCACTATAATACTTTGAGAGCTCTAATTATCTTGACATACGTCACGAGAATCAAATGTCCAGATGTCACACGCCAGTCTACATGAACACATTTACTGGATTTCTTTTGAGAATTGAGTTGAGGTTCATATTTCAGATTTCAACCTCTCTTCTTAGTAACGGCAACCAGGTACGATCCATTTCCATAGAGCTTTTCAAAATACACTTGTTACCTGCTGAAAGAGTTTCTCTGGTGATGATTTTTGTTTCACTTCATCCTATAGCGTGATCACCAGATGATTTCCACAGGAATAAGGTATATTGTAAATATAATATTTTTTTCTTTCAGCCGAATTTTCGGGTTTATTTTGTGTCAAAATATTTTGTTCTTTCAATGTGTTGCTGGTTCCATTGTACCTATAACCGTATAACCGATCTCGTACCAGTAGTATCGTTTTTTGATCATAACATCAAGAAAAAGAAATTGCTACTATGAATTCTATCGTGGTTTTTTTATAGTTCTAGATAGAGAATAAATCATCAAGATTTCTCCATCATATCTTTGGACTATTCTGGTGAGTTTCGATGTTTGTTTCCTCAAAAGGCTCCATGAAAATGTTACTTAGAAACGGTGAGAGGATCATCCCAGTGTCATTTCAAATTCTTGTTGATTGAACTGGAAAATAGTTTTATCGTATGTCAGTATGTCAAAAGAAATAGAGCTACCACAATTCGAGGCAGAAGTTTTATAGTGAATTTCAGGTTTTGAAAACGAAACAGATTGTTTAACGAAACATCGATGACTGGAGAAAGCTGATTATTAATATTCAAACTATTTTTTTAATTGATTTTTTTTCAATTTGTGGGCAAAATTCTTCAGTGGTTTATTTACAAGACAGTCTTATAGAAATGGTTTCATTGTCTACACTGCAAAAATTAATCTTGTGAAATCACATAATATTACGTTGGCCTTTTTGTAAACAACGTAAAATAATGTGATATCACAGGGATTTCTGTGAACGTCATATTACCAAATGAATTTGGTGAAAACTCCTTGGGAATTTACATATTGATTCATGTGATTTTACTATACGAGTACCGTAATTTTCACAATCTCCTTTATAATTTTCGACCATAAATGCAGGAATCACATGAATTATTATGAATGTATTAAAGTATTCATAATGTAGAAATCTATATTCACTTCTAATAGTCATTTGTAGTATCACATAAAATAAACCGCAATTCACCAGAGTCATTATCTATGAATTATATCGTCAGTTGTGAGAAATTCTATCTATATTGTGTGATTGCAGTATGCTAAATTACTTCGAAATAAAATATCATTTTCATTGTAATTATTTTACTACGTTTTCAAAACCTAGGAAGAAAATTGGTTAAAAGGGTGATTATGAATTTTATTCAGTACAGTATTGAGAAAAATTGAGAAATTAGGAAATTATGTCCTTTCATTAGACAAGTTGAAAATATTCTGTTAATAATCACTATTCCTTTTTTGACAAAATATTTGACCGGTTTTCAAATTGAGGATCTTGAAAATATGGTAGAAACTGCAAAATATAATATATTCCGGAGTACGAAGAAACGATTTGAAACGAAATGAATAAAGTTACACATGAGATATGTATTATGTAGCATAGAAACGTTTATTAGGTTTAATGAAAACATATTCTTATCTTATTGTGATATTCATTTATTCATGAAGTTGCATACTTTTTTTCAAACAGGACATTTTTTTGACTTCGATCCTAAATCCAGATGTATCTTCAAAAACATTCTCTGAAGGAATTCCAATGAAGTTTCTAAGGCCTATGTATACTTTCGTAATGGAGAATAAAGAGAAAGCTACTTTGGAAGCTTCTAGAAAGCTTTTATATCCGTCTTTAATTTTTTTTTTCAAATAACACATGGTGAATTGACACTCCCTAAGAAGCTGAAAAAAATACAAAGATTATTTCAAATTTCCATCTCAATTCTGATGGGAGCAACTGCTCAAATCGAAATTCCACAGTTAGAATGAAAACATACAAATGTTACCCCATTACATTTTCTGTGAAAATATTGATGTAAATCATATTTTCTAATCGATACGCACTTGAAACACACCACCATCTGTATAACTATATAGATACTTAACTTTGTTTACCTGCATTCCCAAGCACCACACTTTTTACAACGCACGCTTTGACCAAAGTTTTCAACTGATTTAGATACTTACTTGGTTTCAAAGGTATTCAAGTCAGCGCGGCGTTCTGAAAATGGAAGGTCACTGATGTACCACGTTTCTTGGATGAGATTTCACACAAAATATCACGTAAATTGAACTTCACATAAAGTCTTATGTGACTTATTAAATTTCACAACATATTTTCACTCAAGTCTTTGGTTCACATATGATATTCGGTGAATTCCATTATCACGTTTTTTATTATGTAAAATTGAAGTTACCCTATAAATATTGTGAAAATTACAGTATATATCTATGTTTTTCACAATTATTTTTAACAGTGTACAGGATATTAACTCCACACTTTGTTTTCTGATATATGAATTATGTATAGATAGATATAAAAATGATGATTTAAATAAATATAGTTAAAAAAAACTAAAAAACACGCTTTTAAAGAACATCGAACGAAAAAGTTAAAAACATAATTGATAGTTACGTATTCCGCCATCTGCCCGCGAATAGATCAAGCAATAATACCGATAATTCTGTCAATACAGATCCCGATCTTGAGAGTTACACACGAACAAGCATACAAACAATCATACATACATACATACATACAGGTGAAGCTAATATAAAGCGTGTAAAAACTAAAAAACACGCTTCGATAGCAACACACACTAAAAAATAATTGTAAATTAAATTGAGATTGTGATCAATATCGATAATAAGTCATATGGCTTGATGTAACTGATGAATTTCATACAGTCTGAAATCCCAATAAATCTATTCACGAAAAATTAATTTTGTTGTAAAAAAAGCGAGGGATGCTTCAAATTATATTTTTATTATGGCTTCAATCTGACGAACAGCTCCTAACTAAGTGCTTATAACAATTGATATTTAGCACCCCACGTTTTTTTGCAATAAAATATTTTTTTTGTGAAGAGATTTATTCTGACTTCAGACTCATTCAAAGTCATAGTTGAACACCATCTTAAATTAGTTTTGAACAATTTTTATTTTTTTTTTGTGTTGCTATTAGCGTATTTATCTAGTTTTTAAAACTGTTATTTATTTTCCACTTTTTATATTGGCTTGCTTTTCCAAGCCTATTTGTTTTAATATAAAATGTATACGCATCCACAGACAGTGTGGTTGTCTCACTTGCTTTCACACAAAGACTGTGTGAGAGCAATACTGGCCATCTTGATCAGAATAATGAGATTAACTTATAGAATTATTGTATGTCACCGATTATTGACAATTAATTCTGTCCGTTTGAAGTTAGTCAAAATCGAGTCCAAAGACGTCGGTTACAAACAAACATACAAGTAAAGCTAATAAAAGCGTGTTAATGATAATGACAATGAACACTCCGTTTTAAACAAATTCAAAGATAACGTGAATATCCGTCAAAAAAAATATGTTTCGTTTCACTCGGAAAAATTGACCTTACGGAACCTATGGCACAAAAAATATTATATTTGCTACCAATCAATATGAAGGTTTGGTTCATTGAGAAAACGTTTGTATCAAATGTTTTTATACTGTTGAAGAATTCATGAGTGTTTGGAACAGATGTATCGCAAAATAAAGTTTTGAATATTTTTGACGTTTCCTATACATATTTATATTTGTCTAAAGAAAAATAAAGAGTACCATTATCTTCATTATTATTATGGAAATTCATGTTTTGTTTTCGTTATTTGTGAACGTTCATCGGTTGCACAAATTAATGACGCATGTGAATTTTTTTTGTACCAAGTGCATTCTGGGAAAATTCACGTGATCCTTAATAGCTAGTGCGCTGCATGAAAATTGGAATGAAACTTATAATTGAGGTCAGCGCTTCAGGGAACATTGCAGAGATCAACGTATGTTTGGGAATTATAATTGAATTAGGTTCGGCGCTGAATATTTTGGAACAGAACGTGTTTGGGTGAACAAAATTTCCCTTAATAAAACCCAGGAGATTTATGATGTACCCAACATGTATGAATAGGGATCTGTTTTGACCTCGAGAGCTTGTTAGTGTACCTGTTTTATGCTCAAAATTAACATGTTTACGGAAAATGTTCGGCAAGAACTTTAAGTTGGTTTTGGAATCGAAAGAAAATATTACCGTCCACATTGCACCATCCACAATACCGAAATGATCAATTCGCAACTGGTAGTTTTTATAACAATCTCTGATTTCTACCGTCTTTTACTTTTATATATTGGGTGAACTAATGGACATTTCAGTTGCACTTTTCCATTTTTACAGATCAAGGAAAAATACAAGAAAGATCAATAAAAGTTAAGTAGAGTAGACTGGGTACGACTGTAATGACTTTACCCTCAATTGTCTATAGCACAGCTGATACAGCTCTAAACAACGATCAAAGACTTTGAGATGAAAGCATAATCATATTGAATTGATATTAAAATCAGTGACTCAGGTTGAGCAGTTTGAGCCATTTTAAAGAGAGTGTGTGATCGTTACAACCGACCCTATGCCAGGGGAGCTTGTAACAGCGAAAAATAAAACATCAATCATGAACTATGCAAAAATACTTAAAAGAACCTCAATTGACAATATTTCAGCACATTCAAATAGTATCTTCAAATATGTATTAGAAGTCAATTAAAATAAACAGAAATGTTGTTTCTTCTATAGAGTTTTTCTACTTATAATCAGACTATCATAATCAGATCAAAAATAATCATGATCAAACAAAACAAGTTAACAAAATGTCAATTTGAACAAAATATTTTTCTACTATATTCAATCAGACTCATGACATGGCATGTATAATATCCACTCTCATCAGTACAGGTTTCGTAAAATAATTGTTTGCAGCTCCCTTGACAGTAAAGGCAATGATATTCTTCTTTTTCTTCTTCCCCTGTTGATGATTCTGCTGGTGTCTGAGTCTTGTTTTTTTTTGCTTTACTTTCGCCTCTGTGCGAAGTAGAGAGTCAAGTACTTCGTTTTTCATTTGTTTATTCATCAATCGATTCCGTCGTTTTTCATGCTCTTCTCTAACAGCTTGCTTTTAATGAATATCTGCGTATAACGGAGACTTTTTGATTTTTTGACCTGTGCTTTCAACTTTTTAAGGTAGGGCCGTAATATTTCAGGCAAAAACACAGGCTGGTTGCTTGTAGATGAAACAGGTTCTGATTGCTGATGAAAAACAACATTACGAGAAGGGATTTTTGGTTCCAGATTCAGTGTTTAACAGCTTGCGATTCTTTATTTGTTTTTAGAATTACTTGTATATATCCTCAAGATCAAAATTGTGGCGATCCATAATGACCTGAAGATCATCATGAAACGCAACTTCATTATTTCATTTGAAACTCGTTCGAGACAGAATTGTGGCTTCAGTGACGCGTACAAATAGTTCGAGATTTCTCATCATGGATGAATAAAACCACTCCTTCTCCGTCATCTCATGGCCTAAAAGCCAAATGTATTTCATGGTGAGCTCAATGACCAACTTTCTCACCTCTTTCGTAAAGAGACCAAAGACAATATACTATATATAAGTGATGACAATACTGTATGGATGGAGGTGATTCACTTTCTGAACATGAAATGTAGTTGTTTGTATGTTTTTGTATGATTGTCTAACTCTTCCAATAATAAACCTAGGTTTTCTATTCCGTCATTGTTAATGATATGTAATTCGGTTAACTGACTTCCGCCGCACCCTATATAATACACAATTCTGCATGAGATGACATGCTCAACGACCTCCGTGAATCTTTTTCTTCAGACTTCATACTAATGGAATCTGCATCGTTCGCTTATCTATCTCTATCCAATTTCTCCATCAACGAAGGAGTTCCAAGAAAAAGTCATGGTTTGAGAATATCGCATTCACACCAAACGTTCCAAGGGTGGTATATCTGCATTGCACCTCACTCTCTTTTGATTTATCAGTTTGCTTCAGCGTCAGTTATTCCACGGTACCCCTATCGGACTCTTTCATCGGAATCCATCATTCTTTCACCCGCAGCAAAACTATCTGTTCTCATTTGTTCCGGAGAAAACTCCGTGGCCCCATATAGTTATCCTCCGTCAGAGCATGAAACTTGCAAGAACGTGTTTCTGGCTTATTCGACGTCATCGTTACGGGGAAGCCGGGTGTAAGGATGAACAACACTTTATTAGGTGATACAACAGAAATGCACGAAGAACACATTCCAGAATGCAAACCATAGACACGTGTGTCTGGATTATTAGCCTTGGACAGTACGATATATCCATGTGAAGATTAACCAACAGAATATATGTATTTCGTCAGATACACCGATATTCAGATATCAATCAATGTCATAATAACGTCAATTTCAGCTACCTGCTTGATATTCCAATGCAGGATATGGAAAAGATTTTTGGATACAGTATCCAGATATGTAACCTCAGTTGAGTTTTCATCTAATGTTTGTTCCATACTGTGCTGTCCTCATAGTCTGTGGTTTTTATGTTGTTGAATCTGTCTTCATACCTATCAATATATTAGGGAGACACTATGTTTGATAATTTCACTGCTACTTTCATTACTGTATGCTTTAAAAAAGGAAATTATCGGTTGAGGATCCAACCGTACACTCAGATTCAACTTGAATTAAGTGAAATTTCAGCTTTCATTCAAGCTACTCAAAGATTATCCGTCTTCGCTTATTATATAGTCAATCGTTCATTAACAAAGTCTTACATAAAATTCAATATATCACAATACCATATTTTAAACACTTAGATAATTCGTCATGATATTGATACTGAGTAGTAGTACGCTGAACAATTGTGAGACTTTTTATAGCTCATAGGATAGTTTTATTCATTTACTTTCACTGAGTAATCACAAAATCAATTGGTTTCCCAACCATTCAGCATGGTACTTCAAAAAATGAATTTGTGTTGTTCTTACCTTTGAATATTCCGCATACCAACTTATATGAAAGGAAAAATGGGAGTCAGCATATTTCTTCCACATATATACATGCATTGACCCACAGTAAAAATAAAATTCTCAAAGTAAAGAACATTATCTCGATTTAAAGAAATCTTGCTCTCCTTTATTAATGAAGAAATATTTTTCTCTCTCAAGTTGAATTTGAATCATTAATTCAAATGGACTGAATAAATGCTTCTTTCAAGTAAAAAAAAATATTCCACCTAGATTGTGCATACCTTTCAATAGAAATCATCACATCAGCTCAAGAGAAGCAAGTATGCATTCTATAGTGGGAGCAAAATCAATTTTGAAACATGAAAGAATGACGTTTGTTTGAAGGTGATTGACAATGTTCCACTGGTTCGGACTTCCATTGTCTACTATATAAAATGATTTGAAATCCCTGAAATAACTAAAAAAGAAAAATTAAAAATGAATAGCTGAAAAATAACAATTATATTAAGCAAAATAAAACTGAAATGAAATGATAGTGAAATAAACTACAAGTAAAAATAGAACAATTGAATAAATAAAAATAAAGGAATGAAAAAAAGAAAATAATAAAAAGTGTAGAGATTCCAAGTCACGTTAGTTCACGACGTTTCGATTGTTAGTATCTACAATCGTCTTCGGGTGATGACTGGACTGATTCCTCCGAGAGATGACTTTTCATAGGTCGTTGAAATACTTTCATTAATCCCTGCTTTCCATTTTCCGCTTCACTGGTTCCGTGAGAGATGACCGTTTTGGCGGGAGTTGGCCATTTTTCGCTTGATGATGGATTTCCATACGTTGCGTATTTCTACTCTGGCCTGGGTGAATACGTTGTTGGACAACATGTATGCGGCTTCCTTGAATTTACTCCTAAACCAATGTTCCTCTTTGTGCAAGATCTCAGCTTGGGACCACTCGATGTTGTGTTGATGGGTCCAAACATGGTCTGCTATTCCTGATTTGCTGGTTTCCCCCCGCTGTGTGTGCTTCTTGTGCTCGGCAATGCGAACATTCAATGGCCTTTCAGTTTCACCAATATAGGACTTTCTGCACTCACAGGGTATCCGGTAAATGCAACTCTTGGAATCGCAGTCCGCGTTTGGGGGCCTGGTTTTCGTAAGGCTGCTACGGATAGTGTTACCGGATCTGAAACAGGTTCTGATGTTGTACTTGGAACCAATTCTTCTCATCCTCTCCGATAATCCTCTGATGTAGGGAAGTGCAAGCAAAATCTAGACTTTTACTTCCCTTAATACAACCATTACAAGGAAAAACATCGTTTTTTGTGAAGAATTCAAGGCATTTTGTCGAATTACTAGGGTCAATTGAGGTTACACAGGAAGATCAACTAATTAGTTTCGACGTGGAAAGCCTTTACACCAACGTTCCGGTTGAAGAAGCATTCCAAATCATACAGAGAAAGCTATCCGAAGACGGGAACCTGAAAGAGAGAACGAATCTACCTATAGAAGTAATTATGGAATTACTTGGATGCTGTGTACGGAACTGTTATTTCCAACTGAAGGACGAATTCTTTACACAAGATGAGGGACTGCCAATGGGATCGCCACTTTCACCAGTCAGAGCCAACATATATATGAAGTGGTTTGAAACTCTGGCCATTGAAGAAGCCCACAAGAAAACCCGAGTCTGGTCGAGATATGTTGACGACACCTTCATAATATGGAACCATGGGAATACTGAACTAGACGCCTTCCTGAAACACATCAACAGCGTGAGACCTTCCATCACTTCCACAATGGGGAAGGAAATCCACAACGAATTGCCATTCTTAGACGTTTTGGTGAAGAGGACCGACACTAAGTGGGAAACATCTGTATACCGAAAACCCACTCATACGGGACAGTATCTGAACCACGAATCCAACCACCATCAATCGACTAAAAGAGGAATCATCAAGACTCTATTAGATCGTGCTTTTGGGCTCTGTAATACAAAGGAAGGTCTCGAGAAGGAACTAGACATCATCAAAAATGATCTTCAACGGAATGGCTACTCCAAAGCGATGGTAGAAAAGTTTTTAGCTAAAAGACAGCGGGAGCCTCGCAAGGAAGAGAAGCCGTTACAACCAGTGTTTGCATTTTCCTACATCAGAGGATTATCGAAGAGGATGAGAAGAATTGGTTCCAAGTACAACATCAGAACCTGTTTCAGATCCGGTAACACTATCCGTAGCAGCCTCACGAAAACCAGGCCCCCAAACGCGGACTGCGATTTCAAGAATTGCATTTACCGGATACCCTGTGAGTGCGGAAAGTCCTATATTGGTGAAACTAAAAGGCCATTGAATGTTCGCATTGCCGAGCACAAGAAGCACACACAGCGGGGGGAAACCAGCAAATCAGGAATAGCAGACCATGTTTGGACCCATCAACACAACATCAAGTGGTCCCAAGCTGAGATCTTGCACAAAGAGGAACATTGGTTAAGGAGAAGATTCAAGGAAGCCGCATACATGTTGTCCAACAACGTATTCAGCCAGGCCAGCGTAGAAATACGCAACGTATGGAAACCCATCATCAAACAAAAAATGGCCAACTCCCGCCAAAACGGTCATCTCTCACGGAACCAGTGAAGCGGAAAATGGAAAGCAGGGATAAGTGAAAGTATTTCAACGACCTATAAATAGTCATCTCTCGGAGGAATCAGTCCAGTCATCACCCGAAGACGATTGTAGATACTAACAATCGAAACGTCGTGAACTAACGTGACTTGGAATCTCTACACTTTTTATTATTTTCTTTTTTTCATTCCTTTATTTTTATTCATTCAATTGTTATATTTTTACTTGTAGTTTATTTCACTATTATTTCATTTCAGATTTATTTTGCCTAATATAACTGTTATTTTTCAGCTATTCATTTTTAATTTTTCTTTTTTAGTTATTTCAGGGATTTCAAATCATTTTATATAGTAGACAATGGAAGTCCGAACCAGTGAAATTCATGAAAGAATGATATGTTAACTTGGAACACTATTATTTAAATATCTCCGTAGGAGAAATTAATTGTTTTCCTTTGAAGAGAAGCATTTTTCATTCGAACGTTTTTATCTGTATAAATAAAATAAACTTATTTACTTCATCAAAGATGAACTTATGCTTCTGTTTATAAACTGTCTATCTCATATGGATGTCTTTAGTTACTTGAATCCAAAGTATCTCATCTGAAATATGAACAGCTATAAGTGGTAAGGGAAGAAATCAAATAATACATTATATATTATTATTGGTCCATTTGAAGCAATTGCAAATCGTAAATATCATCCTGAAAAAGCATATGATGATCAACAAAACGTAATAGAGAACTGAATTTTTTTTGCTAATTTCTGCTTAAATGTCATATTTCATCCACATACTATTGAGAGATCATTCAGTTATACAAATAACAGAAATAAATATTCAATCCGAAAACATATATAAAAAAAGTGTCATATTCTTGACAAATTACAAATTAACAAAAAAAAATTGAAGCCTATAAACATTACGATTCAGACAAGAAAATGAATTTATTCATCAGTAATTTTACTCAAATGAAGTTTTCAAAACTAGTTGCTAGTCTGATGAATAACATTGAAAAAATTACTATCGTCTATCAAGTTCTGCATTCTGCTTTTGTTTATCCACAATTGCCGGAACATCACTTGGATTCTAAAACGAAAAAAGAAATCAGCACATCATCCTTAGCCACTATTTCAAATATCTAGAAAGGTAAAACTATGAAAACAGCTGCCACTTTATCAAAAAAAATATCTGTTTTTTAATAAAAAACTGTATGAGTAGGTTTATTCCATTAACCAACCCAATTGTTGTCCGCATACGAACGACAACCCTCAAAATTTTAAATTTGTCTTAGGTCTTATTGATTAACATATGATTCCTAACAAATTGAAAGGTGCTTTAACATTCCTTTTTTAGAAATAAATAATCAATTCAAAAGATGTACCTTAAATCCCTTTGAAGTGGACAGAAGTCTTTAAAGAAAAATTGCCTTTTAAAATAATAATTTTGTAACCGTTATAGGAATTCAAAGTGTTGTGTGAGTATCATTAGAGGATCAATGGAAAATATTATAAAATGTTCCATTTAAAAAATTCAACTCATGATTATACAAACATACTTAAAGGTATGTGATCAACTATTTGAATAAAAACATTCACTGTTCTCACGTTTTTGGAAATTATGGGTTCTCCTCTAGTGAGTTTGGTAATATTTCTACCTATTTCTTACATTCCTAAAGAAAATATTTTAAATAATTTCAAGCTGAGTAGGTTATATTCAATTTGCTCCCAATGAATAAAAACTTTTCTGAAGTGATTACAGAAAGTAAAGACATTTCGATATTCGACAAACATTTACATGTTGAAATCAGAAAGTGGCTGTCATATGTATGTGCTTTTTATACCTACCGGTGCCTATTTTGGTATTTTTTATATTATAATTTATTGTCGAAACTATAAATACCTCTCTCGTTCAATAAAAAGTGAATTCGGTTTAAGAGAAAATCATGTGTGAAACATTGACATAATTTTCACAAAATGAGGGCAAATTTAACAGTTGCAGTCAAAGTTTACCACTTTCTCGCAGTACTTACAGATATAGTGGAGTTTCTTTCTCAAATAACCCAAACACCTCAATTTTATCCAATTATAATACTTACCATGAAAATATCTTCCAACTGTGTAAGACCCCAGTCATGTATAATCTGTTCCATTATGATAGATACAAAATAATCGGAAAAAAATTGCACTACCTACAGACACATAAAACACCTCCTCCTTAAAATCACAACACACCAAGGTCACTTTTCAAACCATACTGGCGCGTACACGAACACTGTTCTACATTATTAGTTTCTCATAATACTAAATTTAAATTATTTTCTATAATATATATATATATATATATATATATATATATATATATATATATATATATATATATATATATATATATATGTTCAAATAAAACAGTTTTTTTTAAACTGAAATGAATAAAATACTTCTTCAAAAGAAATCCTGTTCATGTTCATTCTATACAAAATTCCTGTTATGTTCAGTCGATCATAATATAGTTTTGTATATAGATTCACGAAACTCTTGTTATGAACAAATTGAGTTATTTGAAGGGATGCAGTTTTGAATTCAATCAAACAATATGTTTTCAGATCAAGTTGATATTGCTCTCCATTTGAAACAGTTTATTTTTTGGGAAAGAAAGTTTTTGGCTTTCTACTACTCCATCTTTATACAAAAAACAAGGATGAGGGAATCTTCCAAGGAAAGGAAGGAAGTAATCAATTTTAAAATAAGTAGCTTTATACATGGATGTGTAGATCATGCAAAGAAGTAACTTTCAGACACAAACTGAAAGAAAGGTCTCCTGAAACAGCTACTTTCATATAAACATTGAATTACACGGAAGAAAAAATTCTTTCGAAACAAATACTTCTATATGAACACTGAATTATACAGAAGATACTTTTCCCTACTCAGTTTGTATTTCAAACATTCGTTGTGAAATACAAATCAGATATCATTCACATGAGTTCTACTTTAAATGAATGGTAATAAATTGCACTTACATGGAACACTGTCACCCTCACTGGTATACACCGATGTTTCGCCTTAAGACACTTGCCACAAGGCTCTTCAGTACCAAATTGGATAACATAGAAAATACACACAGTTCATTCAAAAATTACGATTTTCATTCAATTCAATTCAGTTTATTTTTCTCTTTGAATAGGCGATAGATTTTGAGATGATATTATATTTTCTTGATTCAAAATAGTTCATCTTCGCAATAATATAATCAAACGAATGATGTTGAAACGCCAAGAAATTTGATTTCTTCATTAAAAAAAGTTTGTTTCTTTTCGAACATGGCGCTGTTGGCATGAAGTAATAATTTCTCCAATAGAGATGAAAATTTCAAAGCAACCAATGATCTTCTTTGAAAGAAATACTTTTTACTGTGCCTTCATCAGAAAACTGATGTCCCAAGCCGAATTTTTTTTGTTCTTCATCACCAAATATTGTGCATTGACTGCACAGTATTTGGTGGTGAAGGCAACCAAATGAAGATGAAAAACCAGTATGCTCTTGTACTCAAAATGATGTATAATGAAAAGAGAGCCTGGAAACAGCATCAATCTTCAGAAAACATCAACAGTTTTGGTGTTGAAGGTATCCAAAAGAGAACCATCGGTAACTAATTTCAAGGAACTATTTTCGAGAAAACAGGAAAAGCATTAACGAAGGCACAAGAATATCGTTCTCTGATATTACTGCTATTGAATCATCGGCTTTCATCACTGGTAGAATCCTCGACTAGTTACAATTCTGATAAACGGTTATACTCCCTAACTAGATTATCTAGAATCGTTGGGATTGGCGAAAAGTGTATTCATAATTCTTTGGTTGTGCAATTTGGTCCATTCCTTGTTTTCATTTTCTGCCAGAATTAGTATATTAATGTTCAAAGAATGGAACTGAATCGTCAAAGTTGATAAATTGTTGCATACTTCACACTAGTTGTCACACTGAACTCAACACATCGTCGACCCATATATTCCTTTTCAAACAATGTTTGCGCTAAGGAGAGACTCTCAAAAAAATCACTGTATGAAATCATCGCATCCACGTCAATCGTTCCGAAGGTCGCGTATTTGCATTGCACCTCGCTGTCTATCGACACATCTTACCAGCGTCCGTTATCTCACAGTTTGCTTATCGAAGTCTTTCATATATATCCATCATTGTTTCACCCGCAGTGATACTATCTAGCCTTACTTCAGTTGTTAAAAAGTCACATTAGTAACTTTTTTCAATTTTTTCAAAGCCTCTGATTGCGATGATCATAGACTGTTGTTAGCTAAACTTCACTATTATTGGTTCAAAGGCAGAGGATACAGTTGAAGAATCCATTCACTGTATGTTTAATATCGATATCATGATAATTAATATAGCAAGAAAGTTGAACTGTCTTTACTAATAATATAATTACTCTGTGGGATGGAAGAAAGTATCAAAAGCTCCAACTATCTGGCTTTGAATATGTTCACCATTTTATCATTTATAAGTGATTTGCAATATTCCGATAGAGGAATGACTCTTATATAAACGGTGCTTCTGCTGAATTTCCAGGAGTATTCATTGACAATAAATGGAAATTGTATATATTACCATATCCTCAAAAAACATCTTTCTGGAAAACGAGCAGTATCAATCTCATCTGTCTAGAACCTAGTGACTTTTCTAGATTTCTCCCCTCTTCAGAACCTGTTATTTTCATAATTGAAAGAGTACGTCCCATGCAAAATACTTCACCAATTTTGATACATTGATTTATCGTACGAGTACAAACATTATCAAACTCCTGAACGATCGAGTTTTCGCAGTGGACTGTATATTCATTTCATACTGACTACACAACATAAGCTACTGTGGCATGAAGCTTCCTTAGCGAATTTCGGGATATTGTTAATAATTCGAGGCAATAATAAAGAACAAAATAACCCGTATATCTCCGACCTTTTCTCAAGACTGCTCCGAATATTTCATAGCCCTATTTCGCTATGGAAGTTTTTTCCACTCATAGTGGAATTAAATCAATGGCAGTACAAAACGTGTGTTGGAACGGGGTTACAGAAAAATAAATTATGATGACTCTGTTATGGAACCTATTTATGCTCAATATATTTCTATTTTTTAGGAGGTAAAAAAGGAATTTCTGAAGTTAACTCCAACCTCTTAGAAGCTCAAATTATATTGCATCATTACAAAGATATGAATTTATTTCCTCACAGAAACGCAGGGCACAAACTTTCATAAACTTCTGTACAAACTGTTGAACAGTGAGATCTATGCCTGCGATTAAGTTTCTTATATCAATATTTTTGTTCCTAGAGAATCATCTTGACTGAACAGTACTTCAACTTGAAAACTAGCACAAACTAACATCATGCTCGAAGCTCAAATATGTTCAGGGTGCGTAAGAAATATGATGAAGATTATAAATATTGCGGTATTTCCTCTTGTACATTAGTAAAATTGAGTTTTAGAGCCTATATTCAATATCAATATGTGTTCCCCAAGGATCCATATTGTCTTCAACCCTCTCTTCAATACATATCAACGACTTATTGGAAAAAACGAAGAATTCAAATTGGGGTGGAAGTAATCAGGTTCAATTCAATGCCACAAAAACCCAGCCATCGGTTTTCTTCAAAAATATTATTAAATTCGAACCTGATATAGTGTCAGGACCGATAATTCCTCTTTCTGCTTCAAAATGTTTGTTGGGGTTGAAATAGACACCAATATGTCTTGGCACAATCAGGTCGCTGAAATCGCAAAGACTGCTTCTCAAATGCTTGGAACATTATTCCCAACCAGAAAACTACACAACTCAGCAACTTATGATGCTTTATGAAGCTCAGATCAGACCTTCCTTGGAGTATTGTCTTCATGTATGGAGCTCTGCCCCTAAGCATAGCCTGAAACTGCTGAATTGTCTCTCTTCTTTAGATACTTTCACAGGAAGTATTCAAGTGATTTGGTACATTCGATTCCACCAAGAGTCGTACATATCAGAAATACGCGACGGACTGTGGCTGCTCATTGTTTTGAAGTTCAACTCAGTACACCTCGAACTTCACTATTCAAAAACTCTTTCATTTCGAGAACTGCATTCATGTGGGATAAACTTCCTGAGAACATTTTTCCAAATGAATTCAATCTCCAGCGATTCAAATCCAATGTGAATCGCTATTTTCGCACAGGCACCGATTTTAGAGCACCTTAAGGAATTCCCTGTAGTGCTTTGTCCTAAAAATGTCAATGATGAGTTAACTTATGTTTTCACACACAATTTAAGCATCGATACTAGGAGTATAATTCAATCAATCAATCAAACATCAATTTTCCCTCACAATCACATTAGATAAGAAAAAAACATAACATCATCATAAAATACCGGCTGGTTCGACAGGTATATATATATATATATATATATATATATATATATATATATATATATATATATATATATATATTATATATATATATATATATATATATATATATATATATATATATATATATATATATATATATATATATATATATATATATATATATATATATATATATATATATATATATATATATATATATATATATATATATATAGATAATCTAGAAAGGTTAATGCAGTCAAGCTGCTGGAAAATAATTCCATGAAAATCAAAACGGATGATTAAAGGCCTGCAGTGTTCACTTGAAGATGCACTAGCCAGAATTCTGATTACCTTTCTGAATAACAAAAATACCATCAGCTTTAGCTGATAAGCCCCACTGTTCAAGACCATAGGAAATTACTGAATGAATTAAACTGTGGTATAGAAGCTTGAGAACATTGAGAAAGACTGTTTCTTTTAACCGACGAAATAAATATATATGTTTACTGAGCTTCAGTTTGACACTATCAACATGGAACTTCGAGGTAAGTTTATTATCAATATCAACACCTGAGAATTCAGTACAATTAACTTGATGTATAGTTTCATTATTTAATCTAACCAAATAGCTTCAATCAATTGTTGTATTTTTAGTAACAAAGTTCAGCAGTAGTTCATTTATAGAACACCACTCAGAAATTTGATCAGTTACTTCATTAGCTTTGACAATTACTTCGGATATAGTTCCCGCAGATACTAGGATGTTAGTATCGCCCGCAAAAATAACAGTAATGGAAGCTTTTGGACAAAATTTCGGAAGATTATTTATAAAAACCAAAAATAGGAGGTGTCCCAAAACAGAGCCTTGAGGTACCCCTCTTGATATACATTTTTCTTTTAGAATTAATTCCATTCACACAGACCAGTTGACGACTACGATCAGGCAGGTAAGATCCAACCCAATTTAATGCAGAGCCACGTATACCATAAAACGACAATTTGTGTAACAGTATGTCATGGTCAACGAGGTCAAAGGCTTTGCTCAAATCAAAAAATAATCCTAAAGGCTGCTGTTTGTTTTCCAAGATTTCCAGCGCATGTTTAATGAGTTGATCAATTGCAACAACTGTAGATTTATTTGCCAAAACCTTTGACATTTTCAGTATATCAGGAAACCTCCCCTCGATGAAAGTGGAGTTTACTATATGAGTTAACTCCAAAGGCTCAGAAATCACATTGGCAATCTCTTTAAAAACATGACCAGGAATTTCATTAATACCGGACGATTTTTTCTTACAAACTTTTTTGATAACTTGTTTAATATCCATTTTAGTTGCTGGATATAAATAAATACTCTGATGAGCAGATGACATATAATTGATATTTTTGGTGTCAGGTTTGGATATGCTACTACTGACAGTTGAGAAATACTCACTGAAAAGGTTGCATATAGCAAAATTATCAGAAAGAATGTCTCCACCTTCAGCACTTTGTAGACAAGGTATGGCATTGCCAGTATAACCATTGTGAGCTTCCTTGATGATTTTCCAGGATTCTTTCACCTCATTGTCAGCAGAAGAAATTCTATCATCATTGCAAGTTTTTTTAGCATGTTTCAATTTGACCAGATATATTGTTTTAAGTTCTTGATATTCCCTATGATATAAACCGTTTTTATATACCTGGTTCAGCTCTGATAACTCAGTTGACCTTCTACTAATTTCTCTCAACTCAGTAGTTATCCACCTGGCGTCCACAGATTTTTTGATCTTGACTAACTTTTTTGGAAATGACTTGTCAAAATGAAAGGAAACTGTATTATAGAGACTATCAAACTCAGAATTCGCACCAACTGAGTCATACACTGAAGACCAATTAATCTCCAACAGTAAACTAGAAAATTTCTCAATATAATAATCATTAAAACACCTCATGTATGTTTCTTGGTTATGGTCTAACTGATCGTAGCGGAAAGTTGGCAACTTTCCAGTTGGTTGTTACTATTGTAAAGTAAATGCTCCATTCCGACTAAACGTTAGGTGATCTGTAAAATTACTAAAGACCCGACACTACCAAAGCAACAGTGAAATTCGCATCGTCCGCCCATTCATCCTTCTTCAAACAATTTCTTTACCGAAGAAAGACTCCCACGAAAAATCACGATATAAAATCATCGCATCCACTCCAATCGTTCCGAGGATAGCGTATCTGCATTGCACGTCGCTCTCTCCTGATTTATCGGGTTGCTTCAGCGTCTGTTACCCCACGGTCCGCTTATCGGACTCTTTCATCTTAATCCATCATTGTTTCACCCGCAGCGGGACTATCTGCGCTCATTTGTTTTGTAGAAAACTCTGCGACCCCGTATAGTTACTCTCCGTCAGAGCGTGAAAGTTGCGAGAACGCTGAAAAATGAGGTCGAGTCTTCGGGGGGAATGTCAGAGTTTAACGTATGTTCGAAAAATAAATTAAATTATGTTTCCTGCGTGGCATAGACCATTTCAGTTGAGGAAGGATCGTTTTCTCGGAGAATATCCATATTCTGATTTTCCAACAACTAATTTGTATAGTAGTTTTGGCATAGTTTCAAATGTAGAAATCTGTACTGATTTTATTTCTCATCTCATTTCAATTTGTGCGCTGTGAGCAACACATTTTTCAATAAAGCCGATTTAGACCGGACCGTGAAAATAAAAGTAGAACTGCAATATCTGGCGTCGAGGATATATGAAAAAATCTGTGAGGATTGTGACAGACCAAGCGAGCTATTGAATGTCGATTCAAAGAACATGGATCATATATCCTATTCCGGAGACCAGAAAAATCTAGTGTCACCCAAGAAGCTTTGGAGAACAATTAATAAAAACTGTCTGAAATGGTTGAAACTAGTAGGTACATGACACTAAATGTTCAAATTTGAATAATATATTTTCAGGAGAGAATAATTTTTGGGAAAGAAAGTATTTGGCCTTTTACTTCTCCATCTTGATACAGAAAATGTGGACATTTTTCAAAGGAAAAAAGATCGCAATCAATTTCAAAAATTAACTCTATACAGAGATGCGTAGATCATGGAAAGAAATAACTTTCAGACACGAACTGGAAAAAACCCTCTCGTATTTGCTGCTGAAGAGCCGATAAGGCAAGTGTCTCACTAGTCTGGAGTACAAGATCCTTTTTTTGGAACTTCTGTCCAAGGGCACCAAAAATTATGATCCAGAGCTCATTCGATTTGGAATGACCTCTAGCAACTTTCTGAAAAATTTCAAGAAAGGTTCGAAAAAATTGCAGAAGTTATAAACAATTCAGTGAAAGAAGGGGGGTTTGGTTTGTTGCAAATATCTCGAAAAGATATACGAAATTTGAAAAAAAAAACCTCAAAGAGGTGAACATTTTCTGAAGAAAAAGTTGCACCTCCCGGAACTCTATCACTAATATTTATAATTTTAATTAGAGGCGAAAATAGCGTTCCGCACGTACTGAACGATACGGACCTTTGAACAATGAAAATTATTTCAACCCATTAAATGTCTTTATTAGGAATAAAAATTCACATACCTTTTAGACACTTGAATGAACGAAAATCCATGGAAAACAAATTTCCCGTGATTATTTTATTAGGTATACTTCAGTTCCTTGTGATGCACCGTTTGGAACCTTTGATGTAGTAATCAATATTACTATTCTATTAAAAAAAAATATTACCAAAATTTGTAAAAAATAGAGAAAAATTGTTTTACACAAAAAGTGACACATGCTTGTTTTTGTTTTTTTGGTAGTATTGAAAAAATATTACGTGAAAATTAGATAATCTGTTTAACAAAAATTGTTTATCAAATAAATAAAGAAATAATACTCCGAGAAGTAAAAAAATAACATTCTAAGTTGAAAAATTATCAGGGTTATTATGTAAATTCAAAACTTGTAAAAATTAGTTAATTAACCGAAGTATATCTAATAAAATAATCACGGAATTTTTCTTCCATTGATTTCCGTTCATTCAAGTATCTAGAAGGTATGTGAATTTTTTTTTCCTAATAATTCCTCCGTATCGGTCAGCGCGTGCACGACGCGCATCGCCCGCTTTTAGCGTTATATTCGCCTCTAAATTAAAATTATAAATATTGGTGCCCCTCGAGCTCCTCTGGAGATTTTTTAAAATGTTGCTGAAGGTCATTCCGAATCGAAAGACTATACGGCAAAACATCGGATGTCTAGCAACGAGGATGAGTCCATGCGAGTGAAATTTTATCCATTTCAATAATTATATTGTGTAGGAATCCTGTGAATGATATCTGATTCGATTGATTACGAATGTTTGGAATACAAACAGAATAGAGAAAAGTTTTTTTCGTATAATTCAGCGATCATATGAAAGTATTTGTTTCGAAAGTATTTTTCTGTCGTGTAATTCAATGTTTATATGAAAATAGCTGTTTTAAGAAGTATTTTTCTTCCAGTTTCTGTCTGAAAGTTATTGCTTTGCATGATCTACACTTCTTTGTATAGAGTTGATATCTGTAATCGATTGCTTTCTTCATTTCTTTGGAAGACTCCCACATTTTTTGTATCAAAATGGAGCGGTGGAAGGCCAAAAATTTCCATTCTTCAATGCTTTCGTAAGTCTGGAAATAGAAAAGTGTGGTATGAGAACTGGCAATAGTGGCAAATGTCCTATTCCAAACAGCTCATAGTTAACTCTTATATGAATCGCCATGTTTAAATTAGCGGAAGCTTTCACAAGAATAAATTCCGCGAATATTTACCCGAAATTATCGATATATTTCTGGAACAGAAAGTGTATCCTGTTGGATATAAATAGAGACCAGTATCAGTCACAAGTAGTGTGCTTTATCTCCTGAAGACGACAACTTGATTGACGACGCGCGTCAAGAGAAGTGTTGCAGTTTTATCATTTGCGAGAAGTGATTGTTTTGAACAGATCATAAAATTGTATTTCCACAGTATATTAACCTCAGATTATTCCATCGATGCCGTAACAAATATGCTTCGATTTCAAATGAAATTCATGTGATTTTTCATTTGATATGTCATGCAATATTTCATTTAATGATACATTAATGACACGCAATGGAGAATTGATATCAATTCAATCGCGATAATTCATATTCTAATATTTGAAACGCTGTCAACTAGGCCTGTACATAACTAGCAAATATAACAACACATTCGTATTATAGATTGCGAATAACTCCGTTAAAAAATCTGTCAATTTCGATTCAATTTTCCAACTCTAGTATATTGCACTGTTTCAAATAATCCAAAAAAAAAAATTGATGACCTGGAAATCTTGGAGTCTATGATTTCGGGACTCCTCCTGTACTAATATATCTCATAAAAAATCTTCAGACACATTATGGGCATTTGGTCTGCTGGAATTGTTCATATTTGAGGAACAATTGGCATAAGAACGTTTTTCAAGATTGTTGAAATTCCAATACTAAATATCCAGACACAAAGATATCTTCTCCAGTCTTTCACTCGCACTTCTTTCTGAGAGTGGTTTGGGGCACTACCGGCTAAAATTTTGATTTTTCATCAGAAAAAATATCACTGATAACAATGTTTGAAGAACATGTGATGATACCAAAGGTCAAGATCTCATTATGATAATGAGAACTGTATTCTCTTCTCATACCTATATTTTTGACATGATGTTTCGATTTGACTAACTGTATTTTATGTAACGGAGATATTCGACCGATCGATCGTATACTATGTGGACTGTAAAGTCTCGGGCCTAACACATAGAAAGCTCTAGTCTTATCGCATTCACCGCTTTTCCAGTTATTACCGACCTTCAAAAGGAAGCTGTTGAAATTTCATGATATTCTACTCATAGTATTGTGAGTTATTGTGCTGAGAGTGAGACTACTTTTGTTATTTTCAAAACAACGGATTCAAAACAATTTCGTGTTTTGATTTCACACTGAAAATACCGTTCAAGCGAAGCAACACGAGATAAAATGAAAAAATTGTTTTGAATGATCGAAAAGTGGAGTTGCGTGAGAACGTGTTTGTTCCAAATTGCATGAGTAATTCCCTATGAGAAAGCTCTATTCAAAGTGGGTGTCGCGCTGTTGACCAAAAACAAGAAATTCTTGATGATTCTGAGCAGCGTTTGACCATGTTTAAACATTAAAACTTGAATTTTTGGGTCGAAATGGGTCCGGAATCAAAATGATCGTCATCTGAGTGGACAGCAACTGATGAACCTCGTCCAAAGCGCCCGAAAGCACAACAACCGGCTGGAAAGGTTATGGCCTCGGTATTTTGGGATGTGTGTGGTGTAATATTCATCGACAACGTTGAGAAGGAAAATACCATCAACAGTGAATATTTTATAGCGTTATTGAAGCGTTTGAAGGCTGAAGTTGCAAAAAAAAGATCGAACATGTTAAAAAATTAGTTCATCAAGACAACGCATCGTGGCACAAGTCAATCAAAATAATGCCAAAACTACATGAATTGCCAGATTTGGCTCCCAGCGACCACTGGTTGTTTGCAGTAATGAAAAAAATGCTCACATGTGAGAAATATTGCTCAAATGAGGAGGTTATTATTGAAACTGGGGCCTATTTTGAAGCATAAGACAAATTGTTCTACAAAAGTGGTATTGAAATGTTAGAGCGGTGCCGAAATGATTGTGTGACTCTTAATGCAGATAACGTTGATTAATAAAGCATTTCAGCCAGTATTTCACGGTTATTGGAAGCTGAAGAGGAATTACCTGAATACGTTAATAATGGAAGTTTATGTATACAAAGAATAAACGTTCACATTCGAAATAATGATTCTGATAAGTTTGAAGAGGAATTCTTTCACAAAGATGATGTTTTGGTCACCGTACAGCAGGTAATCAAGTACAAAAATGTATTCTGAAAATTCGATGACAAAAATGTTACCTATCTATACAAAAACTTGGCTTTTTTTAGGTTGTTTCGGAAGTTTTCCCCTTTTTAATGAGTCTACTACTTGAAACTGTAATATCTCAGTGAATATTTATTCAATTCATTTGAATCATTTGAATCAGTGCACTTTCGCTAACGTAACACAAGTTGATTGATTTCGAACTCGCGATTCGATGAAGTCGACGAATCACGTTTTTGTATGATTCTGATTGTCAAAGATTTTACCGATGACAGAGTTATCGAAGTGCTTGAAAAGCTGGTAGTTGGTTGGCGAGAGGTCTGGAGAGTACGATAATTGAGGTAGAATTTTGACCTTCAATTTGTTTAATAATTTTCCAGCGGTGATTCGTGAAATGTGCAGACGGTCGTTGTCATGGAACAGCATTGGACCTCTTCTGTTGACTAGTGCTGGCTGCTGCATACAGTAACCGTGGTCTTGTTGGTGTGTTGTCTTTGGGAAATGTCTCGGTGGTTCATCGACATTCAACCACTATCCTCAACGTCTCCTGCTGTCGTAGATAATCAACTTTTCATCATACGTGACGTTTTGGTTGCGCAACAGCAAAGATCAGACCTTTTCAAGACGTTTTGAACCGTCAAAATCCGCATGGGAGCTGACGTCCAGTTCTTTCGTCATCCCACGCACTGGAGGAGCCACCAGGCTCCTCAAATCCTCGTCCTAGGTAAATGTAGGTCAACCACTTCGGGGCTCATCTTCGAGGCTGAGATCTCCGCAACGAAATGTCGCCAACCAACATCGAACAACGCGTTCATCAATGCTATCATCGGGCTGTTTCGGCAGCGCTTTGGTAAAATTTGACAGTACGACATCATATAGTAATAAGTTGGAAAGAGGCAAGGAACTTGAATTGGAAAAATATTTAACAGCATTGATACATGAATTTAAAATTTTCTATCGATCACTGTGTAACACGACACGATGAAATAAATATTTATAGACACTAGCGACCCACCCCGGCTCTGCACGGATGCAATGCTGATACTAAATATACATGCTGCTTATCATAAAGTGCTATAGGGCGAAGCCCGGCCTTCGACGCACTATTTATAGGCACGCACCGCCGGCATCCGCCGGTACTGCCGCAACCGCAACCCTGCATTTTGAAAATGTAATATTTTCAAAAATATTCATTTCTTTTATATGCTGTAGAATAATAGTGATATTTATTCACGTAGGAAAGAAGAATACAGAACAATATAGTAAGAAAATGAAGATGAATAAATAAGTACTCGTGTTTTTCACAATCGTTCCGAGAAAGAGAAAATACAATACAATAAAATTTATAAATAATAAACATACTGACTGACATATGCGAAAATATGAAAAAATCCTATGAGTATCAAACTTGTCTGAATCTAAAAATAAATACTTACAAATCATTTGCACACACGCATATACATGTATAACTATAAATTATTACAATGGTTGATGCGTGTGAGAGGAATTAGATTGTTTGTATAACATTAAAATGACACAAATATTATAAGCGATATGTTAGAAATTATAATAAATAAATAAGGTAAAATGGACAATCCTGATATACCAATATATAATATCAGGTTCTATTGTAAAGTAATAACAATTTTGTTTTTTCACACATTTTTTATATTGACACATTTTTTCTAATTTTGATTTTAAACAGATTCAGAAATCATTTGTCTTGGCTGACTGCATATAAATTGCCTCAATGACTTTTTGAAGTGGTGAAATATATTGTATTGGGAAAAGTATTGAATAATTTTGGAGGTAGGTAATTATATGTATGCTGTAAAAGTGATTTTTGTGTTAATGGAATTACATGATGGTTTTTTTTGGGTGTTATAATTGTGTTATGGTAAGAGACAACTTTTCTTCTTGTGACACGTTAAAATTACATTGAAATGAAAGAATTGACGAATGTCAAAAACGCCGGCTTCACAAAGCAAATTGTCTGTAGGAAAGTGTGAACTTTTCGAATGTATCAATTTCAGAAACTTGTTTTGTAGTACTTCGAAAGGACGAAGGTGTATTCGAAATGCCCTGCCCCAGCATGCTATTCCATAGCGTAAATGACTGTCTACTAGCGCGAGGTAAAGAATTTTCAGGTGGTGGGTGTAGAATATTTCTCTTAAGGTTTTGAATTTGTGTACAATAGTTCTTGTAAATGAAGTTTATGTGCTCATTCCATTCAAGATGTGAACCAATAATTACTACTAAATAATTCACCTTATTTTCAGGGTGAATCGAGTGTTTATTGCCTAGATCTATAAAAGAAAAGGGTGGTTTGTTCGTGCTATTGTAGCTGAATGGCATATACTGGGTTTTCTCAAAATTTATAGTTAATAGCTTATATTCAAGTCAGTTTTTCATTGTATCAAAGTCTGATTCCACGGTATATTTTAATTCTTGCCAATTATTTGCCTTATGGAATATTGTTGTGTCGTCTGCAAATCCCAAAATGTTTCCTGTACTTTCTAGAAAAAAAAAAGTCATTCATGTACAGTATGAATAGAGTCGGTCCAAGAACCGTACCCTGAGGTATTCCAGTATCAATATACTTCTCACTGCTTATAATTTCATATATTTCCACCGTTTGTACTCTGTTCGTGAGGTAACTCCTGAAAAGATTCAACGGAGTACCCCCTATGCCATTATCTTCCATTGTTTGTAGAAGCAATGTTTGGTCGACGGTCTCAAACACTTTCGATAGGTCTATGAAAACGCAGAGACTCGGCTTATTTTCTTCAAGCGCTGAAGATATTTCAGATGTTAATGCTGATATTGCATCTTGGTAAATGTATTTTCTCCAAAAAAAATCCAAACTGATGATCAGATATTGAATTGTATTATAAGATGTATGATGGTTAGTCTTTTTTGTATTTATGGCACACTGGCAGCGGGAGGTTGCATATTTTAATGAGGATCTAGAGGTGATTTCGGACCAGGTTCAATTCAAAGCCATGAAAACTCAGGCATCGGTTTTCTCCGGAAAAATAAATGTCTGAACCGGATTTAATAATGTCAGGAAAGACAATTCCGCTTTTTGCTTGATAAGTTTGTTGAAGATTAAAATGGACACCAATATGCCTTGGCACAATCATTCCGTTGGAATTGCAAAGGCTGCTTCCAAGAGCTTGGAACACTGTTCCGAACTATAAAACTGTGAACACCTCAGCAACTTTTGATGCTTCATATAGCTCAGATCAGACCTTCTTTGAAGTATTGTTATGGAGCTCCGCCCCCCAAACAGACCCTGAAGCTGCTGGATAGATACTTTCACGTAAGGTATTCAAGTGACTTGGCACATTTGATTTCACCAAGAGCGGTACACATCAGAAATACGCGACAGACTGTGACTGCTCATCGTTTTGAGGTTCAATTCAGTACATCTCAAACCTCACTGTTTCAGAACGCTTCCTTTTGAAAAACAACGTTTATGTGAAATGAACTTCCTGATGACGTTTTAATAGTCAGCGATTCAAATCTCTTAAAGCACCTTGAGGATTTTGCTGTGGTGCTTGTGTTTCGTTTTTAAAAAAAGCCATCATTTCTCGAAGATAGAAAATTGGTATTGTGGGTTATCCCTTGACATATACCATCGCGGACTTTTTTGTACACCTTTTGAAGTGTATAACACTATAGGGTTCAGCCAGCGTTCACAATGTATGCGCAATAAAAGTGTATTTACGTCATCACATTATAAATTTCTAGAATTATCACTTTTTGTCTTCTATATTAATCATGTTATAAACATATAAACCTTCCTCTTGAATCACTCTATCTATTAAAAAACTCGCATCAAATTTCGTTGCATAGTTTCGAAGATCTTATTATACATAAGGACAGACAGCGGCAAGCAACTTTGTTTTGTACTATGTTGTGATGGAGCCACAAAAACACATGACATTAAAACGGAAACAACTTTTGGAATAACCTTACATGTCTAACAAGTTGCACTTCGAGTTAGTTTTAATTGTGTTTCCAACTTTAATTAGATTGCAATGAAAGATCAGATGTGAGAACTATGGAGTTCGTATCTGTGATTCATCGTATTTCACGCTAAGCGAAGTACGTCTGGGAAAACCATCATCCGAAAGTTTATTACTAGAGAAATACTTATTTCTCTAATGAAACTACAATACATAACTTCTTGCGCTTTGGGTTATGAAGTAACAAAGTTTTCCTTACACCACAGATGTTGAAATCCTTTATTCTGCTTCTGAGAATATAGAAATATTGCGGTATGTATTCTACACGTACTCCGACGATTTAGGGCAGAATTTTTATATACCGTAGAATGGACCTTTAACAAAAATGAAGCGGTCGAAACGCAGAAGGCAATAAAGAATGGCAAAGCAGGCATAGCGAGTATGCAGTTTTTTTGTTTAACACACTGAACGTGACATTTATTGTGTTTCAAGGGTAAAAAATGGTGTAATATCCCTCAGTGATATCCTTATGATAATTTATGAATGGGTTTTTATGAGTTTTGAGTAAAGGAGTTTATCACCATGAGGACAAAAATTGAAGAAATCGTTACGGTTCATAGATTCTCTTCAAATGTTATCTTGAACTAATCAAATATATGAAGAAATTCAATAAGTTCAGTGAATATAAATAGATACAGTATGAAATTTTGGGATAAAATCAAAGATTACTACTACTCATATCGTCAGTACATGTTGGTGTAGAAATGATGTAGATGTTTGCTTAAAAGTGGTTGACAATGTTTCATGGTAAATTTTATCACTTCGAACTTCCATTATCTACTATGATTTCACTATGATTCGAAATCTATGACAGAACAAATAAAATTAGAATGAATGGCTGAAATATCAATTGTATTAAGCAATGAAATTTGAAATGAAAATATAATAAAACAAATAAAATAATCAAGTTACAGAATTGATAATACCACGGAGTGAAAAAAAAATAGATATGTGTAAAAAAGGCAAGAAATTGGAAATAAATTGAAAAATATTTCAAACCAAGTTACTTCACGAGGTTTCGATTTTATCCAAATCGTCTCTGACTATTTGACCGAGACATGACTATTTATTGTTCATTCCAACGGTTTCACCTATTCCCTCTCTCCTCTCTTCGCTTCATCGTTTTTTTTTTGTTTGGATTTGTATCGCTAGAGATTAAATCCATTTGGAAAAACGTTCCCAGGAATTTTATTCCACATAAACACAGTTTTCCAGATGAAAGAGTTCTTGAACAGTGAATTTCGAGGTGTACTGAGTTGAACCTCAAAACGATGAGCAGCCACAGTCCGTCGCGTATTTCTGATATGTATCGCTCTTGGTGGAATCAAATGTGCCAAGTCACTTGAACACTTTCTGTGAAATAGAAGAGAGACAAATCACCAAACTTTCTTCGATGTTCCAGGCTATCAAGGTTGCACGTGATGTTCGCGTCTCCAGTCAGGCGGATGGCTCTTTTCTGGATGGAATCCAGCAGCTTCAGGGTATGCCCAGGGGCAGATCTCCATACATAAGAACAATACTCCAAAGAAGGTCTGATCTGAGCTTTATGAAGCATCAAAAGTTGCTGAGGTGTGCACAGTTCTTTGGTTCGAAACAGTGTTCCAAGTTTTCGAGAAGCAGCCTTTGCAATTCCAGCGAATGATTGTGCCAAGAAATATTGGTTTCCATTTTAACCCCCAAACGACGTATCGAAGCAGAAAGCGGAATTGTCTGACCTGACATTATCTGTTTGAAGGTGATTGACAATGTTTCGTGGTGAAAACCCACTCACACAGGACAGTATCTGAACCAGAAATCCAATCACCATCAATCGACTAAGAGAGAAATCATCAAGACTCTACTAGACCGTGCCTTCGAGCTCTGTAATACAAAAGACGGTATCGAAAGGAAACTAGGCATCATCAAAAACGACCTTCAACGGAATGGTTACTCCAGAGTGATGGTAGAACATGCTTTAGCTAGAAGACAGCAAGAGCTCCACAAGGAAGAGAAGCCTCCACAACCAGTACTTGTACTTCCCCACATCAGAGGATTATCGGAAAGGATACGAAGGATTGGATCCAAGTATAACATCAGGACCTGCTTCAGATCTGGGAACACTATCCGTAGCAGCCTCACGAAAACCAGGCCACCAAACGCGGACTGCGATTCCAAGAATTGCATTTTCCGGAGACCCTGCAACTGCGGAGAATCATACATCGGTGAAACTAAAAGGTCATTGAAAGTGCGCATTGCTGAGCACAAGAAACACACACATCGAGGAGAAACCAGCAAATTTGGAATAGCTAAACATGTTTGGGCTCATCAACACAATATCAAGTGAACTCAAGCTGAAATCATCCACAAAGAGGAACACTGGTTTAGGAGAAAATTCAAAGAATCCGCATATATGTCGTCCAACAACGTATTTAGTCAAGCTAGCGTAGAGATACCTAACATATGGAAACCCCTAATCAAACGAAAAACGACCAACTCCCGCCAAATGGTCATCTCCTGCTGAAAACCAATGAAGCGGAGAGAGAGAAGAGGGGATAGGTGAAAGCACTCGAATTACCTATAAATAGTCGAATCTCAGAGAAATGAGTCCAGTTATCACCCGAAGACGATTGTGGATACTAACAATCGAAACGTCGTGGCATAAATTGGTTTGAAATCTTTCAATTTTTATTTTTATCTTTCATTTTCTGTCGATACGATACAGTTGTGCTTCCATATATTGGATTCTTCGTTTTTTTTTCAATAACTCGTTGACATACAATAAAAAGAGGGTTGAAGATAATATGGACCTCAGGGGAACACCAGTGTTGAGGTAAAAGCATTCGAGAGATATCCATCGTCATGATATGAAAGCTTCATATTATAATATTATGCAGTACAGTGCTGATGATGTAATAAATTAAGTGTCTTAGTTCGAAACTCCGAAGTCCACGATTGAGAATTATACTTCGCAGCGTCCCTGTGAATGATATGTGATTCAATTCCATAATAAATGTTTATAGTACGAACTGATCAAAAAGAAGTGATTTTCGTAGATTTTCATGTTCATATGAAAATAGTCGTTTCCAAAGTATTTTATTTTTTGTTCAATTCAATTTGTTAGTAATTGTTTCAGGGGGCTTTTTCTTCCAGATTGTATATACTCGTGATGCACTGTTTGGAAACTTTGATGTGGAAATGAATATTACTGGAGTTTTTTCCCAACACCAAACTGTTATTTCAACACTTCGACACGTGTTTCGATCATCAAATGATTATCTTCAAGAGGAAGATCAAACTCAGTTTGATCATCATTTGGTGATCGAAAGACGTGTCGAGGTGTTGAAATAATGGTTTGGTGTTGGGAAAAAACTTCAGTAATATTCAGTATGCGTGATAGAAATAGGAAAGTAAAAGCTAAAATCCATTCTCCTCCTAAAAATGAATCTCTGAGAATTAAATCTATTTTATTTGGAAAATTAATATCAATATTCCATCAACTTTATATACTCATAATGGAATAGTAACGGAATAACCTAATAGCTATCAAACATATAAATATTGACTGTAATGCACTCGAACATTAAGAGTGGGCGTAAAACGGCAATTGAAGTATCACCTCGTCGGAAAACAGGCCTTTTATCACTCCATTATCCTCAACAGAAAGAGAATGATATTATTCGGCCATTATAATTCCATTAAATCAGAAATCACGGCCAACCCCTACTACGATGCCTTAATAGGAAATGTCTGCAGAGTTATCGCATCGGTGAAGAGTTTCCATTTTCCATTATTTCGAGGAGTGGAGACCGTGTCAGCGATTTTCATCCGTTTATCTGTTTGAATATGGAAGTCAAACGGTTGAAGTTTGAATAATGCATCAGGATGCGTTCCTAATTGATGGATGTAGTAGAATTATTGTTTATATGAGGAGTTGCAACATATCTGGAAAACTGAAACATTTCAGTGTTTTGTGCTGATCAAAAAGTCTACACCATTTGGAAAATTTTTCATTATTGACTTTGAAATAAAATTGCAATTTGAGCACTGTTCATAACCCAAAACTCCACAGTCATATTTTATTTTTAATCACTTATAACTGTACTACCAAAATACCATTTTACCTTATTTTGGAAAAATCTAACATTTTCAAAAATATATGTGGATATGAACTATACTTTTGAGATTATTTCCTAATTTTTTTTCTATTATACTTTATTCAAATAAGTACAATTCTCCAGAATATTCTATACTGAATTTCATAAAAAATGAGACCATTCGGGTCGTTAGATCATTGCTGATTTTTTTTATGCAGAAGAAACAGAACATGTACAAAACTCAAAAATTCTATTCCATCTAACTTACGGATATTTCAATGTTGTTTGTGTTTTGTTTACTTTGTATCACGAAATTGCCTTATTATACAATAAATTCGAAATTTATCAGTGTATATAATAATAATATAATAATAATAATAGTCTTTATTGTTTCCCAGCTGTAGTTACATAAATACACACACACAAATAATTGAATAAATTACAAAGCTAGTTGCTGACATAACAAAAGGCGAAGTTCAACTCGGCAAGCACAAGTGCTACTGGGTTATTTTTCCACTCAACCTCAAAAAGATTCTACCTAAGCTAAGACAAAAAGAAAATGATACATAAAAAAAATTGGGATGGTTCAAATATCTATTAAGCTGCTGGAGAAGACGTCCATTACTGAGACTTTTCTGGTCTCATAATGGTGAAAAATGTATAGGGTTGGGCAGTTTATACTTAAAGTTGGCTTTCGAACAGAAGGAGTTTGAATCTTTTCCGTAAAACAGAAAGTTCTGAATTTCTTATTTCTTTTGGTAACAGGTTGATCACTTGGCATATATCATAGCTGAAAGATTGCTTGAAAAATTCAGTTTTAAAACTAGTTGGGGTAAGAGTACCCTTCAATCTGACGTTCAGATTGTGAACGTCAGTACGAAAAGTGATTTTTCTGTACAGATAAGGCGGCGTTTTGGTTTGTATAATTTTGTTATATAAATTAGCAGCATACAATATCCGTGTATTTTCCATTGTGATCCACCTCATATCCCGTAACTTATGGTATATTCTTTGATATTTCCTAATTCCGTGAATGAGCCGTAGACACGAGTTTTTTACTTTCTGTATTTTCTGAGCATACTGTTTGGTTAAACATGACCCATATAAAGTATCCGAGTAGTTGAAGCGCGATAAAACCAGTGTCCATAAATAAGTTTCAACGAAGAATATGCCAGTTGTATTTGTTTGTTTATATGTTTCTCAAACCGCAAGTCAGCGTCGATTATAACTCCAAGATTTTTGCATTCATTTGTGGGTTGTAAAGGAACATTATCAATCGTGATTGTAAGAGATTCACTTGTTTTCTGGCGATTCTTTTTAGATCCGAAAAGGATGATATTCGATTTAGTGGCATTAAGTAGTAGACAGTGATCTCTTGCTAACTCAACAAATGACTCGAGGTCATTGTTAATAAGCGTACATGCGTTTTCTACACCTTGAGGGAGAAAGCTGTGATAGAGTTGAGTGTCATCAGCATAAAGGTGAAATTTACAGTGTTCTAGACTACGCAACATGTTTGATGAATAAATTGTAGACGATAGTGGACCCAATATTCAACCCTGTGACACACCTGACTTAAGTTTCAGATAGTTTGAATAGATTCCACCCTGGCACACTTTTTGTTTCCTGTTTTTGATGTAACATTCAAGAAGTCTGATAGCACTACCCGATAATCCCATATAGTTTGAAATTGCGATCAATACATAACGAAAGTTCATTCATGTTGAATGGTGAAGTGAATAGACATAATTTTCGTTAATGGAGCAATGTGAATCCTCATTTGGTAATGGAAACACATTGACAAACTCTACAAAAATTAATGTCTGAGCCGGCGTTCTTGGTAATCATATTGTTGGATAATTCTTTCATTGAAGGTAATCTCGATGGAGACACATACCTCAATCTATCACAAGACTAATGTGTAGATCCTATGATTACACAAATTTTGGAAAATGGTGTCAATTTAGTGGAACATATTTTAATGTTCGGGTGAGACAGTTTTTGGACGGATGTTTTACAATGCGTTGGATCGGCAGAAGGGGTCCAGTGGAGTGGCCAGCTAGATCACCTGATCTCACACCGATGGACTTCTTTCTGTTGGAACACCTGAAGTCGAAAGTATACTCTACTAAGCCTACAGATCTGGAAGACCTGCGACAGAGAATTGTTCGGGAATGCCCATTACTGACTCTGGACATTTTGAATAATGTACGGAACGCTTTTGGGAGTGGACTGTATTATTATATGGAACTAGATGAAAGTCATTTTAAATAAATCATCCGTTGATTTTGTTTCCACTGATATTGTTTGTTGTTAATATCCTCTTTAAAATGAACGACAGAGGTAATAAAGGAACAAAAGACCTTTCGCCTTCCCATGTCATTGAAAAAAATTGGGAGGTAGTTGCTGACCGAAGGGAAGTGAAGTTTCGGGTATGATTTCCATATCAGAATTAGTCCCCCTAGAAATGAAAATTGGAATTTTAGATTACACGTCCGTTTATTACTTACGTGGGGGGTCAAGTTTTCGTTGGAATGCCCTGTAAATATTTGTAGAATCAATTGGATTCATTGGATCTTATATTATTTCATTGTAGCATTACTATATCTGTTTTTCACATCACCACATTCTACATATACACATGATTTATTATTCTTCATCTTTTTCCTCTTCAAACCTTGAATTTTTTGCATTGTATTTTTCATATATTATCACATTCTCAATATTATCCTTTATCTATATTACTATATTATCATATCATCATTTACCTGTACTTTGTTTATGAGAAACGGGTGCTTGCACTTATCTCTTCACTATTTTATTCGGCGCAATCATGTAGCCTCTTAGTTCAATTCAGTCGAATGAAGTTAATATCAATATCATCATTTTCATTACTGATCAGTGAATGTAATATTTCTGCGTTCGAAAAAAATTTCCATTATTATTCTACATTCAGTACATGAACACAATATGAAATAAGTTTGAAAGTGTCTAGCTTTACAATGAAGAAGGAGAATTTTCTACCAACTATTCCCCAATTGTTTCATTCTCAGAATGAAACAATTGGGAAATACAGGTATGACAATAAATCACTGATATTTTATTTGTACATTAGCATCTTTCTCCCTTCGGTGAACTTCAATTTGTCTTTTTAGATAATGAAATTTTCCTCAACGTTTCCACATTTTTATTTCGGAAAGAAATGCCTTCTTATAGTTGACTGACAGTGATTGATTTCCCCAACACTTTCCAGTGGTAAACCATTTCTCATGCAGATACTCCTGATTTACCAAAGCAACTGTTGGAAAAACAATTACTCGATTCTTTTGCCTCTCCACACCTATCTATTCCAGAAACGCTTCCTTTCCTCCCTTCTTTCGAACACGTCCAGAGTACGTGAAAGGAGCTTCTCATTCCCGGATAATCGAAGCAAGCCGGATATACATTACCATAGAAAATCCATCTCTCGCTGTCCAACCAGCCCAACAGTATCACACATCCCATTATAATTCAAAGAATTCACCGGATTCAGAACAGAAAGATAAAGGAAATGCAAGTGGGAGACCGCAGCGCTGAAATGAAAGTACAAAGGAGAAAAACCGAACTATAAACATGCGAGATACATTTTCATGACGCTGTTACTCGACTGAAATTGTAATCTGGATTGCATAGGAATTGTTCTCGGATGTATATGTATATGCAAGGGAGGTTTCGTAGACTAATGAACTGAATTAGAAATCAGGCAAAAATTTTTTTTGTGAGGATCTTGCTGATTAAGATCGCATAACATTTGCAAGGCGATCGCACTTCAACATTCTTTATATTGGGTTTTTATACAATTTAGTGTTTTAGATCATACTCTGAATAATAAAATACAAGTTTAGGAACTTTCATATATCTTTCAAATCAATATCCTTAATTACTGAATTGAAATTTATACTTTCAGTTCAAATGACATTGCATGCTGGGCTGAGTGACGTCAATCTACTACCAACTTGGCAAACCACCCAAGATGGCGAACTAGTTTATTCATGTATGTGGAAGTCGAATGGGAGAGTTTAATGAAAATGATAAGATGAATAACATGACGTCATTCATTAAATGACGTCACTCAAATTGTCACACATGATGTCACACAAATCGTCCAACATGGAGTCATTTAATAATAGCCAACAGTTAAAAACCATTTACAGGTTTAACTAAGTGTGTTAAAAAGTAATATAGATCCTTATAATTACAAAGTTACAATGTGACAAAATGAATAACAAAATTAGAATATAATAAAATAAAATAAAAACTGTATCAGAAAATTGAAAATTCCCCATAAAATACTGAGATGCAGTGTCAACAATATATTCTAGGGAATCAAAATTGATATCACACAAATTTGAAATTAAATTGTAATTTATACAGAAAAATTATTCCAGCAAGTTTTCTGCGTAATTCAAGACTTTCAATATTGTATGTTATAGTAAGAGATTCATATGGAATACTTTTATCAGGATAGATACCATAAGATTTGAAGTGAATAAACTTTAGGAACCGACGTTGAACGTTTTCAATTAATGTATTATAGCAATTGTAGAATGAAGACCATAGATTAGAGCTATATTCTAATGTTGACCTTACGTAGGCTACATAAAAACTAAATAGAGCAGATATGTTTGAAAAAGATCTACAATTGCGAACTATAAAGCCATAAACTCTCAATGCTCCACTTACTTTCGATCGATTTGGAAAAAAAATTGATCAAAGTATACACCAACATCTTCAAATGAGTTACTTCGTGACAGTGAAATGGTATCCACTGTTGTTGCAATGTATTACAGCCTTTAGTTTCGACAGTTGAATATTTTCTCAAATCATCTGCAGATGACATAAATACTGAGGTCATTATTAATTATAAGAACAGAAGTGGTCCGAGATTCGACCCCTGAGGTACTCCAGATGAAGGATTGTAATAAAAAGAATCATAGCCATTATAAGATACAAACTGTTCGCGTTGAAGTAAGTAGGATTTAATGAAAAGTACTGCTGAATTATGGAAACCAAATTGGTGGAGTTTTTGTTGAAGGATCATGTGATCAAGTCGATCAAATGCTTTAGCAAAATCATTATATACTACATCAACTTGACCACAATTATCTAAGACATCACTAACATTTTGGGTCAATACAATTAAATTTGTTATGCTGGATCTGTTTGACATAAATCCATGTTGTTGCAGAAATATGATATTACGAAATGAGGAATGTACCCGATTGTAGATAACAATTTTGAGAAGTTTTGTAAATTTCGATAGGATTGAGATAGGACGATAATTCCGAATATCAGATGGATCCCCAGGCTTAAAAATGGGCCAAAAACTCAAAGTCGCCTCAGATGTTAGGAAGGTAAAACAATCAATCCGTACATGCTCTGAACCTATATAGGTTCATCATAATTATTTAAAAATTTTACAATAAAAGACATAACATAACAATAGTTAATACAATGAAGTATAAAATACATACATGGAGAAGAAAATATTTTGTAATGGAAAAAAAATTGTTACATCTTACCAATAAATAAATGGTCACAATGACATATTGATAGTAATGCTAGCTATAAATGATTGGAGTATTGGAGGCTTAAACCCACTAATCAACATCAAAATAAAAAACGCCACATGAAAACAAATTCTAATGAAAGAAAGCCAAACTGAATTGAATAAGAATGGAGAATCAACTGTCAAAAATATATGAAGAAATAAAATCGAGATGACATGAAACACAGAACACAACAAAAGAACGACCACCACATACATATCAACCCGTGTTCTGAACAAACAGATCCCATAACATCTATACATGCCATCTTGTTACAATAATTTGTGAAAGTAATCTCATGAGTCGAATCGTGAGATCAATGAGGTTGAAAGAACAATTGTTACGATCAGCACCACCATACGAGACATCTATTGCCCATACAAGGAATGAAGAAAGGGTGTCAAACAACTGGGAGTCGACCACCAAACAACTGTAGAACCATAATGAATGAAATAAGGGTTTATGGAAGATCAAGGCAGGAGAAATTAAGTTAAAATTAAGAGAATTGAAAAACTTTTGGCAAATAAACTGTACTTTTCCATTAAGAGAGATAACATTGGGGTTATTGATAGCAGAGTTGATTTCGAAAAGTTCAAGTGAATTAAGTAAAGTGCCTTTTTGGCAAATATATAAAGTAAACGTATCAAAATCAATATCAAAACTATGGTTGTAATTAAGACTGTGATTAGAGAACGAACTTTTGTGTCATAGTCATCTAAATGTAGATTTCTGAAATTGTCAATTAGTTTAACATGTTCAAGAACTCTTGTTTTAATCTTCCTACCACTTGTCCGGCATACTGAGCAGAACAATTTTGTTGTGCTTGCTTCGCAATTATAGTGCCCTCCACTTTGAGATATAATGGGCTTCTACCACTGATTGGTGTTTTCTGTGCACCTCCATAATTCAGATATTGAATGGAAAGGCTCAGGTAAAAAAGAAATCAGAATGAAGGTAAATATTACGAACATCATCTAACAAATGTTTTAGATAACCACCATGCATCATCAAGGACACATGGTGGAACAAAATCAACATGTTCATAGAGTTTTGGATTATAGATTTCATCTTAATCTACTTGCATCTTCTAACCGCCTCAGAAGAAATGAACGTTCTTCTATTTTATTGTTTCAAGTCGTATTATTATCCATCACAATCGAGTACTCCTAGGCTTGAGACAAAATCATAACTGCATGATTTTTTATCTACTCAAGAAATACTATTTCAGAATCAGCAATTGATGAAACCATCCTAATATTCTGATCATATTTTCCGCTAATTCAAAGAGGATCTTCTGGAAGATATTACATCATCCATTTTCCGCTATATCTCTCTATGCATAGTGAAAGTGAACTCTATTATTCAAAATAATGTTGAAGAAATTTTGAATGAATTATTCCTTTTCATTCCTTTGATTTTGAGCATTTGAAATTGTCTAGTTTCGATGAAAAATATGAGCTACACTTCTTTAAAATCAGCACTAATATTTTTGTTTTATAATCTGTTTCTTTGTATACTTCCTTGTTATAGCAAAAAAACACTTAACCTTGGTAACAAGTCGATAAAAAAATATTTGCAGATGTTTGTGACTGTTCAATAGGGCTCACTATACTATAATTTTATATACAATCATCATGGTTAGAGCAAACATGAAATTTCCTCTTTACACCACAATGTATCGAAATCTATCAACGAATTCAGTTTTTGATCAAATTGTCATTGGATAACATAACAGCTGTTTCATAATAATTCCATTGAAACAACAAAGGCTATTGATGAACTTGTTAATCATTTTTCCATGTGCCATAATCAGATTACTGATATTGAATTTCTATTAGACGTAAATAACGCATTTGCATTTATTGGGTTTCCATCGTCCAATTTCAGGAAACACGTTGAAATATTCTGAATAATGTATTTCAGTTATTTCGCTATGGAAATATTTACATTATATTGGACAAATAAAGGGACTACATTAAGAGAGTATTTCATTAGGAAATGTTGATGTTGTATTCAAAATTCAACAGGATCATTCCCAACCAAGTAGAAATGTTCCAGGTCTTTCAATTTGAAAATTATTTAGAGTGAAAAATATGCAAGAGTATAGTTTTCCACTTCATCAACTCGCAATTATTATAGACCTTTGGATTCAATCTGTGGAATTCGAATTCCACATACGTGTCACGTGAATAATTACACCCTTCTTCAATTCAACTAATGCTTTTCATTCTGTGAAATTTTATATCAGATCAAATCACACCGAAAATTCCTAAATATGTATAAAATGCGCCAATTCAAATGTGGATACACACGACTGAACGTTGGAGTTCCACAGGGCTCAATCTTGGAATTCACTGGTTCCGCTCTATTTTAACGATCAACTACAATATGAAGGAAGTACTTCGATATTTTTCAATAAAAACACTACAGTTTCAGAAGAAGTCAATGGTTTTTTGGAACTAAGAACTGAACAGTTTTCATTTTACTCTAAGTTCTACGATATGTTCCAGTAGGCAATATAGTACGTTAGGTCCAAAGTGAGTGGATCTATTCGACCCTCCACCGCAATCCGCAAGGGTTTATTGTGACTCACACCTATTTACACTCGACCAAATAAACCCAGCTTCTTAACGAAGCCGATAATTTGTACGGTGAGTGGTCTTTCAGGTCAGATGGTAAGAGTACGACTCTGCCGAACTATAAAACCCTGATTCGGTCCCCAGCGGGGCAGGCACAAAGTATGTGCTCTGCTGTTTCATTATTAATGAGGTAGTCGGATAGTCAACGTGCACTATTCTCAACTTGATACCCGCAACAACCTTCCCATATGAGAATTTTTGCACGTCATCTTCACCTGATGCCCCAGATTCAACTGTGCAGGGCTTTTTCGCCTCTGGTTTTGATAAATCATCACTTGAGCGGCGCAAATGTTTGCTAACCTACCCATGGGGGGTTTGTTTCTCCACCTGAGACAGATTCTGCGTACGTCGCTCAAGAATTTGGTTTAAGGCGGTTTCATAAGGTACCCCGCTCTTGAGGAGACGACTCAGTCGTTTTCTGGCTGCACCACCAAACTTTTTTTTTTGTTTCAGTTATTGGATCAGAAGTTGGAGAGTTGAGAAGCTCCCGCTCCTGATCTAAATTTACAGGGAGATCAGTTGGAGTTGGAGTAAGCTCGACATCCATCTCCTCTATAGACTCAGCGTCAGAAAGAATTCTTGAGTTCATTCTGTCCATAAAAGTCCCACGAGTAGCTAGGGAAACAAGGTCAATCACGGCTGAGCCCCGCATTACCGTGACAAGGCGATGCTACGACGAGAGGGTGCCCGGTATCTCGAAGGTTCCGTAATGACAGCTGATAGGCTCAGTGTCATTCATCCTCTCGGCAGGGACACACACACCTTAGGATCAAGCCATCGTTGGGATGTCATTCAGTGAGAGCAGAGGTTCTCAACCTTTTTGCACCTACGTACCACTTGACTTTTTGAGAAATATATATTGGCGTACCACCAGACCTAAATATTTTAGTAAACGTATAATATTTACTCTTCTATAAAAGTGTTCAAAGACTTTTTCAATTGAATTCCTGATAAAATGGTTAGATATTTGTTTATTCATAACATGCTTGTTGTGGAATTGGCCGCGGTGGTAGTGCGCCCGACTCACGATCGAAAGACCGTGGGTTCGATTCCCGCCTCGACCAGATATTTATCTCGAGAGAATTTATCTGGTTGAAGCTGAAATGATTCTGCAACAGTGTTAGGAATCACCCGTTAAAAAGGTGAGACCTCGTAAGTCCTTAGCTCGCACAAGTTTCTCAACTTGTGAGAGTTGTCGTTCGTATGCGGGCGACAGCTGATTAACGGAAAAACAGATTTTAAACAGATTTTTTTTATAATGAAGGAGGAATAAAAATATTAAAATGGTATTAATTTACAGTTTTATTTATCACCCATAGGTCTAAAAACATGCAAATAAAAATTTATTAAAAAGTCAACAAAAAATCAATCACCATACAAAATATACTTTTATAGTCTTTAGTGCGAAACTTGTTGTTTGCCTGCGAATAAAATATCAACATTAGGAGTGATGGAACTTATCTTCACATTTAAATTCTCTTCAACACTTATTCTGCTTCTATAATTATTTTTTTATGAACAGTTCAGAAAATCCACTCTCACAGAAGTAATTCTTAACAAATGGCATCAAAAATAGTAGAGCTCGTCGGAAGAGCAATGGGTACTCGGTTTTACATCCGATCCAGAAATTAGTTAAAGATTTCAATAATCTTTCATGGAACTATCTTCTGTAAGGTCGATAAAACTTTTTTTTTTAGTTCCAATTCATTTGGTGAGGTTAGCAATGTTCCAGATAGCTGACACAGGACAAGATCCTGACAGCTTTTTTCTGTAAACGAAAAATTGAGAGAGAATCCGATGAACCACCCAAAAAATAGTAGCGTAAGTTATGTGCGAATAAAATAATGGAAAATATGTTGTTCTAAGTGAATTTAAATTGATTACGTTTGAAGTTGTCATAGGACGAACAGAGCACAACAGAGTTTACTTTTCAATATGTTAGTATAAGGTTTTCAAGATAGATCATATATATATATATATATATATATATATATATATATATATATATATATATATATATATATATATATATATATATATGACACGCAATCAAATGCCTTGGAAAGATCACACCAAGTGATGTATTGAAAAAATGAGTTATAGATCAGGAATGATATGAATGATAATGAAATTTTGCTGGAAATCGAAAAACTAGTGATGATCAATCGATAAATATTTGAATGTTGAAAGTTTTCGATTTTTGCCAAATGTTATAAATAAACTTTAGGAAAAGGCAAAACCATGATACAATTCTCACAAGAGCAATGAGAAAAGGTAACGAATTTGACTACGATCTGTCGTCCTGGTTTTGAACAAGTTCAATGTTGTTGGTACTAACTTCCTAAAGTACAAATTTCCCAAGTCAAAAACAACAATAATTGAAGATACCGTTTATACAAAAATATTGGCTTCTTTGATAAGTTGTGAAACAACTAATTTTATACGCTATAAATTATATACTGTCAGTGATTTGTTTCAAAAAAGGATAGATACAATTGTCGGAGCTATCAGAGCGATGTAGTTCATAATGTAAATATCCTATTTGAATTGAAGGGGTTATATTTTTAGGAGTGATTAATTTTTTTTTTTGAGAAAGAAAGTTTTTGACTTTCTACTACTCCATCTGATACAAAAAAAAAGGATGAGAGAATCTTCCAAAGAAAGGAAGGAAGTAATCAATTTGAAACTCTATACATGAATGTGTAGATCATGCAAAGAAGTAACTTTCAGACACAAACTGAAAGAAAGTCCTCCTGAAACAGCTACTTTCATATAAACATTGAATTACACGAAAGAAAATAATTCTTTCGAAACAAATACTTCTATATGAACACTGAATTATACAGAAGATACTTTTCTCTACTCAGTTTGTATTTCAAACATTTGTTGTGGAATAAGAATCAGATATCATTCACATGAGTTCTACTTTGAATGAATGGTAATAAATTGTACTCACATAGAACACTGTCACACTCACTGGTATACACCGATGTTTCGCCTTAAGACACTTGCCCTAAGACTCTTCAGTACCAAATTGGATAACATTAATTACGTGTAATTCAATGTTTATATGAAAGTAACTGTTTCAGGAGGACTTTCTTTCAGTTTGTGTCTGAAAGTTACTTCTTTGCATGATCTACACATTCATGTATAGAGTTTCAAATTGATTACTTCCTTCCTTTCTTTGGAAAATTCTCTCATCCCTTTTTTTGTATCAGATGGAGTAGTAGAAAGCCAAAAACTTTCTTTCCCAAAAAAAAAAAAAAAAAAAAAAGTAAATATCCTCTTGTAGAAATTTGCGATACGATAAAAAATAATTTATCAGAGACTGGTGACAAGCGAATAATAAGCACTTGAGGCAATTGATTTATTGAATGTGAAAATTGATTATGCTCTTTGGATGATGGCAGATCATATAAACTTTCCTTCAGGCTGTACTTCTGGAATAAAAACTGAATCAATAAAATGTGAGAAATACACATTGGAAATATAGAAATGTAGTTCAAATCCAAGTTCTACCTGCTGGACTATCTGATGGTGTTAGGATGGAAATAACCTGTAACTATAGCCTTGGATATATCTAGGTATGATAAATTCATAATAGCGATTTTATAAAAAGTGATTCATCATAATTAAAATATCTTCCCCAACTAGGAAATGAAAATTTCAGAAAGATACTTGCCTTTTTTGCTATTCTTGATGTTATTCAATGCTTGATAATCATCTGCACTTTCGACTCGGGTAATTTTTGAAAATATTACGAATTACCGCAAAATCAAACAACTTCTCAAATACTTTCTTTGTTTCAGGTATGTGGAACTATTCAACTATTTTCACTTCCAATAGTCTCAATGAATTAGTAAGTATGTGTATATTTGTTTGTATTTCATCTGTTTTCTATAATTCACAATGATGCACAGAAAAATATAGACCAATTGCACAGATACCGTTTCACACGAAATCAACCTTTTGATAAATCAAGTTTTCAAGCTGAAAATGAACACAAAGGATTCAACACAATGGATAATATGCCGGAAATGATGTTTTAGACGTTAAGTCTAAATTTTCATCCTAATTCTTCGATTTTCTTATTCGACAGGACTTATAGAGAAAACAAAATGAATGGAAAACATTTTTGGTGACTTTATAATTATGTAATCATCCCAAATTTCGTCAAAATTCACGAATATTTACGTTCTGAATCGAAAGCATTTGAGTTCTCCATAATGAGTGAATTAATTTCAATGAAAAATATAAATGTTTTCCAGATATCAAAAAGAATACCCACATAAGTCGTTTTAAAAGTTTCTTCTTGAACAGAGAAATGGTGTTCAGTTGTTTTCATTCTCTTCAAAGATCATTATCTATCTTCGGACCAAACAACATACTAGATCTCAGATCTATAGTTTTTGTTATGTATGGAACCAAAATAGTACATTGTTAGTATATTGTTTCGACCTAGTAGAAAGAGTCTACAAATACCTGTCTCCAATCTCTTTTTTGGTCGAGAACTTCTGTAAAATGCTTGTAAAGGTCGTCTGATGGATAGAAAATTGGTTTTCCGAATATTATTTTCAAAATCCATTCTTGATTCATTTCAACATTCTTCATTATATCATCATGCCATATGTATCACACCAAATTACATAATATTCAGTAAATGTCAGTTTTTGCGAAATCTTCTCCATACACAAACAATCTACCTTCTTTGATAAAGTTAGACAAATCATTCGAGTACAAGAAGAAAAGAAGAAGTCCAACTACAGTGCCTTGCAGAGTTCCTTAATGAATTCTTTCGTCTTTGGAAAGTCTTGTCCGATGTCTTGTTTCGATTTCTTATGAACGAAATCAGTTAATTCATCACCCCTCGAATACTCAATGCATTCAACTCCTAACAAGAGTACACATTTTAACTGGTACTCTTCATTTATCATGGATTAGACAAAGAGAAAAAATATCTATATTGTCTACGTCTTATCGTGGCACTGACATTCAACACTAGCACCCAAGAAGGTATGACAAGAAGTTATAGTACAGAATAAACTCATGGAATGAGAATATATGTAATTAGCAGTTATAATACTCTTTGGTTGGAAATGTCTAAAGGGGGCTGTATTTAACAATATTAGCGAATGTTCATGTTCATTTTGTAAAATCCTCACGAAATAACCCGAAATAAATAAAAAAACCACAATTTCGACTGGTACAGCCTGTCCGCTACCGCCGTGTGTCACGACAGGAAACAATAAATTTTCTATTCAGCTCGAAACGAATGGGGATTCTAATCTCAGCACACTCCATTTCGCCTAATCTTAAATCATCGCGGCAATATCTTGAAGAATGGGCCGAGAGGACTTGAGCAGCCAAAACCACTCCGAAATCGCGTATTATCATCCGGGAAAGAGCCGCCGCGAAATGTACTTTTGCTGTAGAAGATGTCTTATTCGGGAAATGTCGCAGCACTCAGTTATATTTCCGGCGTGTCGAGCCATGAGCGTCCACCTTATTGGAACGCGATAGAAATGAAAATTGTCATCACAGAGGCTATTTTCGAAACTTGTTTTTGCTCCTGCTCTGTCATGGATATTGAAAGCAGTAGCAAGTCCTGATAATGTTATCTAAAATCAATGCGCATCGTCGACTTTCAAAGAACTCGCAACGGATAAACATGAACATTGGTATATTTTTCCAACCTCCAACCACGTAGTTCCTTCTCGAGTACTTGCTTCAGTTATTCGAATAGGATCGCGTTGTTTATTATGAAGAGAACAAGTTTCAGGAGACACGCTTTCAGGCACAAAAATTTATGATAAATCTTTCGTCGTGTTAAAGTGCGTATTCACCAAAAAAGCGAGTACGAGCGAACAAGAGTGAACGAGGATTTTGCATCAATAATCGTCTGATGAGTACGGGCTAGCGAGCGAGCGAACGTATGCTTGTTCGCGTTCAGAAAAGATCAAGAAAAAGGCGGTACATCAAAAGTGCTCTCACAAAGTAGATGAATCGACTACGACTACGAACTTGAAGATATTCGCTCTGTTGTGGACAAGACATCAATATGTCGAGCAAACACGGGCGAACATGAGCGAACTCGATCAAACATACATGAATGCTCGCTCATGCTCGCTTTTTTGGTGAATACGCACCTTTATTGATAATTTACTCTTCATCATTCGAAAGCGTCCGCGAGAAACTTTTTCGAAGGACACTATTTCGTTGAAAACGTGTCTTTTCTAGCGATTTGCTTAGATGAACTGAGATCTGAAGTAGAACTGAATGGATTGTTGCACAAATTCATAGCTACCGCGCAGTTCATATTGATCACTATGGTGTCATTACTTTCACCCAACTATACACTTTCGAATCAAACTGCATTGACTACAGTTTGTAGAATAGTATAATTTCAGTGATACACTGCTTGTGTTGCACTATCAACGTTTGGTTTTCTTCACTGATAGCAATCATTTTTCATTCAGAAGGAATCATTAGATATGGAAATACTTATTGAGAAACTCAGTAATTTTATTCAGTATCGCTGCTCTAACAAATCTTTGCAACATAGTTAACAAGCTTTCTGCCAATTCAGTAGGGAAGTGTGGCCCAACCTAGATCCAGTTGTACTCACCTGGAGGATACCAACATGATGGAGCCAATATATGGTTGTTAACCTGGATGATTGCTTGCTCATCATAATTATCCAAAACCGGTGTAGAGTAGAGCCTCCCAGATTATCTAGTTGAGCACCAAGAGCCTGAATAGAAACTGCAAGGATTGCTACTCCATTTATGCTGATGAATGCGTAGTTGTTTTCGCTATATATGTTCAAATTTAAATAAAACAAAAACATCGTTCTCAACGAAATATGGACCGATGACGCCGCCAGCCCAAATTGCACAATAAACAGTGACTTTTTCGGGATGCATTGGACGCTCTTAGATCTCATGTGGATGGATTTCGCCCCAAATTCAAATATTTTTTTGTTCACATACCCATTCATTCAGAAATGGACCTCATCGTTGAAGATGATTTTTCGAAGAAAATTAGCGTCAGTTGCTTACTGCTTCAGAGCCCATTCAGCGAACACACATCGTTGTCTATGGGTTTGCGTTCACTTCCTGGGTCAGTTGTACGGATGCAGGTCCGAGTCACGACGCAAAATTCGCCAAATTGTGAAATGCGAAAAGCCGAGTTCTTGTGAGCGACGCGAAATCGACTGCCTCGGATTATCTTGCACACTCTCATTGACAGCGGCGTTTCGTCAACGTATGGGTGTTGTTCAATCGTTTACTGAACTAGTGGACTCAAACTTATCCCCCACATTGAGGATAGTCTCGGTAGGACGATTATGGCGACCGTAAAACACCCATTTTAATAAAACAATTTTATTATTTGCACGTATTATCAAATGCTATATCCATCTATGGTTATTTGGCAAAACAGACTGAATAAATGACAAACAATTCGAAAGATTTAGCTTCTACAAGATGGTCGTTATTAATTGTCAATGTTTGGAAGTCCCTGTTGGAAGACCTGCTATAATCGTCTCTCATCAACACAATGTCAATAAAAGTTTCGTTCATAGTTACTACACTTTTATTGTGAGTAATTTTCTGTCGAGATAAAATGAGTGGAAGTAGAATGTGAGTATTTTTTGTCAAGATAAAATAGGAGGATGTAGAAAGACTCATTGAGAATGTCTTCAACAAACCATCGAATCCATCTTGATTTTATTCAGGTTGAAGCCTGGCCTCCTTCCCCTTTTAACTGAAGTTCAACAAACCACCACATTGGAGACAAGTTCTTCATAACTAGCGCAATCGGTAAATAATCCACTGAGTTCAAAGAGTTAATATGTACCCTACTTCCCCCATTTCTGTGATAACACAGGTCTGCAAAAACAACTTTTTAAAAAATTGTTTTGATTTCGTTAACTGATCTTTATGTAGTTTCTGTCGCTGACAAAACTGACATCTGTTTTTATCTATCACGTAAGGTTTGCCTACAAAATAAGGATGAACTGATTGAAAAAGTACAAAAAACGAGTAATTGTGGATTTATTTTTATTATTTTAACATGAAGTAAAATAAAAAAACAATGCTACATAGCTAAACTAAGCGTAATAGTGATACACAAGTGTTTGCAGAGTGATTATAAGTCGTTGTAGAAATGTTTTCTTTTTCCGTCAAAGCTTCTTTTGGTACTTTTTTGGCTGTGAATTTTCCTTTTTTAACATCCAACAGTAGTCTGCCATCATGTTAACATTCCACCGGCCTTATCTGCGTTCCATTTCTTTTATGTCTTGATGGAACCGTTCTCCTTGTTCTTCATTTACAGCCTCTAGATTTTCGGGAAAGTAGTTCAGATGTGAGTGGAGGAAATGGACTTAGACACTCATGTTGTAGCCCAACATTTTTGTATCAATTCAGCAACCAAGCTTTCGTAGTTTGGGTCTTTTTTTGTTTCCAAGAAAGCCTGTTATAACAAGTTTAAATGAATTGCAAGCATTGTTTTTCTTTTATTTCCATTTTAGTGACAAAGCTTTCATCTTTTGAAAGTTTTCTTATGTCAGGCCCAACGAAGACTCCTTCTTTCAGTTTAGCATCGGATAAACCAGGAAACTTTTCAGAAAGATACTTGAAACAATCTACTTCTTTGTCTAATGCTTTCACAAACTGTTTCATTAGCCCCAATTTGATATGGAGAGCAGACAGACTGACACATACATGCCTTGTTCCAGACGGAACTGAATTTTCCCAGTTTAGATTCGTTTAGTTATTGGAATAAATATATTTAAATCGTATTTTATCTCAGATATACACTCACATTGTGTAGTAACTTGTTCATCATAAAAGCTCCATAATTCAGACTTAATTTACCGCTTATATAGGCTATAAAATACAGAAACATCGGAACCATACCGAACCTAAGAAAATTTCAGGTGGAATTTGTGACTTATCTATAGGTGATAGAATTGTTTTACTATTTTTTCCGTTAGCTGCACACAAAATACTGTTAAAATCACTAGTTAAAATCACTAATTGAATATCCTACAATGTTTTTATCGCAGACCCGTGTAATCTTAGTAGGCGAGTATCATAGATTTTGTGCCAGTATGCGCCCGTCGCTGCACCACTGTGTACGTACCCGTATTTGGGAAATGTCTCAGCACTTAACTGTTGTGACATAAGCGTCCACCTTATTGGAACACGCCAGAAATGAAAATCCGCAACGAGGAGATGTATACGGCGAGTGTTTACGCCATATTTTACGGAACATATGCTCTCACATAACTTCGGTTTTCCGCAGCGGTTGATATCATATGGATTCGAATTCTACCTTGGTATGATTTGTGCATATCTTCGGTGAATGATGTTTGTTGGGAAATATTAAAGGAATTGAGCAATTGTTCATCAAAATATCAGGATCGTTCCGGATGAAGGGTGGATGGTTCTGAATGAAATGTTTGAAATCCCTTTAGCGGAATCGCGTCCCTTGATGCGATTTATATAGAATATCAATCTTATGAAGGAAACAATCTTATTTCGAATATCACCTACAGCAACTCAACAAAAAATAATGAAAAAATAGCACACAATAGACCAGATATTGCATACACACTCAAAAAATAGTTAAATACTAATCTCATAGACATTTTAACTCCATCAGATGAAAAACCCAAAACAGATAAAAATTGAAAAATATACCCCTCTAGCTTTAGAGATGAAAGATGCAAGATTGAGACAGCCACATTAACCGATCATCATGTAGAAAAATCACACCGAGATCGCATACTATAAAAACTACTTTCAACCTTCCATACACATGAACATACAAAAATTGGAAATGTAAATTTTCAGAACCCCTAACATGAAAAACGAATAACCTTTGCTTTCACTAGGATTCATCCCGTACATGAAGCGAATACCAGTGAAAGATTTCTATCAATTGAAAATCTTCTCAATACAGTTTTGAATTCTCTGAAGCAGACTCTTGTGAACGACAACTGAAAAGTTTTGGTTCCTTCAGGTAAAAAAATAATAAATACCGTCACTTTGTACTCATGAAAGTGAATACAAACTCCTTTGTTTCGTCTGAGCATTCTCATTCAAGGGGGTGAAATTGTTTCTATTGTTGAATACATATATACATATATACATACATACATACCTGTTAAAATTATGTTGTGGAAAAAGATATTCCTACATGTGTAACTACTAAATACTCTAGCAGTGACCCTCAATATTTCTTTTATGCAGAGGAAACATTTTAAGCTAGTGTGAATTGACTTCAATACTATACCATATTCTAGAAGTTACTTGAGCATAATATAACAAAAATAATTGTTCAAAGAAAGTTTAACCCTGCATCCAGATTATTTCAGTGAAATTTCCAGTTTATAAACTGATGCCTAAAAATTTTGCTACATTGCTTCAACTCGAGTTTTTGTTGTACTATACCAGTGGTCATTAAATGTATACACTTTTCAGTAATAACATAATCTGCTCTGTTATAGATAAGTGGGGATGTATCATTCGCGTAAATAATAAAATTTGCATCTTTGGGTGGCTCATCAATTCATCCATATGAAAAAAAGGACTATTGTAGTCTGCCCTCCTAATCCCACCATCATCAGTCCCGAATCTGACACATTGTTAGCAAAGAATATTGCTGGAGTTTTTTCACAACACCGAATCGATGTTTCAACACCTCGACACGTGTTTCTATCATCAAGTGATCATCTTCAAGAGGAAGATCAAAGATCAGTTTGATATTCATCTTGAATTTGATCACGAAACACGTGTCGGGGTATTGAATAACGGTTTGGTGTTGGGAAAAAACTCCAGTAATATTCATTACTACACCAAAGGTTCCGAACAGTGCATCACAACTACATTGTTAGCAATTACACACAAAAGAGATCATCTGATACAGAACAACACCTCGGATGCCATAGTAGTATCATTTAGAAATTGAATATCATATTAGACGAAGTCGAGTGATAAAATCACACAGGATCCCAACAAGATACTCTCCTGCCTCCAGAAACTGTAAAACTTATTCATACAATGATAAGGTGGTACTGTTAGTCGATTTATTTGAGCAGAAACCATACTTATACTCAGAAATCACATAATTACTCTCAATTACAACAGTCTCATCTGAAAAGATACTCAAAAATTTTAGAAGATCATGAATCCACAGTAGTGGGTCAGTAGTCCTCCAAAATGAAAATTTGTTCGATTTTCAATAGATTGGTACGACTCTGCCAAGTTTCCGATCTTGGAAAACACCCTGATATCAGGTATCCATGGTATGTCAACCTTGAGGTTGACTGATTTTCGCAAGGAAATTTCAGGCCCCAGTAACAGAGCACGTAATCCAGTCCTGAGCAGGTTTTCAGCATTTGAACGGCTGCCGGTTAAAATCGTTCACCGAATGATACGTTTACAAACTGCTTCGTTAGGAAACTGGATTGATTTGTTGGAGTTGCATAATGGGTTTGCAGTAGGTTTGCAGTGGGAGATCAAACAGGCTCACTCACCCATCCACCATAAAGTTGAAAGAAAACATATGAACATACATAAACATATGGACATATGTCCACATGGAGTATTTTTTTGTCAAAACGGGTCCGAAAGTTGTATCCTTGAATTTCAGCGTATCGATCATGAAACACCCTGTACAACCATAACAAAACTTTCATCATATCTTCCAGTCTGTTTTTTTATTTGATTATTATTTTGAAACACCCTGTACAACCATAACAAAACTTCCGTCATATCTTCCAGTGTGTTTTTTTATTTGATTATCAATAGAAAATAAGAGTAACTAAAACATAAAATATAAGAAAACTCTAAACATAGATCACGAAAGGACATAAACATCACGCCTGTCGTATCTTATTTTGCAATAAACTTCCAAATAACTGTCTCAAAACGTCAAATGACAAAAATGCCTATGCCCTCTATAAAAAAACGGAAAAACTACGTACTCAATTTCACGATCACAAATCTTGTTTTTCCCTTTCGTTCCTTGTTTTATTATAGCAGAGCATCCGAAATACCGACGACATTAGAATCACGAGTGCCGAATTTCCGCTTAATTCGAGTATTTGTATACTGCAGCATTGCGGGAATGTCCATGGGGCAGTGATTTCGTCGAGGAAACCTCTTACACTTATTGACATGTTTTGAAATTCAAATGGTCCGAATTTGTACGATCCCTTCTTCAGTCCAGGGAATATTGACTGATTGTTATAAGGCTCTTGACTAAGTGAGAAAACAAGTGAAAACCAATGAATCGTTGATTCTGTTCTATTGTTCCAACGTACAATTATTAGGTAATAAAGTTTTTGGCTTTCTACTTCTCCATCTTGATTCAAAAAAATGTGGGAATCTTCCAAAGAAAAAAAGGAAGTAATCAATTTGAAAATAAGTAACTCTCTACATGGATGTGTAGATCATGCAAAGAAGCAACTTTCAGACACAAACTGGAAGAAAGGCCTCCTGAAACAGCTACTTTCATATAAACATTGAATTACACGAAAGAAAAAAAATTCTTTCGAAACAAACTTTTATATGAAAACTGAATTATACAGAAGATACTTTTCTCTACTCAATTTGTATTCCAAACATTCATTATGTAATAAAACCAGACATCATTCACAGAAGTTCTACTTTGAATGAATGGTAACAAATTGCACTTACATGGAACACTTGTTTGAAGGTGGTTGACAATATTTCCTGGTGTATTTCATCAGTTCGAACTTCCATTGTTCAATAAGTATAATATAAATTGAATTGAAAAAAATTAAAAAAATAAAAGCGGAAAAGCGGAAAGAGGGGATAGGTGAAAGGTGAAAGCACCCGAATGACCTATAAATAGTCAAATCTCGGAGGAATAAGTCCAGTTATCACCCGAAGACGATTGTGCATACTAACAATCGAAACGTCGTGACGTAACTTGGTTTGGAATCTTTTAATTTTTATTTTTCATTTTTATTATTGATATTTCTTAATTTTCAGCTTCTATTATTAATTCATTTTTTTTTATTTTCTGGTCTCAGTTTGTATGTTATTTCCTTGTAATTTCAGTTTTTTGTTTTAATAAAATTGTTATTTTCGGTGAATCTTTTTATTTTTTTCAGAGATTTCAAATCAATTTATATTATATTACACAATGGGAAGTCCGAACTGATGAAATACATGGAACACTGTCATCCTTACTAATAGACACCGATGATTCGCCCTAAGACACTCGCCTCAGGACACTTCAGTACCAATCATTCATTCACCTATTTGATTGAATGCCAGCCAAGAGCAATCTTATTTGAATGGAAGGAGTTATATTTTCAGGAGTAAAGTTTGAACTGAACTGAGTTGAACCTCAAAACGATGAGCAGCCACAATCCGTCACGTATTTCTGACCAAAGGTTTCAAACAGTACATCATAAATGGTTCATTGGTGGTAATTTAGAATACATTTGGTTGAATTTTCTGCAAGTTCTGACAATGATTTGATCACTTTGTTCATTTGTAATGAATAATTCCATAAGAACTCCGTTTGAATAATCGATATTTGCATTCATTTTGAATTGAAAAACTGAACTTTTCACCACTTTTATGTATAATGGAAATATTAGTAATTTTAGTACGCCCTGTAAGATATAGAGTCGATTTCTTTCCATGAATTGAGAGTACTATTTACTTTAAGTTCAATTAGAGCTAGCTATGTTTTGGACCATATCTAGCACAAATTATTTCTTATCTCGAAAACTGTAGAGATAACGAAAAAGTATTATAATAAAAGAGCGATTTCAAAAATGTGTTAATATACAGGGTGTTTCATTTGAAAAAATTAAGTTCCTAGAACTTTCTGACAGAAATGGCATTGCCGCTGTGCTGAAAATATTTCAGATCGATACAACAGGTAAGGAAATGTATGATATGAAAATTTCAGAAAAATCCTGCGTTGCGTTTTCCAGAAACGTCTGAACTACCACCGTCCGTGAGTCACGCTAGCCCTATCAGGCTAGCAAGGCGAATTCCTGCAAAATTTTAAAAAAAAATAGATCAATTTGTAGCTGAATAGTTGCTAATTAGTTGCCAAAACAACGATTTTGTTGTTCGTGCCGATCCCTGGAAATCGCAAATAATGCTATCGTGATAAACTTAAATACACCTTGAGTATTAGCAACAAAATAGTTGAAACCGATCGGCCAATTTCAATTTTATTTTTAATTTTCCACGTTCTTGCTATCTTGAAACTGGTTTTCCTTATTAAGAACTGGTGTTCTTATTATCTTGAAATCGGTATTTTCTGGAATACGGAGTATTATGAATTTGTTGCTCACCAGGAGGGTACTCAAAAATACCTTGAGTATCAACAATAAAATAGATGAAACCGATTAGTCGATTTTTATTTATTTTTTCAAATTTTCCTCAATCTTGTTATATTGAAACTGGTTTTCTTTGGAATAAAAAGTGTTTTGAATTGGATGATCATCAATAGGGTACTCAAATACACCTTGAGTATCAGCAACAAAATAATTGAAACCGATCGACCGATTTTTATTTTTTTTTTTCATTTTCTACGTTTTTGCTATCTTGAAAACTGATTTTCTTTGGAATGAAAAGTGTTTTAAATTTGTTGCTTATCAGGAGGGTACTCACTCCGAGAATCAGCTGGAAAATAGTTGGCTCTGATCGGCCGATTTTTAATATTATTTCAAGTTCTCCTTGTTCTTGCTATCTTGAAACCGGTTTTTCTGGAAAACAGAGTATTCTGAATTTGTTGCTCATCTGGAGCATACTCAAATACAAATCGAAATACAGATAAATATTGATTTGAAGGTGGAATTAGCAGTTATCAATTTATGCTTTTTATTAAAAATGAAAAAATGTCGCTGACATCAGAAAATTTCTACAAAATTTTCTACTAATTAATGCATTACGAATGTAATAACAGATGAATCAATACATTTAAAAATTTCTAAAAAATATAACCGTACAATTTACAATAATTGTTTCATTGAAATCGTTCACTCCTGCTCTGAACTTTCTTTTTCACGATTCATACGTTTGATGAAATAGAAATCAAATAATCCCTAGATTGATTATGATCTTTGCCCCTAATTCATCTATAAGTCAAGAGAAACGGAATGCCTTACAAATACTCACGACTAATACAATTGACTATTTTTGAATAGCCGAAACTGTCTGAAAAGACGACGAACTGACTAGCGTAACTTCCATCAGAAAAAAATCAGATTTGATCACTAGTCACGCCTAAAGAAGTTTCACTTCGAATATTTCAAAAATCAATCGATCGATTTCAACTATTTTGTCGCTGATTCTCCAGGTGTATTCAAATATTCTCCTGGTAAGCAACAAATTTAGAACATCTTTGATTCCAGGAAAAACCAGCTTCATGATAGCAATTACGAGGAAAATGAAAACAAAAATTTAAAAATCGGCTGATCGGTTTCAACTATTTTGTTGCTGATACTCAATTTGTATTTGAGTATACTCCTAGTGAGCAATAAATGTGAAACACTTTTTTTTTTCTAAGGAAAACCAGTTTCAAGATAGTAAGAACGTTTAAAATGAAAAAAAAAATTAAAAACGGCCGATCGGTTTCAACTATTTTGTTGCTGATACTCAAATTGTATTTGAGTATACTCCTGGTAAACAACAAATTTTAAACACTTTTTATTCTAAGGAAAATCAGTTTCAAGATAGCAAGAACGTGGAAATTGGAAAAAAAAAAGAATAAAAATCGGCCGATCGGGTTCAACTATTCTGTTGCTGATACTCAAGGTGTATTTAAGTTTACTCTTGGTGAGCAACAAATTCAGAACATCTTTGATTCCAGGAAAAACCAGTTTCAAAATAGCAAGATCAGAAAAAATATAAAAAAAAATCATTTGAAATTTTTTCGCTATATCCAAGGTTTAGCAACTAAATAGTAACTAAATGATTTGAAAGGGTTATATTTTTAGGAGTGATTAATTTTTTGGGAAAGAAAGTTTTTGGCTTTCTACTACTCTATCTGATACAAAAAAAATGGATGAGAGAATCTTCCAAAGAAAGGAAGGATTAATCAATTTGAAAATAAGTAACTCTATACATGGATGTGTAGATCATGCAAAGAAGTAACTTTCAGACACAAACTGAAAGAAAGTCCTCCTGAAACAGCTACATTCATATAAACATTGAATTACACGAAAGAAAAAATTCTTTCGAAGTATAGAAGTATTTGTTTCGAAAGAATTTTTTCTTTCGTGTAATTCAATGTTTATATAAAAGTAGCTGTTTCAGGAGGACTTTCTTTCAGTTTGTGTCTGAAAGTTACTTCTTTGCATGATCTACACATCCATGTATAGTGTTACTTATTTTCAAATTGATTAATCCTTCCTTTCTTTGGAAGATTCTCTCATCCATTTTTTTTTGTATCAGATGGAGTAGTAGAAAGCCAAAAACTTTCTTTCCCAAAAAAAGTAACTAAATCTTCTGTAAAGATCAAAGAAAAAGTATATAATTTATTGAGTTACCTTGCTACCTTTATATCACGATAGCATTATTTGTGATATCTAGGGATCAGCACGAGCAACAAAATCGTTGTTTTGGCAACTAATCAGCAACTATTTAGCTACAAATCAATGTATTTTTTTGCATTTTGCTGAATTTGCCATGCCAGCCTGATAGGGCTAGTCACGCTGTATATTGCAGTTTGGATTACATGTCGAATGTATACACTAATTTGTCGGACTACATAATGTTCATTTTAATGTGCGTTACAGGAGAGATTGATTTCCACGTATCGCCCGTTTGTGATTTTTGTGCCGCGATTCATTTTTGTTGTTCGATGGTGCGCGATCAGCATAAATGAGACTGCCGTTATTATGTTTTATGAGGATCGCGATAGGACAAAATACGCATAATAATTCAGCTAGCCCCAACGTGACGGAATTAATGTTTCGAGGGGAAGCCCCAAAACTGGGTCAGGAGGGTTCAGGCCTGCGTTTAATTACACAATGATTGTTTCGTTTTCTTTTCTGACGCTCGAAATTAATCAGGCCCTCGGGGAGTTTTTAAGTAGGAATAAAAATATTAGGAAAACATTGAGTTAAGAAAGCCGAGACCCGAGGAAGATAAGAAAAATGGCCACTGGAGTAACGTCATAATTCTTGAAAGCTAATTTGGTGTTGAAAGACACCATTTCATTATTACTCTGTATAATGATGATCCAATTTGAAATTTCCGTCCTATGAAAATTACAAAGTGAAAACTTGCAAAATTCGTCTTCACACAAAAATACTATAATAAACTGTTTTATGGTTTTTCAAATTATTCGCCTTTGAATTTGATACATCTTTGCATGCCAAACCGATTTTTGAAACAGTTTTTCTACTTCGAACTCAATATCTCGAAAATATGGTTGTGGAAGTCTCCAGAAGCTTCATTACGTGATGAAAATTCCAGCTCAAAATATTATTTATCATTTTTTTACCAAAAAACTGCTGGTAATTATGCCCTTTCGACCTTTAATAATTCAGTGTACAGTGCAATGTAACGAAAAAACTAAAATTGTTAAATTCATGCTGGGTAAATTCAGAAATGTAATTCAGTATTCAAGAATTAACATGAATGTTTGAATTCATACGAGCCAAAGTGTGATTTGTGAATTTGTAACAGATCGAAATTTTATCGAAATTAATACCACGACGCTACAAAATTTCATTGATAAATTTCTATTTTTTATTGAAAATGTCAATTTCATTGCTGTCAGTTTCATCGCTGTTGGTAGGAAGCGTTTTATGTCTGTGAAATTCTGTTTTAGCGGCCTAACCTTTATTTTTTTATCATTTTATCGTTTTGAAGAAAATAACCATAAAAAATATTCATAGGAAATGTTAAGGGATACATTGCACATTTCTTACTGATTTCATGAATTTCCTGCATGAATTTTGAATTTCTTTCAGTTTTGGAAAACAGACTCATATTTTCACAATGACCATTTTTTCCGAAATTTTCATATTTGCAAAAAATTTCACTTAAAATATGCTACAGAAAGCTAACATGGAACTCTCACCTACACAGTAGAACAAAAAGAAGCATATGTGGCTTATGAGCAATGTCGGAGGACAGTGGGACGCGCATGGGGTCTTTCACCCCGTGTGGTCACTTGGATCTACAATACAATAATAAGACCTATGTTAACATATGGAGCCATTGCATGGGGACCGAAACTTCTACAAGCAACGGCCATCCGAAACCTAAATCAAATACAGCTACTGGCTTGTTTTAACATCACAGGAGCCATGAGAACAACATCAACCGCGGCAATGAAATCATTTACTGGTCTGACCCCTCTGCACCTGTACGTTAAGGAGATTGCATTAATGGCCATGTTACGATTGCGCATTGCTGGTCCAAACCTCAAAATAGGAATGGGTCAATTGAGGCTGAGCCTATGCCGAGAAGCGCTTACTGCGCAACCTCTGCTGCAGGCAACCAGTAATGCAATTGAACCCAAGTTTGTGTTCAATATACCCTACAAAATACAAATAAAACAAAATACTGAGTCAGATGCTAGAAATACAATACGCATATATACAGACGGCTCAAAAACCAAAGAAGGCTCAGGATGTGGAATGAACTCCAGATTCCTAAGACTAAGGATCAAGTGGGGAATGGAAACAAATATCAGCGTGGTCCAAACACAACTAGGTGGTATCTCAATCGCCACAAAAGAAATAACCATGAAAGGAATTTCTGGCAAAAAAATAACAATCTGCATTGACAACAGACAAGCCCTATAAGCATTGAATGGACAACGTGTTACCTCGGGGCTAGTACTGTACAAATGATGAAATATTGAATTGGCTTAGCCAATACTGGACAAAAATACATATCGAAAGTCACTAATAAGATTTTTTTCAATTTCACTATAAAAGGTTTACAAAACCGCGACACCTGTTTCGCTATACGATATATTTCTCAAGCAGATTCAAATAAAATTAACTATTTCTAGAAAGAAACATTCTATATTCTGATATGGTCAAGAACATCATTATCAGTGAACAGCATGGTTTTTTCCCCAATTGTCGATAGAAACTAATTTATTTCACCGATTTTTTAGTCAACTCGTTGGATGAACTGATTTAGGCGGATGTTGTTTAAATAGTACTGTGGTGTTTACATGGTGTATATGGTTCTATTTGAACAGCAGGACATAAATGGTGGCCTCAAGGCAGCTACCTGGGTCCTTCATTCTTCATTATATTCACCAACAAAATCTCTAGTTGCATCAATAAGTGCAAATTTCTCCTTTATGTCGATGACTCGAAAATTCATTACACAGTGAAGGATTCAGATCATAGCGAAGAAATTCAGGATTATTTAAATCGCCTCAAAAACTTCGATAATAATGATTCTTACCTTAATCCACAAAATTGCAAGTCAATTTCGTTCTCTAAAAACGAAAATATAATCAGAAATAATAATTATTTTGAAAATCACGAACTGAAATCAGCTTCAAAAGTTATGGAATCGAAGTTATCATCTATTTCACATAAAGAAAAATCGTCAATAAATGCAAAAGGAACTGTCAAAATTTCAGAACGGAAAAAACCTCTCCTTAATTATACATATGTTATATAATTATTCCATACTCGAATTCAATGTTCAGGGTAGAACATTGAGTTGTACGGAATTCTTAAAGTTAACTTGTACAAGGACAAATGCTGCTCAAAATTCACCACTTTATGAAATGCTTTAAACCTTCAAGGAATTTTGCAACAATAGACTCTTTCAAATGCAGGATGGAAAAAATCTTCATCGAGAAGTTGTAATCATTTCTGCAGTCTCTGCCACTCTTGTAATAATTGTGTTTTATATGTATTAATCTGTTGTCAACACCTATACTGGTGAATACAATAAATGAATGAATTGATTCTAATCTAGTTTCAACTACCTGAAAAGATACAATAATTCCGTTAAATAGTGAATGTAGTAAATAGAAGTAAAAATACCTATTCACTAGTGAAAATGATGTACAAAATAAATCAATGAAATAATAAATATTACATATTGATTCATTTCAGTGTCAGAAAGCATGATTATATTGTAACAACATAATGAGTACTCGTGAAAGATAACTATTCGACTCAATTTGATCGTTCATTAGATATTGGGAATTTTGTAGAAGGTCGAGTTTCGAACCTTTCTTATGGAAATGAAGACTTATAAATTTATAACTGACCTGATATCCCTCTGTCAGAGAGTGGACGTTAGATTGTACGTAGTATATGTTAAATTCCGTTTTCCTATCTTTATATTCTTTTGAAGGAGCTGAATGTGAGGTACAAAGTCCAATATTTGATAATTTTTTTTGTTAAAGTTTCTTCAAACTGAAACACCTAGTTATTCATATAGTTTATTAAGCAGGCATTTCTGACATACATATGATCAATTTGAGAATTAACACATTCAATGTACCTAGACACCGTACTTCCAAATTTCAAGGATGTTTTTCTTATATAGCCCCTTCTTATCTGAATGAAATTTTACCACTTTCAAATCATGATATTCATCAATTTAAGAAAAAAATTAAATCACAGATGCTGTATAATTTTTGGGAGGGGTGGAAAATAAACTTTGGCTAACCCTTTTCCTTTCATGTATAAATGTATTTTTTATGCATAATAAACGATATTATTATTATTATTATTCAAATGTTTCAGTTTGCCTTATGTGGAATATCAGGCATGGACCACCAAACAATTTATATAATTCTGTTTCATCTGACACAAAATTTTTGCCTTTGTTATTTTTAAGATGTATGATCATGTTACTATTCCTTTAAAATAACATGTTCACACAGGTATTTTTAATAAATCAAAAATCTTCTAGTTGAGCCCAAATATGTTAACGTTCTATAATTTTATCGCCCGTATCCTTGACATTCGATGAATTTCTTTTATGGCTTGACTGTTTAGTGTTTTGGATAGTGAAGGATCTATAAGATTGCTATCATGAAAGGTTTTTATCGTATGATGTTTCACATCAGAGAAAGGAACAGTCACTGTGGATCATGCTGCTACTTTGTGTCGATATGGATGTGTCAAAGAACTATGAATGATAATATTCGTATGAAACCGTTTGGGAAAAATCGGGTTTATTATCATTTTATATTACTATCATATCCAGAAAACTGATTGAATCATTTTTTCATATGTATTGGAAGGGTGAAGAGAATTGATGGAATTCACGAATTATCATTTCTTTGTGACATTTATTGTATTCGCTCTTTCCAGGTAGATGAAAGTAGATCAGTATTATTAACCTTAGATCGTACCTTACTGTGTGAGGTATACAATATTAAACAAGAAAGCTATTGCGAAACACTTTATCATGGTTTTCTAACTTTCTATAGGGAAAATCAAAATGAATGTTTTCAAAAAGTTATTATTGAAATATACTCAATGCACACTTCTTTGTGAAGGTGAATTTTCATTTTTCCCAAAAAGTATTTAACGTATTCAATGACCACTTTATTGTGGAATTTTCACTAAAGGGTTTCACAAAAACGCAATACGTGTTTCGCCATACAACGGTTTCTTCGGGCGTGTCTTCACTGACTATATTCTACATAGTCAATGCTTAATATACGTAATTTTAAAAATTGCGTACCTACATTTCAAGTACCTGATTTTTACGTTAGTTTGTAATGAATTGAATTACCTTAGCCAATGTCCCAGTTTCCTCATTTGAAAAAATATTTAGTAACGGGGAGTTATTCAATTCTATTTGATCATTAAGTAAATTACCCGAATTCCTGAATCTGTTGATTTCCAAACATTCTAGAAGATTTAGTTTCATATTTATGATTGAACTCATGTCCTTCTACTAAAAGGTGGTTTGTAAATGTAGAATTGGTGTTTCTATTTACAAAACTTCAATTGTTTGGGAAAATATTCTTCCTGTTTGGCCAATATAGATTTTTGGGAATGCGCCACAAGTCGGCTTATATACTCTTGATCTATACGACACCATAGTTTTGTCTTTATTATTTTTAATCAATTTACTTAGACCATTATTCGTTCTGTAATCTACGTTTACGCTTTCTTACTTCAATAAGGCAATATTATTGGTTGTTGCACCCAAATATAATTGACTGTCAAATTCGGTTTTTTCTTTTGGTTGGGAAAGGGATAAAAAATGTTCGTAGATAAATAATTTAGTTTTATGCCAACGTTTCGGACTTTATTGAATCCATCGTCGGGGCTCTGTAATAATTGACTGTATCGCATCTTGAATTTGGGTAGACCGAGCCATGGCTTGCTTTTGTAGTTTTTTGGAAAGAATCGACTCTATAATATCTTCCTTATGAACGCTGTTAACCTCGATTTGTTTGATAAAACTGAGCTCTCTCTGGAAATTACTGTCAGAAAGTTGAATATTCAATAGTTTGTGAAGCAACTTTGTGCTGGTAAAGGTGTATGAAGGAATTATGTATGATAATGTCGTGTAAGATGGTTTGTGGAACATTGCAAATTCATGTTTATTGTTATTTTCCGTAATGGTTGAGTCAAAGTAATTTTTAAAATTATTTACCTTCTCTCAGTGTTGAATTTTATTAACGGATGGATGGAATTGGCATATTCAATGAACTTGCCTAATTGCCTACCTGCACCAGTAAAACAGCCTAAGATACCATCTATGTATCTGTACCAGTACAAGAACCTGTTAGTTAACTGGTTATTATGGATTTCACACTCACAAAAGACAGTATCTGAACCAGAAATCCAACCACCATCAATCGACTAAGAGCGAAACCATCAAGACTCTACTAGACCGTGCCTTCGGGCTCTGTAATACAAAGGAAGGTTTCGAAAAGAAACTAGATTCATCGAAAATGACCTTCAACGGAATGGTTACTCCAGAGTGATGGTAGAACAGGCTTTAGCTAGAAGACAGCAAGAGCTCCACAAGGAAGGGAAGCCGCCACAACCAGTACTTGTACTTCCCTACATCAGAGGAATATCGGAAAGGATAAGAAGGATTGGTTCCAAGTATAACATCAGGACCTGCTTCGGATTTGGGAACACTATCCGTAACAGCCTCATGAAAACCAGGCCACCAAACGCGGACTGCAATTCCAAGAATTGCATTTACCGGACACCCTGCGAGTGCGGAGAAACATACATTGGTGAAACTAAGACGCCATTGAAAGTTAACATTGCTGAGCACAAGAAACACACACAGCGAGGAGAAACCAACATATCCGGAATAGCAGAGCATGTTTGGACTCATCAACATAATATCAAGTGGGCTCAAGCTGAAATCATCCAAAAAGAGGAACACTCATTAGGAGAAAATTCAAAGGCGCAACATATACATGTTGTCGAACAACGCATTCAGTCAAGCTAGCATAGAGATACGTAACATATGGAAACCTCTAATCAAGCTAAAAACAACCAACTCCCGCCAAACGGTAATCTCCCGCTAAAACCAATGAAGCGAAGAGAGGGAAGAGGGGATAGGTGAGAACATTCGAATGACCTATAAATAGTCGTATATCGAAGGAATAAGTCCAGTTATCACCCGAAGACGATTGTGGTTACTAACAATCGAAACGTCGTGACGTAACTTGGTTTGAAATCTTTTAATTTTTATTTTTCATTTTTTGTTAATAATATTTTTTAATTTTCAGCTTTTATTAATATTTCAATTTTTTATTTTTTTGGTTGTTGCTTGTATGTTATTTCTTTGTTATTTCAGTTTTTCTGTTTAATAACATTGTTACTTTCGGTTAAACTCTTTAATTTTTTTCAGGGATTTCAAATCAATTTATATTATAGTAGGCAATGGAAGTCCGAACTGATGAAATACATTTTCATCGGTTGTTGATATGCTGTGGCGAGCGTCGTCATTCACATCTTCTTGACCTTCTGTGAAAACCTTGTACTACTAATAAATATGTTTCTGACTCAGAGTACAATCACCGTATGCCACTGTACATTTCAAGTGTTTTTGAGCACATAATTCTATATTTAACATAAAATTTGATGCAAATTCTTTCATACACTTTTATCGATAGCAGAAAATTGCAGAACACGCAAATCACTTCTAACTTTTATGCTTTTCACCAATAAACTAAACATGCTAAACAGCTAAATCTGTTAACATAAAAAACGATTATCGAATAACCGTAGCCCGCGAAATTTAAACATTTACGTTATTGTTTGAATAGTCCATAACCTTACAATTCTGATCCACTCACCAACAGTCATCATCTGTTATCAAATTATCATAAAGACAGTTAATCGACTATCTTTCTCGAGTAATAGCGCCCCCATTTCATACACTAAACACAATTCAAGCACCTCCAAACTTGGAGATAGTTGCCTTGTATCATTCATCAGAAGGGAAGTTAATAAGGCCGTTATGGAGTAGGGAGAGAGGCGCACAAAGCCTCAAAAACCGCAAAAACCGCCTAACAATATGCCCGCAGTTGCTGAGATTGAGTCGACAGCGAGACCGAGACAATGAATGGCTCTTGGAACGAGCGATACAATCTATCATAAGGCCGCGTTCCACCTCTCTGAGTCTGAAAAGCAGGTCCGTTCAATCTTGATTTCAGAAACAAGACGGTTCCGACGATATGAACGAATTTGATGAATCTTTTTGCGGTTACTTGGCCCCATCGGGATCGACAAGTGAGTTGACAGATTGTCTGATTAATTACAGGATCGTGTTTAGGCTGGTTTTATACAAAGCTCTCACGAGGGAAAGGAGAGTTGACGGCCAAGTGACAAATCCAATACCCACGGGATTTGAGTTCGGAAACGGTTTCTGGGGATTACTTGTGTTATCTGGATGATAGATATCGTCAATGATGGCAATTATAATAACGACTATACTCTGTTTCCTAATTCTAAAGAGTAATGAATCTTCATTTTAAATGCAAAACTCTAATAGAGTGCTTGAACGATATTTTGTTAGCTGTGCAGGTTTATAATCTTTTACCAGATCCACTTCAGTTTCATTTCGCAAACGGGTCGCGAATAGAAGATTTTTCGAGCCTTTCGGGTCGATTTATATTTAGACTGGCATGCGTTTGGGTAGTTGATCGAAAATACTCAAAACTAATAACTATGTTTCTTTAAATTATATACAAATAATATTAGGAGAAAAACGTTTGGCTTTCTACTTCTTCACCTTCATTGACATCAAGAAGTAGAAAGTCAAAAGTCTCCTGAAAATATACCCATTTCAATTTTAACAATCAATATTGTTATAACATTCGGATTCAAAATATCCACATAATAGTAAATGGGTATGCTTGTTCAAGAAAATATGGAGTCTAAGGAAAATTATGAAATATCATCGAATAAAAATGAAATAGTAGACAGAAAAACAAATAAAAACTGCAATAACATATTACAAAAGAGAGCATTGATGGCATTCAAATGAACTATCCAGCTAATTTCAAGGGCAGTTTCAATTTCTTTTTGAAGTTATATTACGTGTAGTGTTTAAACTCACTGGAAAGTGCATTATAGAGAGCATTAACTGAAACTTCGAGTGAAACAAGCTGGTTTTAGATTGAATCTGTGTTTCATATGCTACGTATCTGTCAGAGAAAAAGTGGGGTTTCCTTCGAGAGATACCATGAAGGTGGTCTGTCTGTGCCAGCCACACTCCTCAAATTTACCTGAGATGTGATCAGAATTTCTTCCACTATGAGAGAACCGTATACCGTTGTTCTGAATTTGTTGGAAGCGTTTCATGTCTGATTGTATTATGTCAAACCTATAGATGATATCACTGTAAGAGACTCTGGATAATATAAGTGCTTCGCAAAGCTTCAGTTCAAGCCTGGATGTTTCAGCTGCCGTAAGATACATGCTTGTGGAATCTGAGATCGTGGTCTAACCGCAGTCCTAGGTGTTTGCTTTCGTTCAAAATCGAAAGTGTATCATCCAGTTGTACATCGATCAGATCTTCAATTTCAGTCCTCTTGCATTTCGTACCTATCAGTTGAAAATGGGATTTACTTATGTTCATTTTCAGATTGTGAGCGGCTGTGCGAGAAATTGTCAAGATCCTGATTGACTTTATGAACAGCTTCTTGCCTGTTGTTTTTATTGAATGAGTAGTTTAACTGAGTGTCATTTGTATAATGATGTATACGACGGTTATTTATCATGTCATGACATTCAGAAATGAATATTAAAAACAGATGTGGTCTAAGAATTGATCCTTGAGGGACTCCTAGACTAACTAGTGAAGCATCTGTATATCTGCCATTCATAAATACAATTTGATTTCGATCTTGTAGGTTACTATCTAATAACTCAACGATGTGTTTATCGAATCCAAAGTATGAAATCTCCTTACCGAAATGTGGATGATCTATTGTAAAAATTGCCTTACTGTAATCAAGTAGTATCATCAGAAAAAAACTAATCAATACAGTTTATTGTATGATTTTCACTATAAAAGGGTTTTACAAAAACCGCGACCCCTGTTTCGCTATACAATAGCTTCCTCAAGCATAAACTGAGAGTTACTTCTAAATTACATAAATTTCATATTCTAACCTAGTACCTACTCGGCTACCTTGATAATGAATCTACCTGACAAGGTCACGTATGAATTAATTAACAATATTAATAAAATTTTCGAAAGTATTATTCAATTCAGTTTGATCGTTCATAAGACGATCAAACGATTCAAAAAATTTAAAAAAATTAGCTGAAATATAACAATTATATCAAGCAAAGTTACTGAAATTACAATGAAATAAAATATAAAAATATAAAAATAGAACTATTAACACGAGATGAAAATTAAAGAATTATTAACAAGAAATGAAAATTTAAAAAAATCCAAACCAAGTTACTTCATCACGTTTCGATTGTTAACATCCACAATCGTCTTCGGGTGATATTTTTTACAGATTTTTTTAGGAACTTCAAATCAATTTATATCATAATAGACAATGAAAGTCCGAATTAATGAAATATGATTTATCATATCGGAAACTTCAGAATGGTCTAGTAAAATCAAATTCCATTTTTTGAGGGTTGAGGTATCATCATCGACATGATACTACCTAAATTTGATTCTCCATGATTTGTCAATCATTCTCAAAAACATCGGTAATATACTTATTGACTTCAGGTCATTATATTTTCAACTCTCATTTCTTCAAGTAGAATGGACTTCGGCAGAGTTCCAAGGGTCAGAAAAATGGCTTTGAGCTGAACATCTATAACAACTAACATCCTGTAACGTTGTGTCTATGACTGTTGCTCATTCTGTCTCGAATTTTCAATGCCATTGTAGAATCTCACTTCTTCCCAATCAAATAAAAGTAGAGGTGGTAATCTATACTAACAAAATGAAACTGGAAAGTTGTCCATTTGATTACACTAATTTCTGGAAGTGAGCAGATTAATTTAAAAAAAATATTTTTGTTGTGATAGCCACATTCTTAAGGAAGAATGAAAGATATGTTCCATCACGCTACAATTCTCAGATAGCTTTGAACACCGATGTTTGTAAAGAAAAGTCTGAAGAAAAAACGATTTTGAAATCCTTATTTCGCGTTAGATGATTATAAGTAAGTACTATGAACTACAAAGATTTCGATTATTAGTAATTAGCAAGCAATTTGATAACTATTCGAAAAAATCACAGAAATCACTGCATTTGATTTTGTTGATAAAATTCTTCATTGACTTGAATACGTTTTGTTCGACCGCATTGGATATTTTGTTGTGGTATCAGCAGAACAGCTCTCTGTCCTATAAAACCACATTTGAGCAACAAAAAGCAATAGGTCTTCATTAGCCGATATTAGAAAAAGTGTACTTAGCACACAGAAATATGTTGAGTTCGTTACTTTCTATCATTTATATAAATGACCCATTACAGAAAATCATATGAATCGAGAACATCACTTTTGAAGTTATATTGACCATTCAAGTCTCATTTACCTTTCTACTCCTCCATCTCTATAAAAAAAAATTATTTGATGTTGATAAAGCAATAAGGTGAAAGTCTCATCCAAAAACTTCGAAGTCCGCCCTTGAGAATTACAGGAATTCATTTAAGTGAAATTTCATATCGTAACTCTTTTATTTACAACATTGTGCAGCTCTCCTATAAGTGATATCTGATTCAAATCCAACGAATGTTTGCAGTACAAAAAAATAAAAAGAAGTGACGAACATTTTATGTTCCTATGAGGTAGTTGTATCAAAAGTAGTTTTTTTTCATGTAATTCAATGCTTATATAGGGTAATTCAAATTCGACCCCCACCAATTGGATCTCCTGAACTACAGACGATGAATCCTAAATTGGGGCAAGGTTGCGTTTTTTTGTCCTTAACGGAATACTGAGAAAACTGAAAGTCGGAATTTTAGTTTTTATTTTTTTTAGCGTTTTTTGACAACATAGCTCAAAACCAGAAACATATTTTCATCGATACTTTTTCTGCTGAACGTTTTCATGTTTGGATTTACTATCCAACGTTTCGTCTTCTATCAATAATCGTCAATCTTGTGTCTATTATGGGCGCCATATTGTTTTTTCATACAGGAAAATAGTGTTTCTCATTCTGATTTCACCACTCACCACACATCATAAGTTTGCACAAATACTTCAGCCGTAATGTCTTCATTCTCAAATGAAGAAAAACGAGATATGTTGAAACTTTATTATAAATGTGATAGAAATAGTATGAAAACAGCACAAATTTATTCTGAATTATATCCGGAAAGGAAAGACAACAGCCAGATAGGACATAATTCGGAATTTTGAACAAACATTTGGATGAGTACCAAGAATGAAGTATGGGAACAAAATAGAACTACTAGAAATGACTTATTAGCCAAGATAAAATAATTGTTCTTTTCATATTCGAAGAAGTATATTTATTTCTTTTTTTTAGATAACTGTAGATCCTTTCAAATCAACGCATCAAGTCTTGGCAGAAATGGATGTGCCACAGACGAGCGTTTGAAGGAAATTTTAAAAAAATGGTTAGAAATGTTATAAGATACATATTTCGCAAAAATTACATCCAGATGATCCTGAGAGAACGAAAAAATTTTATAGCTGGCTCTTGAATAGGGTAGACCCTAAAAATTTCCTGAAAAACATCATTTGGACCGACGAAAGTACTTTTTCAAACTGTGTTGTTTTTAACAGAAATAATGAGCACATTTGAAGTGAAAATTCTCCACGACACTTCAAATAAGTCAGACCACAAGTTCGGTTTCGTTTGAATGTGTGGGTTGGAATTTATAATGACCAAATACTTGGACCTCATTTCTTCTCTAATACTTTGAAAGAGAAAACCTATCTGTGGTTCTTAAGAAACGAATTCGAAGAATATATGGATACGTTTCCCCTTGTCAATTATACCGCTGCTGGTTTTAGCATTACGCGGCTTCTCCACACAATAAAAGAGCAGTTCGCGAATATTCACACCAAAGATTTCCTAATAGGTGGCAAGGTCATCTGACCTTACAGTTTTAGATACTTTATTGTGGGGCACTTTAAAGAACATGATCTATGGAGAGCAAGAATATGACGCAGTGGGTGAACTTAGAGAAAATATCATCACGCAGTTCAGGTCTCTCAGAAGAAGAGATATTGCTAGGGCTGTTCTTAATTTGAGACTACGAGTTCACATATATATACAAGAGAAAGGCCATCATTTTGAACACTTGTTGTAATACCTTTTGTGCATTTTCAACAAGCTCATGATTTTATTCTCGGTTTTTGAAACGCACCGTACCTACTCAGCCAAGTATTTGTCCAAAATACCCAATATTGTTCTATCCGGCTCTTCTTTCCGAAAATAATTCAAAATGAATTTGTGCTGTTTTCGTACTATTCCTATCAAATTCATAATGAAGTTTCAAAATATCTCGGTCTCGTCTTCGGATGATGACTGGACTGATTCCTCCGAGAGATGACTATTTATAGGTCGTTCGAGTACTTTCACTTATCCCCGCTTTCCATTTTCCGCTTCACTGGTTCCGTGGGAGATGACCGTTTGGCGGGAGTTGGCCATTTTTAGCTCGATGATGGCTTTCCATATGTTGCGTATTTCTACGCTGGCTTGGGTGAATACGTTGTTGGACAACATGTATGCGGCTTCCTTGAATTTTCTTCTAAACCAATGTTCCTCTCTGTGTAAGATTCCAGCTTGGGACCTCTCAATGTTGTGTTGATGGGTCCAAACATGGTCTGCTATTCCTGATTTGCTGGTTTCCCCTCGCTGTGTGTGTTTCTTGTGCTCGGCAATGCGAACATTCAATGGCCTCTTAGTTTCACCAATATAGGATTTTCCTGCCATTGAATGTTCAGCTATTCATTTTTAATTCGTCTCTTCTAGTTGTTTCAGGGATTTCAAATCATTTTATATAGTAGACAACTATAGTGAAATTCATCATGAAACATTGTCAATCACCTTCAAACATAGAGCAATTCGATTATGATAAAAGGTTCGTGGATATACAGAGTATTCAGATAATTCAAAAGAAATACATAAGCTACAGGACAAATGAAAATAGTTGATTGAAAATTTTGCATACATGGAAAACTGGCGTTTAACTATGCACCAAAGATATTTGATGGAATCGGCCAACGATATTTGATGAAAATCCATAACGTATTCAAAAAACACATCATTGTGAGATTTTTCATTAGTGAAACGTGATTTTTTGACATTTGATTTGATTTATTCAAATGGTGTCCTATATAAGGCATGTCTCCATTTGAATTTATTTGAATAATTTCATTTTCTGATTGAGTCTGTCATGACTTGATGAAGATCCATAGTAATTTCATAAACTACAACTCACGATTTGATCTCCACAAACTCCACAAACACAAACAAAAATATAACACGACATGTTTCGCTAACACAGTAGCTTCTTCAACAGTGATTTGAATACTACAAGTTGCTTCTCACCCTAATATTCATATACCCCAGGTAACTACAATTGAGACTACCTTAATCAAATTATCTAAACCTCTACAACTTTTATATACCTGAGGTATATAATTGAGGTATTACCTGAAGAATAGGAGCATAGAAGAATATGCTTCAGATAATAAAAATTGAAGAGGTACCTCAGGTATTCAGAAGTTGTGAAGGTTTAGGTAATTTCATGGAAGTAGTCTCAATTGTAGTTACCGTGGTATGTAAATATTAGCATAAGAAGCAACTTGTAGTATTCAAATCACTGTTAAAGAAGCTACTGTGTTAGCAAAACATGTCGTGATATATTTTCCAAATAAATTTAATGAAGATCTTATCGTAAGGTGTAGTTTATGAAAAAATGAATGATTCCAGGAAATAATAGTATGATATCCTTAACGTTACAAGTCTCGCTTTTCATATCTGTACAGTAGAACCCCGGTTATCCAAGATAACGGGGGGAACCCATCTCGGATAAATGAAAACTCGAATGATTCGGATTCATTTATTATTCGCCCAATAAAACATTTTTTATGTTCCTAGATATGTGTATTACGAAACAGTAAAATAACTATCTATTCACTTCTGTTTCATCTTGCATCCTCTTCTTCTCGCTGCAATGTTCCGCCATCTATTAAGAAGGAGTAGATCAGCAGGTGTTGCCTCTGGTTGCTGCTCAATATAAGTTGAAGCTCCTTCTAAAGCAGCAAAACCTTCTTGATAGGATACCTTAGTGGCAGGCTCTTCAAGCCAAATCATTCAATGGAATATCTTCTTCACTGTCATAAGAGTCCTCAGAGTTAATACCTTTTAACCAAGATTTTTAAATAGTGGGAGCGCGCACAGAATCCCAAGCTTGAACCACCCAGTAGATACCATCGGTTAATCCGGGGCTCGGTTAAACGCGACTCGGATAAACGGGGTTCTACTACTGTATTTTGTATGTTCCTTTCAAGAACCTACATTGCGTACATTGATACAGTCCCCAAAACATTACTGTTTCGTTTATGTGTAACATAAGTTTCCCTGATTTATTATTTGTATAATTCAGAAATATTAAATTACTATCAATACCAAATTTTTGAAATGATGGGTGGCACCAGTACCAAAAACTAAAGTACAGCGACTGAGCCTCCAGGTATCTACAAATGGCGTTAGTTGATTAGTTAAACAATTGCTTCAAATGTTCATTAAACGTAGCTCTTTCATCAGATTGTATTGCCTCTCAAACGAAGAGGTCGAAACATGATTTCACACTGATTTCATTCATTTGTCAAACTCGTTTCCGAGCTCCGAGATGTCCGTTAATAATATCCCTCATTGTCCGTATCTCTTCCAATTATTGCTGTTTGCCCATACTCTCGAATTTCCACTTGCCGCAAATTGCTATTTACCGCTTAGAACTTCTCTCGGTCCCGACAGGTTGACGTCGTGCTCGATTTCTCTACAATGAAAACAGGGTATTTTCACAAGAAGAGACTTTCGAGATGCATTTTACTTAAAATGTTGAACTGATTCATGTAACAATCACGTTTTCTCCCATAAAAACTCATTTCCTAAAAAAATAAGATCAATGAAAGAAATTATAGTAACGATAATAATCATTGAATTCAATGACTAGATATGATAGTTATACCTACACGACCAAAACAACATTCTTCATTCTGTCAAAAGGCAGAATTCAGGTTCGGACATTATATAAATAATGATATGTGAGATAGTTCCATTTCTGATTAAATTTTGACATAAATTGGCAATGAAATACCCAAAACGGAAATGAATAAAAAAATTGGTAACTGGAAATACTATAATTTCAAATTGAAAAGAAAATATTATTAACGGAAATTAGCTTCTTGTACTTTTCCATTATTAAACAAAAAATTAGGGAAATTTCCACAGAAACTAAAAACTGAGGAACTACAACAAGTTTTTTTTTGAAAGATGTATATAACATGCATTCGAGTTTCTTCCAAATACAAACAAAAAAAACACTTTCAAAACAACTACTTATTGATCATTAACTTACATGTAGATCAATTTTCTCATCCAGTTTGTACTCCAAGCATTCGTTATGGAATTTAAATAGATATCATTCATTGAAACGTCACACAACATGATATATAGAATAATATTGATATGGAATAAAAATATCATTTGTGTTCCTCAATGATGGGTTTTGGAACTGATCCTCATGCGATACATTGATAAGGCAAGAATGTATACATGTAGGTATACTGATAATACTGATAATTCATCTTTTTCATTCAAGTCAAAGGATCTGGCTCAACTTCAAAATCTAATCAACGTTAATCTCGATGATCTGATTATTGATTTACAAGCAAATCTTCATGTTTGAATACTTTAAAGAAAAAGCAGTTCCTTTTAGAATCACTCCGAATGTTAGTTAGTATGAAACTGGAAAGTTCACCAAATTTCAAAATAAAAAACAAAGCCAATCCTCATTTATACCAAAGTCGGCCGTGATTTTCATGAGCCAACGTAACGGGAAGTGTAGCTCTGATACCTGGTATCTGTAGAGTGGGGAGGGTGAGTGTAGACCCACAGCACTTAGGCCAGGTGTGACCCATTGTACATCCTCTCTCAATCTAAGGTACATCCTCCCGAGTAGTTGTCCTCCTAGGTCATCGTCCATCCTGTCCTTTCCAGGAAGGTATAAAGATCACTAGGAGACATGTCCTTTGAATTGGCAGGTGTAGGCTAAGACTCGCCGAACACACACTCTCTTTGGCAACCTTGAGGTGTCTGACATTGGCATTCGCGAAGGTTTTGGAAGGTGCAGCGACATTACTGCCGTTGCGCGGCTTCTTTAACCTTCTTGGGGTTCCCTTCGTGGAGGTGCATAAGTGAGGGAGCTTTTCTGCAGGGGCAGCCGGTTTCTTGCCTTTATTCAAGGCGGAGCTCTCGACGCCCGCCGCGAGAAGTGTTGGAGGTGAAGTAGGGGAGGAGGATAGTGCACTTATAGTTGCTGTCACTACTGCCTCTCCCGCTTTCTTTCTCCTTTTCGCCTCAGTACCGCAAATGCGCTTACGCCTTGGCGTTTGTATTACATCACGAGGTGATCTGCTATGTCCAGCCTCATTCCAAGCAGTAGATTGGGGTGGACATTTCTGTTCATCCCCAGCCATCGCTTCAGATTGAGGTGAGCACTTATGTTAAGCCTCGGGAATGATTTTTGTTTTTGTTGTTTCTGTTTTTGTGTTTGTTTTATCCATGTGTGTTCCCACGAGTAGCAAGGGAAGAGTTGATCTCCTCTGGTAGACCCCCGCATTACCAGAGGTCGGCTGATTACAATGAGGGTACGCCCAGTTCCCCTAGGGGTTCGTTCGTGACAGCATATCAACCTGCGGCCATTCAGCTCTCGGCACGATTCCTTACACCTTATTTTGGGTAGGCTGGTCCACGGTAGCATGTTTTGCAAAGGCTTTTGGAGAGTTTTAGTTCTCCTCACCCTACTCATTTCTGCCACTGACCAGGAGTCCGGCGACCCCGTCCGTAAGGCCATATTGGCTTCCTGGACAGGGCCTCCAGTCCCTCGGAAGTTCCCCTATCCGCCACCTGAGGACGCGCCGAATAGGTAGCCCAACCCACGGGAGGAATTGTAGCTATTGCTGAACGAAAGTCAGACGAGAAACAAATAGAAATTGTCAGGTTTGTGGTGAGTAACCTCCTGCAGTTCACAACAACAGTTGTGCTTCAACAACTACCGTCCGAAGACATGAATTTTAACTATATAAACTGAAGATTTCACATAAATAAATGTGAACCGCTACTTTTGCACATGCATGCTTTTAGAGTGCCTCCAGGATTTTTCTGTAGTGCTAGTGTTTTGTCCTTAAAAAATTGAATGAATACGACTTTGACCGAAGAAGGCATTTTTGGGAATTAATATACAAACGTTTGATTGTGAATCGAAATTGCATGAAGAGTATGTGTTTCGTGACAAATGTTTTTTTTAACAGGAATTTCAACTGCCAAAATAAGCGATATTGATCAGACATAAACCCACATATTTTTTGGAAAGTTCACAATCGAAATCCTGACGGAATAAATGTCCGGCAGAAATATTGGGAATTCATATGATCGGTCACACATAAAGGATTTGAAGCTTTATAACTTCTATTTAATTATCTGCGAGCGCTTTCGACAGCTGGTCGTGCTATCATCATCTAGGCTCTACTCAAACTAAACGTGTCATCCTGTTGTATGTCCTTTCATACGGTCCGAATGCCTCAATGCAGGTTATCCAGTTTCTTTAGGTAAATTTGCCTGTATTTGGGTTACATCAGGTACTATTCTTTGTGTTTGATCTTCTCTAGGTTTACTGTTTCTAGGAGTGCGTATTGATTAGTTTAATATATTCAATGTTATGTCTTGTTGTGTTTTGATTTGTATTTGTTCCTCTATAAGTGATTTATGACTGTTAAATTTATGGATGTTTAAGTTTTCCCAGATGTCCATACGGTTTTCCTTATTGACTTGCTTTATGAGTTTTATGTTCTCTGGTGGGGGGAAATTATGTTTGTTTTGTATGACGTGTGGTTTGATTTATATACTATTGGGTTCATGTGTGCCTTTTTCTGCTCATGGTACTCTTGGTTTGGCCGATATAGAATTTGTTGCAGTCCGAGCATTGTATGCTGTATACTCCGTTTTGGTTTTGGTCTTCTTCTTTTTCATAGCTGTTTATTTTTTGTGTTATTTTCGTGTTTCAGCTATGGAAAAGGAGAAGACAAATACCAAAACGGGGTATACAGCATACAATGCTCGGACTGCAACAAATTCTATATCGGCCAAACCAAGAAAAAACTGATCCAAAGGTACTATGAGCACAAAAAGGCGTACATGAATCCAATAGTATATAAATCAAACCTCGCAATACACGCCATACGAAACAAACATAATTTCCCCCCACCAGAGAACATAAAACTCATAAAACAAGTCAATGAGGGAAACCGTATGGACATTTGGAAAAACTTAAACATCCATAAATTTAACAGTCATAAATCACTTACCGAGGAACAAGTACAAATCAGAACACAACAAGACTCAAAATTCAATATATCAAACAAATCAATACACACTCCTAGAAACAGTAAACCTAGAGAAGATCCAACACAAAGAATAGTACCTAATGTAACCCAAATTTAGGCAAATTTACCTAAACAACCTGGAGTACCTGCATTGAGGCGTTAGGACCGTATAGAAGGTCATACAACAGGATGACACGTTCAGCTGACATCGATTCCTAATCACAATTTTGAAAAATTCTTCAAAATTTTAGTTATGTTCAGTAAGAATATTTTTGTTTAGTTATTCAAGTGGAACACCATCGATATCGTGGTGGAAATTAGTTTTTCAGTAACTTCTAAATATTTGATTTGAATTGAGTATAGGTACCCCATAAGTAAATACAACATTATGAATTCATCCTTAATTTTAGACACTAAGATATGAATATATGTGTGTATGAATATGTTATACTTTCAATTTGATAATAATTCTATTGTGTGGATACTGTAGTGGATTTTTCTGTTTGTATCCCGAATATATAAATAAATATAAATAATAACTCAATGGTGGCGATTTTGAACATTTATTGGGGGGTATATAATAGTTAAAGATTCAGTTCGAGGTGCTTCAAATAGACGAAGAAATGACTTGGTGTTCCATAAAAAAAAACTTTCTGGAAACTTTAAGTCGCCCTGTACATTGGAAATACTGAAAAAAAAACTTGAAACTATCCATTTTAACCTAGTGCTTCAATTTTTTTTTTCGAAAAACAGGCAAAGGTTATCATAATGGTTAAAACTCGTCGTTTAGCCTTTTTAGCCTTTATAATCCATGAAAGAAACTTTTTAGCCAAAACATCCCCACATATAATATTTATCCAAACTGTATGTGAGAAATCTTTTATTTATACAAGCACTTTTTTAGAAACCTACTGCTTTAAAAGTAGTCCGACTCTGCCGCAATACCATCACTCCCAGAACTAAGTGTTTCTGAACAGTTTAATAGGGGTAACATAGTAGCTAAAATAAGTTCAAATGCTTGCTACTGATACCAATTTATTTTATAGAACGACGTCATTTCAAATGATAGCGATCCGGGATACTGAAATTAGATGAGTTGAAAATATGAAATACCGCACATTTAGAGCTGAAAATTACATAAATATTATAACATTATATTATTTAGAATGAAGTGAGTTAAGTTTGTGACTGGAAAATTGATACGTCGACAGGGTGAGTTTTTGTATAATTGATAATTTTACCGAAAACATTTATAAATGAGTGGCGCGCTTAAATTTTGCTAATAATAGGCTATATATTTGTCAATAAAATTTCATTTGCAGTGAAAATATCAATCTTCGAACCACAAACAATGTCTTTAACAGTTTCAAGAGTGCAAAAGTGGAATTTTAAAATGGCTTCAACCTTTCTATTTCTTAGTTTTCAGTTGGTGACATATCAATTATATTTTCCTAGTGTCCAATACAAAATTACTTCTTGCGTCTTCAAGAAAACATTTTCAAAACTTTTTTATTTTATTGTTATCGTTTCCGGCTGTATTATATTTTATAACGCCTACTTGGAACTACTGAAAAACTGTTATAAAACTATCTTCTGGTTATTTTATAGTAACTGCCAAAATGTTAATAAAACTGCTTTGTAGTGTTTGTAAAAGGCCTTACAAAATATTGATAATAACTATAATGTTTTATAAAAAGGTGCCAATTTCCGTTGTAATAGTCTACTGGTTCACCGGATCTGACTTCTCTCGATTTTCATTTTGGAACCGAAAGTTCATATAACGAAACCTGGAACAATACGAGAAGTTGAATGAGACACAATTAACGAAACTTGTACTAGCATTACCCCTGAAATATTTCAAAATGCCATAAATGAGTTCTAATAAACAATTTTCTTGTCACGATGTTCAAAGAGAACATTTGAATCTTTAAAATAAATAATAATGATCTCAAATTCTAATTGTATCGCAAAAAATTTCACCAATTCATTTCTCTCCATAGTAAACATGTATTTCAAAGAATCTAACATAGGGCTGCGGAGTTAGGAAACTCTTAGTCCTGAATTCCGACATCAATAACTCCGCAATCGGTTATCAAAATTGAAAAAAAGTCATTGCATAGTTTAATAAAACTCTACTCTACTCTATTCACTGTTTCGAATTATCGAGCTAGCTTTGATTGTCCTACACGCTTCAAAACGCGCTCAACGTGGACATTCAACCAAGAAGCTGCTGCCAACACGAAACATCTCACCCCTCCCCACTCTCCAAGCTCACGCCGAAAGCTCGACCCCTTCCACCGTGCGAGTCGCGAGAGAAGGGCGGAAGAGAGGTGACGTAGCAGTGCGGAACAACACAGACTCGTAGCGAGAAACAGTCTGACATCTAGTGTGCCACGGTCGTACGGGCGAGATATGAACATTTTAGGTAAGCCATGGACTTGCCTGCGGTGGTCCCACAAACAGTTTGGTTGAACTTGGTACGACTGATTTTTGATATAAATATTTTTTTGTATTCTCATCTGGCTTACTTACGTCTCTATTTCTCTCTACTCTATTTTTCTATGTATTTCATTGGTATGCTCGTTGTTTTTGTGTCTTCTTTCGGTGCATGTTAATTTATCCACTGGAGGATATTTTCTCAATTAATATGTGTGTATTTAGGTGTTCTTTCCGTATTGTCTGTGGATTTTTTTAACCTGTTTATCGGAATATTATATCAAGCGTCGTTTTTAAGAGCGGAGTGGGTCAACATATGTTAGCAATTTGATTTCATTCTTTTCGACTATTTGAAAAAATTTGCTGATATTTCCAAATAAAATTGATTGAAAACTTCAATCTAAGATCATCAAACATAATATATTACTGGATAAATTGAGTATTATAAACTAAATTTGTGGAAAATATGAATTATCTCGTAGCACCTGAATCAGCGCAACAGTATCAAATTTGCTCTCTTCATTTTGATTCATGATTTGTTCTTTAAAATATATGAATATGAACAACTTTCAGCAACTCAAAATCGGAAAGATATTTTTTATTTGCACTTTCACAACGAAACTTTCATCAAATTTGACTTTTCTCTATTTCGTGAGGATTAATTTTTCGCTTCAAACTCTTGTCATTATCATGTCATTTCTATAGGATACTGATACTATCAACTTAATGTTGTAGTTGAAGTTATTGGTTGAATTTGTTTTACGCTATGTTTCACCAAATTTTCTGAATTTCTTCTTCCACTCTACCTCAAATATTTCATGAATTATGCCAAATTGATGCAGCAATTTTTTTTCTCCATGATGGTGTTTTTTTTTGTTTCGTGTATGAGTTCTATGAAACTTATAAATTACCAACGAAGTAGATATGTCCGTATACATTGGCAGTAGTATCTACAATTATTCTTTTCTGAAGTGGGTCATTTAGTCATGTGAAAATAACGAAAGCTTCCGCCCATATTTTCTGAAACAGAGTCATTCAATTCAATAAACACCATGTTCTGAAAATGTATTCGTGTATGATACATATATCAACTATAGCTATCAAGAAAAAAGAGCATATGTCTCTGAAACCTCAGTTCTCATCAACACAATCATGAAAGTGTTTTTATTGCCTGGCTGCGTCATTTCTTTCTCATATCTGTTGTGAACATTTTTATTGAATTCTCATTTCTTGATGATATTATCCAAATTTTGAACTGCGAAAATTCTTCCAGATAGATATTATTTTCAAAATGCTGTTCTTTTGTAATATAAGATCAGTGAATATGACTGTACGAAATTGAAATGATGACCGTCGGCTAGTCGTATTTTGGTAAACAATAGGATTCATATCCTGAAAATTGGCAAATGTAGGTCTGTTAATATGCATCATCGAATGAAAATAAAAGCGGTTTTTCAACATTTTCAATTATACCAGAAGTTGGTCCCAATTTCTCAATTCAAACGTTACACCCTATACATTTTCACATTTTCGAATATCTCTCATAATTCTGGTGAATTCATGTGATATACCTTATACTACGAATGAACCGTTCTCGAGATATTCATTTGTTAACTCCAAAAAACTAAGTATATTGCTCTCGAGTTATTCCCCCATAAAATTCAAAAAGTTTCATAGAATACATGAATAAGATATTATTTATGTATCAAAATACTTTTTTGTACAACTGTCATTGAAAGTGATATTTTTAATGGTTGTCAAAGGGTATTAAAAGATGATGTTCACAAAGTAGCGTGTTGAAATTATTTGAACACTAGTGTTAAAAGTATTTTTGACATGATTTTTTTCGACCAAATAGCAATAAACAAAACTCAATTATTCAATTTTCAAATAAGTTTTATTATGAACAATAGATATAGATACAATTAAATTCTGTTATAAATGTATTATATACATCAATTACATTATTATTATTTATGAACATTAATATGAAAAGTAATAGAACAACTGCTGATATTAATACCTTGCGATGTTGAAGAGCCTTATGATATATTTGAACTGAGTTGACAATTTCATGGACACTAACAATTATTTCTCAAAGTGAAGAAGACGATGCTGTAATGCTGGAGCTAGCTGTTGAGATTATTCTTTCAGCAATAGCCTTTTTATAAGGAATAGATTGATCAATATGACCCCTAGCTATTGTTGTAGACTTCGATCCCCCGTGCTTCTCAATATCTGTTACATTTGCTTCTGATCCTGCTAGCAAAGAAGCAGATCTTCCGAAACAGTGACCTGTTACCTTGTTTTCGGGAGATTCAGAAACTCGGCAATGGTAGAGGACATTTTCCCAAACGTGTTCACACCAATTGGGTTGGTACTGCATTTATAATTTGAATATTTCAGAAAAAAACGTTGATGATTGATAAAAGAAACGCGAAATGAAACATTTTTATTGAAGTTGTCAATTTTTTTTCCAACAATGCAAAAAGAACCACCTATTTTCGTATTGGGTAGTTGGACAATCTCAAAAACTACACTTCACGATTTGATCTCCACAAACTTTATTAAAAAAAATAAATAAAAGATATGTCACAACATGTTTCGCTACCACAGTAGCTTTGTCAAGTGATTTGAATACTTCAAGTTACATTAATATTTATATACTACAGGTAACCATAATTGAAACTACCTCCAAAAAATTACCTAAACCTCTACCTAAAGTACCTGACCAATTATGATTATCTGAAGCATATTACCTCACACCTACATCAATAATAATTTTTTCTAGGTTTTTTTGAAAACAAGTTCAATAATGACGATCTATTCAAATCTAATTGGTCATTCATTAGAATGTTTGAATTTTTAAGATTATTAATTTCCATTGCTTCCAAATGATTCAGTTTCAAACCTTTATTTTCTATGTGCAAAATTTCGAACTCTTCATTAAAGATATGATTTTCTTCTAGAAGATGATTTGAATATTTTCACAGCTCGTATGATGTTCCTGGATTTGATTCCTAAATGTTCTGCCAGATTGACTAATATATACCTTAGGGCACGTTCCACACTTTAATTTACATACTCCTGATTTCTCGAATTTGGATGTTATGTCTTTATTATTTTCAACTAACTTTCCCAACGGATTACTTGTTCTATATGCAATTTCAATATCTCGTTTACTCAAAAATGAAGCCACTTTTTCCGTTGGTTGTCCAAAATACGTTAAAGCTCTATAATTTTGATTATCTACCTTATTAATAGGAAAAACGTCTCGAATCGCTTTTGCGTGGACTTTCTTGACAAGTATTTTGTTTATTGAAGCCGAATTAACTTCATCAAGTAACGGCCGAATCAATCAGGAAATTTGGATAATCAATGATTTATCTATTGATTTAATGTCTTCTATCAATAAATGGCAGAGCTCTCATCATCAAATATTTTTCATCTAGCGCCTTATTTATAAACCTCTGGACTTGTTCAAACGTAAGATTTATTGATTTTTTGGACATATAACTTCCATTTTTCCCTTCAAGAATGCCATTACCTTGAAATATGTGCTTGTATCAACACCATTTTTAACGAGCGCACTCGACTTCATTATTGAGAAGTTGCTCCACAAAATTGACGAGTTTCGTATGTTTGATTTCTCTTCTAGATAGGCTAAGAAGACGGTTTCGCTGAAATTTCCTTCGACGTTTTCAAGTCCAGTCAGCTAATATGCGATGTCGTTCTACTGGGCCTTTTTTTTGTAACAATTCAAGTGAAGCTCTTTTTGCAGCCTCTTCAATATCGTCAGGGACACAAAATTACTCACTATTATTGTTCATTATTTAACAGATTTTGAACAGACAGATTATGCAAGACATTAAACGCCAGCAAGAACTTTAAATGTGACTTTGAATAAATCCCATGAGTTGTTAACAATACTCTTTGTTGGTAAACGGCCACGTAACAGCAAATGCGATAACATAAAAATAGTTAACTGACAAGAGATATCAAAATGTGTTTTTATGAAAATAATGAATTCATCTATTTTGTTATGGAAACAGGACAGTTATACAAAAAACTTTGTATGATATTTCTGTTAAAAGTAAATTTTATTTTGTTCGTGAAATTTTTCAACTCACTACGCTCGTGTCGCAAAACTTTTTCTCTCACAAAATAAAACCTTACTTTCAACACTCATATCAGAAAAAGCTATATTGCATCGTCTTGTACGAATGACATTTCCGAAATAATATATAATGAGTTTGGAATCAATGACTAATTCTGAAGATACAAAAATTGGCCAAAGCTCAGTTATTTCCTATATTTTAGGATAGTTTTGAAGTTTCGAGATGATTTTGACCCATTTTCATTAAACATTCCCTATATCACAAATCAACCGTACACGAGAAAGTTCAGTTGTTCTTGAAAAACTAAACCATGCTCCTGTCCACCATGAATTTACGAGCTATGAAATCTTTGTCTTGAACAGTTACAGAAAGTTTATCAGAGCTATTTATTTGCCGTCATGGTTTTCATTGAAAACAGGATTTCATATGAATAAATAATGAATTAAAAAATCTTCATTATAAATGTTCCATAAAAGAGCGAAAATTCAAAAGCAATGCATTGTATTTTCACAGAAAATGTAAAAACTATTTGACAATATGTTTGAAGACATTTCCCTTAACTTCAGGTGTTCATTAAATCTCTTCATCAGCATTTGAAATATTGTGAGGAAAACCTACCAGTTAAACTCAGGACCCATCACTGCATTTCGAGAAAGCATGAATACAATTTAAAACAAACAATTTAAATATCATCCGACGATAGAATGGGGTATTTTGATGAATCAACCTTTTAAATTTCATGGCAGAATCACACGAGAGCCGAATACCTAGTTTTTTCATTGAACAGATGAAAATATCGAGAACGGTTCATTTTTTGGTATGGGGTGTATCACATAAACTCACATTGGAATCATGCCAGAGATTCAAAAATGTGAAAATATACAGGGTGTTATATTCGAATTGAGGAAGTTGGTATCAACTGCTAGTATAACCGCGAGTGTTGGAAAAAATCCATCATTCTCATTCGATAAAACATATTAAAAAACCTATGTTTGCTGATTTTCAGGATATACTTCCTGTTATTTCTTAAAATACTGCTAATCGATAATCATCGCGGATCAGTACTGCTTGCAAAAAATATGAATTGCAGCCATTGTCTCATTTCAATCAGACACCTAGTAATCCTATACAACAAATTAGTTTCGTGAAATTTTCAGCATCTTCCATGATCGATTTTGAAATATGTCATATATCAAATATGATCTCAGTTTCTTATTGTTGTGGCATTCAAACCTGAAGTTTCAAAGATTTTTTTCGTCACAGCCAAGCTACTCTGAATGTTTGAAACGGATTATGGATTTCTAGATAGGAGTGATGATTTTTTTATTTGTAAACAAGGGCGCCACTTTTAAAAAAAGACAAGGAGGGAAATATACGGAACAATAATAGATGCAGAATAAACTTAAACATATAATGTACTCATGAGTAGAGTTATTTACATATTAACAATTAGTGAATTTGTATAGAATTCACTAAATAAATGAATATAAATAAAAAATGAATGGCTATAACAATGAAAGGGCTCCATCGTAGATCACGGTGTAATAAAAATACTGTAAGTTAAATTTAACACAATAAAGAATCCAAAATTATATTTGTGAAAACGGCTGCCAAAATTTATGTACGTATTTTTCAGATTCCACAAAATACCATTCCCTAACGAGCTATTTTCCTCTGACGGATAGGATTGGCAAATTTCATTACATAAGTACTAATCCATTCAGTTCCATCAATTGCATTTTTTTACTGAATGATGTTTCTCTCTAGTAATGATTCCTCATGAGCCAATTATGGTGATAAACAGCATCAGATATGAATATTACTGGAGTTTTAATCCCAACACCAAACCGTTATTTTAATACCTCAACACGTGTTTCGATCATCAAGAGATCATCTCCAAGAGGAAGATTCAGTTTGATCTTTCGCTTGAAAATGATCACTTGGTGAACGAAACACTTGTCGAGGTGTTAAAAAAACGGTTTGGTGTTAAGATTAAACTCCAGTAATATCAATTGCCACACAAAAGGTTCCAAACAATACATCACAAGTAGCATCAAATATATTTGGGAAATAGAGGAAAGAATAAAAAGAGCCTGAAATGATTTTATGTTTAGAATCGCAATGAAGAATTCTTGGAATTGAATTACCCTAAATGAAAATCGGCTTTTTTCTGAAAAATATCACAGAACATCAAAATCTAGTTTGTATCGTATTCAAATCAATTTGATTTTTTTAATTTTTCCGTATGCCGGCAGGCTGGCAGATATCTCGAGAATTCAATTGAAAACCGCTGTTAAATATTTTATCATATCAAAAACCAATCGAACGAAATAGTTTTTCTCGATATACAATGTTTCGAACATGAATTATTTTTAGTTTCATTTGTATTCGGAGTCTCTAAATTATGAACATGAAGGAAATTTGTCATTAATAGAAATGTGAAGAGTGCTTGAAATCTGAATATGATTGATAATAGTACGAAATGAATATTACTGGAGTTTTATTCCAACACCAATCCTTTATTTTAACACCTCGACACGTGTTTCGATTACCAAGTGATTATCTTCAAGGCAGGAATTATTACAGTCGTTATGCCTTTGACAATGCATTTTTGTTTTCCTCCATTGTAATAATACACACATTTTTGAAAAACTATTGTATGTAGCTTGAATGCGTAATATAATGTGGAATCCATGACGTAAGTGACTTGGCTTTTTGGTGGTATAGTTTATTTGCAGTAAAACAATCGAATCAAGGAATTATTGAACTTTGTCTTCGAAGATACAAATGAAAACAACAATAAAAACTAATTGGAGCTCCGGGGTGACTTCATTGATTCCAGTGGCGCATTTGCTTTTTCAGCTGCAGGAAAACCCGAAAAAACCTTCAGCATCACATCATCTGAAAATCTTGATCTGCCAATGTCCTCTTTCTCTCATAAAACAAAGTATAGTTATGAAAGTACATATTGGAAAAACATTCACCATAAATATTCCAAAAGATTGAAGAATTCAAGTGAATTACAGATGTTTCACATTCCATTGATATCATTTCATTCATTCCTCAGACTCACAAATCAAAAAGCGAATAATAATAATACACTTTCAAAAAAATGGCCATAAACCCATCACACAATCTAAACATACTTCAATGACTGATTCTTCTTTATGTTGTTCTCTTGGAATCCTGTATATCACTCTTTCTCGGCAGAAATATATTCAAATATATCATAATGATTATACAAAGAAACAATATTTTTTATCAAACGTATACATTATGATCATCAAAATTGGCTGTTGAGAACCACTAAGGTTCTAGTGAAGTTTCAAAAATTATCATTGATGTTGAAGTTTCTTGAAAGAATAAAGTATTATCCATGTTTCTAACATTTTTCAAATAAGAAAACCAAATCATAACAATTATTATTGTCATAATAGGAAACCATTCGAAAAATGAGACCTCGTTGATCCTTATCTCGCACAAGTGTTGACTTCTGAGGGTTGTCGTTCCTTGAGGACTCTAGGTGGGTATCGGAAAAATAGATTTCAACAGATCATAAGCAATCAGTTTAAACGAGACTCCAGTTGCTGATTTTGGTATTGCTTTCGATGCTTGCCTTGTTATTCAACATCTCAGTTAAAAACTTTTCACTTCTAAGTCTAGTCAGGCGAATTTTGGAATAGCTTGATATCAAAAAGGCGTCTGGTTCTGATGAAGTGCCGTCATCGTACCTAAAAAGTACGCCAATCTTTCCTTCATGATGGAAGATCACTCGTGTTTAGCCTATTCCCAAAATGGTCAAGAAAAATCTTCCGAACAACTATAGATCAGTCGCTTTGCTATCAGTGATATCAAAAATTATGGAGAAAGTCGTAAACCAACATATCCTTAAATATTTGAATAGCTTCAACATCTTGAGCGATATACTTCCGATCTTTCTGACAGTAGAGTTTTGTCTTTTCTTCTTTCAATAAATTTGCTTAACTTATCATTTGTCCTGTAATCCACGTCTGAGTTTCTTTCTGACTTGTTTTCACAATGTGCTGGAAAGTATGGCGTCAATAATATTTACTTTATTACCGTTGTTCACAGCAATTAGCTTGACAAAATTCAGCTCCTTATAACGTTCAACAGGTTTTCACAAAATACGGAAGCATACTTGGAGACTGGGTGTAAATCAAATTATCTAAAGAACAATTCATTCAGGCCAATCTCAAATCACCTACAATGAAGGTTGATGGACTGATACCTATTAGGAAACAACTACTCCCCTGGCTACTACTACGAAGAGCGTTGGATTATATCCGACCGGTGTCAATGCTGGGCTGAACGAATTGTTCTTTTAGATATGTTGATTTACAGTCAGTCTTATAGTATGCCCACTCATTTTGTGAAATTCCCTTCCTTTTACGAGAAATTAGTCGAATTTTGGATATGCGGTCAGTTACCTCGTTCAGGGGCTGATGGGGTGTTGACAGACATATTGTTTGTCATTCGATTCTGCCTAGTTCGAGGGATGATACTCTGAAAGGATTTCGATTTTCAATAATTGAAAATTGATTCCAGCAGTTGAATCGCCAACAGCATATGCAGGAATAACTTCAGTGAAGAATTCTGCACTGAAACCTGTCGGATATAATCCAACGCCCTTCTTGGTATTAGCCAGGGAGTAGTTGCTTTTCAATAGGCGTCAGTCCATTAACCTACATTGTAGGTAATTTGAGACGGGTTTGAGTAAATTGTTCTCTTAGATAATTTGAATTTCAACTGTTTTTCGTCTGAACTCAGGTAAAATAAAGTAGGAGGTCATAAGATTCAAATTGTTATCATATAGTGCACATATCAGGTAGAGGAAGTTCAAATAGTTTTTTAAGCATAAATAATTATATTGAAGGAAAGAATCTTCAGAATCAATTTTCTGAATCTAAATTGACTAGAATTTTGTGAATATACTTTTTACCAAGGTGAAAAATGCATCAATATACGGACTGGCATTGGAAAATCATTGTTTAAAAAAGGCCAATGAAGAGCAATTCATTCTGTTTTGCGTCGAAATAATTTACTAATAAATCCCAACTTCATGCACAATAATACACACGATCTATTTCAATAAGTTCATTATTCCATTCAATTAAACATCAAGTGTTGTTATAAACGCCACGTTCAAATGATTCACTTTCAGTTATATATGCATACGAATGGGTGGAAACCAACAGATCCCGAGATAATTAGAAGTTGTCTGGGACTCTGTGATTCCTTCTATATATTATGAGTGTTTGTTGCACCAGCTCTCAACACAATCACTATTGTTTTGGGATGGTTTTGTTAGTACAATTTGAAATGATACACCACTTGTCTATGTGTTTGTCATGTCCGGTTGGATTGAAAATGAAAACGTTTATATGTATGTATGTATTTAGGAATCACACGTTAAAAGGTAAGACCTCGTTAATCCTTAGCTCGCACAAGTTTCGACTTCTGAGGGTTGTCGTTCGTAGAGGTGCGACAGCTGGTTAACGGAAAAACAGATTTCAAACAGAAAAACAGACAGATTTTGGTATGTATTCGTTTTCAGGAGTTGAATAACATTATATCTACCTTCTTTGAGTATCTCCACAATCTGAAGAAAATATAAAAATTATAATGGAAAACTCTATACACGTGTAGAAAGAGCAAACTTTGTTCTATTTATCAGTAACATGTTGTAATCAACAACATATACTTTTCGTTTCTAAATAATCTATTTCTGATGTAATATCGATTTTCATTCCCAAGCACCTTCAATGTTCTCAAAGTTTCACCGATATGAATAAAACTCTGATTTCCTCCACATAAAATAACTTTCGTTCCATATAAAAAACATCTTGCGATTGCAAACATCTTGAGAGGAATGTTCGTTCGAAAGTGATTGACAATGTTTCATGGTGAATTCTACAAATAAAATTAAAAATTGTATTGGAAAGCAAAACATAATATTCATTTTGAGCCATACAATGAAATGAAAATGAGCAAAAATCAGAAATTGAACAATTAGAAATGAATTTAAAATTGAAAAGATGTTGATTCAAGTTACTTCATGACGTTCCGATTGTTAGTATTAACAATCGTCTTCAGGTGATGAATGGACTATTTCTCCGAGAGATGACTATTTATAGGTCATTCGAACGCTTCCAACTTTTCTCTCTTTCCTTCCTCCGCTTCATCGGTTCAGTGGGAGTTGATCTATTTTCCGCTCACACTCATACTCACACCCTGTGCTGCATTCACAGGGTATGAGTGCAGCAAATCCTATATCGATGAAACTAAGAGACCAGTGGAAGTCCGCATTCTTGGGTCAATATAACATCACACTGGTTTAAGAGTAAGTTTAAAGAAGCTGCATATATGCTGTCTAACGACGCATTCAGCCAAGCTAGCGTATAGATACGCAACATATGGAAACCTGCAATCGAGCGGAAAAACGGTCAACTCCCACTAAACCGGTGTAGCGGAGAGAGGGGAGAGGAAAGAGGGGATAGGTGAAAGCGTTCGAATGTCCTATAAATAGATATCTCTCGGAGGCTCAGTTCAGTTATAATACGAAGACGATTGTGGATGCTAACAAACGTCGTGTGGTAACTTGGTTTGGAATCTTTTAAATTTTCATTTCATTTTCAATTGCTGAAATTTTAATTACTTGCCTATTTTCATTTTATTGTTTTGCTCAATATAATTGTTATTTTTGGATATTGTTTTAATTCTTAATTGTATTCGTAAATGAAATATGTGTGACAGTGATCATTTAGGAAGTGAAAGTGAGCCGCCTCTTGCAGAGGAAGCAGAATCACACTACGATACTCTATCAAGTCATTAGTAAGTTAATTATATTTCATATTCTATAATCAAAGTGAGCATTCAACTGTGTATTAGGTCCGCGTATATTTGGTCTGTCTCAAGGGTAAATAAATGTGAAATCTACTCTCTTTGTAGATTAAAATTCACACAATTTTATGAGCATGAAATATTTTCGAATTGATCATTTATCAATTTCAATTTCTTATTTTTGAAAAATAATGAACTGAAACACTTGCTTGAAGAATAAATTTGATGAAGACAAAATTATATTTCAAAATCAACTGATAGCGAGTAGCGCCCGAATGTTTCCTTTACATAAAAAAATCAAATAATTGGATAATTTCCCAATAATGGTGGAAATATTTATTATTGACATTTAGTAAAGTCTCTAGTGAAATATTGCAATAACTTGCTTAAATTTCTGAGTTAACTAGTATATTGAAGCCACCTTAAATTTTTTCCATGTATATTTCAATTACATATTTTTTTATAAATATTTCACTACCCAACGATCATCACAGGGATCACAAAATAACATTACTATTATTATTGATGTTTCACATATGTCACAAATATTACGGTATTTCTGCGTTCGAAACAATTTTTTATTATCTGCCTACTATAATTTTCAACAAAAACTACTATACTTCCTTGTTGCTAATGAGTACTTGGATTTTGATTATTGTAATGAAAATATATGAATAATCTCCTTTTCACCATTAAAAATGAGAGTATCATTTTAAAAATGGCTATTTCGGTTTATTATTTTGCTTACAATTATTAATTCAACTGAGAAAACTATTTCAATAATTGAACTTTGTCACTAAAATAGTCTCAGATATATCTACTGATGGTGAAAATTCAATGCCTATCTGAATGAGTGAATTAACCAGGAATACGTTACTAAAAGCGTATCATAACTTGGTTAGACAAGATTGATGTTAACTTAAAAAAAAACCTCAAATGAATATACTACAAGAAATAGATATCAGTTTGGACAGGGACGGTAACCGGTTGGGTTGATGTTCGTGGTGTGCTCCACTCACTCAATAAATCGTCAGGCGCTAGGTTAGGTTCAACGTGAATGGGTCTATTCTACCCTCCACCGCAACCCACAAGAGTTTATTGTGGACCACACATATTCACACTCGACCAAATAAACCCAGCTTCTCAACGAGGTCGATTATATTGTATGTTGAGTGGTCTTTCAGGTCAGATGGTAAGAGTACGACTCTGCCAAACTCTAAAAACCTGATTCGCTCCCCAGCGGGGCAGTCTCAAAGTATGTGCTCCGCTGTTTCGTCATTTTCCAAACAGTAGCGACACACACTGTTTTCCGACAGTCCGAGTCTCTGCATATGATGATTCAAATGACAGTGACATGTAAGAAGACCTGTTAGACATCGTAGTTCATCCCTACTGTAATCCAACAACTGTTTGATATCAAGCTTCGAAGGGTGAATTAGCGCCTTGGAGTGATCTAATCCTGAAAAATTCTGCCAGAAGTCCATAAATCTTCTTACCATCCAGCCAATTGTTGTTGATTGCCATAACGTAACGATATTTGTCCTAATAAAACCAACATTCACAGCTAATGTGTTGTTTGTATTTTTTTTCAATAAAATGAATCTTAGGGAAAACATATCTTACAATACTCTAACAATCCAGTAGTGATAAACATTTTTGGACATAGTGACTATTAAAGTGAGAATGACTTGACATTCCATCAAAATGAGAGACCTTCTCACTGTACTCTTACTTTTTATCATCATTTCAATGAAACGTTTGTCAGTAGAAACGGAATGTTCCAAAAATCTACCAAACCAAGTCATTAACTTTTTGGTGGTATGTCTTGAAGATTCCATAAATCAACCAGCATCTTTAGATGATTATTGTCTACAAATTATCGCTGAATATCGAAATAGTACATCAAAAATAGTTCAGATAGTCCAAATCGCTCCAAATGAAATCTTTATTATTATTCGGAAGCAGGACAACCAAATTTCGAATAGATTTCGAGTAAAAAGTGAATAACATGAAACCCTTCTGAATTGAAATCTAGTCGATAGAACAATTTTGTTTGTTGATTATTTTCTTCAATTTCTTTTGCATAGTCAGGAATATCAAGAATTATTTGCATAGAAACAATAACTTCTCAGATAAATTTCTTCATTGACATATATATTTTTTTCTGATCAAAACCTGAAAGTAGGTAGCAGCTCTTTACAGAAACATGAAAAATGACTAGATAAGCTGTGAACAGCAAACAACCATAAAATCACAATCATACTTCAAGTTCAATCATGTAATCGTTGCATTTTGGCCTGCAGAATTATGTAATATCTCCATTTGTACTGCAAATATTGAATTAATGATGAAACAATTTATGAAAACCTGATGTTGAAATTTGGGCAATTATCACAGATTCAAAATTCTGGAATCCTTAATTAAGTTCGGGAAAGTCACACCACTATGGCAAATTATATAAATAATATGATTATGATGAAAACAAAATTCTATGATAGTGAGAATGTCATGATATCTGAAACATTTTGCAATATTTTAAAAGTTGTGTCTCTTCTATGTTTCTATGAATTAGAAATGTCTCATTCAGGAGTTGTAAACTAGAAATGGTATCACTTCATTAGACGGGTAGGAATTTTAAGGTTGCGCAGCACTCTTGGCTAGTCATCCCAAAGTCAAAAGGAAATCCAAAGTTTAGATGGGTCTGGTCACTTACAGTCGTGGAGGTATCTCTACCCGCTATCCTATTTGAAACCATCTCAGAGGATTTCTTGAGACCTAATGATCTCAAGGATTCATAGTTTAAAATATATGAAGAAGTATCAAAAAGTTGAACTTTTGTTTTAAATGAACCATATTTCATCACTCATTTGATTCCTGGCGAAGGTTTCAATTTCTTTATTTGGTGGGAGTTGTCATTTGTTACTTCTTCGAAAACAACATCTTTATATAATTTCTTAGTGACAGTTGTTATTGATACCATTAGAAACTACCCATATGTATATAATGATATTTATTGATATTGGTAAATGAATCTTTTATTTTTTTGGGGAATGAATGAAAATAACTGAGTTTGGTAATTTTCACTAGATCCAATTGTGACCTGAAAACTAGTTTACTATCGGTTTGATGCTATGTAATTCATACTTTCACGAAAGTACACATTTTTCATTGATTCCACAAGCTAGAACGGGAACAATTTAATAAGTAATAAAATGGGTTGGAATGCGTTTTTCTGATGAATTAGAATGAGCGACCTTTGGCATTATTATATGCCGACCTCTACAGTCCTCCTTTGATTCATATTTTCAGGTTTCACAGTCATATTGAGAAATCACAAATTTTGTATGGCTTTAAAATTCCAGTTTATAATTTTGAGTTTGGCGGATGCGATTACCCAGTAGTCATTCACCAAAATTCAAATAACTTGAAAATTATTTGTTTGAAGGTGGTTGACAATGTTTCGTGGTGTATTTCATCAGTTCGGACTTCCATTGTCTAATATAATATAGATTGATTTGATAACCCTGAAAAAATCGAAAAGATTAACCGAAAATAACAATTTTATTCAACAAAAAACTGAAATTACAAAGAAATAACATACAACAACCAACAATTTTTATTTATATAATAATAATAATAATTTATATATTTGGAATCAATGAAGTCGCCCCGGAGCGCCAATTAATTTTTATTGTTGTATTTATTTTATTTTTAATGTCAATAACTTATAATTGATAATTATATATTATATAACATAAAACAACAACCAAATAATTTTTATTTGTTTGATTGTTGTTTGTTATTTCTTTGTAATTTCAGTTTTTTGTTTAATGAAATTGTTATTTTCGGTTAATCAAATCAATTTATATTGTATTAGACAATGTCCGAACTGATGAAATTGAAAATTGTTGAATGGGTCTTCATACAGATTATTGTGTAGAAATGTATAATTGCTGGGTTGTTTCATTTTGGAGAAACTTGTTTTGGTCATTTGAAGACATTCCAACTGGCTCTTATATATATTCACCATCACTGATAACCCATAGAATAGGCAAATTCTGATGAAGATATTGCTCTGCTGAAATAAAACATAATTTCAATCTAGATTGATTCAACACATTTTATGGATATCGTTTGAATCATATGGAAATGTTTTTTGAAACACATTTTTTGTGGTGAACACAATACTTCTTACTGTTTTTTTACACACAGCAAATTCTCTATTGACTTAGCTCTGTTTATTCTAAATACTTTGGAAGCGTATATACCAAAATAACGGTAAAATACATGTGGAAATGATTGTTTATCTTGCCATACATTGGCTACTCACAAAACGTCATAATACATGGATCAGTAGAAAGAGTTTATTAATGAATTTGAATGAACTAATTTTGGCATTATCATATTCAGACTTCTACATTCGTCATATGATTCTTTTTTTTTCCATTGAGAGGCAGAAATTGCCCATTATTTAGGAAAATGTGTTGACTTCTTTGCATGATCTATCTATACATCTTTTTGAGCAGTACATTTTGGAATTGATTGTTTTCTTCTTTTCTCCTAACCACCTCATTTTGTATATAGATGGCGAAGCAGAAAGCCAGAACCTTTCTTTTCAAAAAATTAGTCTCTCCTAAGAATATACCTCTTTCAATTTGAACAAAATTGCTATGGCTGGGATTGAATCAATTGAGCGAACAAATCTCATTACGCCCTGTCATCGATGACATGAGTGGATTCAACTCATTCGGGACATTAAGTGGTAATTTTATAAATTAATTGAGAGCTTCATTTTGTGATGTTATACAGATTTGAGCTGAAGCGGCAACAATGCAAGTGTCTCACTCCCAAACATTGGATTACCGCCATTGAGGATGACAACGTTCCATGTAATTGATTTTTTTTTCTATAATTTACTTCGTTATGTTGCAATAGTCACCACTAGATGAAATAACTCAACAAAATTCAATTTTTTTTTATATAACTGACGTTATATTACAGTTATTAGTCCAGTTTTAAATTCAGCTGTCTAACAATTTTGACTATTTATTTCATTTGAATATTCGTTTTGACTATTCATTTCGAATATTCATGACTATTCATTACTTTTGTTTTTTCAAATTACAACAATTTCAAAAATTTATTTCTTCAAATCTATCATGGATTTCAAACTAGTTGAAAACATTTTAGGCAATGACAATCCAAACAACTCTTCAACAAACTATTTCTTCTCTTAATTTTGGTATACGATCAAGAAATTTCGAAAAAAACATTTTCAAATATTTGTTAATTATGTGAACAAGAGACATTCTCGATATTTGAAAAAAAAGTCAATTTCGCAAGTACTGACCGAGAGTTAATGATAACTGTGTCATTTTTCATCTGACTTGAGGCACAAACAAACGACAAAGTCCCAATCATGGACACTGTGTCCAAGTTGAAAATGGGGATATCGGAAACGGTGATACGGGGTCAATTGAATCAGAGAGAAGTAGCGCATTTACGTGCCTAATAATATGACATGTAGGAAGTAATGATATTCAGAGAAGTTTCGGAGATATCCGAAAAAAACCGAAGTTTGAGAATCTCGTTTTTATTTCCTCCCAGCTTTATTTTCGAACGAAATGTAAAAAATAGCAGTATGCCATGGCCACTTTCAAATAACTGCACGGTAACGTAAGCAGAAATTTTCTGCAACGTTTCGTCTTTAAGAAAACATCATCAACTTTGTATCTTTATATGGGCGAAACTGAAGTATACCCTGTATAGGACTCCATGTTTCCATTGTGAATACAAAAATATATCACACAATATAACAATATAACCATAACCATTTCTCGCGCAAAATGAAAAGTGATTACTCAACCTGCTTTTTTTCAATTTTAGATAGTACGCGCTGGAAAAAATGACACATAATGTTATGTTTTCATAATAATACTGTTGTTGGATAGAATTTTTGATATATTACCCTTCCTACTTTTACATCTCGTTATCTACCTAATTTGTGTTAAAAATGGAAAATGGCAACTTTTCGAATACTGAAAAATTTGATATGTTGTCATGCTACATTTTGTGCCAAAAATACTATGTTGATGCTGAACTTGCGTACTCCAATAAGTACCCAGAGAGGCGACAACCTGGTAAATCAATATTCAGACTTTTACTTCTTAATTAAAAAAAATACGGATCATTTAAAAAACCTTTGATTTCCCGACAAAAGCAATCTGATGAAGAAAGTTTCTCTTTATTTCCTATATTGCATATTAGCTCCTTGTTTTTACATTACAATTACATGTTATAAACTGAACTTTTTATATTGCGACTCATCTTTGTATTCAACAACGCAAAATTTCTAGCAAGTGGTAAATTAAATTTTATTATAAATAAGACTAATCAATTTACTTCATGTATCAAAATATGATATTTTTTCCAGCGCATACTATCTAAAATTGAAGAAAGGCAGGTTGAGTAATCATTTTTCATTTTGCGCGAGAAAGAAATCATATTGTGTGATACGTTGTTGTATTCACAATGAGAAATGAAGTCGTATACAGGGTATACTTTCGTTTTGGCCCATATAAAAATGATGAAAGGACGAAACGTTCCAGAAAAATTCTGCTTTCGTTATTGTGTAGTCCTCAATAAGTAGCCATGACGATGTGCTATTCGTTTCACATTTCCTTCGGATATTACCGAAACTTTTCGGAATATTAAAGCTTTCTAAAATGCATATTATTGGGCACATAAATACGCTACTTTTCTTTGATTCAATCGACCCCGTATAACTTACCGTTTCTGATATCCACATGCTCTTCATTCTTATCTTGGACACAATGTATACTATCTACTCATAGTGTACGAATAGTTGAGGTGTCAACTAGTTTTTCCTCATTATTTTTTGTATCTCTACGAATCGTCTAATTTCCATCAATCTCTTCAGCACCATCTCGAAACTACACCATCACTCAGGCATAATTCATCAATTACTTCCCGGCTACGTGGGTCTAGAACGTAACCACTAAATTCTCAACTCGATTCTCAACCCATCGGTTTGCGATGAGCAAACAACAAGCCGAGTTTATCGAAATTCATATATGCATAACTGACAGTGTAGCTGACCACGGAACTGGAACCCTTCTCGAACTTCTCGCATATATCGGATGATCCGCTTGAAATTGGGTAGCGCCACACTACTGGTATTTTATATCCAAGGTGAAAGGGAACTAGAAGGAATGACGGAGTTCTCTGGGGGATTTTGGAATATGTAAAGTGGTTTCTGCTCTTCGGTGTTGTATTCTTTTTAGTTTGGTTCAAATAAATTCCATGAATCGAATAAAAAGTAAAACTGGAAACTCTGGCGTTGAATGAATCCAAAATGAGCACTTCTCAAACACCAGAATCGCAATGCTATTCTCGACGCGCGTTCCACCAACCAAGTTGGCAACTCCAGGAGAGTAAGTAAACTAATTCTTAACTCTTAAACTAGTCTTTTTGTTTGTAATAAACGAGGTACACTTTCACTTTTCAACAAACGTCAATGATTTCGGGTAGAAGTTTTAGAAAAAAATTCTTATGGAAGTTTTCACAGTGATTCATGATATCCATAATAATGAGCTGTCCGAAATGATACCGTTGCAACTGTTTCATGCCATACTTTACTATTTTCATACTTCCGAAAACATCAAAAAATCTACTGTAATGTACACAATAATTTTGGACAGTTTCCATTCATATCATGGCTGTTCTTCAAGGCATGTTGAGCGGCATTGAATATTTCTGATCACAGAAATGAAATATGTCCTGTGTGTTCTCTGAAACGAGTTTCAATTGCTTGCTCAGTCTGGCCGATATAGTTGTGTTATAGTCTGTATAGATCTTATATTATATCATGATAATAGATAGAAACAACAACTTTCTTATTCGCTGGGAGATCATTCAGATCAACGGTCGGCAGCAGGCGGATCGCGGTCCGTTTGCGGACCGCGAAAAATCGAACATTGGACCGCCAAATATTGTAATGTATCATATACCAAGTATGGAAATTAATACGTAGATGAGGTATAACATACCTTTATTTTTTGCAGTAATATTTTTGAGCCACATAGACTTCAACTAAGTATGTACTTATTTTATTTCAAGTACCTACAACTACCTACAACTGATATAGTTTCATTAGTTTCCTATCTACCCTGTGTGTTTGTGTGTTTGTGCGCGCTTGTCACTATTTTGTTTTGTTGAAACAAGCGCGATCGAGTTTCAAAATTGAGGGTGCGGGTGTGTGGGCGGGGGAAGCAGACTGTCAGTCGTAGTGTAAACCGCGGAGCAACCATTCATTTGTTTTGTAATTTTCCGCGTTTTCATAATACTTTCGTACTCAAATAGGAGGTTTCTGGCAGAATGGACTGAACAATATTGTTTTACGCTGCCAATGGGCCTCAAGCGGTTCCAATGTACCCTATATGCAACTCATCAGCAATTTCACAAAAACTTTCCTCTTAGCAGTAAGGCTCGTAAAGAAAACTTCAATCTCAGTCCTCACAAAAAAAAGCATAAAATTACTAGTTCGTTGCATAAGCGAGCAATAAAAATCCACATAGATGCAGCGCTACATGTGTGATGGACGCTTAATAAACAGCAGAAACCATTTTCAGACTCTGAGATAGTGAAAAAATGTATGTTAGAAGTAGTCACGGCACTTTTTGAAGGAAAAAAGATGTCAGTGCATTTCATAGTATTCCATCATCAACGAGAAGTAATACACGAAAAACGGAAATTTTTGCTGCTGATAATAAAAACACTATTCTGGAACTTCCGTAGAAGGCACTTTGCTACGCCATAGCACTTAATGAATCATGTGACATTGTTGTTGATGAACAAATGTCTATTTTCGTAAGATTTCTTGATATTGAGTACTAGAATTTTAGGAAAGAGTTACTAGCAATATTGCCGTTGAAAGGTTATGCCCGAGGAGAAGGTTCATTCAAGACCATTGATAAATTTATTACTAAATCTAAAATTAGTTAAGATATAATGGTATCGCTTTCAACTGACGGGGCCCCAGCAATGCTTGGCAAAGAAAAAATTGTAGTGAAGAGAATCAGGGATAAAAACTCAGGTCTAATATCGTATCAGTGCATAATTCACCAGGCAGCCCTTTGTGGAAAACTTAGTGCTACACTGAAAGAAGTGATGGACATCTTGGTCGAGTCGATTAATTTTATGAGATCTCATTCTGCTCTGCAGCACCGACATTTCGAAGAGTTTCTTCCTGACAGCGTATTCTGACTTACTACAACACGACAAAATGTTCGTGGACTAAGTTAAGGTCAAGTTATTGAAAGTTTCTGGCTAATAAAAGAAGTAATTTCCTTCTTGTGAAACTTAGATACAGAGAGAGCCAGATAAGACAAACAAGTATAATATGCTGGTCGTGGCTTTTTTAAAAGACATTTTGACATATTCAAATGCGGTCAACACATAATCACTAGGAAATGGAAAATTAATATCTGATCTGATACAAAACGTATCTGCTGGATATATTTGAAAAAAATATTGCAATACAAGAAAATACATACATTTATTCATATTCCGACAATTCTTCAATATGAAAAGAACTCTGAAGAAGACATTGTAGTGTTTGTAAAATTTCTGGCAGATCTTAGGAACGAATATGCTACAAGATTCCAAGACTTCACAGAGATGGACAAACTATCTCCGTTTCTTAAATCGTCATTTGAGGTTGATTTAGCAGCAGAATGGACAGATGTGACTGCCAAAGGCATCACTTCAAATAGAGATAATTGATTTGCAAGAAGATGTGTCTTTTCAAATATATAAAACGGTATCCATTGAAGAATTTTGGACCAAACATGTTCCAGAAAAATATGATAATTGCAAGAAACTAGCTATAAATTTGGCCACTATGTTTGGCTCAACATATGTATGTGAAACATCTTTCTCAAACATTAATTCATTGAAAAACAAATATCGTTCGAGATTAACGGACACCCACCTAGAAGACACACTTCGAATTTGCTGTAACTATCGAGAACCAAACTAAAAAACTGGCTCAAGACCGTCGGTGTAATTTCTCATATTAATTTTAGGTCATGTATTTTATAATTCAGAGTTTGATTTGAAACCAAAATAATACATAGGTAGACTTAATTTTTATCAGTTGTTTTTTTCTGGGGCTCGTCAAAATTTTCCCACAGTTACCGGACCCCACCTAAAACTACTTGCCGAACCCTGATTTAGATGATAAATTAGAACATTGAAGGCCGGTTCATGAGATAAAAACATATTACGAGGGTGGTGTGATAAGTTTCCGATCTCAACATGAAGATAGCGGCATTCGTAAATGAAAGCTAGTGGATTTTGTTGTTCATCTGGTGACAGTTACTCACCAAAGTTTCAGCCACTTTGAATGCGCAATTATGTAACAATAATTTGAGTGAGTTGATGTCAGTGTTTTTACGAAAGTGGAAAAAATCGAGTATCAAGCTGTCATTTAATATTTATTTTTGAAAATTAATACGTCTACGCAAATCAAAGATGGATTAGATTCTGTATACGGGGACTCTGCACCATCATTCGCCATAGTGAAATTTTGATCATATGAATTCAAACGTAGCCATAAGAGCTTGAGAGACGATGAACGTTCGGAACGTCCAAAAACTGTAACTACCGACGAAAACATCGCCCAAAATTCCCCAAATGGTGCTAGACGACGAATTGACGTGAGAGAGATAGCAGCGATTATGAACATGTCAAAAAAACGTTTCCCACATAAACCTCAAATCAACATGTAGGCATGAGAAAGCTGTCCGCGCATTTGCTCACGCTAAACCAAAAACGTGACAGAATGAACATTTCCAACGCCCTGTTGGCGTAGTTCAGGCATAATAAATCTGAGTTTTGGCGCGGATTGATTATGTAGATGAAACTCAAATACACTATTATACGGCCAAAACAAAAATACAGTCGAAAAAGTGGAGCAACCCTTAGAATCATTAATTAACGAGCTGAAGACAGATCTTGCGAAAGAATGCCTCTATTTGCAGAAAAAATAAATCCTTTTCAATCACCCCTCAACGGTTGCTTGATCCGGCAACTTCAAAAAAAAAAAAATACTATTAAAAATTTTTTTTTTTACCTCAATTGGTAACAGATGAAGAAGCTCAGTAGTGTTTTTCAAACACAAGCCCTACAGGAAAATCCCTGAGGCGCCTTCTGAGCGGTGCCTGTGCGAAAGTAGTGATTCACATTGAATTTTAATCGCTGAAGGAAAAACGTTCTAAGGAAGTTTATTCAACATTAACTCAGTTCTCCAGATGAAATAATTCTTGAAGAGTGAAGTTCGATGTGTAGGTACTGAGTTGAACCTCAAAACGATGAGCAGCCACAGTATGTCTCTTATTTCTGATATATACCGCTCTTGGTGGAATCAAATGTGCCAAATCACTTGAACACCTCCCGTGGAAGTATATGTAGAATAGAGACAAATATCCAACCTTTCTTCGATATTCCAGGCTTTCAAGGTTGCACGTGATGTTCGCGTCTCCAAACAGGCAGACGGTTCTTTTCTAAAAGGAATCCAGCAAATTCAGGGTATATTTGGGGACAGAGCTCCATACATGAGAACAATACTCCAAAGAAGGTCTGATCTGAGCTTCATTAAGCATAAAAAGTTGCTGAGGTGTGCACAGTTTTCTGGTTCGGAACAGTGTTCCAAGCTTTTGTGAAGCAGCCTTTGCAATTCCAGTGACATGATTGTGTCAAGACATATTAGTGTCTGAATTGAAGGGGTTATATTTTTTAGGAGTGATTAATTTTCTGGGAAAGAAAGTTTTTGGCTTTCTACTACTCCCTCTTGATACAAAAAAAAAGGATGAGGAAATTTTCCAAAAAAAGGAAGGAAGAAATCAATTCGCAAATTAGTAACTCTATACTTGGATGTGTAGATCATGCAAAGAAGTAACTTTCAGACACAAACTTGAAGAAAGTCCTCCTGAAACAGCTACTTTCATATAAACATTGAATTACATGACATTGAATGAATGTCATTACGATGTCATGGATGACTTGAGCAGATCAAGGTTATTCCGTGACATTGAAAATTGTTATTCATGAATGAATCACAGTGGGTCTACCTACAGCGGACATTATACAGCATTCTGCAGACATCCTTATAATGGCACGTGGCACGAATGAGTTATTTTTGAACTGTTTATTTTACTGTTTTGACTAAATTGTGTATTTACTATAATGTTATTCAGTTTGGTACTGAAGAGCCTTGGGGCAAGTGTCTTAAGGCGAAACATCGATGTATACCAGTGAGGATGATAGTGTTCCATGTAAGTGCAATTTGTTACCATTCATTTAAAGTAAAACTCATGTGAATGATATCTGATTTTTATTCCACAACGAATGTTTGAAATACAAACTAAGTAGAGAAAAGTATCTTCTGTATAATTCAGTGTTCATATAGAAGTATTTGTTTTGAAAGAATTTTTTTCTTAAGTGTAATTCAATGTTTATATGAAAGTAGCTGTTTCAGGAGGACTGTCTTTAAGTTTATGTCTGAAAGTTACTCCTTTGCATGATCTACACATCCATGTATAGAGTTACTTATTTCCGAATTGATTTCTTCCTTCCTTTCTTTGGAAGATTCCCTCATCCTTTTTTTTGGTATCAAGATGGAGTAGTAGAAAGCCAAAAACTTTATTTTCCAAAAAATTAATCACTTCTAAAAAATATAACCCCTTCAATTCAAATAAGATTCCTTTTGGCTGGGATTGAATCAAATAGGTGAATGTATGTCATTACGATGTCATCGATGACATGAGCAGATCAAGCTTATTCCGTGACATTAAAAATCGTAATTCATGAATGAATTTTTATAATGTTATCCAATTTGGTACTGAAGAGCCTTGGGGCAAGTGTGTTAAGGAAAAACATCGATGTATACCAGTCTTCCATGTAAGTGCAATTCGTTACCATTCATTTAAAGTAGAACTCATGTGAATGATATCTGATTTTTATTTCACAACGAATGTTTGAAATATAAACTGAGTAGAGAGAAGTATCTTCTGTATATTTCAGTGTTCATATAGAAGTATTTGTTTCGAAAGAATTATTTTCTTTCGTGTAATTCAATGTTTATATGAAAGTAGCTGTTTCAGGAGGACTTTCTTTAAGTTTGTGTCTGAAAGTTACTTATTATTAATCACTTGAAAAAGCTAATGTTTAGCGAAACATGTTGTGATATATTTTCAATAAAGTTTGTGGAGATCAAATCGTTTAGGTGTAGTTTGTGAAATTACTATGGATCTTCATCAAGTAACGGCCGAATCAATCAGGAAATGAAAGTTACTTCTTTGCATGATCTACACGTCCATGTATAGAGTTACTCATTTCCGAATTGATTTCTTCCTTCCTTTCTTCGGAAGATATTTCATCCTTTTTTTTTGTAACGAAATGCAGTGATAGAAAGCCAAAAACTTTCTTTCCCAAAATATTAGTGTCCATTTCAACCCCCGAACAAAGCAAAGCAAAAAGCGGAATTATCTGACTTGACATTATTATATCCAGTTCGGAGACACTTATCTTCTTGGAGAAAATCGATGCCTAGGTTTTTGTGGCATTGAATTGAACCTGGATACTTTCACCCCAATTCGAAATCACTTCTAGATCCTCATTAAAAAAATATGTCTGTCTGTTTTTCCGTTAATCAGCTGTCGCCCCCATACGAACGACAACTCTCAAAAGTTGAGAAACTTGTGCGAGTTAAGGACTAACGAGGTCTTACCTTCTGACGTGTGATTCCTAACACGGTTGCAGAATCATCCCAGCTTCAACTGGAAACTCGACTTCAACTCGAAAAAAATAACTGGTCGAGGTAGGTATCGAAGCCACGGCCTTATATCGTGAGTCGGGCACACTACCACCGCGGCCAATTCCACAATTTCCTGCTGCCTCCGTAGCCGATATCCTGTTATCGTCAACAAAGCAATATATTGGATTTTCGATTTTTTCCAATGAGTCGTTGATATACAATAAAAATAGGGTTGGAAACAATATGGATCACTGGGTAACATCAGCGTTGATGGTTGAAGTATTTGAGAGATATCCATTGACGGCCACTTGTAGGGAACGTTCTTTCAGGAAGCTGAAGAGCCATATACAAAAATCATTCGACAAGCCATAGGATCGAAGTTTGGCCAGCAAACTCTCATGTCATACACGGTCAAAGGCCTTGATTCTCCACGTTTTTTGATTGCGTTATTCCAAATATGGGTGACTTACTATAGAAGATCTTTGTTTCCGAAAGCCATATTGATGATCGCTCAAGATGTTGAAGCCTCCCAAATATTTGAGGATATCGTGGTTTACGACTTTTTCCATGATTTTTGATAGCAAAGCGACTGAACTATAGTTATTTGGAAGATTTTTCTTGCCATTTTTGGGAACAGGCTAAACGCAAGCAATCTTCCAACAAGAAGAAAAAACTCATTTTTCGTAAGACAGGTTGAAAAGTCTGTAGAATACTGGTGCGAGTTCATTTGCGCAGTTCTCAAGTACGATGACGGGCACTTCGTCAGGGGCAGACGCCTTCTTGATATTAAGCTGTTTCAAAATTCGCCTGACTAGACGATGTCGAAAAGTAGGTTTGAAGCAAATGTCTGAACCACAAGGTTAGCAATGAAATAAATAATAGATACAGTCTTTCATCAGTCATATCATGCACTATCTGAATGACCAGTGAATATTCAAAGAATTTTTTTCCGTTTCAATTTTTCCATTTTCATTCAGAAAATTATCCATTTGCACATAATTCAACAAACAAATGAAAATATAACAATATGATGTCAACATTCTACTCGTTATGTGCATAGGAATATAAAGTTTTTTATAGAGTAATAAAACCTGTTTCACAATAAAATGAACCATATTCTTTTATGTTGAATGTTTCATGTCATTATTGTGGTGTTGATGTTTCGTTGTTTTTAGATAAGTTCAATTGACTCAAATTTTTCATGTAACTATTATAGTTTATGTAGATATATTTAAATTCATTATTTGTTAAAATGATAATTACAGTAGGTATAGTATACCTCTCCGAAATCGAATAATGGTAATACGAATGAAAATTTGTGAATGAATTATGATGTAACTATAAGGTGTTGTTGCTCGTTAAGTTGGCTGTGAATCTTTGAATTTTCAATATCAGTAAAGGCATGTATGTGTGCGTGTTTATGGAGGAAAGTTAATGAATCATATCCTGTTTTTATCAACAGTCATGGACTTTATTGAATAAAAACACATTTGAAATGAAAGGAAGGGAAACCGAATTAGTCTTCCGCATTTTTACCCTCCAAATTGATTAATCATGGAATTTTTGTTCATCAAGAAATGAACTATAAAAAAATCAAATGAATACTACGAAGGTTTGGATGGAAAAATATTTTTCCCAATCTAGGTTCATAAAACAGTTTTTGCAGTAACACCTGTTCAATATACTTTGTTTATAGGATCAAATTCTCGCTATCTGATGTTTTCTGAGGTTCTCAAGAGTTTCGATCTCATGTCAGTCAATTGCATGTCACTTCTATTCTGTGACATAGAGAGTATGAACCCAAAAACAAATCTTTCTTCATACTGATGAAGTTGAACATATTTTCAAGAAGTCCTTCAGACAGGTTATTTTTCCAGATGTTTGGAAGGTTCCTAATGCAATTCCAATTCCGAAAAAGAAGGTATCTAACATTTTCACTGATGTTTCCCGTCAAGTAACAGCTTTTCTGGAAAAAAATCGAATACTCCCGTACGAGCAGTCTGGGATCCGCAAAAAGCACAGGACACAGACTGCCCGATTTTGCGAGACGCTTTCAAGGAAATCAAAATAACGTTTGATTGAAAATGTCGAATTATACTAATTGGTTACAATTTTGATATTGGGATTTCTGGATCTCATATTTGAAAGTTGTTTTTCAGGGTGGAGTTTGATTTGAACTATTATTGCCTGATTTATGTGTAGTGATGTGAATCAGTGAAGTGTGGCAATTTTTTTTCATTTCGGTCTCTTCTATCTGTTCATTGTATTGGTGAGTTTCATTTGAGTTGTTTCGGGTCCGTCGGTAGCCAGGCGGTTCGACGTGGGTGCATTGTTTACTCACTCGAATTGACTGCCGTGTTGGTCGGTGGTTCAAGCCCCAGTCTGAACGATCGATTTCCACTTGCTATCGTCCAACCTGTGTTGGGAATCACACGTTAAAAAGTAAGACTTCGTTAATCCTCAGATCTCACAAATTTCGACTTCTGAGGGTTGTCGTTCATAGGGGTGCGACAGCTGGTTAACGAAAAAACATATTTGAAATAGTTTTTTTTTAACAGAATAGGTTTCAATAGAATCACTGTCATAATAATGAAACCAAATCGAATATGTGAATTTCTGTAGAAGAATTCATGCAAATTTTCAATATTTAACACTTGAGAGAGCTGTGGTATAGCGAAACACATGTCGCGGTTTGTGTAAAATCCTTTATAGGGAAAATCATACAATAAACTGTATTGATGGGTTTCAATAGTCAGTCATATATATATAAATAAATTTCAGTATTTAATTAGGTCAGACACAGTGAGCGAATTTGTGGAAATTATGCAAAGCTGCACTCTGAAAGTCACGTATGATTGAAAGATAATGACATCTAGCTGTTAATTTCATGGCTGTCAGTTTTATCGCTGTTAGGGAGAAGCTTTGTATTGCTGTGAAACTCTGTTTTGGTGGCCTAGCCTTCAATTTCTCCATCATTTTATCGGTTCAAAGTAAATAATCATCAATAAATCAAATCAGTTTCATCAGTAAATACATACAGTGTTTGAAAGCCAAATGGAATAAATTCATTATTCCGGGGACGGTACATATTTCAACAAAATCCAGAAATACGTCGAATTTAGATTATAATTTGACATACATCAACGGAAAAATGCTACCCCTACCTTCAACCCCCGTCGAATGACAGGTGCAATGATCAATTTTTCAAATGGGAAGTATAGGCTTGTGATATATCGTTTTAAAGATCTCTTCATTCTCTATTCAAAAATGTTATCGTTTTCAAGTTTATTGCAACTATTAAGATAAAATGAATCAAAATCATGTGGTTACCGAAATTCGATAAAATACACTCAAAACTTATTGCAATATACTCAAAACTCATTTCATGTTGAGGTCTTGATAATAAGGAAGTGAGCAAAACCATAGCAATGTTCTTTTTAGATAGTATCCTTTAAAAACTGTAAATAATTTCTGCGGCCACGTTAGTTTTGGATGCCTTGTCAACTTGTTCTGTATGATACACCATTAGTTCTCAGTATTTTGATTTACGTTAAAAGTTCGTTAACTTCAAGTCTGACAAATGGTTGGATTATAGGAAATGCATAAAATAAGAGTTTTACAAATGATTGGTTACGGAGATAAAACCTAAACACAACAGGAGGTAGCTTGCCTATATCATAAGAAATTTCCTAATTTACCACCCATATCTCAAGGAACAATGAGCAAAATAGAGAAGCAGTTTCGCGAGCTTGGTAATGTGGGGCAGATAAAGAAAGCAGCTGCCAATGCAATGAGTGATGAACTCAAATTAGATGTTATGCTTGAGTTTGAGAGAAACTCACATACATCGATTAGACAGGCATCCACTACATTCAATGTTAGCCATACATCAATAGTAAACATATTAAAAGAAAATAAAATCCATCCTTATAAAATGATTTCTACTCAGGAGCTCATGGAAGACGATTTCGATAAAAGAACTTATTTTTGTGAGCAAATAATGGACATGTTGGATAACAATATCATCCAATTAGAAGACGTCATGTTTTCTGATGACTGTACTTTGTCTTTCAACGGTCATGCTAATTGGCAAAATTGCCGCTACTGGTCAACGGAAAATCCTTACTGGATGAGAGATACCCTCAAAAGGTTGATGTTTGGGCGGAAACCATAATATTGGTCCCTTTTTCATTGAGGGCGACTTGAATAGCGATAATTATTTGGCACTACTTCAAAATGATGTCATTCCAAGTTCAGCAAATTCATATCCTGATCCAGGAATCCCTCAAGTTCCATTGAATACGATATAGATTCAGCAAGATGGAGCACTACCATATTACTAAGTTAATGTCCGGCAATACCTTGACACATTACCCAATCGGTGGATAGAGAGGCGAGGGTCGATTGAATGGCCAGCACGATCACCTGATCTTTCATCAATAGATTTCTTTTATGCGGATATGAAAATAGCAAAGTGTACAAAACTGAACCTTCAGATTTGAATGACTTGAAAGAACGAATAACGCTTGCGATTAGGTCGGTCACGCATGATATGTCAAAGAATGTTAGAGGACAGTTTTATTTGGGATTTGGATGTTGCGGTAAACATTTTGAATATCTACGATTTTGTTGAAACTGATTTTACGACACATCTGTAGGAACAAAAACCTAGAATCACTTTAACAATATCACTAGAAAGTTTCAATGCTGAATAATTATTCGCTACTCGACTACATATGGAGCAAATTTCATACTACAACTATGGAACTATGGTTTCAAACAATTTCCTTACGCTTTGCGGTTTATTCTCTTCTCTGCATCCAAGCGGAGCATAACTACTTCTACGTTGTTCGTTTAAGGAGTATGTTCAGTGAAGATAATGGCCTCTGGAGTAGTGCCTGTAATTGCTATGGTCATTCCATTATTTTAGTTGCAAGTGTTCTCAGCATAAATTCATGTCAGATGAAGTTCTCTGTCCAAGACACATAAGAATTCATTTCATACGGGGGGTAAAATTTTCAATTATATATTCATTAGACGATTCAAACTGATTGGGTTCTTGACAAACTCACATTTTGAACGCTACAGAAGTCAGTTGACACATGATTTTCAAAAAAATTGAAATTTTTTTATACAAGCTAGGATTCAATGAGACTTACAGAAAAATGAAAGTTTATACAACAAATATTATGCAATTGCCTGACTATTTAGTGTTGCTGACTTATTGCCAGATGGAACTTTCTCAATTTATATTAATCAAGATGTTTTCTACAAGAAGAAGTCGAAACAAAACCCATCTGAAATGATCACTTCTCTTCATGAAGTTTGTGTTCCACAGCACATTATTTTTTCCAATTTATACAGTATTCGTAATAAAATACAATTCACGAAAAAAACTTTACAATATGCTAATCAATAAAAAGTGCTTCCCAACCTTATAAATGGAAGAGTGGTATTATAAACTTCCACAACAAATCTAAAAATCCAACACTCACTACAAATCTGTTGGTCAAAGAAACCGTCCTTTTTCAGGTCACTCAAAACACAGTAGAGATTTCAAAACTTTCATTATTCCAGTGAAGAACAACATTTCTCGACAATACATGTAACGACTAATAATTTCTCAATGGCTTTACCAAATAACACAATTGTATCTTGAAAAAGAAGAAATAGGCCTTCAAAATCTGGTAGTGCTTTTTTTATCACCTGAAGACGCCAACTTGGTCAGTGAAACGCTAGTTCTGGATTGTCTTATTCTTATCTTCATACAACTGAAACTTTGCAATATTAATTTCATGAAAGAAACTGAGATCATAAATTCAGCTCAATAGATGTAATATCGAAAGTACCTACCTAATAAACATTCTCACAAGTCAAAAAAAGTTAAAATAAACAGAATACTCCATTTAAAAAATTAAAACTAGAGCCATTTCTGGTGAAGTCGGATGTGTTCGGAAAGAAATATACTCTCTTCACTCTTCACATGGTTTGAAAATATCATCTAAAGAAGTGAATAATTGAAAAATCTGTCATCAAGAATGAAGTTTGTATTGGGATTGTTACTATGAAAAACTTCAAAAGTTTCGGCGAAGGATGTTTTTAATATTTTTAAAAAATTATGATTTTTCCCATTACTCTGTGAATGAAACAAAACGTGTGGTAAATATACACATAATTAATTCCAGAATTGTTCAACTCAATGATACATAATATCCATCTGTAACAAAAAATGAGTAATTTCAGTAGTATATGAATTTTGGAGAAGGTACGTTTGAAGTTTTGGCGAAGGCACGTTTAAATTTTTGGCGGGTGAATATGTATTCGATTTTTGCTTGTATTCAATTTCGCCATTTGACATTGAAAACCATTTGACTCGAATGTACCATTAAACTTATTTAAAATTCAAATCGCTTTCACTCGGTGTATGTTCATGAAGAATATATAACCTTTTAATCACCAGCTAGGAAATTAGTTTGTTTGATCAGTTTTCAGGTTGATTTGAATGAACATTCAGTTGAATTACTTCATTACGAAACGTACATTTCCTTAAAATCGTTCATTGGCTAATTTTTCATATCTTGGGGTACATAATGAGTTTTTTTGGGAATCAAATACAAGCACATGTCTCCTCATACTATCAGATTGAATTTAGATAACATTGTCATAAAAGTTTGAGAAACTGTTCTCATAATTTCAGATGTTTATTTGAAAGTGATTGACAAGTTCGTTTTTTCTTTGTCTAAAATGGTGTTTACAGATTCGAAATGTATAAAAAAAATAAATAAAATTGAGATAAAGGTAATGTTAAAATTTATAAAAATACTAAAAAATGCCAGATCGGAATGTTCTGTTGAGTTAGTTGAAACAGAAGAATTCGGGTTATGGCAGTTATCACCAGAATACGTTTGTGGATGCTAACAATCGAAACGTCGTGAAGTAACTTGATACGTAATATTTTTCTTATTTCGATTGTTTTCTCACAATTTTTGTTTGGAAGTTATTGACAAGACAATGTTTTATGGTGAATTTCATCAGTTCGGACTTTCGTTGTGTGATATGATTTCACTATCATTCGAAATAAATGAAACAGCAAATGAAATGAGGATGAGTAGCTGAAATATCAATTATATTAGGCACAAAATACAATAAAAACAAATGAAATAATCAAAATATGGAATGAAAATGACTATAGACTACTCTGTAATCATCTTTGTTTTGTATCTTAATTATTTTATTCGATTTATTGTATTGAAAATGACTACAGACCACTCTGTAGTAATTTTCATTTTGAATCTTGATTATTTTAATCGTTTCAATGTATTTTCCTACCATTTTTATTTGAAAGTGGTTGACTTTGGTGATGACTAATAACCTAAGCTTTTCTCATGTTAAACAATTTCAATATTGACTAGTTCAACTCAGATTAGTTTGAGTTAATACTTCTATCGGGCATCTCGAGACACACACGTTTTTTTTTCTTTCTTGCATTTCTATCGGGCTTCTGCACTGGCCTATACAGGCCGTTTCTTTTATCATGTGGTAACATTGCTATATTTATTCTAAACCGTAATAAATACGAAAACGATTAAATTGGAAAAAAGGTAACTGTCATCTGGAACAATAAATACAATGGCCTAAGAAAATTCACAGCGACTCTCTTCCTTTTCGAGTTATACGTAAAACAAAAAATGCAGTTTTTCGAATGGAATTATTATTTCGGAGAATATCAAAAAATGGAAGAAAAATGTTATTGTATTAGGAGTGTACTATGACTATGTAATAATAAATATTCGATAAAACATGGCCACCATCAACTTTTTTTTTATACGGACCTGTCTTTTTTATTACAGATATTGATGAAGCAATAAATTCACCATCCAAGGGTATATCACATTTGATATTATCGAAGCGTTTCATTTGAAATAACTACCATCATCAGTGACAACAATTTCAAATTACGGTCCTGTGGTTATTTCTTTTGTAAATTATTTCGATTTTTTCAAAATATAATTCAGACAACCCAATAAATTCGACAGGAAGGTACCCTAATTCGTACTTTTCGTTTTGGAAATTTGTGTATTGCCCTAATCCTTCTTTCAAGGCTTATTTCTCCCTAGTCAATTATAATTTTTTTTCAATTTCAATTTTAGTTTATTAACTTATTTGATGACAAAACATAAATTATGGTTACTGCTAAATAGAGCATCTGGTTTAGGAGCAGAAATTGCCTAGGCAAATATGCCTGTATTTGCTTAGGCAATATGCCTGGCACCCTCCCAGTTGCTTTCAAATTTGTTTCATATGTAAATTAGTTGCGTTCAAAAAAAATTTTTGTAATAATGCGGAGGAACCAATGGAGACAACAGGGATTGGTTTTCCATTTATGCCTTTTAGGTGCATGCATCTATAGGAAATTTATCGGAATTTATAGAGGTTCAGTTATATACATTTTTTTCACTTGTATTTTGAAAGTTTTGGAATGAGGTTGAAAAATTTTGGACCGAAATACATAAATGACCTTTGGGTCAAAGATTTTTTGGGATAGTAAACTTAAAGGTTATTGTTGAGAGTCGATCTGGTCATCCTTGTTTTTTTCACCGTGAATTTTTATCGTACTATACATTCATAGTTGATGATTGATAAATGAAGAGTGTTTCTATATTGACCAGGTAGGTATTTCCATAGAGTAATAGAGTGGAGAATAATCTATTTTTTTTAGTATGATCCTGATCAAGATGTTTTGTGCTGTCTTTAAAGATTGTAATGTGGTAGTGAAAGCACCACCTCATGCGACTATGCAGTATCTGATGATTGATTCAGCGAGACTATTGTGTTATTTTATAATTCCCAATCCTGAAAGTAACTAAAATATCAGTTTTTGGTCAAATTTCGATTATTGTATAATTTGGTATGATCAAATAACATTTCAATTCATTTACCATCTCATACACGTAGGTTTTGCTTGGTTTCTATGGCAGGAAAAATGAATGCGTTGTTGATATCTGTTGATAACTGTCAGACGTTTATGAACATATTAAAGATATATTCAAATGAGGAAGAAACTGACATGCTATTCAGTTATGCAAAAATCAAAAAGAAATCCTTCTTTTGGCATGGAATATTTATGTTGAGCTTAACCCGTAACGTCATATTCCGAACATCCAAATGTTCAGAAGATTAGAAACAAATTTGAGGGACTATGATGCATTCATCAGAAAGAAACCAAGGAAATGTGTGGTTATTGGAAGTGTGAGGAATCAAATGAATGTTATGGGTAAGCAAATATTACCACATAAAAAATTACACAGTGATAATTTTTTTTTCAATTTAGGATTGGCCAGTTACAAAAATTATGCTAATTAAGATTGTTCTTTACGAGAAATTGCCCACGAAATGGGGATTTCTGTAAAAACCACCAGAACTATTTTGAAAAAGAACAAATATAAATGCTACAGGATACGCAAAGTTCATCACCTCAATGAAAGAGATTACGGAGGAAGGAGAGTTCGATTTGCGAAGTGGTTAAGACGTAGAAATAGGAAAGTTACAAATATTTGTAAAAAAATAATATGAATGGACGAATCAAAATTCACCAACAATGGTTGGTGAATTTTGGTGGAATGATACAAATGAACATTTACAAAGGGAAACCGATTTCCAAAAAAGGTTCGGAATAAATGTTTGGTAAGGAATTGTGGGAACAAACATCCTTGTCCCTTTCTTTTACGATGACCATTTGAATAGAGAAATGTATCTTCATTTTCTATTCAATGAACACGATGGCTACTTAGATGAATTGCTACTGAAAATCCGCCATGAAATACAAAATTTTGAACAGGACAGCGATCTTCCCCTTAATACAACAATAGTACGGGAACATTTAGATGCAATATTCCCAAGAAAATGGATTGGAAATAATAGACCAGTTAACTGGCCAGCTTGATGAAGGATACATTTTTTTCAACACCAAGTATATATAACCATCTCAAAAAAAAATAAGAGATGCATGCATTAGGATTACCTACACCTATTATGCTAGAAAATTGCCACAGAAATTGTCTGGACCGAAAACTTATGTGCATTCAACAATAAGGTCGTCATTTCGAGCATTTAATGTATATTGCCATGTAGCTTTGATTTTCTGTATTGGTTTCATTTTTCCCAAAAGTTCATGATAGAATATATTGTTTTTCTCTTTGATTGTTGTCACTGATGGTGGTTATTTCAAATGAAACGGTATAAAAATATACCCTTGGATTTTGAATTCATCGCTTTATCAATATCTGTAATAAAAAAGACTGGTCCGTGTTTGAAAAAAAAGTTGATGGTGGTCATGTTGGCACGAAACGTTTTATCGAATATTCATTATTACATCGTTATAGTACTCTTCGAATACAATTCCGTTAAAAAAAAACAAAAAAGTGCATTTTTGGTTGTCCCCGTATAACTCGAGAAGGCTGAGAGTCCCCGTGAATTTTCTTCGACCATTGTATTGTTCCCGATGACACTAACCTTTTTTCCCATTCAACCGTCTTCGTATCTGTTGTGGTTTAGAATATAGCAATGATTCCACATGATAAAAGAAACGGCCTGTATAGTTGTCATGGATATTTAATAGTATTACATGTCAAACCCTTCTAAGTGAACTATTATCTCGCTAATTGATTGATATTCCACTCTTAATATGATATCTGTACACGAAATTACGATTGTCGCGTTCAACATTCTATCACGACACTCTGCCAGTATATCATCTGCAGCTTATTTGTGCAAGAGCGAAATTGTGTGTACCTTTGAGAGATATATGCACGCCCGTGACATACAGCCAAAGTTCATACCGGCAATTTGGGTGATTTAGGGCACTCGACTCGTGTTCCAGTTAGATTAAAGCTGTATTTAATTTATAACTGCTGCAGGCTCCGACACAACTTATAGTCATCAACTTACCGGCTTCATGGTACTAATATTCGGGGGAATTATGACAAGGCAATCGTAATAATATAGCCTGTCAGACGGGGAGTTAAACAGTAAACATACTCCGGATGGATTCATATTAGAGAGATGAGTGATGGTTGGGGTCGTAATCTACTGTTTGGCTGTTTCGCAGCCTGTTTGGGGGAGTTGGATGTTTTACTTCTCGGATATTAATGATGAGTGAGATTGCATGAAATATTCCAAAGGAAGGGTATTAAGCTATTTTTCATTTGTGTTATTTCCAGTGAATGAAAAAGCCTCCCTTGCCTAAACTAACTTCGTTGAATCGAATATTTATATTCCCGAAGTACATTTATTTTGTGTAAGGTTATACACCCTATAAGCATAGTAAGCATATTATTACGAATAAATTGATTGATTTTGCGATTGAGAGATGTATAATGAAAAGAAGCACCTAGTTACGTCAGAGAATTTCACAGAGGAACATGAGAATCTCCAAATGAAAAGACAAAGAATCAAATCGACCAGATACTGATAGAAAAGGAAAATATGAAGTTCGTAACATGGATGAAGAGTATGATAGGAGCCAAATGTAACTAAGGAATTGAATAGTATATGAGAAAGTTGAATCAAGACCTCTTGAGAAATTTGAAAATGAAAGAGAAAATTGAAGAGAATATAGAAGCAGTCTTGAGCCAAAACTCATCAAAAACAGAAACAGCAGAGATAAGGGAAAGAACTGAAACTATAATAATGTATTATGGGATGCCATATACATAAGAAGTGCAGATATGAAAGTGAGACCAACGAAAAATGCAAACCAACGAAAAATGCAAAACAACTACTGGGAAAGTAAAGACATCCAGACAAAATCAAATCAATGAAGGTGTTTATAAAGTTACAAGGAGGAATACGAAGGAATTATATAGAAAAAAAAGAGAAAGTTCAATGAAGATGAATTCGAATATATCGTGAAAATGGATCATTTTACCAAGAGGAATATCACTAGTTCGGACTTCCATTGTCTAATATATAAAATGATTTGAAATTCCTGAGACACCTAAAAGAGAAGAATTAAAAAATAAATAGCTGAAAATGAACATTATATCAAGCAAAAATCTGAAATGAAATAACAGTGAAATAAAATGAAAGTAAAAATAGTTTGGCGGGAGTTGGCCATTTTTCGCTTGGTGATGGGTTTCCATACGTTGCGTATCTCTACACTAGCTTGGCTGAATGCGTCGTTAGACAGCATATATGCAGCTCCTTCAAACTTACTCTCAAACCAGTGTGATGTTATATTGATGAGTTCAAACATGGACAACATGTATGCGGCTTCCTTGAATTTTCTCCTAAACCAATGTTTCTCTCTGTGTATGATCTCAGCTTCGGACTACTTGATGTTGTGTTGATGGGTCCAAACATGGTCTGCTATTCCTGATTTGCTGGTTCCCTCTCGCTGTGTGTTTTTCTTGTGCTCGGCAATGCGAACATACAATGGCCTCATAGTTTCACCAATATAGGATTTTCCGCTCTCACGGTTGTCTTCCACTAAACCAGTGAAGCGGAAAATGGAAAGCGGGAATAAGTGAAAGTACTCGAACGACCCATTAATAGTCATCTCTCGGAGGAATCAGTCCAGTCATCACCCGAAGACGATTGTAGATATCAACAATCGAAACGTCGTGAACTAACGTGGCTTGGAATCTATTAACTTTGTATTTTTATTTTCTTTTTTCATTTCCTTCTTTTCTTTAATTTTTGTTCAATTGTTCTATTTTTACTTGTATTTTATTTCACTGTTATTTCATTTCAGGTTTTTGCTTGATATAATTTTTATTTTCAATTATTCATTTTCTAATTCTTCTCTTTTAGGTGTCTCAGGGATTTCAAATCATTTTATATATTAGACAACGGAAGTGCGAACTAGTAAAATTCATCATAGAATATTGTCAATCACCTTCAAACATTTTACCAAGATGTTGGAAACATCAATAAAGAGCAGAAACACATGGGGGAAACAACAGAAGTACTAGAAAGATGAAAGAACTACCACCAAGAATTGATGAATGATACAAAAGGAGAAGAAACAAGTGGGAGTGAAAAAGTAAAGAAATTGAGGTCATTATAAGGGTCTTTCAACAGAGACTTTCGAACTTTGACGATTAATAACGGCCATCTTGTTGAAGCTACATCTGCCAAATAAGTTGTCATTTATTCGGTCTGTTTTAATGGAAGAATATAGCATTCAACAACACAAGCGGATAATGAAATAATTCCACAAAAATTTATATTCTGTTCGGGCAACGTACCGCGCGCTTCGCACAGTTCGTGGTCGCCATAATCATCCTACCGAGAAGACTATTCGCAATGTGGTGGATACATTTGAGGTAACTGGTTCAGTGAAAGATATTCGCTGTCTGTGAGAGTGTGCGGAATAATTCGAGGCAGTCGATTTCGCGTCGCTCATAAGGACTCAGCCTCACGCAGACCATAGTTTGGCAATTTTTGTGTCGTGACTCGGGCCTGCACTCATAGAAATAACGTGTGTTTGGTTAGTGAACATGTAAAATTTTCGAAATGAGATCCAAGAGCATCCAATGCATCTCAAAGAAGACACTGTTCGGTGTGGATTTTAGGCTGGCGATGTCATCGGTGCATATTTTTTTAAGAACGACGTTGTCCAGGCACTATAGGTCGATGATTTCCCACTTCTTTTGGTCTGAATTAGATGACCTGGACACCATTGATATGTGGTTTCGAAAGGATGGCGCTACGTGCCATACAGCTCATGCCGCATTGGATATATTGCACAAGCGACAGTAAACTGTCCACCAAGATCGTACGATCTGAGCCTGTTAGACTTTTTCTTGTGGGATTTTCTCAATTCGTAGGTATATAGAAATGTTGATGATATCTCACACATACTTGCTTTCATTCAAATTTGAAGATAGGAAGCGTTTAATAAAAGACCATATAGAAGAATCTACAGAATTAGGAATAACAGACACAATTCAACGTTAAAAGAAACCGGAAGTCAAGAAGCCACAGCAATAACAGCGGAAATGATGAAAGTAGGAGAAATGCAGTTGCTCCTACATAAAACATATTTGGGAAGAGAAAAAGACCGAAAGAAGGGAAAATAGCAACATGTTCCAAATGAAGAAAAAAAACAAACAAATCTGTAAAGATTACATATGCCTGGCTTCGTTAAAAACACGCTACAAGGTACTAATCCAATGCTTATGGAGCAGCTTATAACGAGTATATAGAAAATACAGCCGAAGCCTAACAAGCAGGTTTCAGGTGAAACTGATCATTGAATGATCAAATATTGTGCGCACACTCCCAACATATTTTATGCAGGCATATGATGGAATTATTAGAAAGCAAATGTAACAGACGATGGAAGAACTGGAAACCAAGCTGATAAGTTTGTTGATAATGATCTTGAAGGAAACAAAAAAAAGAAGCTGGTACCAATCCAAATGATTTTGAAATAACAAAGAGTTTTAACTTCAGTTGGCTAGATGAGGTTACAGGTAAGATTTTGAACAAAACATATTTTTCATATTTCTAGATTCCATAGACTTTCATTATTATGTCAGTTCAATTACAAGCTTCTTTGTTTCCTCTCTGAATAATAAACGCAATAGACAAGAAAATATACTTATTTCAAATTAATTTGGGCACACAATACCCTGCCTACTTCAATAAAACAACTTCAATAATTCCATCCGACTTCGTAAAATTGGGCATTTCCTGCCAACCCGGTTAATATCCAACAAGAAAGACTGCGATGGGATAACAGATTTGAGCTATTCTCTGACGATTATTTCGGAAATTCAATTCGACGTATAGTAATAATTTCATTTCAATGTGTTCTTTGGGGATTTGATGCTTTGTCGAGGCGAAATACATTCAGCGAATGATGTATTTTAGATTTTATGAATTGATTAGTCTGTGAATTGTGAATGTTCTACCGCGAATTCATATTTCAATCAGATGGCGTGGAATGAGTATTTGAAGTACCCCGATTTTCGATCTCACAAATTGAAAATTCTGTTCCTGTTTTTATTACAAAAATTGTTGCGAAGAGTTCTGATATGTGAATAATGGAGGTATAGAGAAGCACCATGCTCACAAACCGGGAGCAAAATGTAAAATCAAAACAATGTGGTCACTGTGTTTTGGAAAGATATATTCGCCAAGAATATGATCAATAGAGAATCTGGCCATCTGGCACTACTGATTAACCCCTAATTAGCAATCTTTTCTGGAGACTACATTCATTTATACCAGGTATTTCAAATTCGTTAGATTCATTTTGTAGAAATTCATATTGAATATAGAATGAAAAAAATAACTTTTGTCTGATTCCTACTCAAGTAAACTAACTAACTTTAGAATGGTTTAACAAACCGAAATCGATCGTAACAAATAAAAAACTCAGTAGAAATCAGACAAAAGTTATTTTCTTCATCCTATATTTCAAAATCGACTTTAGCCGTTGAAATTTCGAAAATTATAGTTGGTTCCAATGGTTCATTACAAATTAATTCAATTCTGAAGTACTGATAGAACAGTTTTTCTGCAGTAATAATCGCTGTCTTTTCAATCCGTCACACAATCATGATAAATATATTTTGATATCATGTCTAACACCTTATTTTGAAAATTAATTCCAGCAATGAAGATACACGAGAAGTATTCATTCGATAACTCACAAGGTGTAATCCAATTTCCTTTACCAACACTTGTTCAGAGTTCTCTAACACAAATTTATTCAAAAGTGAAAACTATAGAGGGGAGATATATACGTATAAGAAAATAAATATTTCGAAATAAATTTCAGAATATCAATCTCTCCCAAGTACCTACACAGTAGGGTGTTGTAGACGTCTGTCGAAAAACAACTACTTCCTCGGCTAATACCACGCTGGATATTGAATTATATTCGACAGACATTCATGCAAGATTCCTCACAGACGCTAGTCTCGAACTGATGAAACTATCCTTCCTATTTGAAATGTTCGACGTGTGGGTTGTTATGAAGAAGAAGTTGGCTGACAAGAGAAACGTGTTTTTCTAAGGACTGAAGTTCATTATTTTGTCAGTCTCGATATCAAAAATTTTTCCAAATTGGCTCGTTTCAAATGGAATGCAATGTATACAGCCATAACTAATGATCTTCATTTTTTGAATATGAGATGAAAGAAGATCAATTTCTAAGAGCATTAATAAAAAAATATCGCAGAGACTCATAAGTGAAACAACAAAAGAACTAGAAAGATGAAAGAACTAACTATCTCCAAGAATTGATGAATGACACAAAAGGAGAAGAATCAAGTATGAGTGAAAAAGTAAAAAAATTGAGATCATTATAAAGGGTTTGTTTGAATGTAGTTGACAATGTTTCGTGGTGAATTCCATCAGTTCGGACTTCTATTGTCTAATATGATACTTATGATGCACTGTTTGGAACCTTTGGTGTAGTAATGAATATTACTGGAGTTTTTTCCCCAACACCAAAACGTTATTTTTAACACCTCGACACGTGTTTCGATCACCAAGTGATCATCTTCAAAGAGGAAGATTAAAACTCACTTGGTGATCGAAACACGTGTCGAGGTGTTGAAAATAACGATTTGGTGTTGGGGAAAAAACTCCAGTAATATTCTAATATGATATAAAATTGGTTTGAAATCCCTGAAAGAATCTGTGAAAAAATTAAAAAGATTAGCTGAAAAAACAATTTTATTAAGCAAAAAACTGAAATTACAATGAAATAACATACACAGTTATTTCACAACGTTTCGATTGTAAGTATCCACAGTCGTCTTCGGGTGATAGATGGTTTTTGGTTGTTGCTTGTATGTTATTTCGTTTTAATTTCAGTTTCTTAAATTTCGTCACAGTCTAGAAATCAAATGACTTGTTCAAAGTGGCTCGTTTCCAATGGAAGTACGTTGAAATATTCAAGTGACGTATTCCTGAGACAATTAAAAAAAAAAGTCTATTTCGGAGATACGGTGTGTTGAAATTGAATTTTTTTGTTCGCTTTTTGAAAATAACTCTTGCAAAAAATAAGTTATTTGCACGATATCCGGTACCCGGGGTTTTTTTGACGTGGGAAATCATAATTTCGTATTCATTCTCATGTAACATCTAGAGGGCGCTGCTTACGCTGTCATTATTAATTCCAAATTGCCCTAACTTTTTGGATAGTAAACTTTTGGTACTTTTCATGAAAAAACCTAATTCACAGACTTTATCCAAGTAAAAAGTCCTCAACAACGCTGAAGGTGATCGTTTTCAAAATATTTACAATTTTCTATATCGATGCATATTACTTTATAGCCAAATTTGATTTCAATAATTTTTGTCACTCTCCGCTTGCAAATTAAGTTAATTAAATCGAGTAGGCTATGAAAGTTTGTTTATGAAAATAGAAGTTCGCTGTCACATTTTTAACTATTAATTGACAAATTCACAGTTCGGAGTTCATAAAGTAATTTTTTGGTACCATACCCGACTTTATGAATGCTGAAATGGCTGATATGGTTTTTGCATACGGCTTGGGTGACGGAAACTCAAGCGAGGCCAGACGCATGTATCTGGAAGTTATCCCCAACGGATAACTTCTTGGGCAGCGACATTTGCGAATCTTTTCCGGCGACTTTTCGAATCTGGAAGCTTAAAAACAAGTTCTACAGTAGGACGGCCATGGACTACAAAAACTGTAGAATTGAAGAAGGCGGTTCTCGAAGAAATTAGTGAACATACAGAGACAAGTACAAGAAAAATCAGTCAAACTTTAAATGTGAGTCACATGACAGTTTACAGAATTTCAAAGAAACAGCAATTATATCCTTATCATATTCAGCGTGTCCAGGCACTTACGCTACGTGATTTCCAACCACGTATCGAATTTGCTCAATGGCTTCAAAGAAAAGTCGAACAACATCCGCAAATTTCATCGAAAATCCTCTTCACAGAGGATCATGAACTTCCATAACAACCACCTCTGGGCGGAAGATAACCCACATACGATAACGCAAACTCATTTCCAAGACAAATTCTCTTTTAATGAATGGGTAGGCATGATTGGGGATTATTCAATTGGGCCCTATTTTTCCCCTTACGTTTAAATGGAGATGCTTACCTACATTTTTTGGAACACGAGCTTCCCCAACTTATGGAAGATGTTCCCATTGGTCTCCGAAATCACTCTTGGTTTATGCAAGATGGAGCTCCTGCTCATTTCAGTATGATAGCAAGAAATTTTTCAGACGTAGCATATCCCCAACGATGGATAGGAAGAGGAGGTACTGAGCATTGGCCTCCGAGGTCACTCGACCTCGATCCCTTCGAATTTTTCTTTTGAGGACACCTAAAATCACTAGTTTATGCTAGCCCCATTGAGACGAGGAAATGTTGAGGGTTCGCTTCATAGTTTGCTGCGAAACGATAAGAAACACTCCGGGCATTTTTCAACGGGTGCGGAATTCTTTGATGAGGAGAGCAGAAGCGTGTATTACTGTTGGGAGTCGTCACTTTGAACAGTTGTTGTAATAGTTGTATCGTTCAATTTTTATATGTTTATTATCCTAATAAATAACATAGTACTTCTCCGAATTGTTTTTTCACAAACTCCGAAATGTAGCACTTTCTAATTGAATAATTAAACCTGACAATTTTTTTGAATTTTGATTGAATAAGCAGTTCGATAATGCTCAGTTTAGAAGAAATCTGTACGGGTATACTGCGCATAAAGTTTGATGAAAATAACTAAAATTGCAAAAAACTTATCACAAAAACCTACCAAGTTTTGAAAAATTTCAACAATCTGTATTTCAAAAACGAATCATTCTTCGTTAAACATTTTATAGGAAAAAGTTGTTCATTTTGACGAGATCCACCACATACTTAGTTTTTGTAATGTTCTCAACAACTTCACTTAGCACCCTAGGAGCTAAGTGATATGCATCGAAAATATCTCGAAAACGATCACCTCCAGCGTTGTTGAGGAAGTGTACCTTTTTTACTTGGAAAAAGTGTGAGAATTAGGTTTTTTCATGAAAAGTACCTAAAGTTCACTGTCAAAAAAGTTAGGGCAATTTGAAATAAATAATGACAGCGTACGTAGCACCCTCTAGATATTACATGAAAATTAATACGAACTTATGATTTCCCACATCAAAAAAATACAGGGTACCGAATTTCGTTCAAATAACAAAAAAAATCAATTTTAAAACCCCGCATCTCCGAAACGAAGCTTTTTCGGACATAAGTTCGTATTTTCTTAAAATTGTCTCAGGAATACGTCACTTGTAAATTTTAACGTACTTCCATTTGAAACGAGCCACTTCGAAAAAGTTACATCCTGTATACAGCTATAACCAAAGAGCTTCAGATCTCGATCTTGATTTTTCGAATATGAGATAAACGAAGATCAATTTGTAATAGCATTAATAAAAATATATCGCTGGGACTAGACGATTTTCATTTTCAAGAAAAATTCCACACTCTCATGTGTATCGTACTCTACACGGTGTACGATCCATCCCCCAAATCTTAAATATGAATAGTGTCAAGTGAAAATTTGTTTGAAGGTCATTGATTTTTTTTCAATGCTGAATACTGAAATATGATGCAGTGGACATCGAGAAATGATACTATACAAACTTTACAAATACAGCGATAGTCTGGCTGCTCAATACCTCAAGCATTACTTTTATTGAATGGATTGAGTGCTTCATTTCGTAATGTTATCCAGATTGATGCTGAAGAGGCAATACGACAAGTTTTTTATTCCCCACAACATTAATGTCCGCCATTGAAGATGACAGTGTTCCATATAAGTGAAATTTTTCGCTATTCATATTCCATATTGTGTAGCAATCCTTTGAATGATATCTGATTCTATTCCATAACGAATGTTTGGGTAGAAACTGAATAGCAAGGAGTATTTGTTGTATAACTCTAGCAGTGTTCCATTTAAGTGAAATTTCACTCCTTTCATTATTATATTGTGTAGGAATCCTGTGAATGATATCTGGTTCTATTTTTTACGAATGTTTGGAATACAAACGGAATAGAGAAAAGTTTTTTTGTATAATTCAGTGTCATATAAAAGTATTTGTTTTTAAAGTATTTTTCTTTCGTGTAATTCAAGTAGTCTAAGAAAAAATATGTTTAAAATCTGTTTTTCCGCTAATCAGCTGTCGCACTTCTACGAACGACAACCCTCAGAAGTCGAAACTTGTGCGAGCTAAGGTCTAACGAGATCTTACCTTCTAACGTGTGATTCCTAATACGGGTTGGACGATAGCAAGTGAAAATGGATCGTTCAGCCTGGGGCTTGAACCGCCGACCAACACGGCAGTCGATTCGAGTGAGTGAATAAAGCACCCACGTCGAACTGACCGGCTACCAACCGAGAGGGTTTTTTCTTCCAGTTTGTGTCTGGAAGTTACTTCTTTGTATAATTCACCCATCTTTGTAAAGAGGTACTTTTGGAATTAATTGCTTTTTTTTTAAGATTCCAACATATTTTGTTCAAAGATGGAGAAGTAGAAAGCCAAATCCCTTCTTTCCCAACAATTTTCTAAAATAAAATACACTAGATGGGAGCAGAAAAGTTTACATTGAAATGTATCTGATTCGAATTCGATTCAATTCCAAAATAATTACCAATGAAACTTGATTCATTGCTACATCTTTCTTGTCGAGCAGACTTGAGTGGAGTTGCCTACTCCGCTGAAGTAGAACAGAACTGGAGTTGTATCATTGGTGTAAGCGAACGACGTATTTTGTGTTGAAATTAATTTAGTCAGAACTGCGAGTAGACTTACTTGTCTGTCTTGAATCTAATTGTAGTCTGCGATTTATCGTCAGTTGCGGAATAAGATTAAATGTCCAATTTAGTTGCCGACGAATCAGATTGGATTAGGAAGAAAGGTTGTTACGCGAGTGCTGGTGGAATATATATCTCGCGGATTTTTAATGTTCATCATATTAGAATTATTTTGAAAACATTTCCGGAAGAACTACTCTCTTTCTTAAAACAACTAATCGAGACGGAATATACTCTGGTCCAAGATGTTGCTGCTTTTCCAAAGTTTTACAATCATTATGGCAAAAATAATAAATGGGTGCTGAAATTGGTCAAGCTGCCGCTACAAAAATTTTTCACTGTTTCCGAATACTCTATCTCTTACATGCCGTTTTTAAACGGTTTCATTTGGCCTGACCTGTTTGTTTGTTTGTTCATTTATTCATTCGTTTTCGTCAAATTTAATAATTGAAGACACCTGTTTGTTACACACATTCAGTTTTGATAACAATACAATATAATGAATTATGTATCATTGTAAATCCAAGATGGCTGCAGCTACGAAATGGCGTATTACATACGTATTACTACCCCAATATGGGTATCAAATTACAGGACTTGACTAGTAGAATAGTAAGTAGTACACTTCGAAAAAGATGTAAAGTGAATATGGCCGCAGTTACAAAATGTCGGATTACATATTTTTTAACAACTACCTCAAAGTGGATATCATAATACGGTAAAAATAAATAATGCCTGATGTAGTCCTTCTTGACCAACAGAGCAAGATGACATTTGTCGTGGAGTTTCCAGCTCCTAGCGAGACGAATATCTTTCGAAAAGAGGAGGAAAAACGGATAAAATATCCAGATTTCTTCTTCGAACTCCACAGACTCTATCCAGACCACTCTGGTAAGATGGTTGTTCTGATTATTGGAGTCCTTAGTGGAATGATGCCCTCTCTACCCTCGAATCTTATAATCATACCGGCTTGCAGCACTCAGGCAGAAATCATAGCCGGACAAATGCAGAAGCCTGTCATTCTTAGCTCACTGCGCTTGCTCAGGGCACATAATTCTAGGACCCATTGATCAATTATCCCACGGTGTGGGTAGTGGTCGTTGTTTGATAATGCTGGCGCGCCCTCCCAAATGTATCGAGGCTTCGGGGATAGGGTCTGACCAGCGCAAACTACGGTTAAAATAATAATAATAACAACAACAATGTAACACATGTAAAAAACAGATAAACAGAAAAATCACAGAAGCAGTTCAAACTGCTTGTACGTGATAAAATGACATATCCAGGTAAAATCACATTTGGGTTTTTTGATAAGTTACATGTAGAGTAAATTTCACACATAATCAGGAGGTAAATGACATAATCAAGAGGTACCCTTTTTTCCAAATACTCACTAAGAATTTATGATATTATTAAAAATAGTACGTCCCGTGTTGAGAATCCACACAGTTGAATAATTTTTGAATCATTCAATTTTTTCAATATTCTGAATCTCATGGGGTATTTGCTTATACCGGGTGTCCCACATTTTATGTGACAGGCAATATCTGGTTTGTTGAAGGAGATACACAAAAATGTTTCATACAAAAGTTTTAGGAGTTCATGAGAGCTATATTTTGATATAATTATAATTATATAAATATACAGGGTGTTTGGTGTAGGTGCTACAGACCAAAATTCCAATTTTTAAAATAGAACGCCCTGTATATCATTACATATTCAGATGCTACGTTAAATTCTGATATCATTTCATGTGTGGTTTTTGAAATTCGGTTACGGCGTTGTTGAGTTATTGCTTAAAATGTAAAGTCTTGAGAACGACTATTATTTTTAAAAATATCTCGTACAATTATTCTCTCTGCATCAGATCACATGAAAATTAGTCAAAATTTTGGGTGTTCGAAGTAATGGTTTCAATTTTGAGTTGTGGAATTCAGTCAGGAATCATTTTGAATATGAAACAATTGCGAAATTGAAAGAGGTGTATTCGAAAACAAATCTTTAATTAATAACAATGTAAATAATATAACTTGATAAATCATTTCATAAGAATGGTAGGTACCTAGAAATAAATCATAAAAATTGTTCAAAGTGATGCCCATTAGATATTATACAGGGCTTCGAAACGTCGAATCACTTCTCTCGTACAAGTCGCTCTTATAATATCAGGCGTAATATCACTGCACGCTAGTCGAATTTTCATTTTCAAATCATCCACATTCAAAGGGGGAGTAGTAAAAACAATATCTTTTAAATAACCCCATAGGAAAAAATCAAGCGGTGATAAATCTGGGGAACGAGCCGACCACCGAATTGGACCCTTATTACCAATCCATCTATTTGGGTACGTTTTATCCAGATATTCAGTAACAACCTGTGAATTGTGAGGAGGAGCACCATCTTGTTGCCACCAAATTCCTTGTCGTTCTGCTATGGGAATATCTTCCATCAACTGGATCGAATCATTTTCTAGAAAATGTAAATATCGCAATCCATTGAGATTTTCATTGAAAAAGTAAGGTCCTTGAGACCAATAGTGACTGTTATGTCGATTCACAACTCCATTATTGTGGAATCGCGATTCATCGCTCCACAAAATTTGACTGAATATGTTAGGACTTTCATGTAATATTACCTGAATACAAGCAATGAATTCAAGTCGTCGTTCAAAGTCCGTGGGTTTCAAACCTTGTACCAACTGAATTTTGAATGGGTGGTATTTATTTTCTTTCAGAATTCTCTGTACATTAGATTTACTCACACCGACTTCTTCTGCAAGAGTACGGATAGAAACATGTGGATGAATAATAATATAAGCCAACACATTGATCTCTAAATCTTCAGTTCTAACAGATCTTGTATGATGACGATGCTTTATAGTAGAAGGAAATGACCCAGTTCGCAATTTTTCTACAACTCTCAAAAAAGTCATTCGTGACGGAATGGGTCTGTCTGGAAAACGTTCTTGGTATAGACGTTGTGCTTGACGGCAGTTTTTCTGACATTTCCCAAAAATTAATAACATATCAATGCAATCACTTGGACTAAACGCGAAAGGCATACTGGAGTTTTCGCACAAAGAACACAGTTACTGTTTTGCAAAGAATCACTGAATCGAACTGACAAGTAGATACAATTCAACAACATTTGTTACTATGGCATCAACAAGCATAAGCTACTTGATGAAATTGTGCAATATAAAGCAACTCACCCTCAAGTTGGTCACATTCTCAAGAATTTCAATATTATATTCAACTGATATCGATGTCGTATCGTAGAGGTGAGAATAATGGTTTGTATTCAGTAGTAGTCTAGTTCAATTTAATAAAAAATATAGACTGGATTGGTGTACGAGTAAATAAGTTTTTTGAAACTTTATATTTAAGGAAAAGTGCAATAACTCAACAATGCCGTAACCGAATTTCGAAAACCAAACATGAAATGATTTCAGAATTTAACGTAGCATCTGAATATGTAATGATATACAGGGCGTTCTATTTAAAAAAATGGAATTTTGGTCTGTAGCACCTACACCAAACACCCTGTATATTTGAAAATTATATCAAAATATAGCTCTCATGAAATCCTAAAACTTTTGTATTTTGTGTATCTCCTTCAACAAACCAGATATTGCCTGTCACATAAAATGTGGGACACCCGGTATATTCTTGGTACCGTTGTGACGATTGGACACTTCGTTGTCCAATCGTCACAACGAGGTACGAATATGGAATCATTTTTTCGTGTATTATGAGCATGTTCATAAACTTATAATATATATTTTTTTTATTTTTAATGAGTAATAATATTTTCATATAGAAAAGTTGTCTGTCGATGATTTGAGATTCTTCATATAAGAGAACACTGCTATAGTCACCTGTCTTGGCAAATATTAGTTTCAGAATCCATTTTACGTTTTTTGTAAAGCAATCACTAACACCCCTATCCTAAAATTCCTTGTGTAAGATGTGATTGTACTAGCGAGAAATAAATCATTTTGAATTTTCTAATATCCATACATTTTTTGAGATATCTAAATTTCGGAGAAAACCCTCTTAATTTTTCAAGTAACGCGAGTGAACAAATTTTATGTTTCATTCAAAAAAGGGAATGATGATGTACGAAATATATTAAAAACTAGAAAATGATTCGAAAGGTCCTAGATAGCAGCCATCACACCACTCTCCTCAAAAATCTACGGTATCGATCAGATAAAAAAAAAAAAATCGTTGGCCGCCTACGCCTACCGATTTTATTATTTATTTTATTTTATATCTATTCAATTCCGTAGATTGCTGAGGAGAGTGGTATGATGACTACTATCTATGCCTTTCGAATTAGTTTTCAGTTTTGAATACATTATCTACACCATCATTATTATTTTTTCAATGAAACCGTTGAACATAAAACATTTATTTCACTTACTTTTTTTAGCTGATCCTACTATTGCTCTCGAAAACCGTAAGCACAAGGTTGGTTGCATCAAACGAAACATTTTTATTTTGGGGAAAAAGAATACTCTCTTTTCAGAACGAGAATAACAGTGGTTGTTTTTGAAATATTCGTTAAAAACTAAAATTATCGAGTTACGTTTTTGGGCCTACCGCCTACATTTCGAATAATATAAAAAAAGTCAGAGGAACTTCCAAAACTGTTTCATATTTGTTATACTCTAATATAGAAATACGAAGTTTCGTTCATTAGATTTTATCATCAACTTTAGTTTTTCAAATACGTACCTCTAGTTTTTTTTTCGATTTTTGTAGCTACTGTAATAACAAATTTAGATAAATATCATAAATGTTTTTTCCGACGTTTTTCTCATGATTATTCAATGGTCATACAATTTCCGGTCAGAGCTACCTCAAAAAAGTAGGGAACAATATTTTTCGAGTCTAGAACTCAAACCTATACATAAACTCCATAAATCTACATGCAATATACGAAGTAACGAACAGAAAAACATTTATGTCCAAATAGTTCTAAAAATAGTTCAATAGTTTCTTTAAGACAATTTTCCAGCATTCTTCATTGTTTTTTTCAATTCATCGAAATTGATTAATATTGAAATGTTCAGCTCCATGTAGGAAGGAATTTCCTTGTCGCCAGTGACAATGAATGATTCTATTGAACCATGCGTTTTCATAAAACATTTTTATTTCTTTAGATAGGCATTCAAGATATTCGTCCTACAATATAGAAATTTCCTTTCTACCTTCATCCATTTATTCGTTCCGTGATTGATTCCTTCCTGAGCTGCTCTACTCCTATTGCTTGTCCTCATCATTGGTGAATTTGAAATGTATCGAACGTTCAAGAAACTGACTTTTTTGTTATAAATTTTTCGGTATTTCACAAATCCTGAATCGAATAAATATCACTTTATTTCAGTTACCCATACAAAGCTAGAGATCCAGTAGCATTTCTCAAACATCTCGCGTATACAGAAACTAATCAACTCCCATATCATTTAAAAAAAATGTTTTTTTCTTGACAAATTCACACGAATCGAATCAAAGTCGACAGGATTATTTCTTTCAACTCATGGCTTACGTTAAACAAATCAATTCATTTCAGCACTATCATAAATTTTTACGCCACTATTTTTACTTGCCAGAACACATCAGAAACAAACATTCACGATTCATGAAAATTGTCTTTTGAACAGTTATTTCATGTTCCCGTGTTAGGAATCACACGTTAAAAGGTAAGACCTCGTTAATCCTTAGCTCGCACAAGTTTCGGCTTCTGAGGGTTGTCGTTCGTAGGGGTGCGACAGCTGATTAACGGAAAAAACGATTTTAAACAGACAGATTTTAAACAGATTTCAAACAGTATAGAAACCCCTAAAATGCATGGCCGTTCACCACCACTTGCAAATTCTCAAAAGATGTATAGAGTTGATGTATCTTTGAATTCTATGATATCGGGGTCTATTTTTTGAAACTACACTAATATTGTTAATGTTTTTTTTTCTGAGACTAACGTTAGGAAACATATGCATTCGTATTGTAAAATATAGCTGGAATTTTCATTACAGTGGCTACAAAAATCGATGAGAAATACTGGAAGTCCATACAAATTAGGTTGATGATGAAATCAATGAACGAACCGTTGTACTGCAAATTGGTTAATATGACATTATACAGGGCTATTCAAATTCGTTTGTGTACATGGGAATCTCGTAAACGATAAGAGATAGAGTGTCGGTTAAATTGTGGCAAAGTTGCGTATTTCAGAGACCTATTCAATGATGTAAAAAATCGAATAAAGCTCTTTTGCTTCTGGAGATATACAGGAAAAACCAAAAAATCCCAAATTATTTTTTTGCCTATATCTTCTTTATTCGCAGAAATTGAAAATCTGTTCACATTTTGCTATTGGCACTTGATGCGAGTTATCAGAATATGTCCATGAATCTTTTATACAGAGTGTTATCCGACTTGGGCCAACCCCATCTTTGAATTTTTAATTACGGACCTGCATTTTTTGTTGTAGTTTTTGTATCATCGACGTCCACTTCATACTCAGAAATCAAATTCAATTGTATATTTCGGGATGTTTCGGTAATATTTGATTGTGGGTATTATTCCCTTTTAAATTACGGCCCTGGAAATTAGTTGACTGAGTTGAATAAGAACACAATAGCAACTTTCACGTCTCCCTGTGTACAGTAGAGTTTTTCGAGATTTTTTTCTCATTTTTAGGTACCTATTCATATTTTCTCCATTGCTCTGAGCGTTTTCTACAATGAACTTCGAATAAGAAAACCTTTTATGATTATCTGAAACATATCTAAGTACATCAAAAATATATTATATGTGTTTCAATAAGCGGAAAAAGAAATGAAAGCAATAATAATATCCGAAATAAACACTATAATTGTGATGAAAATTGAAATGAAGTAATTTATATACAGAAAAAAATTAAAGGCGCAATAAATATTCGAATTGGAGTCCTTCCATTTCGAGACATTTTTGAACTCGGTTTTTCATATTATTTATTGCCCTCAATACACTTATTTGCTGCATTGTTGGGAAATCATTCAACAGTCTTCAACATTTTCTATCTCTCTGCCGACATACATCCTATTCTTCAATGTCCCTCATAGAAAATAGTCCAAAATAGTAAGATCTGGTGATCTTGTAGGCCATCTCAATGGCCCATTATTTGTCTCTAAATGGAAGGACTCCAATTCGAACATTTATTGTACTATTAATTTTTTTTTCTGTATATTAACTACTTCATTTCAATTTTCATTACAATTATAGTGTTGGTTTTGGATGTTATTATTGCTATAATTTATTTTTCTGCTCATCAAAACACATATAATATATTTTTGTTATAGATATGTTCCAGATAATCATAAAAGGTTTTTTTATTTCTAGTACTCAGAGTACTGAAAAGATGAAAAAATATGAATAGGTACCTAAAAATAAAAAAAAAAACTCTAAAAATTCTACGGTACATTTGGAGACGTTGAAGTTGCTATTGTGTTTTTATTCTACTCATTCAACCAATTTCCAGGGCCGTAATTTAAAAGGGAATAATTCACTCAATTATAATCAAATATTACCGAAACATCCCGAAATATAAAATAAAATTCAATTTCTATTTCAAAGTGAACGTCTACGATACAAAAACTACAACAAAAAATACGGGTCCTTATTTAAAAATTCAAAGATGGGGGTGGCCCAAGTCAGATGACACCCTGTATGAAAGATTCATGGACATATTCTGATAGCACACATCAAGTGCCAATAGCAAAATGTGGACAGATTTTCAATATGTCTGCGAATGAAGAAGATATAGGCAAAAAAATAATTTGGGATTTTTTGGTTTTTCCTGTATATCTCCAGAACCAAAAGAGTAATATTCGATTTTTCACATCATTGAATAGGTCTCTAAAATACGCAACTTTGCCACGATTTAACTGGCACTCTATCTATTATCATTTACGAGATCCCCATGTACAGAAACGAATTTGAATAGCCCTGTATATGGAAAAGTGATTCTTTCGACGAACACAAACATTTTAGGAACATTTCAAATTACTGTTCTATCAATAAAAAGAAATACAAGCCCAATAGATTCATTCATAAAATCAGGTTTGGGAAAACATCTGTAATATAATTTCAAGGCTTCCTTCAATAGAAACTCTGGTTACATTCAAGATGAAACAGCAGGGAAATGTCACCCACTTACTGTGAATAAATCGACATCGTTATGAAGACACGTTGAACGAGAAAAATCCAATCCTACTACCAATATTTCTCCTTTAAAAGGGATTTCGTTGTCTGGTGTGTTTCGACTCTGATAAAAATAATGCCAGACGTATATTTGACATCAGGGCACCTGAACATCCAGTAAACATCCTAAGCTGATATCAAACATGTGACGTGAACATCTGTCTCTGTTGCTCTAAGAAACGGTTAGTTGCCTGGCAACGTTCGAACGTCTTTCTACGTTTCTCTACATGTTTTGACGTATTTCGGTGGTCTTATTGGTTGATTGAAGATTTTCTCGAACGAGTAGGCCACAGATAGTGAAAGTGTAGTTATTTTTTTTATTTATCTTTTTGAGAATTCTCACCTTTCACAAAAAAATCGAAGTATTTTTCCCTATTCATCAGTACCTTGTCGCCTTCAATAAATTTGCCTTTGCATCTTGCAGTTGTTTCGAAAGTTTTATTCGTTATAATGAGTCATTTCAATCAATGCACTTTAGACAACGTGACACATATCGAATAGTTCTGTCAGCAAAAAAATGTGCTCGGCATTCGACGAAGTCAACGAAGGCCATTTTTGCCTGGTCTTGATTGGCGAAAGTTCTGCCGGAGAGAAAGTTACCGAAGTGCTTTAAAAGATCGTAGTCAGCTAGCGAGATGTCTGTGGAGTATGGTGGATGAGGCAGAACTTCAAACGATGATTTATGAAACGTGCGGACGGGCGTTGTCGTGGAGCAGGATAAGACATCTTTTGTTGACCAGTGCCGGCTACAGCTGTCGAAATTTTGGTACATTTAGTCGGTTGCAGAAAGTTATAGTTATTCACACCACCCGCTGACTAACGTACAGTAACCATGATCTGTTTTTTAGCGGTTTTCTGCCTTTGAGAAGTACCTGACTCATCGGTACCCAACCACTGTCCTGAACTTTTTGATGAAGGTTCCACTATTCATCACACGTGATGATCCGATTTAAAAAAAATCGCTTTGACTGCGCGAAAGCAAAGGACAGACTTCTGAACGTGATCGTTCAAATCGCACTTACTTTTCGAGCTTTGTTATCTTTTCAATACGTTTTAAACCATCAAAAAGCGCATAAGAGTTGATGCCCAGTTCTTCCGCCATCCCACGCATCATTTGTGATGGTTTAGTCTACCAGGGTCCTCAAATCCTCGTCCTGTAATATTGTTCGACCACTTCGGCGCTCAGAATCTCCGGAACGAAATTTCACGAACCAACGTCAAACAATATCATTGCCAAATGCTTGGGTAATTATTCGGAGTGTTTTGGAAGCACTTTGTTTAAACTTGAATTCGTAGAGAAAAGTTGGTCGAAAATCGTTTGAGCTTGAGTAATGAACTGAAAAGAGACGTTCTCTCAGGGTCGTTCCGCAGTAACCTCAAAAATGTGGCATGAAAAAGATGGTAGCCAGGCTAGATAAAAAAATATTATTGGGATGAATCTGATAATCCGAAAACAAGTTTCCAACCACAACCAAATCACGAAAGTAGAGTCTCTGAATCGTGTTCCTTTCAATTGGAATAATACTGTTCTTCAACACGAGAAAAACAAACTGATTATGCAAATTTATTCAATAGATACTTTAAAAAATGTAGATAAACGAGTACTCAATACTGATATACATTTGTCTCCTTATTTCCTACTGAGCTGTCAAATTTACTCTTTCTACGCCAGTGATATCGATCTATATTTTTGTTTACAAAATCTGTAATCAATCTTTGAGCTCATATAATGTGAGAATGAAATCGTTTAAGTTGGTCAATTTTATGTAACGTGATAAAAAAATTCTTAGGCATATAATAAAAGAATACGTATCGAATATAAAGAAAAATTCGAAGCGGTTTATAATTCAATAGCAAAGATATCAACACTGAGAACTATTATAGTATCCAAATATTGGTTATAACACCTGGAAGGGATCACACATACACAACTCAGCTCTCTGGGGTGCACCTAGAGATATAGATTAGGTGAGTTAGGTTAGGTCCAAAGTGACTGGGTTTATTCGACCCTCCACCGCACCCCGCAAGGGTTTACTGTGGTTCACAACTATTCACACTCCAACAAATAAACTCAGCTTTTTAACGAAGCCGACTAGTTTGTATGGTGGTCAGATGGTCAGATGGTGAGAGTACGGCTCTGCCGAACTCTAAAAAACCAGACTCGCTCCCCAGCGGGAAGCTTCGAAGGGTCAATAAGCGCCTCGGAGTGAGCCAATCCTGGAAGATTCTGTCAGAAGTCCCTAAATCTTCTAGCCTTTCAGGTGTTCAATCTTTGCTTAGCAAAACCTAAAGCGATGCTAATGACAGGTTCTGGTCCGATGAAGCTGCTTGTAGCACCACCCACTGCAAGGGAGTCAGTAGCCTCATTGCCTTTCAGGCCAGTATGGCCAGAAATCCAGACCAGAGACAATCTGTTGAGTCTTCCTATCAAGAAGAGTCGTTTTTGGCAATTTGCTACCAATTTAGACGTTGCTTGGTAGGAGCCAAGAGCTTCCAACGCCGCTTGACTGGCCAAGAATACTTTCATTGACTTGTTTATGAGGTTGAATTCTTCCAATCTTCCCGCACACAATTCAGTAGCGAAAATTTTCGCTTGAAATACAGTCGCATAGGATCCTGGGCAGGTTGATATTTCTGTCCTGACTCTGCGACTGAAAACACCTGAACCAGAACCGGTAGGTGTTTTTGATCAATCTTTGAACCAACAACTATCTGCTCTTAATATTTCCTTCTCCTACTGGGGAACAGTATGTAGTTGACAGTTGGAGGCATGGCATAAAGTTAGAGATCATTTCCAGAATGCTGTTCCAGTGTCAATCAACAGTCTGTAGCACTCTGCATTAAATTGATTTGTGCAATTGGCAATGTGCAAGTCTATATGCAGTCCATCTAGCCTCTTTCTCAAGAAAAATGTGGAGGAGAGGTAGGTCTAGAAGGATCTCCATGGCCGCTGACGGAGTGGTACTGAATGCACCACTGATGACTAGACGAGCCTGTCTCTGTAATCCAGAAAGCTTCGCCTCTGCCGTTTTCTGTAGAGCCTTCGGCCTCTAGGTAACTGCACCATGAGTGATCATTGGTCTGACAATCATCACATAAATCCAATGGATTTGTTTGGGACCTAATCCCTAAGTTTCACCACAAATCCTTCAACATGTACATAGGGACGGTCTGGCTTTGTGTAAAAGTTTTTTCAAGTGAGCGTTCCAGGTGAGTTTTTTGTCAAGGACAATGCCAAGATATTTCACCTCCGTTCCAAATGGAATGACCTCACCATTGAAGGAAAGTGGCGTTAGATCGTCCAATTTTCTCCTCCTGGTGAAGGAAATTATCACAGTTTTGCTGAAGGTAAATAGACATTTGCTCCCTCAGGCACCAACTATGAACAACATCCATAGTGCTCTGGAGGATATTACAAGCTATCCTTTTCGACGTAGACCTTGCTGAGATGACAATCTGCATAAGCTTGCAGATCTACTTTCCTTCTGTCGAGCAAACTATACATCAGGAGCAGCCACAGAAGGGGAGATAGTACCCCACCTTGAGGCAGTTATGGTCGATTCTATACCTTTTCTAGTCAGAGACGATCCTATAGATTTAGGTAGTTTATTGTCAAATGCTCCTTCAATATCGAGAAATACAGCAACCGCAATCTCCTTGTTGTCAAGGGATTGGAAGATTTTCTCTACAAGGTTGTTCAATGCTAAATCTGTCGATTTCCTGGTCTGATAAGCATACTGTTGGTTATTCAGGGGGGATGCATATAATGCGACCCTCCTGATGTGTCCGTCCAGTTCTTTCAACAGGAAGGATGTAAGGCTGATTGGTCGTACTGATTTAGAGTGTGGGTCTTTCCAATCCACTTTAGGTATATATACCACCCTTTCTACCATTCAACTAAATGGTATTATGTTCCACGCCAGACTAGGTCTATACAATTTTATGAGAATAGGTAAAATTATTTCCAATCCATTTGAAGAAAAGCTGGAAATATACCATCCTGTCCAGGAGATTTGAAGGACCGAAAAGCCCATTCAACTGCAGGTGCAGTTGAATGGGCTTTTCGGCTATCACTGAAGGTGATAACCTTCTTGACGACCTCCCAGTCGTTCTTTTTTGGGCGTTTAGCGTCCTCGAAAATGGAAGATCTGTTGTTATCAAGAGTCAGATTTCCAGAAAAATGCTATAATGAAAACAATTATTCTCACTTCAAGAGGAACGTCTCTACCCTGCGATGAGGATTTTCTGAATCCTAGGTCCCGGTAGTGGAGGGGGCGAAAAGGCGATAACTCCGGGTACTGTGGAATTGAATAAAATCGAAGTCATAGAAGATTTAAAATGGAAATGATCTATGCATTTGTGTAGACGTCAGCTCTTCTTGTTGCTTAAACAAAGATAAAACCAATCAAGTTTCGTTTTTGTCACGGACGGGATTCGCACTCGATAATCCGATATCACCAGTCGTTTCCTTGAAAGAAAAACGACACCCTAATTCTCGAGCGATGAATTTTGTTCGGCACGATTGTTCGTCTAAAATATGTGCCTGCAATATTTCAGCGTCGATTTTTTCTCCGATAGGAATTCTTTTATACTTTGGCTCGGTGCCAGGTATATCTCAAGAGAATCGACAGAGGATACAGTGTCAGGGTCATGACATTTCCTGATAAGGATCTGATATGCACGAAAAACTGTACGGAAAATTCATACTCGTACTTCTGCCTCGTGTTGTTTCACAGAAAGTGGGAGTCACGAATGTGAAATGGAAATCTTGAACACATTCAATGTAATAATTTTTTTTTGTTATAAATTCCGAATACAAAAATTGTACCCATATTGTCTTTTGGATTTTATTTCATAAACTTCCAGTATCTATAGTCTAGTTCACTGTGATATTTTGACTATGAATGATTCAACAAAACCTCGACACATTTTTTTTAAATAGCTCTCTCATTCATAATTTTCACACATTTTTCCACATAAATGACTAGATGGTAGCGACATTCGAAAGCATGATTCACTAACTAGTGAATATCTGACGTTAATTTCAGTAATGAACTGAATTTGATAAAACTGATTGTGATCAACAATGATCAGGATAGCATTCTAGAACATTCTTCACTTTCCAAAAAACTATACAGATAGGCCATGAGAAAAATTGTCATTCTAAGAAACGAAGATTTCTAACCATTCGAAAAATAAAGCTGTAAACATGGCGTATAAAATCAATAGTCACTTGATCACGCATATTATAAGTAACAAGGACAAAGGTTTGATGTCACATAGATCAGGAGTTTGAACATTTTTGTGTCGTTCACGTCCGATATTTTCATGGGTCAAACTGAAAAAACATTAAAAACACGTATAGAAACAATTTTTGAGATGGAAAAATGAATTCAACCTATACCACTTACAGAGAGATGTGAGGTCAGTCATGAATTCATAAATGTTCATTTCTAGAAGCAGGTTTGAAATTTCTTTCTGGAAATAAATTAAAAAATTCCCAGTTTCTAATCAATTTGAATAACCCTCTTTTACTGATTTTTTTTCAACAGATAATCATAATTCTCCGGAAATAATCACACTAGTTTACAGCCAATTTACGACTGTAACGCCGATGGCAGTTCTTTGTTGATTTTTGGTCCCTAAATGCGAAAATGATAGTAACAATTTCCTAACACGCAAGAGTTTTGAGATATGATTTTTTTCACAAAAATTTAATGAACACGACATTCCCGATTTGCTTTTTCCCTAAATTGAGGAAATTGTTTAAAATCTGGCAACACACCGGCTCTGCCAGGTATTCTAATCTGCTTTAGCTGTATATGAGACTTGTAATGGCGCTTTTCGAACTTCTGATACTCGAATTTCCAGATAATACCAGAAATACGGAACCGCTATAAAAGTAGCAGGTTGACAATAGGATCATCAATATTGGTTTAGCGCGAGTAGTGGTGAGTTAGTATTAGAGAAGCGAGGTGAGCAAACACGCGAATATTGAGAGTATTATATTAGTGTTATCTTTGTGAATAAAATAAGTTGACTCCTGTAAACGCAGTATCACATATTTGAACTCGACGTACGCAACAGCACAAAAATGTCCAAAGTACAAAAAAGTGGCTACGTTAATGCTGCAGATAGTTTTTGCTATATATGTGGTCAGTTTACTCCTAAATCGCAGAAACGGCCAATTAATCAAATGACCAAAGTAGCTTACCATAAGTATTTTATATGTGTTGTTGGTGATCAAGATCGGGATTGGGCTCCTCACGTATGTTGCCAAACCTGTGCAGGAAATTTAAGTAACTGGTTGAATGGCAAACACTCGTCTATGTCTTTTGCAGTACAACGACTGGTACTTTTGCATGACAAATGTGTCTGGTTTTTTCAAGAAAGAGCAAACACAAAATTGTTTATCCGGATGCTACTGCAAGAAGGCCGGTTCTTAATCTAGAAGGTTTACCAGCAAATTGGGAGGAAGCTTTGGAAGCTTTGGACCAGGCAGGTTCCCATGATGTGCCAGAAAAAGACGGTCCTTATTTTCCCGAGCGTGAAAGAAGAATACCCCATTCAAAAGAACAATCCGAATTAAATGACCTAGTTCGGGACCTACATTTGTCCAAAGAGAAGGCTGAACTATTAGGGTGGGTCTAGATTACAACAATGGAATTTATTAGCTCCTAAAACCAAAGTTACCATATTTAGGAACCGTTACCATGACCTACACTCGTTTTTTACTATGCAGGATGAAATGTGTGTTTGTTTAAATTCAAATGCTGTGATGATAAAAATAGGATTTGTACATAACCCGGACAATGGCGTTTATGGAGCTCTGCCCCTAAACATAACCTGAAGTTACTGAATTCCATCCAGAAAAAACCCATCCGCTTGATTGGAGACGTAAACATCACGTGCAACCTCAATATCCTGGAATAAAGAAAAGATAGAGATTTGTCTCTCTTCTATAGATACTTTCCCGGAAGGTGTTCAAGTAACTTAGCACTTTTGATTTCTCCAAGAGCGGTACATATCAGAAATACAAGACGGACTGTGGCGGCTCATCGTTTTGAGGTTCAACTCATTACACTACGAACTTGACTGTTCAAGAACTCTTTCACCTGAAGAACTGCGTTCATGTGGAATAAACTTCTTGAGAACGTTTTTCGAAATTTATTCAACCTCCAGCGATTCAAATCCAATGTGAATCGCTACTTTCGCAAAGGCACCGCTCTGGGAGCGCCTCAAGGTTTTTTCTGTAGTGCTTGTGTTTTGTTCTTGAAAAAATAAAAAGCACCTACATACCAAATTTAAGCTTCTTAGGACTTATTATGTATGTTCAGAAGTGAAACGAAATCACCAAAAGGAATCAAACGACTTCTTGTTACTCCAGGTTCGACATGGTATCACCCAATGTTCTATTTCGTCGTCTACTTCTACAACGTTTCAATGAACTCTTTCTTTTACGAACTTTATTTCTAGAAAAATACAGGTAAAAAATTTTTAAACTACTATTTCAATTGATATACTAAAGGTACCATTTATTTCTCGTGAAGAATTGAATCACGAGGGCAAACAATTTTGCTTTCTCATTTGGTTGATTGTTACCTGAAACTCAATATGAAAAAAAAACTCAGTTGTTAAATAGTTCATTCAAAAATTGAAATTGAAAATACCACAAAGACTATGGAATATAGATTCTGTAAAAAACAAAACAAGATCCATATACAGTTCCAGAAAGCTGAAATCACTTATTGACGTTTTCTGAACTTGAATCTTCTTCCCATTCCCAATGGCTGAATATTTTTCTTTGTTGATGAACCGAGTTCTCTCACGCAAATTTATTTTTCAGTGTATCAACAAAATTCTACTCAATTATCGCTTCATATAAATTAGCAATTTGAATCATATGACTTCCTATATACTTAATGACTATTAATTTTACAGTATTTCAGGTATGACTTTATCATTGACCCAAACTTTTGGAAAGAAATTTCACGAACAAAGTCACTTAAGTGAGCATGAATTGTAAGAAATTCACTTGATTTTTCGTATCAACTTATCACCAAATTCAACATCAGGAAACATATTCATCGAAGAAAATATATTCAATTCCATCTGGTCTTTCAATAACTGTTCCAAATTCAAAAACCCTCTGATTTAGAAATATCCCAATCACATATAGATTCGTCTATTCTTCAACATATTTATCAATACATTCGAAAATACGTTCCATACACACGTCTAGTATTTCCTGAAGTTGCTATGTCACAGGAAACAATCGGACGAAAACGCAGAATATTTGTATATTTTAATCTTGACCGTGCTTCTGATGCAGATGAACTTATTTCAGTCCACAATATAATCGCTGTCAACAGCACTGGTAAATCTTTTTTCTTGTTTGTTACAGTCCTTTCTTATTTCATTCACATTATGTTTTCTAACTAAACCAAGCGTGATTGTGTAGCAGTTTCTTATTTCATGAAAGTAGCGAATTTTCCACCCCTTCGCTCACTCGGCACACAAATTATCATAAAGAGACAATTACAATTCTAATGATATGCAGCAGTCTGTAGTTGTCGGCGAGTACACTTTTCTGCAGAATATTTCTTCGTGTAGACTAAGGGAAAATGCTTCAAAAATTCAAGGTTTTAAAACTTGGCGCTAAACGTGATGGCAAGCGATCTCGCAGGCATAGACTCTTCCAACTAAATTACTATTGAATTGGGAATGGAACATGACTTCTTTGTAATTTCTTTTCACATTTTATTTAGTATTTAGTAGTAGTACAGTTCATTAGAATGTTATAAAATGATACAATCTTGATGACATTTTTCAGTAACAACACAAATTATTCAGATAATGCCAAAAGCCAATACCATTGAAGGACAAGTAATGATCGTCTTTGTACAGAGCATTTGTGAGTCTTGCAAGAGCTGTAGTAAGGGTTACATTGAAAATGAGTTTGTGCGCATGGGAGCGGGCTAGCCATCACGTTTGGCGCTTGCTGTAACTCAGTAACCTAATAGCGACGATTTGATGAGAGAAATCTCCTGCTGCCGGTGAAGATGTGCCTCCGTAAACAAATTCTTGGAATCCAAATGGAATGACGAGACAAGTGTGCTGTCGTCATCAAAGCAATATACAACAATAAGTTGTTGATATACAATAAAAAGAGAGTTGGAGACAATATGGATCCCTCGGGAACACCTGCGTTGATGGTGAAAGTAATCGAGAGATATACATCGACAGCCACTTGTAGAAAATTTGTTCTTTCAGGAAGCTGAAGAGTCATACACAGAAATGATCCGACAAGCCATAGCATCGAAGTTTGGCCAGCAAACCCCCATGACTCACACGGTCAAAGGCCTTAGAAATATCAAGCGCTACAGTTCTTGATTCTCCATGTTTCTCGATTGCGTTATTCCAAATGTAGTTGACATACGATAGAAGGCCGTCTGTTGACCTATGTTTCCGAAAGCCATATTGATGACAGCTCAAGATGTTGAAGCCTTCCAAATATTTGGGGACATGGTGGTTTACGACTTCCTCCATGATTTTTGATATTACTGATAGCAAAGCCGCTGGTTTATATTTATTTAAAAGATGTTTCTTGGCCTTTTTGGGAATAGGCTGAATGCAAGCAATCTTCCAACAAGAAGGAAAAATTCCTTTCTTGTAAAACAGGTTGGAAAGTCTGCAAAATACCGGTGCGAGTTCATTCGCGTACTTTTCAAGTACGATGCCTTGTTGATATTGAGTTATTAAATGCACACTAAGAATGGATTTTCAAATATTTCAACTCGGGCGTCCCCCGTGGGGGTAACGGTCCATTCATGAAAATAAATTGCTTTCTCGTCACTGTTTTTCAGTACTGCTATATTTTTGAAGGCTGAATTTTTTATGTTTGTTCTTTTTATGTTGTAGATGTACAATAAGAAATGATTTCGAAATATTCCAACTGGGGATTTCCCACTAGGGATCAAAGGAACGATTACATATCGCACTAGTATTTCTAAAGGGACACAACTCAAAAATCAATATGAAAAAAATCGATAAATATTTCTTTATCGATCATATAAACTGTATCAAGTTGATACAGTATCATCTGAACTATATCAAGTTGATACAGTTTGGATGTTAATACAACTTGATACAGTTAATACAATTTGATACAGAAATATTTACCAATTTTTTCATAGTCTCAACTCAAATATACCGATTTTTGAGTTGTGGCATTTTAGAAATACTAGTGCGATATGAAAATTACCTTTTCATTACTATTTCTCCGTACCAATATTTTCGGAGGCTGAAAATTTGTTGAGTTCATTTCATATTGTAGATATGAAATAAGAAAGGATTTTCAAATATTTCAACTGAGGTACCAGTCACGGAAAAAAGGCGTGCGTCCATGAAACAAAATTATCTTTTCATCTCTTTTTCTCCATGCCTTTAAATTAACGGAGGGTGGATTTATATTCAGTATCAATATTGCACCCGTGCAAAGCCGAGGCGGTCGGCTAGTCACAGCTATGAAACACATAGTATCTACTGATTCACTGTTTCAATATATTTTGAATTTGTTGCCGAAGTGTTTACAACAGTGAAACATTTTAAGTCGTGAAGTTTTCAGTTGTGTTGAGTGACCGTCTGGTTGTATTTTCTAAATGAACGGATTCAAAGAGGCCTCAAAGGAAGACGTTTTCAACTCAAAATTCATTAGAACATCATTAGCATCTTCGAGTATGTAGAGGTACCACTTGCTCATCAATTTTATCCAAAAAATATAATAGAAGAATGTTCTCCAAATATACAAGCCCGTACAGTAACTTGTAGCGGTTTTGTTTTTTTTAAATATATGTAGAAATGTCTGCAACAATTTCTGTCATCTTCTGATTATGATTATTCGATTGCCGAAAAGCTTTCCTGAAGACAAATTTTTTGTCTGGCATAAGAAAAGAGTTTTTCTGTACATTCATTTCATACAACACATTCCAATTCTACCTAGTAAGTAATGAAACTGCCATCAATCGATTCATTGAGTTGTCAGCACAGTTCGCAAATCTTTTGCTTTATTTGTTAATTGATAATACACTTTTTATTGTTTCGATTTCACACTTATTTTCATGTTGAACACGAGGTTACAAATTATGATTTGCATCGATAATGAAAAACTTTTTTCTAAATAATAATGCGATCAGAGATAAGAATTGATTTGAAAAAAACTTTTCGTTTGGTACAAGAGGTGTCAAATTACAATAATTCCTAGGCACATTGAATCCATTCTTTTTTCGAATTTGCCAAACATTTTGGAATTTTGTTGATAAGGTCTTACAGGTAACATTTTTTAATGGAAGGAGCATTTTCATTTTCTGCTCATTTCCGAATCCTAAATGATATTTGGTTCAACTTCATGCCTGAGTATCATCCAAAGGTATTCCTCCACTACGCTGGTTTTAAAGCTTACTCAATTGATAAATAATTTTACATAAATCATCTCTAGATAGACCGAACTTTACTAGGAAGATATTCAAGAGAGAAGTTTTTATATAGGCGCCTTGTATAATAATGATGCCAAATTTTCAATAATGAACACCAGATTTTAATCTATTTATCCTCATCATTGAATGGGTCGTGACATTATTTGTACGCCCATTAGCAATTGATCAGTTTGTCATATGTTTCTTTGAGTGTAATTCTCAAAATATTCTTCATTAGTACGTACGTGTCTAGAAAACCATATCCCCGAAATGTATCGTCATGAATTTCAAAGTTTGAATTTGAATATTTCATTAAAAATTGCAACATATAGTAAAAATTTCAGACTCAGTATATTGCCATTATCACATTCTTTCAATCGATGCCTTCAAACTTCACTTAGGATGCTTTCAGAGGAACAACTTGTTTATGACATTGTGCAAGTTTTCAAAATTCTCTGCACACATCAATTTCAAAGTTTGCAGAAAACTAACCCTGACCATGCTATGAATAGAATAGTCTATACACGTTTATGTAAATAATTCCTATCATTCCGGCAGGCGAATCCAATTTCATCCCCAAGAATTTATAATAAATTTGATGAAATTCCGGGCGGCATGATTATGCGGAAAACGTTAGATTGAAATATTTAATTGAGAATTCCGAAATAGTTCGGATGCAACGGATATGTCGTGGTGTTTTTTGTTGAAACACAAGCACTACAGGAAAATCCTCAAGGCGCTCTTAGAGCGGTGCCTGTATGAAAGTAGTGATTCACATTGGATTTGAATCGCTGGAGATTAAATCCATTTGGAAAAACGTTCTCATGGAGTTTATTTCACATAAATGCAGTTCTTCGAATGAAAGAGTTCTTGAAAAGTGAAGTTCGAGGAGTACTGAGTTGAACACCAAAACGATGAGCTGTCACAGGTTGTCGCGTATTTCTAATATGTACCGTTCTTGGTAGAATCAAATTTGCCAAATCACTTGAACACCGTGAAAGTATCTATAGAACAGAAACAAATCTCCAACCTTTCTTCGATGTTCCAGACTATCAAGGTTGCAGTGATGTTCGCGTCTCCAATCAAGCGATTAATTTTTTTCTGAATGGAATCCAGCAGCTTCAGGATATGTTTGGGGGCAGAGCTCCATACATGAGAACAATATTCTAAAAAAGGTCTGATCTGAGCTAGAAAATTTAAATTTACACGCCCTGACATCTACTTATGATTTCCGAAAGAAACACCCATATTTTCTAAATCTACATAATTTTCTAAAAACAAAGATTCTCTATTATTGATATTTGAATAATGGATTGAGACACATGGTTTTTTCAGATAGACTGCAAAGATCATCTTCTAGGCCCTCGCGTGTTATCGCGGAAGTTGTCATTGAGAAAAATAATTTGTGTAATTGATGACTCGTTTATTTTGTGGAAATTCATGATCACTTCAATGAAATGAATGAAAAGACTGTTGTGTGATTTCTACTAGTTATTTTATTTTTACGGTCGGTTTCGGGTTTTATCTCATTATCAAGTGTAAAAACTGAGTAATACATTCGAAATCTGAAAAGGTGGTTAAATAGGGAGTTTTCAGGTAAGCTAGATAGGGAGGCAATTGAATGAACATGGGTGCCAATTATGGAAAATCAACACTGGAGATTCTACCGGGGTTGTCAAACTTATGAATTCAAGATTGGACACCTACATTAATCGAGTTGCTCGTTTAGGGTTATATATTTCAGGTTTTTAATTGAATCATCAATTTCCATGACTTCCAACAAATTCATTTTTTTTTCATCACATGTGTGTAGGAATTTGAGATCGTCTTTACCTATCTTAGTTTTTTAATTCTTGCAGATGTTCATACATTCTAGAATTTTTGTGCAAACAGACGTGTTCACGGAGCCTTATGTCAAAATGTCTACCAGTTTGGCCTGTATATACTGCAGAATAGTGTGTGAACAATAGTTAGTACCCCAGGCTCACCGACCTATCATCTGGCGAAGTATCTAGCCTCCTCTAGCCTTGTGTGGGAAAGACAAACTCCCACGTCAAGGATTCGACCGACTTTGTTGGTAAAATTAGGGACTCAACTCTAGAATCAACGGATATTCTGGTCAGCTTCGATGCTATGTCCTCGTTTACCAACGTCTTACTGGAAGTCTGAGTGGGCAAGCCTACTTGTTTTCAAGTGATATTTTCGTACTCTTCAGATCATGTTTCACGGGGAATTACTTCCAATGGAGGGGAAACTTCTGTAAGCAACTGGACAGAGTGGCGATGGGAAGTCCACTCAGCCCAGTGATAGTCAATAACTTCATGAAATGGTTTGAAGAGAAAGCAATTAACACCTATGAATTAAAATCGGCCTTGTGGCTACGTTACGTGGATGACACCTTCGTCATCTGGAAACATGGAAGAGAGGCTATAAACCTTTTCTTAGACCACTTGAACTCTCAACACACGAATATGTGGACCAGAGCATCTATAGAGGTCTATCAATAGAATTTTGGCGTTTTCTCAATTTATCATATGTGCATCATCTGCTGTCAGAATTTGCCTTGCCAATTTGGATTTTTCATATCTCGTTATATTATACTAGTATTCAGATTTCTTGATTCTCAAAGATTTCAAGGTCTCACCAGTATTTGTCTGACCACAAATACTGGAAACATTGTAAAATCGTCAATTGACGGTTTCAGTTGATGTAATGGAACTCTAAAATACTTTTGAGATTAAAAAATCATAATAATTTTTTCAGTAAGAAAAAAATTACTGTTGTCGACGTATCTTCAATTTGGCATTTATACAATCTTGTATTATTTTTTAAGTGCTTTCTATATTCAAGAAAAAGAACCGAGTTACCGAAACGTCTTCTGAAAAAAGTATTTTTTTTAAATACATGTATTACTTTCCTGAGATATATATGCAAAATTCATGATAACAATTGATACTGGCTAGTTGGATGAATCTCTGACTGAATTGTCATCCAACCGCAGTAATATTTGTAGGCAAATTCAGTAACGTTCCCTCTGTGTTTGAATAATTCCAAAAGTTTTTTTTGATTCCAGGAAAGTGATGAGTTTCAGGAATAACTCATGTACCTAGCTTTCCAGATAACATGTAGATGATGATAACTGAAAACTTTCTTTCAATAAACAGAGATTTTCCACAAGTGACAAAACAATAGTAATTTTCCACCTTCTCGTAAGAGCTTAAAAGGTTTGTATAAAATAATCGAGTCTGAAAAATTCAACTTGTCGTCTACAAAAATCCCCAATAAATTACAGTGCTCAGACCCGAATATTGGATGAGAGAGCGTCTGCTGCTTCTAAAAGCCTGGAAAATTTTACTTGAGTCTCGTATATGTCGTATCTTGGTGGAAACAGCATGAGATTTGTGAAACATGAGTAGATTCGAAAACTTCGTCTCTACAAACAAACTCCATTTATAAGAATAATATGCGATAAATTCCATATTTCTCAACAAACTGATATCGGAGAATATCTTTTGTTTTACTTCGAATATTTCAAGTGTTGAAAATTTTAAATTGAAACAACTTTTGAGAAGAGAATAGCGATACATAGCCAGTTATTTTACATCGTTCATTACATTAATATTATTAAATGAAATGAACATTATTGAAAATACTAAAAATTGCCAGACTCAAATGAAGACAAAGTTTGAAAGATACAAAAACAGGTGAACTGTAATATATTAGATGTGATGTACCTCAAGGTACTGTTCTTGGTCCTGTTCTTTTCAACCTTTATGTCAACGATGTGTTTGAACAAAACAGTGCAGGAAGAGTAATTGGATACGCCAATGATAGTACAATATTCTATGAGGCGTATATTTGGGACGAATCAAAAACATGGTGGAAAAAGATTTAATTCTCATAAATGACTGGTTTTGCCAAAAACTGTCAACTATCAATCCGGAAAAAACTTAACTTATCACCTTCAGTTGCAATAAATCCGGAGCTGCTCCATCAAATTGTAGTCAACTTAGTTGAAAAAACATTATATATTGAATCTGTAAGGAGCATTGAATATCTAGGTATTTATATCGATAACAACTTGAGGTGGAACTCTCTATCACTGAAAACTGCATAAAATTATTTATCAATTCATAACTCTCAAAAAATGTTTGCTCATCACTGAATTTAAAAAACTGTATTATTCTCTTGTTGAGAGTCACTTGAGATACGCTATTACGGTTTGGGAAAACGCATCTAGGATAAATTTGAATCCTTTGAAAGTAATCCAAAAAAGATTAATTCGGCTAATTCTCAATAAACACTTTAGATTTTCTTCCGATAACCTGTATAAAGATTCAATATTTTGTTAATGGAAAGCTATATTTCCTGTGTGTGAACGTCATATGTTTTGTTGAAATTGTATAAGTCGGTACCTGAAACATTTGAAAAAAATAATAATGAGCATTTGTTTAAAAAATAGCTGGGGGTATAATACTCGAACGTGGAAGATATTTTGTACAAATGCTGAACTAGAACTTCAAATACTTACCTGGACTTGACACAACTTTAACAACTGAGTTCAATATATTTTTCGCAGATGAAATTATTACTCATTGCTTTTTTCATGATATTACTGTATTGAAATTTTATTATAATATTTATAAACCTATCTGTTATTTTATTATATTACTTTATTGAAAATTCATTATAATTTTTAAAGATCTATTCAAAATTAATTTCAGGTATGTTTTATTGCTATAACGAAACAAGTACCTGGGTACTTATCGTTTTTACTGTTTTATTCATTCAATAATTATTTCAAAATGTATTAAATTTAGTATTCTTTATTATTATTAAAAATTCGAAAAATAAAAGAATTACAAGCCAAATCATTTCACGAAGTGGCAAATATATCCACAATCGTCTTCAAATAATAACAAACCCATTCCTGATATTCGAGACTATTTAAGGATGATCATTTGAGCACTTTTGCTTCCTCCCACTCTTCCTCATCTTCTCTCGGTTTCAATTTCAAGTGCGTTCCATATCTCCACACTAACCTAATTGAATGTATTATTATTCAACTTATACTCAGCTTCTTCAAACTTTCTTTCGGAGCAGTGCTCTTCTCTGTAGATGAATTCAATTTCGGATTTTTTGATGTTATGCTGATGACTTCAATATACTTCGAAATGCGTAATTTACCGGTTCCTCCTCTCTGGGTATTTTGCTGGTATTGAGCAAGGCAGACTTTCAACGACCTCTTGGTTTCACGATATAGGACTTGCCGCACTCGCATGATATTTGGTTTACCAAATTGAAGTTACACAATTTTGGATTAGCATTTATGCAATTTTGGAGTCGCTGTCTGCGTTTGATGACTTGATTTCTGTGAGGTTACTACGAATGGCGTTTCTGGATTTTAAGCAGGTTCTAATGTTGCATTTTGAAGCACTTTTCCGCATCCTCTGACGTGACGAGGGAATAGTACTGGTTATGGCGGCTTCACTCTTAGCTGGAATCTGATCCACCAGCTTCCTGAAGTAATCATTCTCTTGTCAAAGTTTTCCTTCATTACAGAACCTGAACATACAATCATTTAGGGTCTTGAGAATTCCACTTTTAGTTGATTGATGGTGGTTGGATTCGTGATTCAGTATGGGTTGGTTTTCGGTACACAGATGCTTTTCTATTGTTCTCGATCCATTTCAATAATACGTCTGAGAACGGCAAGTCATTGTAGACATCTTTTTCCATTGTGAATGTTATGGAAGCTCTAACGTTGTTGAGGTGCTGCAAAAAGACTGGTGAAACAAACTTGGGTAGAAAGTTGAGAGTATGAGAATAGGCAAAATATTCAGAAAGGAGAAACCAGGAAATTGAGAATTGTGGAGCATGTTTGGATTTACTAACATTGCGTTTGATGGTTTAAAGCTAATTTGAGAGGGAGTTGAAAGAAGCTGCGTACATGTTGGATACCGGGTACTCAGTCGAACTGTTGTGAAGACACGCAGCATATGAAAACCACTAATCAAGCAAATAAACGGTCTGCGAGAGTAGAAATGAGATAAAGGAGAATAGTGGAGTCGACCATGAAATTTATATATACTATCGAATATCAAAAATTGACTAGTTATCAGTCGAAAATATAACACATTTCCAAAGTATCTCATGGAGTGAAATAGAATTTGTATGATTTCAAATAGGAATATTTTTGAGAGAGAAATACTTTGGGAAAAAGCCTCAAGGCTTTTCGCTTCTCCATCATCATACCAAAATAAGTTTTCTGATTTTCAGAGGGACCTTATACATGTGCAAATCATGTGGTCACAGAAACTTCTCCTTCTTCTTCTTGTATCCAAAAAATGTTTTTTTTTGGGAGATAGCGTGAGGCATTTTGCGTGTCATTATTCCATTTTCATTTTCAAAAAATTATGTGAGTTTGAGTTAGATACTACTCATGTAGTTGAACCTTTCTGTTTTATCTTCCCTGCAAGTATATATAGCGATTACACGCAGATTAGGAATTACTTCCTAATTTTCATTCATTTCTGGAGCAATTCAATTATGATTTTGAAATTAATGATTCAACACTCCTGAAGTTTGAATTTTTTATATCCAATTTACCTCAATTTCTCCAACATTGGTAAATATAAAGTGAATATAACGTAAAAATCATCTTTGGAGAAGTTGTTTGAACAGTCGTAGGTCAAATTGATGTATTTAACACTTGAAATGTTAGTTAGAATTGAGTGTCGAAGTTGGGGAAAGTCATATATAAAATGTTTCAATGAGTTCATATAATATAAATAGTGAAATTGATTTGGATAGATTACAGTCAGCCAAAGTTCATAAATCATGGCCTAATGAATGTAAGCCACATTTTTTTTTCCGAAAAGAAGTTCCCGAGTCATTCAACTTCACTGATGAGTCTCAATTGAAGCGCATAATGTCTTCTCGAATGTGTGAAGTTATTCAATTCTGAGAAGATAGAAAGGTTGGAACGGAAAAATTCTACCGAAAAAATTGAAATGAAACTTGGAGCGCACTTTTAGTGTTATAACCGTTTTTCGGGATATCAGTCCAACTATTTTTTTAGGTTATATAATGTGTCGGTACCTACTTCCTTGAGAGCAAATGGTGATGGAAAATAGTTCAATTCTGATTCTCCATATGGAATTACCGAATTAATGAACTCTAAACTGACGCAACACATATATATTTCTTGTCCCATTCTTACTATCGCTGTACATTATTACCAGCATTATTTTCGAATGAATTTTACATTATGAAAAACTAAACAAATTCTTTCAATATTACCAATAGTGTCATTACCATATCAACTGACATTTTTTAACTATATATACCTACTGGAAAATCTATTATGAAGCAATTTTTACAATATTTCATTATAAGATATTCACATAATGATATACTAAACTGAAACACCAAATTTTTGGATATTTTTAATCATAATAATATAGTTTCAGTTTATCAAAGCCGTGTTCGGTTCTTGTTTCAACTCTTATATTGCATGATCAAACTGATAAAACCTAACCAGAAACAATAAAAGTGGAAGAAGTACTTTTTCATTAGTGAACAGAATTTCAAATATCGTTTTTTTATTATTTTTTTATATATTATTAATTTAGTATGAATTCCAGTTCTATAATATATCAGAAAACTAATTTAACATTTGCATGTCAACTTCTGAGAGAAAGGCACAAGTTATAACACAACTTCGTTGTTGATGATAAAAGTGCATGAAACTCCATCTTTCAGAACATTTGGTGATTTACCCATCAAAAATAGGTAGAAACTTCTTCATCAAAAGTCAGAACTGATTATTTCCGTCACCACCACACCACACCAAGTTTTTGGACATTCTTAATCATAATAATACAGTTTCAGTTTATCAAAACCGTGTTCGGTTCTTGTTTCAACTCTTATATTGCATGATCAAACTGATTAAACTCAACCAGAAACAATAAAAGTGAAAGAAGTACTTTTTCATTAGTGAACAGAATTTCAAATAGTGTTTTTTTATATATTATTAATTTAATATGAATACCAGTTCTATAACATATCAAAGAACCAATTTAACATTTGCAAGTCAACTTCTGAGAGAAAGGCAGAAGTTCTAACACAACTTTGTTGTTGATAATAAAAGTGAATGAAACTCCATCTTTCAGAGTGATTGGTTATTTACCCATCCAAAATGGGAGAAAACTTCTTCATTAAAAGTCAGAACTGATTATTTCCTTCACCACCACACCACACCAAATTTTTTGACATTCTTAATCATAATAATACAGTTTCAGTTTATCAAAACTGTGTTCGGTTCTTGTTTCAACTGTATTATTGCATGATCAAACTGATAAAACTTAACCAGAAACAATAAAAGTGAAAGAAGTACTTTTTCATTTGTGAACAGAATTTCAAATAGTGTTTTTTTATATATTATTAATTTAGTATGAATTACAGTTCTATAACATTTCAGAAAACCAATTTAACATTTGCATGTCAACTTCTGGGAGGAGGGCATAAGTTCTAACACAACTTTGTTGTTGATGATAAAAGTGAATGAAACTCCATCTTTCAGAGAGATTGGTTATTTACCCATCAAAAATGGAAAAAAAACTTCTTCATCAAAACTCAGAACTGATTATTTCCTTCAAAGCGATAAAATTATTCTCACAAACAGCGATAGAATTGACAGTGATGAAACTGACAGCCATGAAATCAACATATCATTGACAAATAAATTTGATTTAATTTGAATATTTTTCCTATATCGATGCATTCAGCTGAAAATATTTCTCAGTGACTGTGATGAGGACTGTGAGGTCACTGACAGATACAAGAGACTGAAATTGAAAATGCATTTCTATATCTCACTGATTCACATAACGAGACGAAAATAAGACAACTTTTCTACGACTCAAACTCCAACTTGAATAGCAACAATTCGAATATGATACCCAGAAATCTCAATATCACAATCTTAACTTTGTGGAGTGATGAGTTATTTTCAATTCGTATTGAAACATTGATCTGTACAGTAGATATTTCATTGAAATCGAAAAGAATACGCGACGTACAGTTAATGCATCTAGCGCGGTCTCATGCTAAGGCACGATATATTTCAACAATGAAATTATATTGTTGAAAAATATGAGTTTATTCATTTTCGTACTCTGTGCTTTCTCTGCGATTTCAATTCATATATTCTTCTTACATGTCAAAACTGAAGTTATGATTTCAAACAGAGGTTTTTGTTGAAATTTCTTGTTATTTAGGTAAATGAATTGATTTCATTCAAGAATTTCAGGAATAAATTCTTCACGAATAATATTAATTCAAAATATTTTCTCAGATAAGTGACCATTTTTCAACACGCTTTTATTAGCTTCACCTGTATGTATGTATGTATGTTTGTCCGTTTATCAGTTTGTTTGTAACTCCAGAATTATCGACATTATTGCTTGATCTATTCGCGAGCAGATGGCGCTGTACGTAACCTCATTGATCTAATTCGAACTCACTTCACATGCATTTTTTCATTTGAAAAAAGTATTTTTTTATTAACACGCGCGCCTGCTACCTTATTTGTAAACCGTCTTTGCGCGCCTGCTGCCTTGGGCTTGGTAGCTGATTTTGAGGCTCTCTCTCCGGAATCGGAAAATGTCAATGGTCATTTTTCTAAACAATATACGGCTGATTGATCCCAAAGTTCAGATAAAATAGATATAGTTTTAAAAGACTAAAAAACACGCTTTTATGGCATACGAAACTAAAAAATTAAAAATAAATATAGTTTAAAAAACTAAAAAACACGCTTTCAGAGAACATCGAACTAAAAAGTTGAAAATAATTTTTTTGAAGAAAAGAGACAGAAGAAAAGAAAACATAGAAAGTTCAATTTATCTTTTCTTCATTATGATTTCCTACCACGTAGGAAACATCCATCAATTTAATGATTTTTTAAATAAGCTTAAAACAACAACGAACGAAAAATACTAGTATTATTGTGAAAAAAGCGTGGGCGCTTTGTGCCATATTTTTTGTATATCAAGCGCCCGTCGATTTTTTCACAATAAGACCAGTATTTCTTGTTCGTTATTGTTTTAAACTTATTTGAGAAATATTTTTAACTTTTTAGTTTTTCAAACTATATTTATTTAAACTAACACTTATTATTTTTAAGCGATACCAACAAATGAAACAACTCGTCCTATGTACTCCATGTTTTATCATTCGGTTTGCTCCGATGGTATTACTGAATAACGAAGTTTTCGTTGGAGAACAGAAATGTATCCATGAAATTTTGAGGTCTTGCAGTATTATTTTCGATATAATTGATAAATAGTTGACAAATTTCAACTGAAGTCGATGAAACACAGAGGTGATAATAATTACTTCTTCATTTTCAATGAGTTTTTTTAATACACTGATCCTAATAAACTAACACTATTCATGATGAAATTTGTAATTATTAACATGTATAATCATAGACACAAATGTATTTCCAACATGTGGAGCTACGATTCATATCTCTCAATTTCCAATCAACGATCATCCTATAATCTAGCACAATGAAACCGCCACTGTTTCGAAATGAATTGCAGTAAACCATGGATTCAGATCTATCCAATTCAATCAGAATCCCTCAAAAACATATGATGGTGACAGCGGCAGTCGGCCGCGTCAGAACCAACGAGTGATGTCTACCAAAGCACTCTACGATGACAAGCTAGGTTATTGTTTGTCGGAATTGATAGTCCTGATAGGAAGTAATGGATGGCATTGAAATATGTCGATGCTCTGAAGCCGGTCGGCTATTGGTATTCGACACAACCAAATTCACATGGAAAAAAAAGAATAGATTAAGCTTTGCTTTCAGGCTTTTATGTGTTGACAGGAATAAGAAGAGGTATCAACATCGATGTTAGCAACAATTCATGGATTTCTCACGATTGTTTCATTGTGTCCTTTAAGTGTCCTTTAAGGACACTTGATGCATTCGTGATTCAGCCCAGCACCACTGATGAGACCTTGGCTTGGAGAACACACCCAATTAATTGGATTAAGGCTCCGGAGTAGCACGGGTGCAATTCACAGTTGAAATAGAGTCCAAGCTCATGACATAAGTTTAACTGTATGACATGATTCACATGATCACTAGATACAAATTCATTGTCAGAAATCACTACATGGTATTTCACTGCAGAAACCCATGTTGTGAGAAAATTATTCATTAGGATGCGGAGGATACAGATGAATAATTCTATAAGAAGAACCGTTATCATATTGGGTTCATTCTTAGTACGGACTACAAGAATATGATCCAAATTCAAGAAGTTTATGATCTCTCCAACTGTCGACTGTTTATCATATACGGTGGATTTTCGATGTTGTTCTTATCTGTTCCATCCGGTCAAATTAGACCAAAAATAGGTTAGATTAGATTAGGTCTATCCGACCCGCCCCTGCAACCCGCAAGGGTTTATTGTGACTCACACCTATTCACACTCGACCAAATAAACCCAGCTTCTTAACGAAGCCGATTAGTTTGTATGGTGAGTGGTCTAACGATTTCCGCGTAATCCTGCCGTCCGAAATTTCATCAAATTTATTATAAATTCTTGGGGATGAAATTGGATTCGCCTGCCGGAATAATAGGAATTATTTACATAAACGTGTATAGACTATTCTATTCATAGCATGGTCAGGATTAGTTCTCTACAAACTTTGATATTGATGTGTGCAGAGAATTTTGGAAACTTTCACGTCTGTCATAAAAAAGTTGCTCCTCTGAAAGCATCCTAAGTAAGTTTGGAGGCATCGATTGAATGAATCTGATAATGGCAATATACTAAGCCTGAAATGTTCACTATGTGCTGCAATTTTGAAAAAAAAAGTTTCAAATTCAAATTTCAAAATGCATGAAGATACATTTCGAGGATATATTTTTCTAGACACGCACTTACTATAAAAAATATGACAAACTGATCAATTGCTGATGGGCGTATAATTAATATCACGACCCATTCAATGATGAGGATAAATAGATTAGAATATATATTTATATGTATCTTTAAAATATGTTTTTCCGTTAACCAGCTGTCGCACCCCTACGAACTACTACCCTCAGAAGTCTGAACTTGTGCGAGCTAAGGACTAACGAGGTGTTACTGATCAATTGCTGATGGGCGTATAATTAATATCACGACCCATTCAATGATGAGGATAAATAGATTAGAATATATGTTTATATGTATCTTTAAAATATATTTTTCCGTTAACCAGCTGTCGCACCCCTACGAACTACTACCCTCAGAAGTCTAAACTTGTGCGAGCTAAGGACTAACGTTGAGAAGCTCTCGCTCCTGATCTAAATTTACAGGGAGGTCAGTTGAAGTCGTAAGTTTGAGATCCATCTCCTCTGTAGACTCGCTCCTGATCTAAATTCACAGGGAGGTCAGTTGGAGTCGTAAGCTCGATATCCATCTCCTCTGTAGACTCAGCGACAGCAAGAATTCTCAAGTTTACTCTGTCCATAAAAGTCCCACGAGTAGCTGAGGAAAGGTCAATCACGGCAGAGCCCCGCATTACCGTGACAAGGCGATGCTACGACGAGAGGGCGCCCGGTATCTCGAAGGTTCAGTAGAGACAGCTGATAGGCTCAGTGTCACCCATCCTTTCGTCACACACCTTAGGATCAAGCCATAGTTGGTATCATTCCCGTATCCAGCGGGGCTATGTGGAAGCAGGCACCCGATGGCCGTTTTGCTCAACCCTCACATCCCAAGCCAATGCACTCGCCAAAAACAGCATGCACAGTGGTTAAGGCAGTGATGAGCAAGGACAGCCAACTTGCCACCAAAATAGGAGTGAAGGTACAAAAATTAGCACCCAGCTCAAAATTTACAGGATTGTTCAAAACACTATCATGAATGAAATCTTAAAAGTCCTCATTGATCTGGTACCAAAAATAGGAGTGAAGGTACAAAAATTAGCACCCAGCTCAAAATTTACAGGATTGTTCAAAACACTATCATGAATGAAATCTTAAAAGTCCTCATTGATCTGGTACTTGGAAAAAATTCAAAAATGGGTTTTTATCACCATACCTCACTTTCAATCGTACCTTTAACGCCCTGTTATCTATAGCTGTAATTTTGCAAACATTTCCCGATTCGTTCAAAATGAATTGACATTCATCGCTATTTTCGATGCCAGATTCGTAGTTTCATCTTGAGGACCACCGACCACCACAGTGGTCGGTTCCAAGAAGGAAATGTAGCAATCATGATGGTACTTAGCCTCAACACCAACTTAATCGTATTCGACTTCGACTCTAGCAAGAACATCTTGCCCTAGCATCAGAACGGGTTCGAGCTGTTTCCAGAATCGAATCTTCAAATGTAAATATACTTACTTGGTAAATTTCACGGCGAGAATCAAAGAACTTTTTTTCTCATGCTTTTCATTTAATTCCTGGTCGCAAAATGAGCATTGATTTTTAAAACAAATAGTTCATTCACTTACACGTGCTCTAATACGAGGAAAACTGGCTTTTTGTTCATCATTTTGTCTTTCAATAGCTGCAGCTGTGGAGTGTAATTTTCATTACACTCCACATGTATGATAACAGATTTCTGCTCTTGAGGATATTCAGAAAATTCATCAGCTTTTTCAGGTTTTGCATTGTTCAATGTCTTCACACCACATTCAACAGTAACAATTCCACCTTTAGTTAAAACTTTAGCGCAAATACTGGATATTCTGAGATGAAGCAGGTATACGACTCTAGCTACGCAGGGCTAGGAGAAAAGTATTTTGACATTTTTCATAATTAATCACCTGAAAAACAATTTTTGTCTGGACTGATTTTTTGTGTCCTTTGACCCCGAGTAAATTGTAGTGAAAGTATTCGAGAGATATCCATCGACGGCCACTCGCAGGGAACGTTCTTTCAGGAAGAGACATACACAGAAATGATCCGACAATCCATAGCATCGAAGTTTGGCTTGCAAACCCTTATGCCACACACGGTCAAAAGGTTGACGAGACATCAAAACTATATGTGTGGCGGTGAGTAATGCAGTGTTCAAAAGTTTCTCAACTTTCATCCCTCCTGATTATCGCATGGCTGAAGATATATGGTCATATTTCCGGATACCAAACGGAAAACGTAGACAGCTATTCTGAATACGCCGTAGACGAAGAACCTCTAATTGTCTTAAAGCAGGTCGGTCGGTGGCCGACGTGGGTGCTTTGTTCACTCACTCAAATCGACCGCCGTGTTGGTCGGTGGTTTAAGCCCCAGGATGAACGGAAAAATAGATTTGAACAGAACAGGTCCATAAACACTGTCGCGATAAGAAATTTTTGACATGATCAGTGACTCGTATAGTCTCATATTCATGTTTTTTTGAGCAAATCATGATATGGAAATATTTCTTTTCTTGAAATTATGATATTTCTCGTCTGATTGCTGATTATTGAAACGAATGTAAGATTTCTCATTACTCCGAAATGGTTAATTTGATTTTGAATAGAATATTGGAACACGTATCAAACGAGGTACCACAAGAACCCCATTCCATAAAGAATGTTGATAACGCCTCTTGGTGACCAGTAATGCGACACTATTATCTTTGAAATTGGAATTGGCCGCGTTGGTAGTGCGCCCGACTCACGATCGGAAGATCATCGGTTCGATTCCCGCCTCGACTAGATATTTTTCTCGAGAGAATTTATCTGGTTGAAGCTGGAATGATTCTGTAAACTTGTTAGGAATCACACGTTAAAAGGTAAGACCTTGTTAGTCCTTAGCTCGCACAAGTTTCTCAACTTCTGAGAGTTGTCGTTCGTATGGGGACGACAGCTAACAGAAAAACAGAACAGTTTTTGTCATGAAAAGGTATTACAGATTATACTTTTTAACGTAAATTTGTTTCGACTTCGATAGCTTGTCTCAGGTGTACTATTTACGTCCGCATTGTATACTTGTACATAAACTTCCAATGAATGTTGAAAATAATTTTCAATTGGGTACAATAATTTCTGATAAATCAAATATCATTCACTGAGAGGGACATTAGGTATTTTTCAGTTGTGTATTTACATAGGTGAACAAATATAAATATGGAAATAACAGCAGTTCCCCATTATAAAATATCGAAAACTCTTTTATGTTTCTCTTGTATATTCTTCAAAATCCTCATTGGTACATGCAAAACCAATGAATGTATTGATTCAGAAGCAGAAACACAAACCTCTTGACCTCCCAAAATTGACAAATTAAATTATTCAGATTTAATATGGATTTCACTACAAGAAAAATTATATACAAAACCAATAAATCAATTTTGAAATCTAAAGTGATTACCATAACTTGATATTCAAATTAATTCAACAACGATTGGAATCTGATGAAATAAAAAAAGCGGGCAATTGATCAGTTATGAGTAGGTATAATATGAAACTCAACTTGAGAAATATTTCATCAAGCAATTTTCCTCTTCAAAAAAAGTTAATTTCATTGCCTGCACTTGGTTATCATTTTTCACGGGAGAAAACCAACCATGAGCTCTATAATTTTGTACGGTTTTCACTGTTCTGAAATATTTGAAGTTGATGATTGATCGCAATTCGAAGTTCTGTCGCAGTTCTACTCGCAAGATCTATAAATTGTTAGATAAGACGCGAATAAAACGATGTATCCTTTCTGTGATATTGTATAACTTTGAGAGCACGTTTATATATAATTTTTATGTTCTGGAAGCGAAGCCAAGCCCTGGAGAATTTTCGGATTGTGAAGATAAAGCTCGTAATGTTTTATAACCTCTTCATTTATTTACTCGCTTCGGATATTCTATTTACGACTCAACTTTGCAACTCCCCGAACACGAAAAGTTATCGATTTTTTTTTTCAAGACTCGACCAACTTTATGTCAGCTAATGGTGACCTGTAGAGATGCATTTGTAGAAACTGCTTTTACTCTCTGGAAGGGTTCCAATGCGGATGTCTGCTTTTGAATTAGCAAGAAGAATAATTTCGAATATCAAGAGACATTAAAAATGTATATGCGTACTCGAGAGAATCAGTTCAGCTCTCAATCCCCATCATGATAAAATGGAATTCTCCATTACTACATAATATGAAACAATACCCCCCGTCTCGTCTGTCTATCTGTCTGTCTGTCTGTCAAAAACTGACGAACGAATTTTCATACGTGTTCACAACTGGACTGAGTTTTTCAGAAATAAGTCTCATGGTCATAATAAAGTATTTTTTATGTAATGTAGATCGATTCAAAATGATATCTAATGAACAAACGGATTCAGACAACCCAGATGAATATAATTGCATATTCGTTGATCTGGCTAAAGCATTTGATACGGTGATTCATATGGATCTTCTCAGTGCATTGGGACAAACTGTTTCGAAGAGAAACTGTTTCAAATTATCAGGCGACTATTAAGGTGAATGATCGTCGATGGTGAACTCAGCAACCCTAGAAAAATTAACTATGGCATTCCACAAGGAACGATTTTGGGGCCTCTTTTGTTCTGTATTTATATCAATGAGTTATTCTACTTGCCATCTGAAGAAGATATAAACAGTTTTGCTGCCGACACAAAAGTATTAATTGAAAGGATTACATTTTCAGGAGTGACTAATTTTTGGGAAAGAAAGATTTCCACATTTTTTGTATCAAGATGGAGTAGTAGAAAGTCAAAATATTTCTTCCCCAAAATCTCAAAAGTGGTTACTAAAAATGATATGATGAAAAATTCAGGAACCCCTCTGAAAAATAATTTTATGGAAGTGAAATCTTTGACACAAGAAAATTATATCTATTGCCGAAGCATCCGTATTCAATACTACAGAGTTGAAAACAAACATCTCCTGACGACTCCAACTCAGAAGAGTTCTGTGATTGTGGTTATTGAGAAAAGTGATTGTTTTTGGATTTATTCTAAGCCAGAGGTTCCAGTTTATCTCATAATTCGATTTATTTAAGGAAAACGAGAATAACAAAATGGATATGCTCAAACAAATCAACAACACAAATTATAGTAGATATCAAAAACCATTGAACATCCTTTTAACACTAGTTATCAGGTAATTTTGTTCGAGAAATCAAATTGGTATCTGCTTCCTTTAAATTATATTCTTCACTCACATATATCCTTTTTTATCTGTAGTTCCTGCCATGAACTTTCATCACTTAGTTTCGCAAAGAATTGAGAATGTGTTTGTGATTGTAAGACACACATCATTACCCTTTCTGCAATATTTCCAAAATATATATTGTAAATATTGTTACCTTCCATGAAGCATACAGTAATACATAAAATAAATTTCTAATCAATTAATTTTGTTGTTATTATAAGTACAGAACTAACTTTGTGAACAAATGCTAATAAACCCTCCGAAAAAATTTCCTTGAGATTTGCATGTGTTTATTTAACCCTACTTTCTGTCAAAACCTTTTTTTCACAAATTATCATAGAACTTGTAACAAATCATAAAATATTCTTGTCTGTGTGGGTGAAATACCGCTGATTATTCAGGCAACCAATAATTCATCAATTCGTAAACCTTTAGCGGTGGCGCATCGTATCAGAGAGTATTTAATTCAAATGATACAAAAACCCAGATTGGTTTTTCGAGCCGGCATCCGATAATTCCTACAGCGGCATTACCACGACGCAAATCAGGTGTAATTTACAAAGCGTTTTTGGTTGTTAAATGTTGAACGTTGCATTGCGAAGCTTCAGCTTGTACCTGAACTTTCGTACGTGGGTAAAACTCAATTTACATAATTAGGTTTCGTCTTCAACGATATTATAAATTTTGTTCTTGAGCTCATTATAAATGTGAACTTCAGTAAAAAATAATACACTGAACTTCCACTTTAACACCCTTATTTTTCAATAATATTTCAAACAGCAACTGACTAATGCACTGCATTTAACGAACTGTACTCTATCAAGGAACAAACATCAATGTCTGAATAATCATTTTTATTTTCCTATCGCTACCACTCATACCTTACATAACTCATAAATACTCAAACTATGGAAAGAATCAATGTGTCATCGAATTTCTATCCACAGCCATCATTTGCCTACATCGATGCCGTCGACAATAATGCCAATTCCCATTTCTGACAAGGTCATGGCTGGTATATTGTACCTGAAACATTCCATTTCCTTTAATAGATACTGTTACAGTCCAACACGGCACAGAGACACGTTCCCGTTTTCAATGTTTTCATGCAGTACTTTGTCATTCTTCTAGAGTATTCTTTCATCTGATGTCAGCTGATCATCTTGAAGTTGAGCAGTGAGAATCCAATCATCTACAGTAACATCAATACTCAGAATATCAACGTAACCCTCAACCGGAATGTGGCTAGGAGCATAAATGTGATCTGCCTTCGATCCAGATGTATGAATAACCACCATCTACTATTTCTAGTATTCTTGTCCCTTTCTGTGACATAGATTGCATTAAGATCTGAAACCCCTCTAAACCGATAACCGATGAAGTACACAAGAAACTCCTTAAAAGTATAGTATTACAACGAAATCAGTTATATTGCAATAACAAAGATATTATTCGGGACTCGCTTTTTGACAATAATAAGTAGGCGTGCAACAATTTTATCCTAAATGATTTTGAAAGCACTTGGAAAACTTCATGTTCTAACAGCCATTACTTTCTCATCTAGACTAATAACAGCATAATAACCTCATGGTCTGAATGATTCAAGCTTGTCTGAAAAATGGTTGATTTGAAAGCTTAGCAAAGAAATGAATTAGAATTATGGTAGAGAGTAAAACCGTTTTGTGTGGCATTTGTCAAATGAGTTCTGCACTCTGCAAAATTTTTCTTCCACTTCTTTTTCCAGATATCTTCAATAAGGTTTCTTCCAATTCTTCAATATTTTTTTGAAATGAATTTTTTCTATATTCTTCAGACATTGAGTAGATGTATTAGTGTGTGAAATACTAATTTACCGTTCTTTCTTACAGGTAAGAGATTTGTTCAGCACTGTGACGTCTATTAAGTATCACAAAACGTGAGTATACACCCACATTATTCTAGTGAATATATTTATAGACAGTGATACCACAAGCTCAAAATTTTAGCAATAATTTTCAATTTTTGAACGAAAACTTTTATTTAGCAATATCATAAGAGCTATCAGAATGATAAAACCACGAGTACGTTGGACGAGTCTTCAAATTTTTCATCATTTCAACCGTTTGAATAAAATAATCGCTGAAAAACTCTGTATTGAAGGCTTAGCCTTCAAATCAGTCATCGTTTCATTGGTTCGAAGAAAAAAATCAGAATAATTTCGAAACAAGTTATTGTCATGATTGTTATTTTCATATTTAGTTTCAACACGTGATCCTCAACAGTTATCAACTATTATTCAGTAATAAGTATCAAAATGAAAGATAATCTCTGGAAAATGACATTTGCAGGACCATTCTTATTCAAATAAATTTCTCACTTGTTTGTGATGTTTTCCAGTCTACATTATAAAACATTCAGAAAATAGCTTCAAACTGAATAGATACCATCCATTTAATTAGTTCGGACTTCCATTGTCTAATATGATATAAATTGATTTGAAATCTCTGAAAGAAGCTATAAAAATTTAAAAGATTAGCTAAAAAATAACAATTATATCAAGCAAAAAAATATATAAAAATATAATTCACTTCACACTTCCAGAATACAAATCATGAAATTATAAAACAACAATAAAAATTAATTGGCGCTCCGGGGCGACTTCATTGATTCCAGTGGCGCATTTGCTTTTTCAGCTACAGGAAAACCCGGAAAAACCTGCAGCACCACATCATCTGAAGATCTCGATCTGACAATGTCCTCTCTTTCATAAAACAAAATGTTGGGTGTCTCCAGAAGCTCCAATAGATTCATTAGGTACATCGCCAGAACACTTCGTGACACGACTATCGTCAAACTTAAACCAGTCCGTTTCGTTTTTGACCAAGGCGTTATAATGACCAGATTCAACACCAGAACCACATTGAACAATGACTGCATGAATATTATAATAGTGGTCTGGTAGATTGAAGTGTTCGTAAGAGTTTGGTGCTTCCGACAGAGGTTGAGTCGTGTTTGAAGATCATCAGTACATGGAAAATGCTCTGGACCTAAAATTTTTCAGCTGAATTGACCCACCGTGACTTTCTCAATGCCATATTTTCCTGATTTTTCTATTTATACCTTCTACCTATGCATTTCCTGGAGGGTCGTCCTATAAAATCCATCAAATAACATTTCTTCCATCAAGAATTCAACGTGAGTTGACGAACTTCCTCTTACCTTCTCTCTTTAGAAACCTAAAAGAAAGATTTTCATTTTCATGTCCATTTTCTACAGTATTTCCCGAAACCAGCATAATAAATCGGAATAATTAATCCTCAAATTCATTCGTTATTCTTTGAGGAATTATGACAAACTTCTGATAACTCTGAACGAAAAACTTCTCTAATTCTTCACAGTAAATGATTTTATTGGCTCCATGAGAACTGCATACCGGTTATCAATGAAATGACATTTATTCTCGTTGGATGGATTTGAAAAGCCCTAAGAGAACATTGAGAAATGCTTGTTTCATTAAAACATTCACCAAATGGTGAATGAATGAAGATAACACTTTCAGATAGTTGCTGTGACTCGATCATATCTGATCATTCCTTTTGTTCTACAAAGGACAGAAACAATGATCGGATATGGTCATTATAACTTCTTCTGATTTGGGAAAGATTTTGACTTTTGATATCATATTCTAGTTCAGATTTGATTAAAATTGACATAAATAACCTCTTTTGTATAGCTAGCCTACTTATAAGCATGTTATGGACAGACTTGAACTGTCGGAAGACATTATTATATTGTGTAGCAATCCTGTGAATGATATCTGATTTATTTCCATAACGAATGTTTGGAATACAATATAATTCAGTTTCATATCTCCTGGAAATATACCCCTTTCAATTCAAACAAGATTTTTATGGCTCAGATTCAATAAAGTAAGCCAATAAATGTCATTATGTACTGTTATTGATGACATGTGTCGATTAAATTCATTCGTGACTGGAGTCGTAATTGTATGAATGAATTGAGTGCTTCATCACATAATGTTATCCAGATTTGGTTAGGTTAAGTTAGGTCAAAAGTGAGTGGGTCTATTCGACCCTACACCGCAATCCGCAAGGGTTTATTGTAGCTCACACATATTCACACTCGACCAAATAAACCCAGCTTCTTAAAGAAACCGATTAGTTTGTATGGTGAGTGGTCTTTCAGGTCATTTGGTAAGAATGCGGCTCTGCCAAACTCTTAAAGAGTCTTTCATAACGAAAGTTTCGAACTGAATAGAGAAAATTGTTTTTTGTTTAATTCGGTGTTCATTTGGAATTATTTGTTTTGAAAGTATTTTTCTTTCGTGCAATGCAATGTTCATATGGAAGTAGCTGTTTCGGGCGGGCTTTTCTTTTAATTTGTGTAGGAAAGTTACTTCTTTGCATGGATCTATACATTTTTGTATAGAGGACATTTTCTTCAAAATTATAGAAAACAAGCACCTTCCCCAGGCAGAAGTCTCACATATTATTTAATTGAACCAAGTTTGATGTGTAGTGGTTGTAGAAGAATATTTGAAGAATCAACTGAAGTATACAAAATATTTGTTTCGCTGGGTGTCAAAGTTGTTCTCAAGTGCCATTGTTTTTTGGACCAATGTTGATCCTTCGTTCAGCTATCTCACTCACATATAAAACATGGACACTCCGTGAATATCTTCTATTGACCAAGAAGCATGGAGATAACTTTTAAATCTTTACACAGCATCCAATCATGAGCTGTATAGTTGATGCTCTCTAAAATTTTATTGAATTTTCCTCAAATCTCTTTCATATAGACCGAATGAGCTACCAGGGATGAGGCATAAGTATTTCTATTGTATAATAATATACACACATCGGAAAAGTCTAGGGATATTTTTAAAAATGGCAATAATTTTTTTTTAGATCGCTTTAGGGAAAAAAAAAGTTGACGGGTGATTATTAAACGAATGTAACTTACAACAAAATTTAGTAAATGGTCAAAAATACTGAGTGCGCATATAAGCAAAACTAAAAAAAAATATGGCTCTTCTTTGGCACCCCGAAAAAAAATCATAATACAAAAAAAAAATGGAATCAGTACAAAGTATGGCCTCCACGCTGGTTTATTACGGCCCTACATCTATCGTGCATCGACAAAATGAGATTGTCAATGTCTTGTTGAGGTACATTTGCCCATTCAGCGATTAAAAGCTCTCTCAATTGAAACGTTGTGTGAATGTTCCCCATAAGCGGAGTAATTCTTCGTTGAAGCATGTCCCACACATGCTCGATGGGATTCAGGTCCGGTGATTGTGCTGGCCATGGCAATACATCAACTCCTTCGTTGGTGAGCCAGTCAGTCACTAGACGCGCGACATGTGGACGAGCATTATTGTGCATTAGGTGGAAGTTTTCACCAACAGCACCAGCAAACGGACGGACGATAGGTAGAAGAATGGTGTCGAGGTACTGTCGAGCTGTGAGGGAGCGATTTGGAAAAACGAGATCGGTTCTGCCGCCGATCATGATTCCGCCCCATAGCATTACTGTACCACCTCTGTATGTGTGGACTTCCTGGACGTGTCTCAAACGTTCATTATTTCCAGGTCGTCTCCACAGTCTTACTCGACGAGAATCTGGATGAAATCCAAATCTGGATTCGTTTGTAAACAAAACTGTGGCCCAATCATTTGCATCCCAGTTTTGATGTTCTTGACACCACTCTAATCTTCTACCGCGATTGCCTCTCGACAAAGGTGGACATCTAAGTGGCCTTCTGTTGTGGAGATCTGCTTCATGCAGTCGATTTCTGACAGTATCACGACCAATGGTTACCTGGTGCGTCTGCTGCAACACGTTAACCAACTCAGGTGCTGTGATTGTCGGTTGTCTTCTTGCGGTTAAGATCAAAAATCGGTCTTGAACTGCAGTTGTAGCGCGTCCTCGCCCTGGATGTTGTTCGGCTGGACTGCCAGTTTCACGGAAACGCCGCCACAATCGACTGATAACACTTTGGGAGACCCCCAAACGAAGAGCTACATCATTTTGTCGCGTGCCACCTTGAAGAAGCCCTACAGCTCTATTCATCTCAGCCAATGGTAAGTGATGGCGTTCCATATTAAAGCACAATATTTCCAGTTCAATTGCTGAGCAAGAACTGCATAGAATGTACAAACTCGACACTTTCAGATTATTCATTTTAGCCGAAAACCTACAGTTTGTAAAAAACTTGATAAAAGATTAGTTTTTGCAGGCTTTGTTCAACCCATAGAAATCTACAGGGTGGTCGAGTGTACCAATTTAATCGAAATTAAACGATCTCATGCATTTATTTTTATGATATTTAGTATGTTATAAAAATATCCCTAGACTTTTCCGATGTGTGTATTTTTGTTTTTAATGAGTCTGTGAAAAGTCTCCAATCTTCATTTTTATACCCAAAACCAAATTTATTAACTAGACCACCAATATCATGGCACTAAACCAATGCCTCTTCCTGCAGAACTATTGTTCAAACTGTTCATCTCTTGTTTCCAAATGGTAAATAGATGTTCCAGATTCCATTAATGTGTTTTTCAGTCTAGAACCAAGTAATTTCCCGTTTTTCTTAGTCAAACTCAAATATCTCATTGAATAATCCAACCCAACTTGTATGAATAATTGTGATTATGAATTTTCCCAAGAACATTTAAATTCGCTGCAAATTCAAAAGCTCATTTCTCTTCAATGTACCGCCGTCTAGGATTTTCGACAAAAGCTAATATACTTTGTATGGAACCCAACGTTTGTCTTGATTAACGATTTATACAACAAAATATGGTATTCTTTTTTTATGAAGTCAGTGAAGTTATATCAACTGAATGGAAATAATTGACTGTTTATATTATCAGAATTACCAACCCGATCCGATATCAAGGCTTCTTTGAGAAGCTGGATCTATCACCTACCAACCTAACTACCCATTTGTCCAATAATTTTCCAAAGTATTTCCTGAGTCACAGGTAATGAATGGGATTAATCCATTCTGAAACTCATGGATAACTCCCCGAAAAATTATGACAAATCTTGATAAAAGAAAAACTCCTGTAATACTTCACAGTGAGTGATTTTATCGGCTCCATCATACCGCTTATCAATCAAACAAAATTTATTCCGACCGGATTGATTCGAAAAGTTATGAGAAAACATTAAGAAACGCTTGTTTCATTAAAACATTCGCCGTCTGGCAGAAAATTAATGATAACACTTTCAAATAGCTGCTGCGACTCGAAGAAAGAATGACTCTCATAATTTATGCTACAAAAACGGATGTTTTCATTTCAATTAATTATCTCGTTATTGTGCCCGAGAGTATAATCAGGATGTTTCTTTTCTTTTTTTTGCTCAACCATGAAAGTGTATCATTATGTTGGAAAAGTAGAAGACTATTGAGTGTAATTATACGTGGATGCACTGGAAAATTCCTAGCCCACTAAGGAAAATATGAAAGTCATTGTATTTTATTATTCAGCATACTCTCTTAATTTAATAGATTAGCCTTTCAAAAAATGTTTGCCGTGTAAACCAAGCCTACATAATTTCTGTCAGTTCTTCGTTGGATGCAATTTTACGACCTTTCAAAACTTTTTCCAGTTGTGAAAGGACATGATGATAGTCCAATGGAGCCAGATCTGGCAAATAAAGAGATGTTCGTGTAATTGGAACCCTGAATCAATAACTGATTGCATGGTAACATGAGATGTGTATCCAGGGGCATTATTCTGCAAACTCGCGACTCCTTTCTATTTGTTTTTCTCGTCAAAAACATCGGACAATAACTATTAGTCTGAATTGAAAGAGATATATTTTTAGGAAAAACTATTTTTGACGAACAGAGGTTTTGGCTTTCTACTTCTCCTTCTTCATATGGACAATTTTGGTTATCTTCCAAAGAGAGGAAGAAATCAATTGATTGTTGAATGAACTCTTCATGAAGATGTGTAGATCATGCGAAGAAGTAACTTTCAAGCGCAAACTGGAAGAAAAAGCACTGAAAAAAACACTTACCTCATTGCATATTCAGCACCAATCAGGTTAACATTACAAGATGAAGCAGTCAATTGATTCATTAAATTACGACTTTATGTCACGGATGAGTTACATCTACTCATGGCATCCATGACAGTACGTAATGACATTCATTCGCTCATTTGATTGAATCCCAACCAAAGGAATCTTATTATTAAAATTGGAAGGGGTGTATTTTCAGAAGAGGTTGATTTTTGGGGAAGTAAAACTTCATTATCAACAGAAATTGAATGAAAAAATTCCGAATATTCATTGGAATGAACTGAAGTGAGTTTTGGGTACATGTTTCTTGAAGTTATAATGTTTCTCATTGATTTGCATATTCCTGAAATGAATGTAAAATCGTTATCGGATTTCAAAAAATAAAATAGCGTTGACAAGCTAATAAAAATATTCATCGAAACAGATATCTGATGGAATTGGCCGATACTTGATGGAAATCCATAACTAACGTATTCAAAAAACACTTTATTGTGAGATTTTCACTAGACGATTTCAAAACAACGCAACACGTGTTTCGCCATACAATGGCTCCTTCGAGCATGTATTAAGACACAATAAAGTGTTTTTTGAATACGTTAGAAACAGATATCATAAGTCATCTTATGCACGTGTTTCACTATACATAAATTCTTTGCTTGACAAAGCTATTGTATAGCGAAACACGTGTCGCCGTTTTTGGAAAACCCTTTATAGTGAAAATCGTACAATAAACTGTATTTATTAGTTTTTTTTATAGAAATTCAGTTGGACTTTGATATTTTTCCGAATCAAAACGTTAAGAGAAGGGGACACAATTTTTGGGAAATAAAGATTCCTCCATCCTTTTTTTGTATCAAGATGGAGTAGTAGAAAGCCAAAAACTTTCTCTCCCAAAAATTTTAAAATATTCTTTCAATTCGAATCTGCTGATTCCTCATAGAGACTTTTTTATTGAGATGTTTTCAAATACTTGGTATTTTAGAAACAACAAGAAACTTCAGTCTGAAGTAATAAACCAGATCATCAACAGAATGCCAACTGGAAATAAATATTTTTTGTACGTGAATTTCCACCATGAAAACGATACTCTCAGGAGTTAAAATCAGTTATTTGAATTGCAAATGGAATCCGGAGAACGCCAGAATATTTATATCCTGCATTTTATATCATCACATGGAGTTTTATCTTGTTTGTTAGTTGTTGGAATTTTAGATTCGACTTTCCAGAATCACCGCAGCTCGAGGACTTCGTATGTTTCATAGTTTGCAAACCAGATGTAGATCTGTCGCCGTAAGTGGAAAGTAGAAAGTTTATTGTTTCACTGTTTTTTAAAATGTTCCAATTGAGAAATTGATGTTCGAAGTGGTATGTATCAACCCTATTATCAACGACTATGTTTATCATAATAGGGGGGGATTTCGGGATTAACTAAAGCGCGGCAGATTAATATACAGGGGGATACCTTGTACCTAGTTAAGTACCTCCACCAAATATGTGCCCAATATATAAGGCCGCCTGTGAGGGATAAAGGATCAGATTAGTAAAAAAAAATTGATCATCAGAAATTCTCGAGCGCGTCAGATTAAGGTAGGGTGAGTTAATTACCTGCTAAAAAGTGTATATTCCAGTAATTTGACAATTTGATAGTGACGTAAAGAAAGGGAAGGGCAGCAAAGTTGAAATAACTTCATTTCGACATTCTCGAGCGTAGCTGATTTTTTTTTATGTTGAAGCAGATAATTTGAGGATAAAGAAAAATATATAATCTGACGATTTCCGCAAACCGAAATAACAAAAATTCGTCGATAAAGTTTAATGCGTGCAGCTGTGTGATACCTATATTTCTCTCTCCGAGTTTTTATTCCTCTATTCTCTATGCACTTTTCTGCTATCTATTACTCTCTCACTCCGTCCCCACTCTGAATTCTGTTGCCATGACGCCATCACAGCTGATCACAGAGACTCGTTCGTGATGAAGATGAAGATGATGATTAATTAATCAATGAATTGATGGATGTAGCCGTTACTACTTGGTAGGAAATAATAATGAAGAAAAAAAATTAAACTTTCTATATTTTTTATCACTTTTATTTGTAACTAACGTTATTGCAATTTCGTTCTATAAGGACATTTTCAAACTTATACAATATATAAGAACATTTTCAAACTTATACAATATGTAAGTTTGAAAATGTCCTTAAAGGACGAAACTGCAGTAACGTTAGTTACAATTAAAAGTGGTAAAAAACATAGAAACTTTCATTTCTCTTTTTTTCATCAATTATTCAATTGATTATAAAAAATTAAATTTTTTTGAGCATTTTTCAAAAATTATTTTCTTATATAAATATTGTTTTTGTCAGATCAAGCGAATCCCTCTAAATAATCGTGAGATTCTGAGACAGCACGTCTGAAACATAAAGATGAACCATATATATCCTAATCTGACGCGCTTGAGTATTTCAAAATGGCGATTTTTTTGCACATTATAATAATGGCCGCGAGTTTGCGTCAGATCGAAATCGTCAGATTATTGAATGAGAACTTTTTTTTGTTGCACTTAACTCCTCCTCAAAAAATCTGACGCGCTCGATTAAATGTTTTTTCTTTTCACTTTTAACCCTTACGTACAATCACCCACACCATGCAAACGATCAGATTAACATACGAACATTATTAAAAATACGTAGGATATTGATGCAAATCAATATCTGACGCGCTCGAGTATGTCCATGCAACAGTATTTTTTTACATATTTAAAAATCTATAGCCGCTTCCCCCACCGATGAAAAGGTATATATTATAAAACATTTTTTTCTTCTTATCATCTAAGCTTTGCAACCTAATATGTCTCACTGACGCTCGAGTAAATTCCCATTCTGCATCGTGGGCTCCTCTGCTATTATAGGCCTATTACGTTATAAGTAGAGAGTAGAAAATTTTCTTTGTTTTTGTGAATGTTCTTATTGTGGAACTTATGTTTGAAGTGATATGAATTATGGTTATTGGTTGTATGGTTGTATGCTTATTGTATGTATATGTCGTCATAAGTGTAAAATTCATTGTTTGATTGTTTTTGAGATAATTCCAATTGTAAAATTGATGTTTGGAGTAGTATCAATCCACCAGATTATCGATGACTTCGTTTAGTGTTGGTCTATGTCGTTCGTTCAAAATAAAATGAATTCATTAGTATTTCAATCAGAACTCACATACAGGGTGACGATTTTAAAACTTACAATGGATACATCTGAGCAACCAAAATAAATATAAAGAATCGCTGGAAACAACTTCTATAATAGGAAGGGGGAAACAAACTAACTAACTCGTTTTCACTCCGTCCCTCGCCACCAGCCACCTCAACTTCATTGACTTCCCCCCTACTTGTGATACCTTATCTAGAAGCTCTTAAAAAATGCTCTTCAATGGTACACTACAGAGCTCATTTAAATCTATCCAAAATGGCATTTGCATTCAAGTTTCCTTTTTGAAATCAATATTTAATATATAATATAAACGGAACTGTGTTTATATGGCTTTCAAGTGAACTACAATATTTTTTGCAATGAAAGTTTTACAATGATTTTTCTCGATTATAAAATTGTCGACACTGAAAGACATTCCTACCGAATTTTTTTCCACCTAACTTTTCCAAATGTTGTTCTTTTTAATAAAACTTTCAATTTCATCATAAGGGGTAAGTTGAGACCGTTTGGTTTCGCAAAGATGTCTGACAAATAACACAGCTTGGATATCCATCAATCATTTTGAAAAAAAGCAGCAAGTTCACATTTTTATTCGATTAAAAATATTTCGATTTCGTCCTTCAGTAACAATAATCTACTTAAACTTTGACCTCTTGACAACCATCTTACTTCTGCATGTAATAATAAAGTTGTATAGTTAAAATGCGTTCCTTACAGAGATTTGAAAATAAGCGGCTGTTAAGGGCATGGCTCTTAATGAAATTCATAATCTTAACAGCATCCTGAAGCATATCGTTCAATTCTGGAGCTATTTTTGTTGTTGCAAGGGCCTCTCGTTGAATAAGGCAGTGGGTAAAAGTTATATGATCATCTTGAGCAGCATGAAAAAATGATTTAAATCAATATTTTCACCCATAATCGCTTTTGCACAATATTCCACAGCAATTTTTTCATTCTGCGAATGTGTCTCTGCACAAATACACATCTAGATATTATAAAATCGTGTATTTGACATTAAAATCTCTCGCCACCCCAAAATTTTGCTACCCAGTTTGGGGTCGCGACCCAAAGTTGAAGTAGGCCTGATCTAGATAGTTACATTGCGGTATTTGTAGTCAAAGTTGCTGAAATGTCCATTGAGCAAAAAAACCCTATTACATTTTTGGGTTCGAACGTCGACTGCCAACTATCTTGGAGTAATCAAAATGCTTTTTTTTAAAATACATCCCAGCATTGTTTTGTCATTTGGAATTTACGAATTTTTGTTTCTCTCGATATCCTACGGAGTTATTATTTTGTCTATGTACACGACACACTCTTGTCTTGTTGTGTATAGGAACTGCAAAAAATAAATAAACTGTTGGTCATCAAAAAAAAAAGTGAATACTATCCAATTCAAGAAATCTACTGGCTCATGCACACTGTTATTCACATACTCAAAAGTATTGAAAAATGTATCTATGTATGTTTTGAATTTTGTTATCATAGTTAAATTACAGTGATATATTTCACTGATACAAAAATCATTGCATCTGATCAAACACAATTTCAATTCCTAGAAAGAATAAACGTCAAATGAATATTAGATGGATATTTTTCCTAAAATTGGGAATTATAGATATTCTCTTTTTTACTCATCTCACTTCTAAGTCCAGTATTATATTTCATCTTATATATGTATGTATAATCTATTGTGATATTTCTACCTTATTCATTTGCCATTTAAATCTACCTGCCATTTTGAATTGTAATAAACCATACCCGAACCTTCAAATCCCATTCAGCATTTCCAATTTAACATGCGTAAATACCCGTATAGAATATATTTGAATAATGAAATTATTCACAATTCAATTATTGAATTCGATTCCATCCTTCGTTGCATTGTATTTCGAACGATGATAAATTTTATCATTTCATTCATGCTTCACGCAATGTTCCACTAATGATTCCATAAACAATATAAAATTACATGAGATATGGCCTGGAAGATAAATCTTCGCTATTTGAATTGGCATCGTTACAAATTTAGGTCGTTTATTTTGCCTGGTGTCAAAGGTAATATTAATGGACGAAAGAAAAAGATGAATAATGAGCTGAACAGTTTTTCAGCTACACTTTTACAGTGGAGGGTTACAATAAAGAAAGTTTCTATTTGTTGCATTTGGATGTTTTATCGGAAAGTCTGAATTGAATTTGGAATTAATTTTGTGTTATTACGTTTACGTACTATTTCCGAAGGTTATTATTTGGATAAACTAATATCCTTTAATCTTCCTCTTGAAGATGATCTCTTGGTGATCAAAACACGTATCGAAGTGGTGTTGAGAAAAAACTCCAGTAATGATAATTCAATATAAATCACTTGTGATGCACTGTTTGGAACCTTTGGTGTATCATTGAATATTACTGTTATTGTAACCCTTATTTTAAGACTTCGTCAGGAGTTTCGATCACCAAGTGATCATATTCAAGGAATGGGGAAAAAACTTCAGTAATATTCAGCAATACCTTTCTGTATCTATAGAGTAGGGGGGGTGAGTGTAGACCCAAAACACTTAGGCCACATGTGACCCATTGTACATCTTCTCGAGGAATTGTCCTCTTAGGTCATCGTCCGTCCTATCCTTTCCAGGAAGGTGGACAGGTCACTAGGAGACATCTTCTTTATATTGGCAGGTGTAGGTGTCTCACGGTGACCTCCATGAAGGTTTTGGAAGGTGCAGCGACATTACTGTCGTTGCGCGGCTTCTTCAACCTTCTTGGGGTTCCCTCCGTGGAGGTGCACAAGTGAGGGAGCTTTTCTGCAGGGGCAGCCGATTCCTTGCCTTTATTCAAGGCGGAGCTCTTGGCGCCCGCCGCAGAAAGTGTCCTTGCTGTTGATGGTGGAGTGGGGGAGGAGGAGGTTGCACTTATAGTTTCTGCCACACCTGCCTCTTCCACTCTCTTTATCCTTTTGGCTTCGGTGCCGCAAATGCGCTAACGCCTTGGCCTTTGGTGGTGATCAGATCAGATCACGAGGTAATCTGCTATGTCCAGCCTCATTCCAAGCGGTAGATTGGGGTGGACATTTCTGTTCATCCCCCGCCTCCGCCTTAGATTCAGGTGAGCACTTCTATCCAGCCTCGGGATTGGTTTTTGTTTTTGTTTCATTCATGTGTGTTCCACTCTCTTTATCATTTTGGCTTTGGTGCCGCAAATGCGCTAACGCCTTGGCCTTTGGTGGTGATCAGATCAGATCACGAGGTGATCTGCTATGTGCAGCCTTATTGCAAGCGGTAGATTGGGGTGGACATTTCTGTTCATCCCCAGCCTCCGCCTTAGATTGAGGTGAGCACTTCTATCCAGCCTCGGGATTGGTTTTTGTTTTTGTTTCATTCATGTGTGTTCCCACGAGTAGCAAAGGAATAGTATGTCACCTCTGGAAGAGCCCCGCATTACCAGAGGTAGTCTGATCACAATGAGGTTTCTTCTAGTTCCCTAAGGGGATCGTTCGTAACCGCATATCACCCTGCTGCCATTCAGCTGTCGGCACGATTTCTTACTCCTTAGCTTTGGTAGGCTGGTCCAGGGTGGCATGTTTTGCAAAAGCTTTTGGGGAGTTTTGGTTTCGCTCACCCTACTTATTTCTGCCAGTGACCAGGAGTCCGGCTACCTCGTCCGTAAGGACACATTGGCTTCCCGGACAAGGCCTCCAGTCCCCTGGCCGTTCCCCTATCAGCCACCTGGGGACGCGCCCGGGAATACATATGTTTATAGTAGAAAAAAAAAACAATAATTCAACGAACAAAGCATAAAAAAATCAGAACTGAAGATAAAAAAGAAGTTTATAGATGATTAATATCATCTAATCAGGAAGGAATGTATGGAAATGTGGAATTTCTAGGTGTACAAATTGATATTCACCTACAGTGGTCACAACATGTGAATTTTTTGTGTACTAACCTCTCTAAGGCTGTTTTTGCTATTGAAAAAGTTTGTGGCCTATTTTACGTGATCACTTGCCATTTCGAAATTTCATTTTCACTAAAAAACAAATAGTGTTTTCAAACACCAGTTCAAGTTTTTTTTTGAAGTCGCACGTTTTACCAACCAAGTTGTAGTTTTCAGGAGATTAGGTACACTGAAGTTGCACTTCTATTTTTTTTTTTGTTATCGCTATCTTTTTTAAATATCACTCATCACTACTAAACGTTCATTGAATCCTCCCCATCTCGTTAATTTTTTTTCTCAGACCTGAAGGTGAAGCATTGAAAATGAAACGTGGCAAATTTTTGCCACGTTTGAAAGGCCCTTTGAAAGGCCATCAGTTTTTTTTTGACGCTTCCTTTTTCTCCTCATCATCGTAAAATTTTCAGCTCCTGGCGAAACGAACATGCATCGTCCGACAGAAGAAGGAATTACGGATAAAATATCGGGATTTCCTCTTCGACAACTCTGTCAAAAAGGTTGTCTCAATTATTTGAGTCCTGGGTAAAATGATGCACTTCCTACTCACAAATCTCAAGGCCATGCCTCTCTAAGGCAGAAATCTTAGTACAATGATACCTCACCCCATTCACCCACTCACTCGGGTCGTCGAGGAAAGGGCCCGACCAGCGCAACCACAGAAAATAATAATAATAATAATAATGATAATGTCTTCATTAATCACGTTCCAAGGAATACAATAATGATATATGTTTATTACACAACAGATGATAATAATAATCAACAGTGAAGTTATGAAAATAATTAATAGTTTGAACAGGATACTGTGAAGAAATATATACTAGAATAACAAAATGCAATAATGAACATAATTATATATACACAAATTAAATGAAAACTTGGAAATACCACTTCCTATGTTTTCATACCACTTATATTTGTAACTAACGTTACTGCAGTTCCGTTCTACAAGGACATTTTTGAACCAATACAATAAACTTTTCATTTGTTTGAAGGTGATTGACGATGTTTCGTAGTGCATTTCATTAGTTACGACTTCCATTGTCTAATATGTCATAAGTTGATTTAACATCCCTGAAATAATCTGTAAAAATTCAAAAAGATTAGTTGAAAAATAACAATTATATAAAGTGAAAAATAGAAATTACAATGAAATAAAATACAAGCAATAACCAGAAAAATCTGCATAAGAAATGGTTCTTGTGCAGATTCTGTGAAACATGTTCTTCTTTACGAATCAGTAGACAGTCCTGAAAATCTTGAGAAGAAAATTGTACTAGATAATTTAGGAAACACTTGCTACATGAATAGCATTTTACAAGTATTGTTCATGACGAAGAATTTCAAGAACGAGGTTTTAAAGATGAACGAGAATGTTTCCTACCTATTCACCAAACTCAAACAACTGTTGATGCAGCTGCAGTTTCGTGAGAATGTGTCATCTTTCCCTCCAACAGATTTCCTGGAGTCTTCGAAATCTACTTGATACTCGTTAGGACAACAAGAGGATTGTTCCGAATTCTTGGGGTTCTTGTTGAATACTCTTCGTGAGCAAAACAATAGCAGAATCAATACTCCTGACCCCTCTAGATTGAATGATTCAGTACAGTCTATCTCGTCTTGTATTTGTAAATCTTTTGCTGGAAAAATCCTCTCTTGTTTACTTTGTAGTAAATGTTCAAGAGGTAGCAAAAACGTATGTGAATTTCTGGAACTTCAACTAGCGTTTCCTAATATGACTTATAACCAGCCCGTGCAAAGCTTATTGTAAAATCATTTGAAAATGGAACTTTCAACAAGTGATGATCGACTGTGTTGCCAAACATGCGCCAAAACTAACTGACTGTTATAAAAAAACAAGTATATCTGAGGCACCAGTCAATCTAATGATAACACTGATGATCTTCAAACATGACTCAACCTCTGACGGAAGCACCAAACTCTTACGAAGGTTCGAAATAGATGAACACTCCAATCTAGCAGACCACTATTATAGTCTTCATGCAGTCATTGTTCACTGTGGTTCTAGCATTGCATCTGATCATTATTACGCCTTGGTCAAAGACGAAATGGACTGGTTTAAGTTTGACGATGGTCGTGTCACTAAGTGTTCTGGCGATGCAGTGAATTCAGTGGAGCCTCTGGAGACACCGTACATTTTGTTTTATGAGAGAGAGGATATTGGCAGATCAAGATCTTCAGATGCTGTCTTGCTGCATGTTTTTTCCGGGTTTTCCTGCAGCTGAAAAAGCAAATGCGCCAGTGGAATCAATGAAGTTGCCCCGGAGCGCCAATTGATTTTTGTTGTTGTTTTATAATTTCATGATTTATATTTTAGAATTATCAAAATGTTCCAAACTAAGTTACTCCACTAATCTTTTTTTATTTTTACAGATTCTTTCAGTAATTTCAAACCAATTTATGTCATATTAGACAATGGAGGTCCGAACTAATGAAATACAAGCTTTCTATTGTTTTTTGTTTTTGTATTAGTTCGAAAATGTTCTTGTGGGACGAAACTGCAGTAACGTCAGTTAGAAATGCAAGTGGAATAAAAACATAGAAAGTTTTATTTCTCTTATTCCATGATAATCTCTTACCACATAATAACGGCTACATCCATCAATTTAACAAATCAAATATTTGGAAATCGTGAACACCACCAAAAACAGTCGATCTTATGAATTTCGCAAAGTTATATATTTGCTTTCAGCAAGAATGTTATTGTATATTTCAGCTGCATCGTAAGAGAAACTTCTCTTGAATGGAATACACAGGAATAGGAATACGCAGAAAATGTTTAATTATATGGAAATAGAACTTTTTTCATACAGAACATTTATAAAGCGTGTTTTATTATGTGACAAAAGAACTAACTTTTTTCGTAGATAAGGACGTTTACCAGATCTCAAAACTCTGTGAGTAAAAGTGAGGAGTTATTTTCTCGTATTTGCTTCATGGGGACTGATGTGATCATATTTGCGGATGCCTTATGCGAATTTGATGCAACTATTTTGTATTCTTCGGAGTCGTGACTCTATTACTTCACAAGGCAGGTCCGTAGATTACGTTGCAGTGAGATGGCCTTGACGATATTAGGCTTTTACATAACCTCCATTCGAAGGGTGTAGAGAGCAAATACCTATTTGGAAGCAATTGCCGCAGTACACTGAGGGATGTTTTGCATAAAAATCTAAAATCGATATCTAACCAAGAACCCAAATGTTTACTCTCATTCACGAATCATTATTATTATGAGTAGGAGAAGTTCTAGAGATATATATCGTTTTTGGTTCGGAAAAGCAACATTTGAGATGTTTTTCAAAATAGTTTCAAGTTTTGAAAACTCGGCACATTAAACATGGTCTGAAGATTCATATTTATTGTTATATCCAGCATTTTAAATGTTCCTCAAAATGAAAGACAGGTATAACTGCAGATTGTCGGCGTAATGATATATACTGATAACTCTGACAAACCTATAGAAATCGCTCATATATAGAGCGAATAGTTGTGGATCCAAAACCGAACCTTGTGGAACCCCTTATTATTTTGGCAGGTGAGGAGATTGCTCCTTTTGTAAAATAACAGATTCGGTTCCATCAGTCAAATATCTTTTCAGTAGATTGAAATATTTCAACTGTATCTGTATCTATAGTATCGCACTTCGACATACCAATGGCAAGTTTTCCGCCCAAACTTTGGAGTATTTCATGTAGAATCCTCTGAAGAAACTAAATTATTAGGCATCACAGTTGATTACAGACTCACCTGGACACCACATATCGACTCACTTTGTGAAAAACTACGTAAAAATTGTTATGCATTAAGATTCTTGTCTAACTACTGTAATGCTGAAATCTTGCTGAGTCTGTACTATGCCAATATTCATTGTCATTTGCGATACGGGATTTTGAATTGGGGTACGGGATCGTCCGTGGAAAGAATTTTTATATTACAAAAGTCGGCAGTCCGAATAATTGCTAAACTGAGATGGAGAGAGTCATGCAGGAGCTCTTTCAAAAACCTGAAACTTCTTACGGTTGTTGGGATATATATTTATGAATTATGTATTTTTGTTTATAATAACTAAAGGCAGCCCCTAATATAAATATTTTCAAATCTAGATTGAAAACTTTTATAATTGAAAAAAATTGCTACTCCTTGGATGAATTTTATCGATGATTTTTTTCCTCTCCATGTTATTTTGTGTTTCTTTTTCATTTGGCAAATCATTTGTAAATGTAAATAGTTTTTTCTTTTATAAGCTGACGTTTTCCTTGTTATTGTACAGGGTGATTCAAAAGTACTTTGACAAACTTCAGGAGGTGATTCCTCACAATATTCTAATATGAATTGTCTGAATAAATAAATGTCCGGAAACGCTTCGTTTCCAAGATACAGGATGTTGAAGTTTTATTTTTATTTTCGTTTTTTTCAAATAACTTTTGAAATACGAAACTTAGTAATAGGAGGTTTTTGAGGTGTCGAATTCGAACCTGATGTTCTTATTGCTCTTACTCGTAGGGGGCGCCACCTACACTTCTTTCTCTTTTTTAAAGATTCATAACTTTTTTGGGCGTACTTCTAACACATTTTTCAGTAAAAAAATCGATTCCTCTATCATATCTACGTAAATAAGCTACCCTTGTTACTAGTCACTGTAAGCAACCGTTTTCTAAATATTTGGACTTGAAAACTTCAAGTCGATTATTTGATAATCGATGCATGTTGAAGTTATTATGAATATTTTGCTTTTTTCACAAGAACACCCTGTATATTGGAAGATATGTTTTTTTCATCTTTTTTCCATTGTACGTTTCAACAAGTGAAATATTTGATAATGAATAAATAAATAAATAAATTTCTTTTTCTCACAATTGAAGATGAGCAAGGGTCACTTCATTCTTGAACCTCAAATAATACCAATTAATTTTCAGTCCACCCTCAGAGATAAATAATTGATTATTTATTATTATTTTGATATTGAGCACATAGTTGATAATTTATGAAATACCAAATTCATATTCCATTTGATTATGAAAATAAAACAATGTACAGTTATTTCCATGTTTCAGGAAAATGTCCACTTTAACTGACTGGGACTATTTACCGCTCGTACGAATGATAAATTCAAAGGAAAACAAAAGCTGACCATTCAAATTCCAGTTCAACCTGTCACATCCGGGGTGAAATGGGCTACGGAATAGGCCTGCATGTTTTTTAAATGATAACGAAACTTTTTCCATGGATTTATTCGAGCTTTGTTCGATGTTTACAAAACGATGATATTTTGTCCTGAAAATACAACAGATGTAACTTTGCGGAAAGCGTGTTTTGTTTTTATATAACAGATAATTTCTGGGGAATTGTATACGAATTCTTTCAAAACAGGATATTTGCAAAAACAAAGAAATATCAAGCAATATTTTATTTGATGTAAACAATATTTTTTCGTTAATGCAGTATCATGACAAAAATTCATGGTCAAAATAAAAAAAGTGAAATAAAGCTGATAGTTTGATTAAGCAATGTGTACAAATGGAAACCTTCCACCCATATTGGCATCCTTCCAGGAAATAATAAAAAAGTCTGATAAAAATCGAAAATTTTATGTTAAAAAGAGAAAATATTTTCAACAGACAGTTCGTAGCACGATTTTCATTGAATTGCTGGACTTCTTTTTCATGTTCACAATCCGGTACATGAAAGAAAAATCGATTGATGGTGTACATTTCATTTAACTACATTCAATATTTCACACTGTTTTGATGGTGACTATTTCGGCATATCATTTTGCTGTCATTCATTATTCAACTTTATTCAACTACATAATAAGTATCGATAATTTAAACTGATTGTTTAAACGATAGGTACACTACTGTCAAAACATTGTTATTCAATTAGAGAATCGAAGGATTTTGTGTAGAAGTCTATAATTGTGAACTCTTATTGTAAAGGCATTCGACTTTCGTCATCATCAGTACATCGGTAAAATTTGATTTTTATGAAACTAATTAGCCTAATAACCAACGAAATACATGTTGGAGATTGAGGCTATGTGGCTAGGTTAGTATGTGATGTATGAATGAAATTTGTGTCTATGTGTACTATGTTTTTATATAATAATAATAATATAATAATATTTATTTACATTACATTAAAAGAAAAGGTACAATAAAAGAAGAAATTCAATGGTTAATAAATACATACTACCCAACAAGGCAAGCCTTGGTAGTGGGAGTAAAACTTTACAAAAGTAATAGCTATACATTCAATTAGCCTAATAGGAGATCTAGTCAAAGTAGACAAAATACCAAAAGGTGAACCTTGACTACAGTGAAATTGTCTACGTAGATCCAGAATCTCGAAATCATATCAGGAAAATTAAAAGGAAATATGAAATTGAAATATGAATTATAAAGTGTTTAAAATATGAAAGTATTGTTGTAAAAATAAAATTCAAAATAGTGTTGTGAATATCAAATTTCAAAAATAGTGCTGTAAATATAATATAATATATACTTCGATACTTCCTGTTGCCTGACGAGTAAGCACTAATGATGACGAAAGTCGAAAACGCTTTGCTATAAGATTCTTCGAATCATTCATTACAATAAGTGTACTCCACTTCCCAAATTCATTGTTATTCGATGACCAAAATCCAGATGAGCTTGTTAACCAGAAATACGTTACGGAACTCGTAATCAAACTTGAACGATTAAAAAAAATAACCCTCCTTTTTGAAACAATAGAAAACGAAGTGAGAAAATTTGTTGTTTTGGGAATTTCAATCAATATGATTTTGACGAGGGTTTAGAGAATAGATAATCAATTCGAATTTTTTGTTCAGCACCGGTATTGGTATTGGTGAGTATAATGAAACTTCTTTTCAAAAAAGAGAATCAAAATCAAATTTGCAACTACAGACCAATTACGCTCATAAGTAGTTTGACAAAAATAATAAAATAAATGATGAAGGACAGAATAGTAAAATACCTTGACAAACATAAATTAATCTCTCACTATGTGTTTTCTTAGACCTGGAAAAAGCGTTCGACACTGTTGATCATGCACAAAACGTACCAGATGGATAGAGTGCAATATGTGAGGATTGGTAAATCATTAGGTGAAAAATCAAAGATGAAATGTGGAGTCCCACAGGGTCCCGTTCTCGGTTCCATACTTTTTATACTATATATCAACTTAATACTTACTTTTGATAGTTGTGGTGGAATTTTTACTTTTGCCGATGATACAAAATTATCATCTATGAAGGCAATAACCTGTATGTATCATCTAAGGAAAGAACTGCGATACATGCTTCGTTCGAGTGATTACTTAACTCTTTTATTCGAGTAACTCACCCCCAAGGCAGATAATCAGTTTCATGGTATTTTATTACAAAGAGTAATTACTCCTAATAATTTTATTGTTGCTATTACTTTAGCATAGTTTATATTACGTTTTCATTAACTTTCATTGTTGTTTACTATCATCTCAACTTGAACCTAATAAATAAATAAAATAAATTATAATCTCACTTCAAAAAAGAATAGTAGTATATTAAATAGGCTAACAAATCAAAGTCAAACCCATGCACGCACAGGCCCTGCCTTAGTGGAATCCTTCGTTTATTCAAGGATACATATGCTTACTGGCACTTCATTGTTTTGTATTTTATTGATATATTACATGTACTACATTGCTGTATTTATTTGAATAAACTATATTACTATTATTATCATTGGTCTCGAGTAGCCATAATTTGTCATTTTGTCCACGAGTCTGTCATGCCAGAATCTATCAAACAACTGGAAGACGTTAAGGAGTATCGCTTCGGTCACAAATTCATAGATGGACTTAAATAGCCTTGAAGGACAAGCCTGAGTAAGTGAGAGCTATGACGTAGACGCCATCTATGGGATCGACAGAGAACTCAATCCTTGAAAATTAAAGATGCCGTCGAAATCTTGTCGGCGATCGATGTCAAAGCTTGGCTTTGCAAACTGACCGTCTTGGGAGCCTCCTTTATCATTGTTATTCAAAGATTCAGTCCACTGTCGATCCTACAGATTACAGTTTTGTTGAATCGTTTGCTATCCAGTGCGAAAAAGTTAAATGGAATAAATTCATTATTTCCGTTACGGTACATATTTTAATAAAATCCCGAAGCACGTCTAATTCAAATTACAATTTGACATACTTCAACAAAAAATCCTACCCCTACCTTCAACCCCCGTCGAATGACAGGTACAACCCCCAATCTTTTAAATGGGAAGTATAGGCTTGTGAAATATTGTTTGAAAGGTCTCTTAATTCTCTATTCAGAAATGTTATCGCTTTCAAGTTTATTGCAACAATTAAGATAAAGTAAATTTAAATCATGTGGTTACCGAAATTCTATGAAATATACTCAAAACTTATAGCAACATACTCATCGTCATGTTGACGTATTGATAATAAGAAAGTTAGTAAAAACCATAGTAATGTTCTTTTTAGATAGTATCCTTTAAAAAACTGTAAACAATTTGCGTGGCAACGTTAGTTTAAGGCGCCATGTCAACTTGTTTTGTATATTAAAACATCAGTTGTCAGTATTTCAATTCGAGTTTAGAGTTCGTTATCTTCAAGTCTGACAATTGGTCCCAACTAGCAATTTTATAATAGTTGCTGAAACGTTTCGAAAACACAAATTATAAAACTGTATTTCTTCCAGAAATGTTTTCAATGTTTTCGTTAAACACCTATAAGTAGAAAATTGGCACCGTTTTATAAAACCTCATAGTTTCCTTTACATTTTGTAAAGCCTTTAACAAACACTACAAAACAGTTTTATAAACATTTCAGTCGTTATTATAAAAATTTTCTAACACTCTTGAAAAGTAGTTTTGGTAAAGATACTTATAAAATAATCAAAAGATAATTCTATAAGAATTTTTTAGTAGTTCCAAGTTAGCGTTATAAAATATAATGCAGTCTAAAACGATAACGATAAAATAAAAAAGTATTCAAAATGTTTTCTTAAAGGCGCAAGAGGTAATTTTGTATTGGACACTAGGAAAATATAGTAGATATGTCACCAACTGAAAACTAACAATAGAAAAGTTGAAGCCATTTTAATAATTCCACTTTTGTATTTATTGAACTGGTGAAGACATGTTTTGTGATTCGTAGATTGGTATTTTACTGAGAATGTTATTTTATTGAAAAATATATAGCCTATTATAAGCAAAATTTAAGCATGCCACTCGTTTATTAATGTTTTTGGAAAGAAATATCATTTATAGTTTTATTTGAGATTAGAATGTTGCCAAGATGTTAGTGGTGAACATTTTGAACATCTATTTCGGTAATATCAATCGTACTTTTTTTGTATTCTACATTTCATTACGTTTTGCATAACATTTTAGTTTTTGACTGTATTTTATCGAATTTCGGTAACCACATGTTTTTAATTTATTTTATCTTAATTGTTGCAATAAACTTGAAAGCAATAACATTTTTGAATAGAGAATGAAGAGACCTTTTAAGCGATATATCAAAAACTTATATTTCTCATTCAAAAAATTGGGGGTTGTACTTATCATTCGAAGGGGGTTAAAGGTAGGGGTGGCATTATTACGTTGAAGAATGTCAAATTATAATTTACATTTGACGTGTTTCGTGATTTTTTTCAAATATGTACAGTAACCGAAATGATGAATTTATTCCATTTGGATTTTACACACTGTATACCATTGCCTCTCAGATTGCGACGGTTATTCGATTTTTATCGAAAGGTTTTCCTGATGGATAAAAATTCTTGAGGTCACCCTCAATAATTTACACATCTACAGTTCTTCAATTCGAAACTAGTGATATTATTTTTCTATCCATTTTCTCAAGAGCGTTTTCGAATTGTTCATTTTTTTATGAGAGTTTGTTCAAACTTTCTGCAAAGTTCAGCCCTTCAACTCCTATCTATCCTTTTCAATTTCCTTCAGTGAAAGTTGATTTGTTGTAATTCAATATTTTCAATGGGAATATATTCATTCTACCGGTTTGTACCTGAAAGAGACGTTTATGCATGCAGTGCACATCTCAAAAGAAATTTTCATTGATGTCATTTTTGTTATTCAGGGTCTCCCACTTTTATATCTAGAATCATGGCAACATATTTTGTATTTTCTGAAGCCTCGTTCAACATTTTGTGTGATGAATGAATTAGCAATGACTCATTCAATTCATAAAATAGTAGGAGACCATCATGATCAATAATCAAAATATATTTATGTGACATTTAGATTGTTTGCAGCAACAAACTACGAGTATTTCAATTTCCAATCAAGTAATTCATTCCATTCGCAAAACAGTTCCATTACAAGTTCATAATTAATTCACCTACGAAACAATCGTTCGAATGAATTCAACTCGAACCCTATATGAAATAAAGGAATTTCCTTTCAGTAATGCGGTTACCCACAACATGTTACTAACGCTCCACATGGGCCCCAAATCGAATAAAATTCGTATTTCAGTGCCGCATATGTTCCTGTTGGGTCACCAGATGGCTTCTGTTGCATCCCCAGTGAAACTATATTTTTCTGAATTCCTGAAGATTACAGTTGAATTCAGTTGAAGAGGATTCTTTAATGAGACTGGATAGAATAAATTGATGGATGTATCGTTACTACGTGGTAGGCGACAATCATGAAAAATGAGAAATAAAGATTTTTATGTTTTTATACCACTTGTACTTATGACTAACGTAACTGTAGTTTCGCCATATAACATTTTCAAACGAATACAATAAACAGGATTTATTGACCCATCATTGTTTATCCAACATTGTGTTAAACACTCCCTATCAAACTACAGGTTACGTTAAATAAACGATAACAATATAATGAATTTCACATGAACAAATTTTTGATAAGGGGTAGAAATTGCTAATCACGAATGGAATATGTCACAAGTGTAAAATATTGCATAACCACTTCAATGAAATGAATGGTAAAAATTCCGTCTATTGGGAAAGAAAAGTATTGGCTTTCTAGTTCTCCATCTTGATACAAAAATGGGGGAAACTCCCAAAGAAAGAAAGGAAGCAATCAATTTTAAAAATTACCTGTAAACAAAGATGTGTAGGTCATGCAAAGAAGTAACTTTCAAGCACAAACTGGGAGAAAAAACCCTCTCGAAACTGCTTTTTCCATATAAACATTGAATTACACGAAAGGAAAATACTTTCGAAACAAATACTTTTATATGTAGACTAAATTGAACGAAAAACACTTTTCTCTGTTCCTTTTGTATTCCAAATATTGGTTATAGAATCGAATCAGATATCATTCACAGGATTTATAAACAAATAATTATTGAAAGAAGTAAAATTTCACTTACATGGAACACTGTCATCCTCACTGCTAGACATCCGATGTTTCGCATTATTGGCTCTTCAGCAGCAAATATGGATAAAATTATAAGAAAAAACACTAGATGGAGAAGTAATTCAATAAACAGCTCACCTACAAATTCCCTATATAAGTAACCAATTTTCAGATTTCAAATGTATTAGTTACTTTTTATACTTGATAATGGGATAAAACCCGCAACCGTTCGTAAAAATAAAATAAATAGTGACAATTAGACAAAAGTGTTTTCATTCATTTCATTAAAGTGGTCATGAATTTTCACAAAATGAACAAGTCATCGATTACACAAATGTTCCATAACCTATTCAACTAATTAAAAGGCGATAGGAAAAAGTAAGGGTTTAAAAAACAATCTTTGTGTTTTCTACTCCACCATTGCACTTACACAAGAAAATGCATCCTCTTGGTGTTCGATATATGATGGAATCGGCCGATACTTGATGAAAATGACAGTTTTACAAACACGCAACATGTGTTTCGCTATACTACAGCTTCTTCGGGCGTGTCTAAATTAACTCACTCAAACTCAGGTACACATTTTTAGCATTAATTGGGTAGGTGAAACTCAGGTACTCAGATGTTCGTGTCTCTAGTGGCGGATGGCTCTTTTCTGGATGGAATCCAGCAGCTTCAGGGTATGCTTAGGAGTGAAGCTTCATACATGAGAACAATATTCTGAGCTTAATAAAACATCAAAAGTTGCTGAGATGGGTACAGTTTTCTGGTTCGGAACAGTGTTTCAGGCTTTGGAGAAGCAATCTTTCTAATTCCACCTACATGATTGTGCCAAGACATAGTGGTGTCCATTTCAACTCTCAACAAACTTATCGAAGCAGAAAGCAGAATTGTCTATTCTGACATTATTATATCCGATTCGGAGATATTTATCTCGTTGGAGAAAGCCATTGCCTAGCCTTGAATTGAACCTGGATCTTTCCCACCAATTCGAAATCACTTCTAGATCCTCATTGAGATATCATCATCAAGACCGAATAAAAAAAATATTGAATAAAGCAAGATATTGTCAGATAACAAATCAGCATCTGGAAAAGCTCCTACTGGGACAGTTGACAGTAACAGACTACTAACAAATGCTTGAGTTACAACACTCTACTTAGTGTATCGGAAAACTTTCAAATTTAAAAGTTGTAATAACTCATTTTCAGCTAATATATATAATATATTCATAATTATAGTTCAGGAAACGATTACGTTGCGAAATAATTTTCAACGATCAATTTGATGGAAAAAATAGATTGTGAGGAATCTCTGCACGCGATTGTTCCTAGCATTTCATATTCAACATGAAAATCTTGTGTGATACGCTTAAGCTCTTGAAAATTCCGGATAAATATCACAAAAATTTCTCAACTATCAGGGCTTTCACGATTTTGAAGATGATTCTGCTCCAAGCAAGTATTTCACCCCCAAAACACATGGATTTTTTTTTAATTCTCGAAGTTTTGAGAGCTTCTTTATAATTATGGTTCTATACCAGATCGATATCACTGAATAAAACTCATTTTTTGTGGAGCAAAATCAGTTTTTATCAAAGTGAACTCAAAAAATAAACGTATATCATTACATCTTGAAAGAAGTGTATTTAGAATTGGATCGTACTACCCGCTACCTGTCTTGAAGAAAACTATGGATAGTGGTGAAATAGCAACAGACAGAGAACACCTTGTATTACACTTTCCAAAACTCCTTTGTCTGTCGAGGAAGTTGAGAAATAAAAAGAATAAGCAAAGAAAAAACTGTTTTAGATTTTGTCTAATAGTTTTGTTTTGTCTAATACAATGAAAAATAGAACATTTTTCTTCGTGAAAAATACTTTGAATCCACGCGATAACTTGTCAAGGTGCCAATTCTACAAATGTTTAGAATTCTACATTACAATTTTCATATTTTCAGATTGTGGAAGATGAAAATTCCCAAAGGATGTTGATGAAAATCAAAGCCACATTCCCAGAGCCAATATATTTACTCTAAATAACGGCCAGAACTGATTTGTCATTAAAATTACAAAAGATTGTATTTCATGGTCGATAATAAAGTGATATTGAATAATTAAAATACTGTTGGAGCATTCGTTATTCCTTATGGAATCACTTACGTTGAGAGCCATATTTAGCATTCGTTCAAAATATGTATATAACGAATTCATGACATTGTAGAGGGCGAAAATTCATACGGAAGTAATTCATTCAATTCCCATTATTTCATTCTAGATATTTTAAAACTACACCACTTGAAATTTCCGAATTTCCTTTTCAATCCCTACTCGTAGACGAAAGCAAATGATGTAATTTGCGTAAGAACTTCAACTCCAGTAATTCCTTAACTGCTGGAAGTTTCAGACTTATCCGTTTTTGTCGTATGCGCCGAATTTTATCTGAAGTGTAAATACTATAATAAATCAAGCTGAATGACAATGAAAGGTTTGGCCTCTCAGGTGTAGATGTAGGCATAACATTCAAAGAAAAACTGGGAATCTCATTTCCCAACTGTACACAATAATAAAGTAAAAGGAGTTGAAAAGAAATAACCTAATTTAAAAGTGGTATATTATCAAATAGATGAAAAACAAAAAATGACGAATGTTGAATAATTCAGTTATAATTATATTTTTACTCTTCTTAAGACGCCAAAATATATACATCGGTGAAATAGTCGCCAAAATTCACTTATAAATTCACATTTATGAAGATACCCAAAAAATGAGGGACCGAATAGCTCTGTGGCTTAATGCTAATCCAAGAGTTAGGCTATATTGCAAGCTTAGGAGAGAGGTACATCGATATAATTAATGTTGGTGTTTAAAATAATATCTTCATCGAATTGATTTTGAAACTTGACAACAAACACAAAATAAGATTCTCACTAACGAAGTATGATGAGCAATTTTCTTCGGATTTCGAGTGAATCAGTAAATGATTTTTAGTTTGCTGATACATAAGTGCACTTTAATCTCAAGATAGACGCAATCGATGTTGAATCGTGGCAAGCTTCACTTAACATTTAGTATTTCATTCATTTCGATCGGCTTATAATTGAAAAATTGATCAATTCAAAGAATCATGTCAAACGTTTGTTGGAAAATATAGAATATGAATACCTTTCAGTTGATTTGGCTGAAACTTGATTAACGAACATAATCATCTACATGATATGAAATTCAAAAACATGTTTGTGGCAAACCTGATATGACATAGTGTATATCAAAATTGAAAATGGCATACTTATATTATCACACCATTATTGATGATGATTTGAACAGATTATTAATATTCTTTAAAAAAAACGTTTTTTTTTGAGTATATGACCTTCCACAATCTGAAAATTAAACAGTGCTAAATCAATAGAGAATCTGCTGAAGTGTACCTAATAAAGGGCAAACTGAAAGGTTTCTACGAAAAGTTGCGTAATATAAACCACTAGTCCAATTAGTCAGTGACTTGTATTCATACATTTTTTATAAATTGAAAAAAATCAACTGAAAAAAAATCATTTTTTCTCAGCTCTCTTCAGTTAGTGATGACTTATTGGAGTCTTCAGTGGTTTATATTACGTAGTAGCTTTTCGGGGTGATCTTTTCAGTTTGCCCTTTGTTACACTCAGCAGCTTCTCTTTTGATTTAACTTTTTCTAATTTTCAGATTGGGAAAAACAGTGAGAAAAACTGTCATCAATATTTTTTCATCTTATTAACGTTGTCATGTAATTATTGAAATAAGCTGGCGCCAACTAGAGGATATGTTGTCAGGTTAGATTAGATTGTCGGGAAGCTGGCCCATGACCTGATTCACTGCGACGTTTTCAGATCTATTGTGATGCTCCTTGGTTGTTAGGGCTCGTTGTCTAGCTTGATCTCTTTGATGAGACTCCATAGCCTTGACACTGACCCATTCATATAGCTGGCAGCCTCTGGTTTCTCTTCCCCGCATCTTGCTTGTCTCAGCCTTGCTATCGCTTCGCATTCACAGAGCCCATACAGTGAGGTTTCTTCCTCTTCTTGACAGAACCTGCATTGGGTTTCTTCTGTCAGACCCATGTTGCTCATATGTTTCCTGAGTCGGCTATGCCCCGTTACTAGACCCAGGTTTGACCTTCTGCAATCTATTTCCCAGATAGAATGAAATTATTCACGTATAGTCAGTGGGCATACTTGAAGACTGGCTATAAATCAAATCATCTAAAGGAACAATTCGTTCAGGCCAGTCTCAACACCCTACACAGTAGGTTAATGGACTGACACCTATCAGAAAACAACTACTCCCCTGGCTAATACCACGAAGGGCGTTGGATTATATCCGACAGGTGTCAGTGCAGGATTCTTCACAGAAGTTATTCCTGCATATGCTGTTGGCAATACAACTGCCGCAATAGATTTTCAATTATTGGAACACACTTGCAGACCGGTTTCGGGCTGTTTGGCCACTCGTCAGTGCAAGGTAGTGTATATCATCAACATAAAGTCGATGATTTCCGATAATTGAAAATCGAATTCCGTCAGAGTATCATTCCTCGAACTAAGCTGAAGACTACAACAAACAACAGGTTTGTCGTCGCTCCATCTGCCTGTGAACGAGGTAACCAACTGCATATCCAAATTTGCCCAATTCCTCGTAAAAGGAAAAAAATCTTTCACGTATAGTCAGTGGGCATACTTGAAGACTGGCTATAAATCAAATCATCTAAAGGAACAATTCGTTCAGGCCAGTCTCAACACCCTACACAGTAGGTTAATGGACTGACACCTATCAGAAAACAACTACTCCCCTGGCTAATACCACGAAGGGCGTTGGATTATATCCGACAGGTGTCAGTGCAGGATTCTTCACAGAAGTTATTCCTGCATATGCTGTTGGCAATACAACTGCCGCAATAGATTTTCAATTATTGGAACACACTTGCAGACCGGTTTCGGGCTGTTTGGCCACTCGTCAGTGCAAGGTAGTGTATATCATCAACATAAAGTGTGTTCCAATAATTGAAAATCTATTGCGGCAGTTGTATTGCCAACAGCATATGCAGGAATAACTTCTGTGAAGAATCCTGCACTGACACCTGTCGGATATAATCCAACGCCCTTCGTGGTATTAGCCAGGGTAGTAGTTGTTTTCTGATAGGTGTCAGTCCATTAACCTACTGTGTAGGGTGTTGAGACTGGCCTGAACGAATTGTTCCTATAGATGATTTGATTTATAGCCAGTCTTCAAGTATGCCCACTGACTATACGTGAAAGATTTTTTTCCTTTTACGAGGAATTGGGCAAATTTGGATATGCAGTTGGTTACCTCGTTCACAGGCAGATGGAGCGACGACAAACCTGTTGTTTGTTGTAGTCTTCAGCTTAGTTCGAGGAATGATACTCTGACGGAATTCGATTTTCAATTATCGGAAATCATCGACTTTATGTTGATGATATACACTACCTTGCACTGACGAGTGGCCAAACAGCCCGAAACCGGTCTGCAAGTGTGTTCCAATAATTGAAAATCTATTGCGGCAGTTGTATTGCCAACAGCATATGCAGGAATAACTTCTGTGAAGAATCCTGCACTGACACCTGTCGGATATAATCCAACGCCCTTCGTGGTATTAGCCAGGGGAGTAGTTGTTTTCTGATAGGTGTCAGTCCATTAACCTACTGTGTAGGGTGTTGAGACTGGCCTGAACGAATTGTTCCTTTAGATGATTTGATTTATAGCCAGTCTTCAAGTATGCCCACTGACTATACGTGAAAGATTTTTTTCCTTTTACGAGGAATTGGGCAAATTTGGATATGCAGTTGGTTACCTCGTTCACAGGCAGATGGAGCGACGACAAACCTGTTGTTTGTTGTAGTCTTCAGCTTAGTTCGAGGAATGATACTCTGACGGAATTCGATTTTCAATTATCGGAAATCATCGACTTTATGTTGATGATATACACTACCTTGCACTGACGAGTGGCCAAACAGCCCGAAACCGGTCTGCAAGTGTGTTCCAATAATTGAAAATCTATTGCGGCAGTTGTATTGCCAACAGCATATGCAGGAATAACTTCTGTGAAGAATCCTGCACTGACACCTGTCGGATATAATCCAACGCCCTTCGTGGTATTAGCCAGGGGAGTAGTTGTTTTCTGATAGGTGTCAGTCCATTAACCTACTGTGTAGGGTGTTGAGACTGGCCTGAACGAATTGTTCCTTTAGATGATTAGAATGAAATTAATGTTTCAGCTGAACTACTGATTCAAAAAGTTTGTACTTATATTATTTTGGCTGGTTTCCAAGTTTTACCGTGGTCTTCTCTGGTTACAATCTCCAAACTTATCAACTGCAACTGCGGCAGTCATCGGTCGAGGTAGTCTACTTGATGTATCAATTGAAACTGAAGCTCTCATTCCTGCCCTGTCATTTATAGTGCTTAATTCCCGCGCACTTTCTGTAATGGCGAGTTCACGCGTACTTCCCGCGCGATTTGGGTGACAGCTTAGCAGTTTGCCAGATCTTTGATAGATATGTGCTCTCTTATTTTCTGTTGAAGTTCTCTTGGTTCCACAGGCACCTCTTAGAATGCAGGTTTTGGGTACGCCTGTCGGTAGGGTGACAAAAAAGGAATTGAAAACACCAGTTGAAAACAATTTGTATTTCACTAGAAATGCTGGGTGACAGTTATATGGCTTCGTTATTACGAGTATCTAAAATAAATATACGTCTCAGTACGGACATTTTATTACAATGAGTTTTGATACCTGTCACGGCCACGTGGCCTAAAAACAACTAAAACAAGTAACCGTTTCAATAACAATAACATACTTGAAATAAAATATGCAGGTGCACGATCCCATGAAATTCACATTTCTTTGAAAACCCAAAGCAATCTTCTATCATTCAATACTCTCAGATTTCCATACCACCCTCCTAGAAAAAATATAGCTAATTTTCTTCAACACATGAAAAAACTAACCTCAAGAACGGGAACGAATATTAAACAAGTTAAACGCGCTGCGCCCTCCATTTCCCTCTTGACTAACTTTGTACTTATAAGATAGATGATGGGAAAGGATCTTCAGCAGTGCCTAACGTATCTTACCACCATTGTGTGCGGCAGTAATTCATTAAGAGATGACGCGGTGACGTGAAGTCGCTTTTAGTTGAATTAGGCGAAATGAACTAGGGATCCGTTGCATGATGTTTGTGTGTTTCTATGGCTTCTAAATACATTCTTATTCAATAATGATACGCCGTTCGTTGCTAGCCTTTCGGTATTTTCGAACAGGATCTTGTGTTCTTGTCGGACAATGCATGTTCAGCGACTGCAAACTTCTCAGTCTGTACCAATCGGTAATTCCGCTTGTGCTCAACTAGGCAGGTACAAATGCTCCTTTTTTTCACAAAGAATCCTGAAAAATCACGCTGATTTGAGTAGATCTCTGCTGTCTTTTGTTGATCTCAGATACTCCGATATTTTTTTTTCGTTGGTTTGTAGACGGTGTTAATCTTCTCTTCCTTTATAATTTTCCCGATTCGGTTGGTAGCATCTTCTATGTATGACAGGTAGACAGTGCCTTGGGGTTGCTCTTCACTGGTGTTCCTCTTCATCTCAGTTGGACGCGTAGCGTAACCATTCGCTTGTAAGACAGCTGTACCTTTCTCCACATATTATCAAAGCTCTTTTCACTAGGATGTGGATGACGGTTCGTTTCTGTTTTGGATGATGGTTGGATCCATTATGTAGGTATCAATCCGTTTGTCTTGATGACTAGAACATCAAGAAATGGGATTTGGAGGTTCTCTTTCAATTCCATGGTGAACTGAAATTTTCAGTGAAAGCTATTTAGATGATTCAGGAAGTTTTTCTTTTCTATAGCTCCAAACAATGAACGTGTCATCTACAGACCTCAACCAGTGCTTTGGTCTTTTTTTTAAGTTTGAATGGCTCTTTCTTAAAAAAAATGTATGTAGGAATTTCCACTACTGGGATAAATGGACTGCCCATGGCGACTCTATCAACTTGTTCGTAAAAGGTTTTATTCCTTTGGGAATAGGTTGTTGTTAGTGAATGTGGAAATAAGTTGATCTTCTGGAAAAATCCCCTTAATGTATCTGAGGGATTTTTCGAGTGGTACATTTGTGTATAAAGATACAATATCTACACTAACTAGAATGGCATTTAGTTTGAATGTTTGATGAAGTCAGTGAAGTCTCGGACGTACGTCTTAGTCTTCCCATCTGTATCATATCTGTATCACGAGGTTGTAGGTTGGTGATTATACGGCACTTGATATCGATCGCAGTGGCACATCCTCTTTGTGAATTTTCAGTAATTCATAGAGCCTTGGTGGTAATGGTTCTGATCTACAAAGTTTCTTCTTTGTCTCTGGTGGTAATGAAGATTTCTTTATCAGTTGATTGATCTTTCTCAAGATTTTCTCTGTTGGGTCTTTTGATAATATTCTGTACGTTTCTTGACTGACAAGCTTATTGAGTTTGCTTTTGTAGTCCAAGGTGTTTAAGACCACTGTTGAGTTTACTTTGTCAGCAGGTAGAATGAAGATATTTTCTTCAGCATTGAGAGTTTCTATAGCGGCCTTTTCACTGCTTGAAATGGTGCATTTCGGAGGTTAGGATTTCCTCAGATTTCTTTTAGATTCGCTTCGTAATTCCTCTTCAATATCAGCAGGTACTTTTTCAATTCCGGCTTCTATGTTCGCCATGATTTCCTCTATGGGTATTGTCGATGATGTTAGGCCTAAATTTTCCCCTTTCGCTATTAAACTTGTTTCACCATTAGCAAGTGGTCGATTTGATTAATTGATATCAACCAGCTTGATGTCTAGTTTTGGATCCTCGGGCTGTTTTTTCTTTGTCTGGTTGAATTTCTTTTTTCGTCTCTCATTGGATTACTATAAGGTGGAATCCATTGCTTTCAGGGTTAATTTATCAATATTGTCCCAGTCTTTCTGCTCCAGTAAGTTGCTAAGCTTCAGGTGATATTTCAAAAGTTGTTCATCATTGTTTGCTGATTTATTTCGTATCTGTTGGATTCCTTTCGTAAAAAGGCTGTTTCCATCCTGTTATATATGCGTTGGACTTGCAGAGTTTTAATAATCCTCTTCAAATTTATGAATTTTTGGCGTAGCAACGTAAAAGAAATGTTAGAGAACTTAAAGTTGAGCTTTTTTCTGGCGTGATGCTTCTAGTCTCCTGAAAAACTAGTAGCTTTCCTTCCCCTTAGAGTCGACTACGTTTGTATATTGACTGAGAAACAGACTGTTTTGATTCGTGAATAATATAAATATATTTTTGTGATTTCTTAAAAATACTTCATAGTTCTGAAGACAATTGAATGAAATGAATTTAGTTGACTTGTATACCTATTATATGATTATAATTGATTATAATAATTGTTTGCCTTGTTGAATTATAAAAAACCGTTCCAGAACATTTTATTTTTACCAAGAGAGATATTGCATCAATGGTTTTTCTCAACAAACCGGCAAACAAAAGTCCCTCCAACTCCTGTAAGGGAATACTTCCACTACCATAATTAGATTCTGGATTCTTACCAACACTAGACGTCCCTCGGTTAGCGCGTGACGTCACGCACAGGCGTCGCGTCGCTCTTTTGTTCGACCGGAGATTAAAAAGCCGGCGATAACATCAAGTCACTTCCATTGTATTCGTACGTCAGCCGCGAGAGTTGCAGTTACTGTGTGTTTCTGAAGCACGCAGGATATTTTGATGTGGTTTTTATATTTTTGGTTTGGGGGTTTTTCGTCCGAGGCAGGCGATTGTTTGTTGGCATTCCTTTGATTCAGATGATGAATGGACATGAAGCTATTGCATTTGGAAAATGGAAATATACAGAGTGTCCCTGGTCTTCCTACTCCATATAACTAGGAATCCTTCGTTACGAAATGAAAAATGTTATTCTTTGGTAACTTTTCAAGTGAATATTCAAAATCAACCAAATGTTGATGATTGACTTTGATGAGCTTTCAGGCAGGAGTTAGTTGTGTTACAAAATCAGGAACGGACTACCCTCGATGTTCCACACCCAAAACTTTGAAATGAGATATTTTTCAATATTTCGGCTCTGATGCAGGTTTTTTCAATCGCAGACCCAGGATAGAGATATCAACCTGCCTAGCAACCAATGTGACTGTATTTCAAGCGAAAATTTACGCTATTGAATCGTGTGTGGAGAGATTGGAAGAATTCAACCTCATACACAAGTCAATAAAAATATTCTTGGACAGTCAAGCGGTGTTGAAAACTTTTGGTTCCTAGCGAGCAACGTCTAAGCTGGTAGCAAATTGCCAAAAATTACTCTCCTCGATATGAAGACTCAACAGATTGTCTCTGGTCTGGATTCCTGGCCATATGGCCATACAGGCCGGGAAGGCAATGAGGCTACTGACTCCCTTGCAAAGGAGGGTGCTGCAAGCAACTTCATCGGATCAGAACCTTTCATTGACATCGCTTCAGACTCTGCCAAACAAAGATTGAACACCTGAATGGCAAGAAGATTTATGAACTTCTGACAGAATCTTTCAGGATTGGCTAACTCCAAGGCGTTTATTCACCCTTCGAAGCTTGATACCAAACAGTTGTTGGACTACAGTTGGGATGAACTACGATGTCTAACAGGCCTTCTTATAGGTCACTGTCATTTGATTCATCATATGCATAGACTCGGACTGTCGGAAGACAGTGTGTGTCGCCTCTGTTTGAAAAATAATGGAAGAGCAGAGCACATACTTTCTGCCTGCCCCGCTGGGATCCGCATCATGTTTTTAGAGTTCGGCAGAGCCGTGCTCTTACCATCTGACCTGAACGACCACACACCATACAAACTAATCAGCTTCGTTAAGTAGCTGGGTTTATTTGGTCGAGTGTGAATAGGTTTGAGCCACAATAAATCCTTTAGGGTTGTGGTGAAAGGTCGAATAGATCCACTTACTTTGGACCTAACCTAACCGAACCCTCGATGTTCCACACCCCAAAACCTTCAATATTTCAGGTTACTTAGACAATTTTCTGAATGAAAGTACTTCTGTGAAAAATCGATCGGAGCAACGATTTCTGATAAAAATGCACTTTTGTTCGACGACATCCAGCCTGAGATGGCTACCATTATTTGAAATGGAAAGTTTTCACAGCAGAAATAATTATGATAACGTTAATGCAACAACATAACCGTGATAATACAAAAATTGGATCAAACATTTCGGTTCTTTCAAAAATAAAATAAGATTTTACTAGTAAAAAAAATGGAAACAAAAATTATGTTTGAGGTGATCTTAACATCGAAGCTGTAAATCAACCAATAGTAATAGGAAAATAAAAGTATATCAGTTGAATAAAATAATTTAAGAAAGAGAAGAACTAACAATAAGAATATCACTCTCAAGCCCTAACACCAAACTGATATTTTTGCACTCGACGCGCGTTTCGCTAACAAGGTTAGCATCTTCAGGAGAAGCAAATTGATACTGAATTTGAAGACAAGGGTTAGCTGTTGATATACCAGAAGTTTTTTGGTCCGATGTGGACTTTGTTCGTTAAATGATGATTATCCTAATTGATTTTTCAGTAATTAACTAGTGGAACCACTACCTGTAAATTAATGTGTCCGCTTTTTAATCTACTGTTGACAAATTAATTTGCAGGTAGTGGTTCCAATATTTAATTACCGAAAAATCAATTAGGATAATCATCATTTAACAAACAAAGTCCACATCGGACCAAAACACTTTAGGTATATAAACAGCTAACCCTTGTCTTTGAATTCAGTATCAATTTGCTTCTCCTGAAGATGCTAACCTTGTTAGCGAAACGCGTGTCGAGTGCAAAACTAACAGTTTGGTGTTGGGGTTAAATCTCATCGTTTAAACCGATTTTTGTGAAAATCTCAGTGTTTTTGGGTACTTTCATCAATATGGCTTTATGGAGACCTTTTGAAACAAATGATAACATTACGTGTGACGAGTCTGTGTCAATCGACAGGGATCCGGAATTTGAAGATGAGGACTTACATGTTCAAGTTCAGCAAGTAATTTTAAATATTCATGAATGCTTGAAAAAGGAAAACTGTCACACTTCACAGAATGCTATAGTGAATAGAATATGCGACTTTACGAAACTATCTTGTTCGACAGTTCTTCGAGTCATTAAAATAGGGGATGTCATTGACCATGCAATGAAACAAAAACAAAGAAATGAAAAATTCGCAAACATTGATGGTGTTACAAAAGATGTGATTCAGCGAACAATTAATGGTATATACCAAAAAAATGAAGTACCAACCTTGGAAATGATTTGGTATAAATTACTCGACTATCCCGATTACAATTACAAATCTTTAGAAACTCTACGAGGTGTCTTATTGTCTTGTGGTTTCAAATATGAAAAATTGAACAATCGAATGATCATAATGGAATCAACACACATTGTTCAACTCCGACAAGAATATTTGAGGCGAATGAAAGGCAACCGAGAATCCAGCAGACATATAATCTACCTCGACGAAACTTGGTTTGACATCCATGATGTTGTCAAATATGGCTGGGTACACGAAAGAAGTATTGTGCTTTGAACACACCTTCTTCAACGGAAAAACGTGTTATAATTTTGGATGCCGGGAATGGAAGTGGTTTCGTACCTAACGCTCTGCTTTTGTCGGCCAAAAATATAAAAGATTCGTCTGCTGATTACCACGAAGGTATGACTGCGACTTTATTCGAAACCTGGTTCAGTGAGCAGCTTCTCCCAAATATTCCTCCAAACTCGGTTATTGTTATGGATAACCCGAAAATATTCCAACGAAAAAGGTATTACTGGCGACCAAAAAAACACCGTAATTTCAAAAAAAAAGTATATTATTGATTCGATGTGTGAAACACGTGGTCATATTCTCTTACGTTCTCCTCCATACTATTGTGTGTGTTCAATCCAATTGAAATGGTTTGGGTCACAATGAAAGAAACCTTGCGGAAATGTAATCAGTCACCGACTTTGAATGCTGTAGTGCTTGACAATATAAGGCGAGTGGTGAATGAAATAGGTAGTAGTGATGTGTGGAAGAACTGTGTGGCCCACGTTATACAAGAAGAGAACAAATATTATGTACCAAGTTCCATAAATCCGATCGTTATTCAACCCGATGATGATTCAACCTCATCCGAATATATCGAAGAAGAATTTTGATTTTTCTAGCAATTTTGTTGGCTTCTATTATTTTGTAAATATATATATTTGACGAGAATTCGGTGTGATTATTTGTGTTCTCATTGTATTTTAGAGTTTTCGATTCGGAAATCAACTACCTCAAATTTCGAAGTTTTTCATAATTACCCATGGTGGAAAAATTCAGTTGAGATAATTTTTTCATGGGGTGATCAATTGCTATTATTGTAAGAATAAGTAACTGAAAAACTACCACTGAAAAATACTATGCCGACGCCTATGTCGAGGCGGGAATTCCTTCTCTGTGCTGTTGCAATTGGTATTGGGAATACTATAAAAAAAACTCCAATATATGTATCCACAATCATAGAAGAATATAGCTAGCAAAAATCCCAACACTCATAACGAAGCACTTGACATATGTTACTGTCATTGACTGAAATTTTTCAATAGAATTCGAACAATTTGAAATAAATGAAATTAGCCTTCGCGTTGTTCAAAAGGAATTCGACATCACGTAAAATCGATTTTACTACCTGAACCATTTCATGGTAGAGCAGACGGAAGCAGACGGCGAGGAATTCAATAAGATTTCCTCAAAAGCAAACGTCGGTATATTCTGACATTCCTCTGAATGGAATGTGAGTGCTCGACTCATGAATAGAATAAATTTCAAACCTTCAAGAGCCGTGCTTTCCGTCTTTCCTTTTGTCTCAAAGTCGTCCATGACAGCACAATGAACATAGGTGTGAAGGTTCATACACTTTGCAATGGACATTATTGTCAAATTTAATTTTATTGATTACAGTCAAGGAATTGTAAATAATTTTGATCAAGAACAGTAAATTTGGTTCAATGAAAATGAATTCATATACAATACACGTCACGGCTGATGGCGAGCGATCGCGCAGGTATAGACTCTCACATCTGAACTACTATTGGAATACGATAAGCTCCTTGCAGGCCAGTGTCGTAACTATAATAGTTTTTAATTACGGTAGCAAATGAAACATAACTTATTTGTAATTTCTTTCCATATTTTATTTAGTATTATAGGTAGTAGTACAGTTCATTCAAACGTTTATATATTCATCCAAAAATTTTATCAGTCACTATCTGAATTCAAATTTTCTTCATCTTCACTGCTAATCGTGCTGCTATCGTCATTTGAATTTATAATCACAGGATTCACCTCGGTTTGAACGTCAGTGAATGTTTCATTTTCCCAATATCTACTACATGTCGGCAATGCTTTTGCCATTCATCGGAAGTGATTTGATCAAACTCGTGCTCCGCCAGTTTCCTCTTATCTTTCAACTTGAAAGTCGCATTCTTTTAGGACACGTTGTTTTTTGGCAGTATCCCAAATTAGTTCAATGCGATTCAAATTTGATCAACTCGTATAATTCGGATTTGAGCATGTTGAGGGTAAACATAATGTTTTTTTCGTGCAGCCACTTCACCATGTCAGCCTTCCTAGAATTTTTGTTGAGGGCTGGATTGATTTGGATATTAGGTATGGTATGGAGCATTATCAGTCACGACTACCGAATTCACAGGTAAATTTGGGATTACCTTTTCTTGTAACCATTTACCATCATTTTCAGAATTCATTTCTGAATGATAATCCCCTTATGTCGTGCCTAATTTAAATAAAAGCCGACAATCAGTTATGAAGCCCATGTCACCTCCAGCTTGGTCCCTTCGCAATATTTTTAAATAACTCTTTGGTTGATTGATCCTTCCACCGTATGTCCACTATAAAGGTATGTTCCATCAAGAAACACAATTGGTCGCTGTTGGCTACGGAAATAATTGATTTTTTGCAAATACTTGACCCTCAATGCTCTAATGTCCATTTTCTCTACCAAAATATTTCTATTATTTTCAGTACATCTCCATTTGAAACCTATTTTCTTTAAAATTCTACGAAGAGATGTTCAGAAGCCACAATTCCCAAAATATCACAAATTTTGTAATGAAACTTTTTGACCGTAATACGACACCCATCCATAAATAATCCTTTTAATATTGGAATACTCATACTCGGGAATATCAGTTCTGGTACTCTTCTAGGCCGCTTTTTCTTGAGATGGAAAATTTTGCTTATCTCTTGTTGAATGATTTTTTGTTAGGCGATGACATTTTTTCAGAAACAACCCAAATCATTCAGATGATTCCGAACGCCAACAGCATTGGAGAACAAGTAACGATACGACTCTGTACAGAACATTCGTATTCTTGCAAGAGCTGTAGTGGGGGTTACATTGAAAATAAATTTGTGTGCATGGGGGCGGGCTTGCCAACACATTTAGCGCTTGCTGTAGTACCTGATGAAAACACTTCTCTCACACCAGAACGAAAGTACTGTCTCTTGAAAATATTAGGAGATGACCAAAATTATTTTGATCATCTCCTGATTATGCTAACTTTATTAGAGAAACGCGCGTCAGATAGCACATATAGCATATAATTTCCTCAGATTATCTCAATTCCAACATCCAATTTCCACCCAGGAATTCTCTCAAAGAATCAATGGCTACAGAATATTATAATAGAGTGTCATTCCGATAATGGTATCAACTTATCTCTGAGATATGTTTTACTGAAACCCAGATAAGATTCGAAAGATATTTCCAATCCGTGACTGTTTACTGAGGTAGGATGTCTCAAGTAACTTTAAGGTATCGCATCTTCAGGATTTCGCTGTGCATTTCCTCAGATCGAAACGTGATATAATGATATGTTATCCCAAATTGCCATAGGGCGATATCATGACTTTTTGTGATGAGGAAAATTATTAGAAGAGAACACACCCCTATTACATAGTACAAGCGTTTTGCGAAAAATGAAATACAAATTCCAAACAATCGTGAAGATTTAGAAAGTTATAGTCTAATCTATTATTTCCTTGCAAATTTCAAATTGTTCTGGTTCGGTTGTCGTCGATTGTCATCGATTGCCCGCATGATGATCGACTTCCATCCGAAGTCAAACGAAACCATTCGAGAGGGCCCTTTTCCAGTTTATGTCTGAAAGTTTCTTCCTTGCATGATCTACACACCTTTGTATATAGAGTAAACTTTTTTGAAATTGTTTGTTTACTTCCTTTCTTTGGAAGATTCCCATATTTTTTGTATAAATATGGAGAAGTAGAAAGCCAACACCTTTCTTTCCCACAAATGATTCTCTCCTAAAAGTATATCCCTTTCAATTCAAAAAAGATCCCTATGGATAGGATTCATTCAAATAAGCGAATGAACATCATTACGTACTGTCATCGATGACATAAGTAGATTGAACTCATTTGTGATATGAAGTCGTAATGAATTGAGTATTTTTTTTTATAATGTTATCCAGATTTGGTGCTGAAGAGTCGATAAGGCAAATATCTTATGGCAAACCATTAAATATCTACCATTTACTATACTTTGTAGCAAGCATGTGAATGATATCTGATTCAATTCCATTTGAGTTGGATTTTTTAATTTTGTTGTTTAATCTTCCAAAGAAGTGCATGAGTAAAATTTTTCAATAAATAGGAAATTTTTCTCATTAGTCAGTGGGCTATGCTTGAAGACTGGCAGTAAACAAATCTAAAGAAATGAACTTCAAACGTTCAAATCAGTCTCGAATATACCTTCACAGAAAACAACTACTCCCCTGGCTAATACTACGAAGGGCGTTGGATTATATCGAACAGGCGTCAGTTCAGGAATCTTCATAGAAAATTTCCTGCATATGCAATTGGCAATACAACTGAAAGAGTCGACCCTCAATTTTGGAACTGCACACTTGCAAACCGGTTTCGGGCAATGGTGAGTGGCTAATGAGCCACTACATTTTTTTGTGAAAAGTTCATTTTGAACTCACTTGCTTTTTTACTTTTTTTGGAAGTTCTCCACATTTTTCGTATAGAAATGGATGAGTAAGAAGCCAAAAAGCACTTTTATTGTAGAACTATTATTTAGGTTACTGAAAAAATGCTTGAGATAACTTTATTCAGAAGTATATTCAACTCAGAAGTAGATGTTTGGTAGATATCTACGGAAATTCACATTGAAAAGAAAATACACATTTCATTTTCTGCTTTCAGGTCCCAACACACCAAACCAATAACGAAAGTACATTTCTGATATTTCCGGATCCTGTTCATAAACTACTCGGTCATAAAACTCTATTTCAAAGAAGAGCAAACAGCACCGTGGAGGACTTCCTAATGCTCCAATCAGTCGTATAGCATTCAGGTCATGAACGGAAGTGATCAGTTCCGAATTGTCGAACTCGATACAGTTCAGTCGTAAAAACTCCGAGGAGTTTACTATATTTCATCAGGAGGAAGCGCCTAATGTGAACAAAACTCATTTGGAGTGGTTCGGCCAGTTCGGATGCTCGAGTTCGTTAAAAAGTTTCATCGGGAATTCAATTATCATTGGAGATTCTCTGAATTGGAGAATGTTGACGATATAAGAGAACCTGAGAATTATTGAGTTTTCCAAGATAGGTAATTCGTTTTGGTATACTTTCAGTACTTTTCAGTTTGCTCATTTCCATCTCAAAATACACGGAATTTCAATTACAGAATTCTCATAAATAAACTGTTTTTTATTTTATTTTCGTTGTTTTTTTTTCAACTCGTTTTCTGAGTATGTTTATCACATTCAAATTTACGAACGATCCCATACTAACTTTTGGATGAACAAGACACTTGAAAATTCAAACGTATCCCATAATTCGTTCCGTTATGAAGTCCTCTTCAATTTTTCAGATTTTATTTCGAAATTCTCAAAATTTCAATCACAGAAATCTCATAAGTGGTCTGTTCTTCATTTACTTCTCGTGTTTTTATGAACTCTTTTTCCGTACCTATTTATCGAGTACAAATCTACAAACAATTCCAAAATTATTTTCGGATAAACAAGGTACATTCCATAATACGTTTTGTTATGAATTAGTTTTCAATCTTCCCGTTTTGATCTTGAGGTACTCGAAATTAAAATCGATCTCTCCTGAAAGTATTTCCCGTTTCAGTTTAAAAATACTAATATTTTATTTCAGAGATTCGGATATCTACTGTCTAAAAGGTGTTGATAAATTTGTATGTAAAGATAAAAGAAATGAAAATGAATTGAACATCAAAAATATTCGAAATATCGAAAAATTCAGGACCTTTATTAAAAAAATTAAATCATTCAGAAAAATTACAAAAAAAAAAATATAAGAAAATACGTGGGACCCGAGATATTGTGATGGAAAATGGGTCAGACTCGAGCAAGCCAGACAGGAGCATTGTTATTCATGCATTCCATTATTTCAGACTTCCATTGTCTAATATGATATAAATTGATTTCAAATCCCTGAAAGAATCTATAAAAAATTAAAAAGATCAGCTGAGAAATAACAAATTATATCAAGCAAAAAAACTGAAGCAACAATGAAATGAAATACAAGCAACGATCAAAAAATTGAACATAAGGAATGAAAATGAACATGAAATTCAATAATTATTGACAATTATGTGATCACAAAAATTGACAACAAATATAGCTACTAGCCTAAATAATCGTATTGCCATGGTAACATTGATTACATCACTTCTTGATTTATTCTGTTTCCGATATGATATGAACATACATCTTCACGGCAGCCTTAATGTATTTCTATCGTGTTCTAGATATAAATAGGTATCTATCTATATGACATCAAATATACCGGACTTGCATAAAATGTAAGTATTTCGGGCGTAATTTGCTTTTATGGACCTAGACGTGTTAATTATTACAGGCTGCGGTCCATAAAAGCCTATTTTACGCCTTTGATACATACAAAATTATTGGAAATGATACGAATTGATAAATGAGTGAATGACAATAATATACAAACAATAAAAATAAAACCTTCAATAAACATTCAATGAATGTTAGAAAGCGTGCAAATGAAGAAAAAAGAAGAACTGAGCTGAAACTAAAACTAGTGTATTGGCTATTGCTATTGCTACTGTAATTATCTGAAATGAAATGAAGATTCCTTTTCGTAAATTCTCCTCATTCTCCACTAGGTTGATGAGTTTTTTTCTGAGCTGAAAATGACTATCAACCATAAAACAACTGTTATCAATCAATCAATCATTCAATCGAGTCCCAGGCACATTGTTGTTTAGGTAGGATCTTTTCGGTGCTGATGAGAGGTAATACCTCGAAACCGATCTGTAGGTAATTTACTTGATTGATTTCAGCGTGGACCTGCCGCAGGCATTTACCAGAATTACGTTTCGAAATATTAATTTTCTAATACTCAATTTGTTGATTAAGCTGAAACGTGTTTTGCGATTCTAATCAAGTTGTCTTCAATTTTGCACTGCGAATGTAATTTTGTGTGCGAAACGCTAAAAATGTTGCATAAGACTTCATCAAAAACACGTGTATTTGACAGTACAGTGAATTCAAATGCAGTCGAGATGTGGTGTAAGATGAGCCTCGCTCTAGTCGTACATCAGCATCCTCAACTGAGCTTAACATCGCTGAAGTAAAGGAGATTTTAACTGGGAATCGTCATTCAAGTCGTAGAAAAAAAAGACGTTGAAATTTCTACGTCTCACGAATCTGTTCGTGAGGCGAAGAAACGTATTGCGGGCTAGGATGTATTGCCACTCGACTAGTGCCAAACTACCTGAATTTTCTGCAAACACTCAAGCGTGTGAAGGTCGATGAAGGAGAGTAAATTATTACCCCACATACATGAATCGTGTATTGTAACTAGTGATGAGACATGGGTTAACGAATTTGAATTTGGTATGCAAACCAGTCAACAATCTTCGAAATGGCACCTTGCATGAAATGTGGCAGGCTCAGCTACAAACGAATCAATCCCAAAGAAAACTCGCCAGAATCGAACAAAAGTGAAGGTGATGTCCATAGTTTTCTTCTAGTGTTTCACACTAGAAATTTTTTCAGAATGTGAGGACAGTAAATGAAGAATATTATTTTAATACTTTACGACGTTTCAGAGAGCAACTTCATGGATTTTGCACCACGATTACGACTCATCTCACAAAGCTATCACCGTGAACGAATATGTAACCATAAACTCAACAAACTTATCCAACAGCTACTGAAGAAGGTTTAGGTTGTGGAGTGTACTCCAGATCACTATGCCTAAGGATTAAGCGGGGAATGGAAAAAAATACCAGCGTGGTTCAAACAGAACTGGCTGGTATCTCAATTGCCACAAAAGAAATAACCAGCAAACGAATTTCTGGCAAAAACATAACAATCTGCACTGATAGCAGACAAGCCCTATTAGCCTTGAACAGACAACGTATCACCTCAGGGCTACTATTAGAGTGCCACCAAGATTTAGCCAAAACCTCGGTAGATAATAACATTATCCTGAGGTAGATTAAAGAGAACGACATGAGTAAACGTAATCGCATTGCAGACTCTTTAGCTAAGGAAGCGGCTGGACTAAAAATTTCTGAACTCAGTGGCACCTACGGCCTGATGACTTGGACAATTGTGGAACTAGGCAAACGCCACACCCATGCTAAATCCCTAAAGAGATGGGATGAAATCAAAGGATGCAATCTTGCCAGGATCACCCTGGGAAGCTGGCGCCGAAGAAATATCTGGCGATCACCAGGAAAAATCTGCGCTTAACAGTAGGATTTCTGACTGGCCACTGTCAACCAAGAAAACACCTCCATAATATGGGGCTAGTGGATACACCTCTATGCAGGATGTGTGAACAGGAAGATGAAACTGTCAGGCATGTCCTATGCGAGTGTTCGGAGTTAACGTCAATAAGATAGTGTGTGTTCTGCGAGTCTTGGCCTACAACTGCCAGTATAAAGGAGATGTCTCCTAGTGACCTTCCTGGAAAGGACAGGATGGACGTTGACCTAGGCGGACAACTCTTCGAGAGAATGAACAATAAGTCACATGTGGCCTAAGTGCTGTGGGCCTAAACTCACCCTCCCTACTCTACAGATACAGATCCAACAGCCAATATATTCACCTGATAGGGGTTCTGCCGATTTTTTATTGATCAATTCCTGGTACATTTTTGATATAGTAGTAAGTGTGTGTTTGAATAAACGAAGATACTTGGTGTTCTTCAAAAAAAAACGTGCATTGACTCATATTGTATAAATCGGGTTCCATCTGCTTGATAAGATACTATTGTCCACTTTGGAATCTTCTTCATAACCTATAAATATTACATAAAGAAAGTGGGCATACTTGAAGACTGGCTGTAAATTAAATTATCTGAATGAACAAATCGCTCAAGTCAGTCTTAACTTAACCTACACTATAGGTTAATGGAAAGGTGTCAGTGCAGGATAACTTCAGTGAAGAATCCTGCACTGATACCTGTCGAATATAATTCAACGCCTTTCGTGGTATTAGCCAGGGACGTAGTTGTTTTCTGATAGGTGTCAGTCCATTAACCTACAGTGTAGGTTAGTTGAGACTGGCCTGAACCATTCTTTTAGATAATTTGACCAACAAATAGGTTATCCACTATAGATAACCTCTTTCATAAAAAATATATTATGAAATTATAAATTTTGTACTTATTTCTCAAATATTAAGACTTTCGAACAAAACCAATTTCATTTTTTTTGCAGGAGCGGTGGGAGGTGATGGTGACGATGGAGACGATAAGGAGAAGGAGGAGGAAGCCGAAAGGGAGCGACTGGAAGCCATCCGTGAAGCTGAAGAACGAAGGAAGGAGAAACATAGGAAAATGGAAGAGGAAAGGGAAAAGATGCGACAAGAAATCAGGGATAAGGTACGTTATATTAAAATAATTCACTTTCTTTTTGTGCCTTCTTGAGAGTAGAAAAAAAGGTTCCTGAGGAACGGTAGAGATTCTGGGAGAAGGATCAGATTCGAGAAAAAGGATCAGCCCTTTCATCCTCCTATTAGGAAACTTATTATTTGGCCACTGTCTAGCTGCAGAAATAGTTCCGTTGGAGCTCCATCTCGTTGAAAGTAAATGAAATCGTTTTGTAAAATTATGTTACAAACCGAATCAATTTGGTTTTCTAAATTAATTGTTATTGAGGGGTCATTATTCCTTAAAGTATATTTGAGTAAAGTTCGCCAGTTAATTTTTTCTCAATGAATAAAGGCCCACTAATAATATTTTCAAGTATATCAGCTCAAAAATTAACTTTCTCAGGATACTGTATATGACCTTCCCTAAAAAATTGTGGATTTTCATCGCTTGTGTAGTAACAATTTTGTTTGTTTTGTACATTAGGAAAAACGTACTCATCAGTGAAGAAAATACTAGGTGAAATATTTTGGTTTTCATTTATGAAATCTGTTGTCGTTTCACAAAATTAAATTATTCTGTCGAAATCAGGGTCAACTTTTTGTTTCGTGAGACATTCCTACTTGTTGTGCCATACTACGGAGTGATATTGATGGTTCTGGAGTGAAGGTGTGTAACACTTATATCTGGGCTGCCTAATTTAAAACTCGAATATAATTTTTTTGTTGCAACAGAACCAGATTCACTGAACTGAGCAACTAATTTGAGGACATATTCATAATTTTAAATTATTGTTGGGATATTTTTCTTTGAACATTGTTGCAGTTCTTCTGGTATATTTTCGACATTCCCATGAATGGGAAGGATTTTTGTTATTCGTAAAATTTTGAACTGTCCAAAATAAAGAAATAAATGCACATACTCTTACTCACTAGTAAGAGTACGGCTCTGTCGAACTCTTAAAACCTGATTCGGTCCCCAGCGGGGCAGGCACAAGTATATGCTCTGCTGTTTCATCGTTAATGAGGTAGTCGGATAGTCAAAGTGCAAAATTCCCACCTTAATAATCGCAACAACATTCCCATATGAGAGTTTTTGCACGTCAGCTACACCTACACCTGGTGAATCATCACTTGAGCGCAAACGTTTGGTCACCTGCTCATGGGGGGTTTGTTCCTCCACCTGAGATAGATTCTGCGTACGCCGCTCACGAATTTGGTGCAAGGTGGTTTTATCAGGTACCCCGCTTTTGATGAAACGACTCAGTCATTTCCTGGCTGCACCACCAAACCTTTTTTTTAGGTTCAGTTATTGGATCAGGAGTTGGTAAGTTGAGAACCTCTCGTTCCTGAACAAAATTTACAGGAAGGTCAGTTGGAGTCGTAAACTCGACATCCATCTTATGGACTCAGCGCCAGAAAAAATATTTAAGTTCACTCTGTCCATACCATAAAAGTCCCACGAGTAGCTAGGGAAAGAAGGTCAATCACGTCAGAGCCCCGCATCACCGTGACAAGGCGATGCTACGACGAGAGGGCGCCCGGTATCTCGAAGGTTCCGTAGAGACAGCTGATAGGCTCAGTGCCATTCGTCCTCTCGGCACGGAGACACACACCTTAGGATTAAGTAATCGTTAAGATGCCATTCAGTTAGAGAATAACAGAACCACAAATGATTATGTCATTCCCGTATACAGCGGGGCTACGTAGAAGCATCCCAAGCCAATGCACTCGTCAAAAACAGCATGCACAATGGTTCACGCAGTGAAAGATGAACAAGGGCAGGAAGGAAATGTATGTATAGGAAATGTAAAACATATTCAACTTGTGAAATATAGTAGGATAGGAAGAGCTACCAAATTGGGGATTCAACGGAATTATTTTGTTGGATATTAGCAGGTTCACTAGTTTTTTCACGAACTGCTGATGAGAGAGATTAAGTATGTGTTATTTTTAAAAAGTTAGCTGAACTACCCTTGAAATGAGGTATCACTCACCAGCTCTTTCCATTTGGGATTACAGGGGTTGTGTCCGCCCCCACAGGAGGGTTAATGTAATAGGGGCCGAATTATTTAAAATGGTATGGTTACAAATGGACACACTGTATATCTTGATTCGTGTGATTGTAAAATATTTCATGTAGTCTTGTGTTTGTTATGTGACTGTTCCTATACAAACGTGGATTTATTTTTTTTTAAATAAATGAAATGAAAAAAAAATGAGTGGACCGAAAAATCGAAACTTCGTGAAATAACCAGTTTTCAAACATGTTAGTAGGACATTGAAAAGTCCGAACTTGAAACATTCAAAAGAAAACACTGTGAAATACTTTCAAACAAACTTTTTCCCCACATATTTTCCAAACCCAGTAGAAACTCCACATCAACCCCGCCACAAACAAATCGCGAAACTTTTCGAACTTCAAGGCATTTCCAGATAAAATATCGTCCAAGAATAATTGTGAAGCGGATCTGATTTCGTGAAATCACGTTTCGGACTGGTCGAACAACGAGGCGCGTATTTTACCGTGCTGGCAGTACATAAATTACGCCAACGCGATCCATTCAGATAATTAGGGAAATCCGAGCCCATTACGATTCACTAGGGCGGGGATAATACAGGAATAAATGGCGGCATCTAAGATTACAAAAAGTCTTCGTGAGTTATGAGAAACGGGATGCGAGTTATTTCCTCGGGAGACTACAGAAGTTTCATAAAAATAAGGATTTTTCACTGTCTTAATGTCTATCGGTACCAAATGGTGTAAATGATGAGGAAGAAAAAGAGAGATGTGTTTATTGTCTCAAGGAAAAAGAAATCTTTTTAACGAACAGTTTTGTAGCTTGAATATATGCTTCAAGATAAATAGCGATAAAAGCATCATATGTTTTAAATGATGCACGTTTGGAATTATATTGTCTGAAATGGTTTTGACTGATTCGAAATCTATGGAAGGACGAATGTAACAAAATTTAAAAATCATCGAAACAAATTTTGTGTTTTTCAAAATAATGCAAATAATTGATGCGAAATATTGTTAAGTCAGTTGAACCAGAAATAAAGTCAAACAACCAAACGTGATCTGCAATTCCAAGAGTTGCATTCACCGGATACCTTGTGAATGCGTCAAATCATACAGGGCTTTTCATGATGAGCGTTAATTAGCCGTTTCTGTCAAACTATTCAACGGATCAACCTGAAAATTCCACAGTATGCATAAGTCAATATGACCTACACGCCTAAAATATTTTAGACGAAGCGGCGTTGTCGCTTCTACTATAAAGTAGCGGCTTCTTTGATTTTTCAAATGGAACATCACGTATATAATATCATATTATGATTCATTATCACTTTGTCAACGAATTCATATACTATTTCTCTATACCTATCTATTACCGTTTAGAAGATATAAATTAATTTAGATATTTTTTTACCAAACATGAACTTTTATAAATGTTGATAATCTTGAACTCTCTTGCACTGAAACGATCAAATTTGAAATGGAGTGGAGTGATTATATGAGGATCTTCACTCCGAGTCATATTTTCTTTTGCCTCACACAGAGTCTTCAAAAAATGCAGATACTTTGATCTCATGAAAAAATGAGTGGAACTCAATTTTTTCAAATGGAACACCCTGTATATTTCAACATTTTTGAGCTCTACATCCAATTTTAGATTAACTTTGTTCAAATAATACTATTTCTATTTTGAACCGTTTTCGAGATAAACTGTTTCAAACGAAAATTGACATGGTTTCCTTGTTCATAACTCATTTTTGTAAAACAGATTTCGTTTTATGTTTCTCAATTAGTCACAGATAATACAATGAAAAGATAATTAATAAAATACTCCTCAACCATCGAATGAAACTTCTCTTCAAACAATAGTTTTATTAACGCTGAAACACGAACTGAAAATAATAAACCCATAAGTTAATGAGTTAATTTAATCGTCAGTGTATTTCAGAATATGTTCAAACACATCTCCACCTCTACTTAAACAAACATGTAATCTCTTCAAAAAATTGTCATGTGTAGCGCTTCTGATCAAGTCTGGAGTCAAACTATTGAAAGCAGTTGTAACTCTCGATCTCATATCTTCCATTGTTGTTATTGGAGTAGAGTGAACCATATTTTTAATGAAACCCCACACGAAATAATCTAATGGATTGCCATCTGGTGTTCTAGGAGGCCTACGAAAAGGTCCATTATTACCAATCCATCTGTCTTCGTAGATTTCGGTTAAAGCTTCGCTGACTGAATGAGAATTATGAGGTGGAGCACCATCCATTTGGTATCATAAACGTTATCTTCCTGGTCTATTATTTAAAATCATTTGAATTCCATTCCTCAGTAAATCTTCATATTTTGATGCATTCAAATTATCATCATAAAACTCGATATAAAAAATTGACTCATTCTTTATGACACAAAATACTTTGAATTGCCATCTTTCTTGAAAACCCCTTTGGCGGACAACATGGGGATTTTCTGGCGCCCAATAATGACTGTTGTGTCTATTGAAAACTCCATTTTTTGTGAACTTGGCCTCATCTGTCCATATGATATTGTCAAGGAAATGTTCATCCTCTTGAGTCTTGACAAGTAACCATTTAAAGAATTCCACTCTACGAGGTAAATCAGTCTCTTTCAAATGTTGGACACAGTAGAACTTATAGGGATGCCATTTATGCTTATTAAGAATTCGACAAAATGTCACGTAGGGTATACCTATCTCCCTTTCAGCCTCGTGCAGAGAAGCATTTGGAAATGCATGAAAGTATCCCAAAACTGTTATACCATTGTCATCATCATCCACTTTAGTCTTCTTACGAATGATTTTTGGACGAAAGGTTCCATTCAACCTACAGTTTTTTAGTAGTCGATTTATCACATTATTATTCGGCTTCGGAAGTTGTGGATATCTTTCATGAAATACTCGGCATGTTCTACTTGCAATTCTATTGCACTCACCATAAATTATTAATAAATTCAAGAAATCTTAATTACTGTAACCTAATCTTGACATTATTCTATTATAATTGGTAGCTATCACAATCAGTCAAAACCACCAACGAAAGTCGGACGTTAAATAATTGGTTTATTTATTTTTCTAAAGCACACTATTAAAAAATATTAATGTGTACTGTTGTACGTTAGAGACCAATACCTCAATGTATACAAATTGTAACTTTTTCTAAGGTAGGTACATACCAATTTCGAATTGACTGATCTGAGACAGTTGAAAAACTGGATTGAAAATAAATATTACTAAGTATTAAAAAAAATGTTGAATATCCAAAATAAGTGATGAATTCAAAAAAACGAGCAAGAAAACCACGTTAGTTTCCGTTTGAAACAGTTTATCTCGAAAACGGTTCAAAATAGAAATAGTATTATCTGAACAAAGTTAATCTAGAATTGGATGTAGAGCTCAAAAATGTTGAAATATACAGGGTGTTCCATTTGAAAAAATTGAGTTCCACTCATTTTTTCATGAGATCAAAGTATCTGCATTTTTTGGAGACTCTGTATGAAGCAAATGGAAATATGACTCGGAGTGAAGATCCTCATAGTATCACTTCACTCCATTTCAAATTTGATCATTTTAGTGCAAGAGAGTTCAAGATTATCAGCATTTATAAAAGTTCATGTTTGGTAAAAAAAAATATCGAAATTAATTTATATCTTCTAAACGGTAATAGATAGGTATAGGGAAATAGTATATGAATTTGTTGACAAAATGATAATGAATCATAATATAATATTATATATCGGGTGTTCCATTCGAAAAATCAAAGAAGCCGCTACTTTATAGTAGAAGCGACAACGCCGCTTCGTCTGAAATATTTTAGGCGTGTAGGTCATATTGATTTATGCATACTGTGAAATTTTCAGGTTGATCCGTTAAAAAGTTTGTCAGAAACGGCTAATTAAGGTTCATCATGAAAATCCCTGTATATCGGCGAAATCAAGAAGCCGTTGAAAGTCCGTATTGACGAGCGCAATAAAAACATCTAACGTGAATGTTTGCACTGATCAACAGACTTTTCGGAAAAGTCTGGAATTTATGAAATTAAATGTAAGTACTGCGATGCAAAATATTATAGACAGACAAAAAGATCTTATAAAATAAGATATAAGGAACACTAGGCACACCTAAAATAAGGAATTCCAGAAAAATCAGCAGTCGCACATCATATTTTGCAACAGAACCATTCCATAGACTTTAGTTCATATTATAAATATCTATAGTGGACCAATACCTAATAGTGTAATATGTAGCTTGTTAAAATAATATTTCCGTTATCAGGTTTGTAACAAGGATAAATTTGTGTGTGGGTTCCGAGTAATAGTGAAGGTTTGTCAGGATGCTTCACTTCATTAACTATTGTTCCAGTATTACATTCTTTGTAAAGAACAAAAATATCACTTACCAACACCAGAAAGAAAAATTTGCTTTGCAATATTCAACAAATAAATTTTATTCCAAGGAGCTGTTAGCTTGGTTTGCCGGCATCAAAATTCACAGAATGAGGTTGAAAACAGAAAACGAAAGATCAAATAAACAGGAAACAACAGAAACCTTTGTCGCTAATGATGAATTGTAAACAATTATTGCACAGACGGTCAACTAATACCATCTGGTGATAAATATCACAAGATATTTCCATATACTACAACATGCACCCCGACAGCACTTTGTGCAATTCATCAACGGATATCAGGAAGGTTGTATTTAGGTAGATGACTCTTTATCTTCCCCTTCAAATTAATAGTTGAATGTGACGTTCACCGAAACGTGGCGTGGTCGAAATTGACGTCACATCAGCCGCCAGTGCTGTGTGTTGTTTACTGCAATGTATAAACTGCATGAATATGTAACACGTGGTGTTTTCAAACCAGTCAGCAAATGAAACAAAATCCGACGATGGCAGCGATTCATAATCTCCAACTACAGGCCCGGTTGCCACCGCTCGAAGCTCATTGCTTGGTGTGACGTCAGGATGTACTGCGGGCGATATCACTTTTGCAATTGCTCTTGCTCAGTTGTTAATTGACATAAAAACCGGAAAATTTTGTGGGATACTTGGAAGATGATTTACTTTTATAATATATAAATTTCAATAAAAAACTAAATTAGCATGAATGAGCCCATTCAAGACACTCAAGACGCAGGTACCTGAAAGAGGTGTCTATAGTATAAATAAGGATAACATTGTAAGTATATTTAGTTTAATCTTCCTCTTGAAGATGATCACTTGGTGATCGAAACACGTGTCAAGGTGTTAAAATAACGATTTGGTGTTGGGAAAAAAGTCTCCAGAAATATTCATATGATCCTTGATGTTCAAAAATTGTTGATTTTTTTCTATTTGATGAGCCTAGCCCGGAAATCAATCTTAAGCTATCATCGGAATGGTTTGGGGACACAATTAACACCAGATGATCTCCTTAGATTAGTTTTAGACTTCCAAGCAATGCAATCAAAAACATGGAAAGTTTTGTCCTATGGCACAAGAGTTTACATATTAAAAGTTGATTTAATGGTTTTAACAGTTCTTATTGTTCGTGATTCAATTCAAACTACATTTGGAGAATGAAGTCTTTGTAGGATAAACTTGCCTAGATCCATTTTCCAAATAATTATGATCTGAAGCGGTTCGAATCCAACATAAATAGCTCGAGTATTTCCTCAAAGTTGCATAGAGTTTGGAGATGTGCGATTTTAGTGACATTTAATAGCCATAAGCATGGTTCGTTTCCAGACAGAATACCAGAGAATAAGAGAATGATAACTGACATGATGTTTTACTTTTTTCAGTCGCATAAATTATCAGAAAGTAATATCCAATATCTGTAAGATGGGAGAAGATAAAAATAATTAATTTAGTAATATTACTTCAACTGTAATGTAACTTAAATGTTCAACTGAGTTGAGCAGTTTTCACTAGACTGATATCTTGAATATATGTTGCTTTGTCTAAGGTTAATATTACCGAATCGTACAAAAGTTTTTATGCGTTACATCTTTGAAAACGGAAAATGGGAATACCTCAACTTTGACGAGAACTTTTGAATGAAAAAAATAGTGATCACTGAGACTAGCATCTATCATTCCAGTCGCTGGAAGAATGCATTTGCAAGAATGTTTCCTGTGGGGAAATTAGCTCGAATGTCTGTCGGATATAATCCAATATCCAACGTGTTATTTGACAGGAAAGTAGTGGTTTTCCCGCAGGCATAATCTAGATGGTATCTACAGTAGTAAGGTTTTGAGATTTGATTTAATTTTTCATACAAAATATTTATTTTCTTGGCGTTTGAATGTAATGAAACTTTTTTTGAGAATGCAGCCGCTGAATATAAGGTTTTTGAGCCTTGTTTCTCTGTCATTTTTTGAAACTGATACTGATACTGTGACAACGAAGGCTTTATGTGACATATAAAGTAATTAAAAAAATTGAGTTATTTGAACTTGTTCAAACACAGACTCTCAGCTAAGTTTTGAAAAAAAAAACAATATCAGGGAACTGACACGCTGAAAATTATTTTGAAACATCTGTCTGTTTAAAATCTGTTTTTTCGTTAATCATTAAACCATCTGAATATATAGAAACTGAAAAAAATATAATCAAAACCATCCTAATGAATGCAAACTACTGGAATTCTCTAATAATCAAACCAAAATGTTTGGCAGCGAGTGCAGAAAAATCCTTACTGCCAAAATAAATTTCATTTCCACCGTCTAAACCTGTCACTGGTGATATTTCGATCACATTTTGATCATATCTACTCAAATTCGTATAAATGTATAATGAAATTTCTGGTCAAGCGCAAAAAAATACAGAACACATTTACGTTCCATTTCCACCAGGAATTAAATTGTTTGTTTTATTTGAATTGCATCCCGGAACATTCCAATTTGAAGTTTGGAAAAATTGTGGATGTTGAAAATTTGATACGACCAAAACACAAAGGCATGAAAATGGTGTAAAAAGTTTGTAAAAAGTTGTTCAGAACTTTCGGTGAGTTGAAAATGAAATATGTGAATACAACTGAAAAAAAATTAAAGGGAATGAGTCGCGCTTCATGCCAAATTCAAATAGAAATTACATTGACAAAAACGGTCTCCAACAGGGAGTAACAATAGTATATTTTTTTTAAATAGAAAGGTAGGGGTCTTATGAAAGGTATTTCCATTTTCAATTCAGATAACCGATTGTTGTTGTATAAAATGAGGAATAGGAAAAATGATAATTTGTAACTTTGCAACCAGAAGAGGATTGAAACAGCTTCAAAGTTAGTTATTACAGGTTATATAAAATTTGCAGTGTGTGAGAGAAAGAAATTGTTTGGAAAAAATCGTATTTAGAATGAAATTGAACCAAAGTATATCATAAAAAAACGAATTTCTGTATTTATTTCGATCTAGGATAAAACATAGGCACTGCAGGAAAATCTTCTAGGCGCTCTAAGAGCAGTGCCTGTGCGAAAGCAGCGATTCACGTTGGAATTGAATCGCTGGAGATTAAATCCATTTGGAAAAATGTTCTCAGGAAGTTCAATCCACATAAACGCTGTTCTCCAAGTGAGAGAGTTCCCAAACAGTGATGTTCGAGGTACTCTGAGTTGAATCTCAAAACGATGAGCAGCCACAGTTCGTCGCGTATTCCTGATATGTACCCGCTGTTGGTGGAATCAAATGTGCCAAGTCACTTGAACACTTTCCGTGAAAGTATTTATAGAAGAGAGACAAATCTCCGACTTTTCTTCGATGTTCCAGACTATCAAGGTTGCAAGTGATGTTCGCGTCTCCAATCAGGCGGATGGATGTATATTTTCTTGATGAAATCCAGCAGCTTTGAGGTATACTTGAGGGCAGCGCTCCATACATGAGAACAATACTCCAAATTAAAATTCAAATTCAAATTTCATTTGGTTAATAACAAAGTTACAGCTTTGGAACTTGTCACAAAATACGATAAAATTTACATATGCTCAAAAAGTAAAATATAAAATCTTCAGAAGATACTTACTTAACTGTGCAATAAAAATAATAATACAGTGCATACATACAATCGTGCAAGGCATCTTTGGTCCAGGGAATGAATGGAAAAAGTCATTAATACCATATAGGAGATTTTCCGTAAGTAATGTATTCAAATGTTTTTTGAATTCAGTAAAGTTCAGAGAACGTAATGTGAGAGGTAGGGCATTGTACATTTCAATATCAATGGTATCGTCCATTCTTTGTAACCGGGTTTGAGGTATAATCAAATTATCTTTATTTCTAGTATTGTGACCGTGTATATCGGACACATCAGAGTAACTATTAATGTTTTTTTGACATATAATAACTCTACAAAAATTATCATAGAGTTAAAGTAGTGTCATTATTCTCAACGTTTTGAAGATTGGTTTGCAGAAGTCTTCAAAATTAGCTCCTATAATAGATCTTCTGAATGACGAATATAACTTTCAAATGAAACTAAGCTGCCGAGCTCCAGACAGACAAGCAATATCTAATAATGGATTCGAACAGTGCATACTAAGTAGTTATTGCAGCGGATTGGTTAATAAGTTGTTTAACTTTTCTTATAGAAAATACTGCAATATTGAGTCTATTGAAAATTGTATATATATATATATTTGGTGTGCAGCATATCTAGGTCGTTTTCTACATTGTAGGATATTCTGGATTCGAAAATTATACTTTTGTTTTTTTTTTTTTTCATTGAGTATGAGCTTGTTTGTCAAGAACCACGTTTTTGCTTGTTCCATAACTTTCCCAAGGATTGTAAACGGACACTCCCCTTTATCAATACTGATGCCAAATGTGGGGTCATCAGCATACATAATTGTCTCGATATTTGAGGAGAACATATATGGCTAATCATTAATATAAATAATAAAGAGAGGGGAGCCCAATATTGATACCTGAGGAACTGTCCTACTTATTGTCTGTAGAGTGCTTCTCTGATTTTCAATACAAACTACCTAAGTACTTGAAATCGATTGGACAAGTAGGATTTGATTAGTTTGAGTGCACTCCTCTTATTCCGTGGTACTCCATTTTCCTCAGTAGTATATCATGATCAACACAATCAAAAGCTGCACTTAGGTCTGTGAAAATTCTCAAAAATTTTTCGTTTCTTTCAAAACTGGTTTTCATGGCACGAGTCAATGACTTGATGGCATCCTAAAACCATACTGCTGAGGACTTAGGATTTTATTCTTATCGAAGTAATTAACTAGTTGATTACAAAAAATAGTTTGAAATATTTTTGAAAAGCAAGGCAAAATTGATATTTGCCTGAAGTTTTGAGGTAGTTCTTGGGATCCTTTTTTATAGATTGTGGAGATTCTTGCCAACTTAATCATTGAGGGACAACATCCTTTATTTAGAGAACTTTAAATTATATTTTCAAGAGCGTCCAACAATAAATGACCACACTTTTCAACAACATAGACACTTATTCCATATATATGCCTAGTCTTCTTGTTTTTCAATGCTGTATCATAGCTAGAATATCATATCTATCAATTGCTCGAAAAAACATTGAATATCCAGTATTCGTTTTGCCTAAATATTCTATATCCTTTGAACTGTTTGGTAAACTGTTTACTAGATTTTCAGCATGAGCGATAAATGACAAGTTCAAATTATTTGAACTTGTGTTTTTTGGATGCACCCTTTGTGTACTTTTTTCCCTGTTCCAGCTTTTATGATGTTCCAAATAGTTTTCTGACATTTTCAGAATTTTTAATTGTACTTTCATTAAAAGTTTTACGTGAGTACGTTAATATTTAATTATATACATTTTTGCCAAATCTATATGCAGCTTTGTTATTTTCGGTCGGGGTGGTTTTTATAAAATTCATATAGAAACAGTACTTGCTCTCTAGCTCTGAAAACTTCCAGTGTTACCCAGTTTATATTGTTAGTTTTGTATTGCCCTATCAAAGTTAGAGGAGAGGAGTTGTTGAAATGGTAAAAGAAGAAAGTCTCATGGAAATTATTATATTTTGTATTAGCAGTTTCTTCAATAAACACACTACGTCATTTCTCAAGTTCCTAAAATCCATTTAATTGTTCGATATTATATTGGGAGCACAGCTTTCTGCTATTTTTTAGGTGGTCGTTAACTTTTCTTTTTTCTATCTGAGTGGCGTCTAGCGCGGTCAATCGTTTGGCACTTATGATCTGAAGCACCTCACCATAGATTTGAGATGTTGAAGTTTTCATTTGTAAAAATCTTGTATATGAGTAGTCTTAAAGACTCTGAGGTCTGAGGTCTGATCTGAGGTTTATAAAGCATCAAAAGTTGCTGAGACAAATTCATCTTTTTGGAGAAAACCGATGCCTGGGTTTTTGTGGTATTGAATTGAACCTGGTTACTTTCACCCAAATTCAAAATCATCTAGATCCTCATTAAGATATGCAATCCTGGAATCCAAATAAAATGACGAGGTAAGTGTGCTGTCGTCAGCAAAGCAATATATTGGATAATTGGTTTTTCCAATAAATCGTTGATATACAATAAAAAGAAGGTTGAAGACAATATGGATCCCTGGAATGGTCACTAGTGTTGATGGTAAAAGTATTCGATAGATATCCATCGACAGCAACTTACAGGGAACGTTCTTTCAGAAAGCTGGAGATCCATACACAAAAATGATTCTCCGACAAGCCATAGCATCAAAGTTTGGCCAGCAAACCCTCATGCCACATACGGTCAGAGGCCTAGGAAATATTAAGCGCAACAACTCTTGACTCTCCATGTTCCTCGATTGCGTTATTCCAAATATGGTGACATACGATACAAGTTCGCCTGTTGATCTTTGTTTCCGATAGCCATATTGATGATCGCTCAAGATGTTGAAGCCTTCCAAATACTTGAAGATATAGTGGTTTGTGATCGACTATATAGATGAAAATACACACCTTGTTATCCTACTAACAGAGATTATTGTGTTAGCTTGGCAGTTGTCAATATTCCTACTAAGAATTTATTTTATTTTATTTCGTTTGAAATTCGAGAAAGGTTCGCGCTAAATCTTTGGAGGAAAAACAAAATCAATAATTTATTTACGGCAAAGCCGGCAATGAATGTCATGAGGTAGAAAGGGGGTTTCCTGCTGAAAATATCTCAGAATTGGTTGAAAAAGCTGGACGAGTGAATAACCCCCACCGTCAATAGATACCTCAACGCCAATAAACTAAAGATATTGGATGAAATAATAATAATAATAACTTAAACAGAAATGTCAACCGCCAAAGTATGCAATATTGGTCAGACATAAACCCATAAATTTTCGAGTAGGTCACACACATACTCCTGAGAAACTGAATGTCTGGGTAGGGATATGGAGAAATCATACTTTTGGTCCAATTTATGTAGAAGAAAGTCTGACCGGTGATTTACATTTAGAAATTCTTCAAAACTTCACTCAAACATGTATTCCAGAACTTGCGACCAACAATTGAGATGCTTTCAAAAATCCAGTTGTTTTCCAACACGATGTTTCGCTCCCGCTTCAGGTACATAAGAGATTGGTTGGATCAGACATGTATTGATAGGAGCGGTCCGTTGGAATGACCTGCTCGTTCACGGGACTCAACTCCTCTCGTTTTCTCCGTTGAGGTATATCAAATCGAAACTTTACGTAACTTAGAGACGAAATTCCAAAATGAAACATTTTAAAATGTTGAAAATCAGTTCGAGAATAGACTGTTTTTACTGTCAAGAGGTTCAATAAGACTATTTTGACCATTTCTGTTTGAATCTGTTCAAAATCTGTTTTTCCGTTAATCAGCTGTCGCCCCCATACGAACGACAACTCTCAGAAGTTGAGAAACTAGTGCGAGCTAAGGACTAACGAGGTCTTATCTTTCAACGTGTGATTTCTAACACGGTTGCAGAATCATCCCAGCTTCAACCAGATAAATTCTCTCGAGAAAAATATCTGGTCGAGGCAGGAATCGAATCCACGGTCTTCCGATCGTGAGTCGGGCGCACTACCACCGCGGCCAATTCCACAACATTTGCTCTAATGAATTTCCATATATGAGATGAATAAAAGCAAGTTTGAAATAAAATGCTATCGTTCAATTACTGCAGCAAAAAGTCAATACTAATCACTTGACCTCTGTAATATCACGTTTTTCCAAAATAATGAATTGATATGAAGTTTTTATTCAAATTTTTCAATTGAAGGAACTTATTTTTTTCATGTGTAAAAATAACCGAAAGTTTCGTATGGAAGAACCTACAACAACAAATCAGAGTTGCTTTTTACCCTTTCATTGCTAAACTACGACCTACTCTAAGATTACATCTCCTCTGAAATTTGCTTTCAGCACATCTTACCGTAGCATGCCGCTCGGTATTCAGCTCCTAACGAAATCAGTGTCTGACTGCCTACAATTGGCAAAAACCTAAAAGAGAATCTGAAAGAGAATTCAAATTCAAAAATTGGTTTTTGAAATGCAAATCTTTGTCCCACATTGTTATCAAGTTAGCCCGTGAACTCGCACCTTCGATTAATGCAACAGCTGATTTATCGGTGTGCTCAAGATAAAAAAATTCTTTTGAGACCAGATAGCCAAGTATTTACACTTCTCTTGGTGGTTCTAGTGTAGGTCCATTCACAGCTACAGGGGATCCGATATACCTACGGTAAAGCTGAAGTTCCTTTGAAATTCTTAGCTGATCTGAAAACCTATTTCAGGCTAGCGATATCCGGTCGTGAAAATTTAGCTCAATGATTCTGCTATGCTCTAAGGCTAAAAGAAATTGCGAATTGATATAATGTTCCCTAGATGGCTCGGGCAGTTATTAACTCGGTATATCCTCAACATCAAGCTACTGATTATAGCAATCGTTAACTCCAGAAAAATTCATTTCAAATTCCAAATATCTCGCAAAACACTGGGCCAGGGCTAATTCTGATCGCGGAGATCAGTAGCATGTTCTCTATCGTTTGAAACTGAACGATTCATGTTATTGCTACTCATGAAACTTTTGTTGAATCTCTTTGGAAAACCACCAACTTGAAATCACACAATCCGCCAAATCAGTTGGAAAAACAATTGAGTCGAATGTCGTTAGACTGTTTAAGAACTGTTTCATTTGGAGAACTGCGTTTATGTGGAATAAACTTCCTGAGAACGTTTTTCCAAATGAATTTAGTCTCCAGCGATTCAAATCCAACGTGAATCGCTGATCGTACAGGCACCGTTCTTAGAGCGCCTTGAGGATATTCCTGTAGTGCTTGTGTTTTGTCATTGAAAAAACTGAATCTCAAGGCTATTCTGCCTTCTCTTCCGCCACTGACAGTTGATCCTCAAGGAATAAGAAAGTGAAATTGTTCCTTCGATCATCAGGTCAAATGAAGAGATGGAGGTTGAGGTTATCAGGATTCTCGTCGTTCGTTGTATTTCATACCCAAACCATAATTTTCCGCAACTTAATTTTCCTCCCACTGAACTGGGATGAACTCAATTCAAAACAACAAAACAATTGAAGTTGATCAAAGTGAGCATTCATCTCGTGGAAATGAAACTGGCTAACGAAGGAAATTTTAGTAAGAAGTTACGAAACAAACATCATTTTCTGTACAACTGTCATTAGAAGTGACATTTTTAATGGTTGTCAAAAGTATTAAAAGATGATTTTTACAAATATTTAGCGTGTTGAAAATATTTTTAACACGATTTTTTTCGACCAAACAGCAATAAACAAAACATAATTTTTCAATTTTCAACGAAGTTTCATTATGAACAATAGATATAGATGCAATTAAATTCTGTTACAAATGCACCATTAAATGCAAGTATTAAATTTATCTATTTTATTATGAAAACAGGACAGTTGCACAAAAACTTTGTTGATTTATTTTGCTCGTGAAATTCTCAACTCAGTACGCTCGTTTCGGAAACTTTTTCGCTCACAAAATAAAACCTTACTTTTAACACTCCTATCAGAAATAGCTATTATATAAATTTATATCTGATAATTTATTAATTTTTCAATGTGCGCCACTGAATATTTCATTACTGTAATATAATAATTAGGTTCAATGAACCAAATATGATTCATCCATTGAATGAATTGATATGGAAATAATTCAAATGTTTGCCGGTCTATGCAGTTTGAACATTTTATTGGTGTAACGTCATTTTAATGAAATTCGCATTGCAAACGACTAAAAACTATAGTGTATGTGAATATATTAATTATGGAGAGAATTATATTGAGAGCAATGTTAGTAGTTTTTATCGTTACTCGTTTGAAACTTTCCCTAGGCAATATTAACGAATAAAATTGGTTAATGGTGAACAAATACGGAAATGAAGTTTTTGTTCAGCATATGGAGATAATTTGAAACGCGATCCAGAGTATAAAGTTAATGAAAATGACGATGATAATATAATTTTTCTAGACAAACATTTGAATTGCCGTGCTTTTGGAAGGAAGTAATAATCTGAAGATAATCAGTGGTATAGTCAAAACTATTTTAATTCAACCAGTCGTATCGTTTTCATCATATAAACCATCTTCATGAGTGCTCTTAGGAGTATAGATGTACTCGTACTTTCTAAATCGACAGTTTTTTTTCATGACAAATCCTGTGAAAATTACCTCACACTTTCAAAAAGAATTGAAAAGAAAGAATTGAAAAATATCGAATAACTGTTTCAGGAAATATAATGAACAAAACATATCTTGGGGTGTATTGCACATGCTTTAAATTTTTTTTCGCCTATTCGTCTCATACACAGAACCAATGAAAACATAATGATTTCTCAGAAAAGGCGTTATGGAAGAAATCGCTTGGACTTGTACTCTTTTATTTTTAAAGGAAACTTTTACTCACCTTTTTCTTTTATTTAGTGATTTCTCTTTGGCAGATTCAGTCTATATCGAAAAGAAATAGAAAACACTATGTATCAGATTTTGATCACTAAATAACTATGTACGTTTCGGGCCTTCTGCAATGTTCAGTTTGATAGATGACATTTCAAAATTTTTCGGGGTGACACTACGCTATTCTGTTAGTGATAGCGTAGTATCAGAAAAAGGAAGATGACAAATAGGCCGAAACGTGACAACAGTGTTATATGAATCTGCCGAAGATAAATTAGGTAATGGAATTTTCAAAACATATCTTTACATTTCCCTCTACTATAATTGAATATTAAAATTCAAATGAAATTTGGGGTCAAAGCTTTGAACGGTTATCTATTTGTCTATTCAACGCTACTTACATTTTTAAATTAGGTACAGTGGACATCTGAGAAATGATGTCATATACTAGTATGTCAAAAAGTATTCCATGAATTTTTTTTTACATATTTGGTCTTTTTCAACAAATTTCATCTCTCGATCAATTACTGCCTCACCTTTTGTCAAAAAATTCCGAATGCCAAACACAGCGATAATTGAAAATAACTGTCAACATCTCCTCTTTTGATGACTTTGAAAAGCTTTCTTCGGTTTCGGCTCAGTTGGAAGGCGTCATTCCCAAGCTTGTTCACTGGTTTGCATATCAAACTCGTAAACCAATGTCTGATCACTAGATACAATGCCTTTCATGAATGGGAAGTAAGAATTGACTAGTTCCAAAATATATTCAGCAACCTTCACGCGATTGAGTTGTCGCAGAAAACTCGGATCTTTTGGCATTAGTCGAGTGGCAACGCATTTCTAGACTAAAAAGTCATTCAAATTGGTTCGAACTGATTCGTTGAACGAAAAAACGGTAAAAGCAGTTATCTCTCTCAGACTCAAACGATCATTTCCAGTCACCATTTTCTTTAGTATAGGGGTGCTTTTGCTGACGAAATTCCAGTCACAATGCAAAATTTAAGACAAATTTTTTATTCGATAGTTGTATCCATTGAAAAATCGCAAAACGTGTTTTCTAATACACTTCGTTGTGCCACTTTAGCTACAAAAATGATTTCGATAATCACATTACGTGGCCTTTTTAAATGATGGATTCCCGGTAATTTTTTGTCAGGAAAATTGATGACAAATCAACCAAAAGCAAGTTACTTTTAACCGAAATTCTTGTAGTGACTTTTTTATTAAAAAAAATCTCAGGAAAACTTCAAGGCTTCGAACACTATATAGGAAGAAGTACGCAAAGAAAATCATAAAAATTAATGAGACGAAAGACGAAACGCGGTATTCTAAAGGATTTGAGGTATGATGTATAAAAAAAATCAACTAGTAATTATGGGTGAAATTAATGAATCGAAGTTTTTGAGTGAATCTACAAAAATCTACTATCCTGAATTAGGTGTGCTTGTAGGCCATTTCACTGGTCCTCTCTAGGACCATCAATCTTCCAGAAAAAAATCCTATTTAAATGAATGTTATGAACAGGTGCCTGACCTACTTGAAATGTCAACTTATTCTTTCATCATTTTCACAATGGAGAAGGAAGTCCACAACGAATTGCCTTTCTTAGATGTATTAGTGAAGAGGACCGACATCTGTCATCTGTATACCAAAAATCCAGTCACCCGTGACCATCAATTGACAAAAGGAGGAATCATCAATACTCTATTAGATCGTGCTTTCGGGCTCTGTAATACAAAGGAAGATCTCGAGAAAGAACTAGACATCATCAAAAATTATCTTCAACGGAATGGCTACTCCAAAGATATGGTGAAACAGACTTTGGCTAAAAGATAGCAGGAACCTAGCAAGGAAGAGAAGCCGTCACAATCAGTGCTTGCACTACCCAACATCAGAGGATTATCGGAAAGGATAAGAAGAATTGGGTCCAACTACAACATCAGAATCTGCTTAAGATCTGGAAACACTATCTGTAGCAGCTTCATGAAAACCAGGCCACCAAACGCGGACTGCGATTTCAAGAATTGCATTTACCGGATACCCTATGAGTGCGGAAAATCCTATATTCGTGAAACTGAGAGGCCATTAAATGTTCGCATTGCCGAGCACGAGAAACTCACAAAGCGAGGGGAAACCAGCAAATCAGGAATAGCAGATCATGTTTGGAACCATCAACTTAACATCGAGTGGTCCCAAGCTGAGATCATACACAGGGAGTAACATTGGTTTAGGAGGAAAAGTAAAGAAGCCGCATACATGTCCAACAATGTATTCAGCCAAGCTAGCGTAGAGATACGCAACATATGGAAACTCATAATCAAGCAAAAAATGGCCAACTCTTGTCAAACGGTCATCTCCCGCTAAACCGGTGGAGCGAAAAGAGATGATAAGTGAAAGTACTCGAATAATGACCCATAAATAGTCATTTCTCGGTGGAATTAGTCCAGTCAGCACCCGAAGGCGATTGTGGATACTAACAATCGAAACGTCGTGAAGTAACTTGGCTTGAAATGTTTATTTTTAATTTTTCTTCAATTATTCTATTTTTTCACTTGTATTTCATTTCACTGTTACTTCATTTCAGGTTTTTTGTACCTAATATAATTATTATTTTCAGCAATTCTTTTATTGATTCTTCTTTTTTATTAGTTCTTTCAGGAATTTCAAATCATTTTATATATTATCAGACAATGGAAGTCCGAACTAATGAAATTCACCCTGTATATACCTACTATGTATCTAGAGAACAATATTTGTCCCACTTTGCTGCACGTGGTTCTTCAATGGCCTATTAAATAAATAAAAACTGCGCTGCTTTTTAAACGTGGTAAATTTCACGATGGTGGCGGTAAATTTTATCTCAGCAAAATATTTTAGGCGATCGCCTAAGGCGAGGCCATAAATTCTTGTTACATTTTCTGTCGCACAGCCTTGTAAAAATACCTTTCACCGTTAGGTGCTTTTTTCTAGTTAAGGTAAAGCGTTGTTTCGTTGCTGACAGTTTATTCGGTGTGTATCCCATACGTTTCTCAAATAGAATTTTCGTACGTTTCATATTTGAAATTAAATTCCATCTCGCAAACGTGATGGACGATGACAAAGTGTTTCCCATGAAACACAAGTGCTCGGAGATTGAAATTTATATAACAATGGGACACCAAGGCAGAAAGAAGGGTTTCATATGTCAACTCTCATTTGGAGACACTCACATTTTTTACCGGGTTGATTCAACCGGCGATGTCGAGATTTCGCTTGTGAAAATGTGTTGTATGGACCTAATTATATTCATTGAAGGGCAATTTACAGTAATTTTTTTTACATTTTTTTACAGTTTTTTACACCATTCATCATGCGTTAATCATCGGATACTCAGACTATAAAAAAATGTGTAACATGTCAGCTTTATTTTTCAAAGGGAAACATTATTACATAAATATTAGGTGTTTCCACTTCTATATAGATTCACCAATATCTGTTGCATAATAATAACTATTAACTTCTAGACAATTCTCAGGAGCCAAAACCAACAAGATTTGAGTTACCGTTACTCAATTTCAACAATTCAATCAATATTGGATCATTACTGTCTCTTGGGAAAACACTTTGTAGGAAAAATATCAACAACAACCTGTTTGTGCATGGCGTTCCAACATGGCGTTCCAACATGGCGTTCCAACTCACGAGTTTATTGTATAAGTTTAAAAATTTCCGTATAGGACGTTAGTTACAATTAAAAGTGGTAAAAACATAGAAATTATCATTTCTCTTTTCTTCATGTTCAATAAACTCCTGAGTTTATTGTATAAGTTTGAAAATGTCCGTATAGGATGAAACTGCAGTAACGTTAGTTACAAATAAAAGTGGTAAAAAACATAGAAATTCCCATTTCTCTTTTCATTATGATTTCCCTCCACGTAGTAACGGCTACATCCATCAATTCATTAGAAAATATAAAGTATGCCGTCTTGTCACAAATGGCGGAGTTGAAGTTGGATTTTAGGACATGTACTAATGGATAATCGACAATCTATCAGACAAGTAGCTAGAGCGTCTGTTGTATCAGCTACTAGTGTTTTTCTGATTTTGAAAGCATAAAAATTCCATCTTTTCAAAATAAGGCTAGTTCAGGAATTAATCGAAGGGGATCCTGATCGTCGACTTCAGTTTTGTGAGGTGTTCAGCAAGAAATTGACCAATAACCCTGTTATGCAATACATGTTTTCCAGACGAAAGTTCTTTCATGTTGAGTGGTAAAGTGCATAGACATAATTGTCGTTACTGGAGCGATGTGAATTCTCATTTGTTGATGGAAAAACATTCACAAACTCCACAAAAATTGAATGTCTGAGTCGGCATTCTTGGTAATCATATTTTTGGACCATTCTTCATTGAAGGTTATCTCGATGGAGACACATACTCAAATCTATCACAAGACTGTGTAGATCCTATGATTACACAAATTTTAGAAAATAATGACAGTTCAGTAGAAAATGAAACAACATTTCAGCAAGATAGTGCACCTCCACATTTTGATGTTCAGGTATTTGGACGAATGTTTTCCAATGCGTTGGATCGGCAGAAGGGGTCCATTGGAGTTGACAGCTAGATCATCTGATCTCACACTGATGGACTTCTTTCTGTGGGGACACCTGAAGTCGAAAGTGCACTAAGCCTACAAATCTAGAAGACTTGCGACAGAGAATTGTTCGGGAATGCCGATTTCTGACTCCGGACATCTTGAATAACGTACGGAACGCTTTCGAGAGTAGACTGTATTATTGTATGGAACTAGGTGGAGGTCATTTTGAACAATTTATCCATTGATTTTATTTCCACTAATATTGTTTGTTGTTGATTTCCTCATTAAAATGAACGACAGCGAATTTTCTGTTTTTTCCTAAATAAAACGTTCAACATCCAATTTCTCAATAACGAATGAATCAATTTCGAAAAAAATTACAGAGGTAATAGAGGGATGAAAGATCTTTCAAATGATGTATCACTCGACTCCTCATGCCATTGAAAAAATATGGGGGGTAGTTTCTGACCGCAGGAGTGTGAAGTTTTGGGTATGATTTTCATATCTGAATTAGTCACCCTAGAAATAAAAATTGACGTGTTCTTTGAAAATTTTGATTTCATGTCCGTTTCAGACTTACAGGGGAGGTCAAGTTTTCGTTGGAACTCCTTCTATATTTCGCCACTCCAATCCATATACTTTTTTTTCTTGATTCTTTGGTATAATATAGGTTGAGAAAGAGGGTTATATGTTTTCACGTGTGACTGTTGCTTATTTTTAACAAAATGTGACAATGAGTATTTTTTTTAATATCCCATTGCACTTCTGATCTGCTGTATTTTTTGCATAATGTAGTCATAGTATTTCACTTTAATGTGTCTGGTAGGTGATTTATAACAGTACAAGTCCGGAATATGAACGATTACTGTAATAACACCTTACAGACATGAATCGAATGATATTTTATTCAATTTTCTTCATGATATTTTATGACTGAGTCGAATAGCAAATTCTATTCAACAGTTCAGTACCAGATATTATCAAGAAATAATATCAATTTCAGTCAAGCAAAATATACAGATCTTTTTTTAAACTCATAATATTACAATCTCGGAAACGATAACACCTACAAGGTCGGTTGAATCGGACAAAAACTTATAATTTCGAGGAACTAGCATAATCTCTTTTCAGATCAAGAATATGAAGTATCATATTTTTCGCAAATGAGTTAAAAGTTAGTTGATCTAATTGAATAGAACTGGCCGATACTTGATGAAAATCCATAATAAATTTCATTCATACCGTTTATTGGTTGACTTTCACTATAAAGGATTTAAAAAAAACCGCGACAAAAGCTTTCTCAAGCGTAATTATTTTACACTTGAGAAAGCTATTCTTTAGCGAAACACGTGTCGCAGCTTTTGTAAAACCTTTCATAGTGGAAATCATACAGTGAACGGTAATAATGACTTTTGAGTTGATTTGCTTGACAGAATGAAATGAGATCAACTTGTTTCTCTGTATGAAATGAGAGCTCACTTTTTTATTTTGTCATTGTGAGGTTTTTCTACAAAATAAAATTTTTGATTGATTCGGCCGTTACTTGATGAAAATCCATAGTAATTTCATAAACGGGTTTTCCTGCAGCTGAAAAAACAAATGCGCCACTGGAATCAATGAAGTCGCCCGGAAGCGCCAATTAATTTTTGTTGTTGTTTTATAATTTCATTATTTGTATTTCATAAACTACATCTTACGATTCGATCTTCCCGAACTTTATTTTCAAAAATATATCACAACATGTTTCGCTTTTTCATTGTGAAATGTAAAAAAAGCTACTGTGATAGCAATACATGTGATATATATTTGAAGATAAAGTTTATGAAAATCAAATCGTGAGGATTAATTAAAAAAAAGTGATGAAAATGCACGTCACTCATTCCTTCAGAAGTCTGCAACCTTTTATGTTGTGGAATTGGCCGCGGTGGTAGTGCGCCCGACAAGACCGTGGGTTCGATTCCCTCCTCGACCAGATATTTTTCTCGAGAGAATTTATCTGGTTGAAGCTGGAATGATTCTGCAACCGTGTTAGGAATCACACGTTAAAAGGTAAGACCTCGTTAGTCCTTAGCTCGTACAAGTTTCTCAACTTCTGAGAGTTGTCGTTCGTATGGGGGCGACAGCTGATTAACGGAAAAACAGACTTTACAAAGATTTTTTTTATGGCTAGCCATGACATTTGTTTCAGATAATACCAAATATACTGATATCGCCCATCCTAGCACTACAAGTTCACTTTGTGAATGCTTTCAGCGCTCAACCTCAATTCATTCAAATTTCATTTTATAAGCAGATTTATTGTCGAACCATCAAAATTTTATGTTCTATCGCTTGCTCAACTTAAACTAATCACGGCACTGAAACGCAATCCAGTAATAAACCTCGTTTATGGATACTCACGTACAGAGGAATTTAGCTGTTCAAACAACTAAAGCAAAATATGATTATACGTCGTAAATGGAAAACGTAATAAATTCCACAATACTATGAAAGGACGCGGCACTGTTTGTACCGTAGTCGGAATGCCTGAAATTTTGATAGGGTTTAGATCGCAACAATAGATGGTATTTTCTAATGTCAAAATGTTCTTTCCGTACAGAGCTCATAAGAATGATGAGGTTGAATTGAAATTGAATAACGTAATTACAATTTCAACTCACCGTCAATTCAAATTCATTTATTCAAATGGGAATTGCTTATTGAGTCAGGTGAAGTAGTCTCGAAGAGAATGAAATGGTTCTCAATGTACGTAATTTCAACATTGTCAGACAATTTCATAAAACGGGAGAGAAAATTTTCCGGAAATAGATTATTTCTTTTAATAATAGCGTGGATTGCTAGCAAATAGGAACGACAATACGTGTAGTGAAACCGGAATTGAAGAGAAAATATTATTATTTTTATATAACTGGTAACGAAGTTGATACGCGTACAATAATCCGCCTTCTAGTTAATACAAGCCACCTTGAAGAAGCCATTTATTATTGAAACTATAAAAAAATCATGAAGCACGTCAAAAATATGTTTTTCCGTCAATCAACTGTCGCCCCCATACGAAGAACAACTCTCAGAAGTTGAGAAACTTGTGCGAGCTAAGGACTAACGAGGTCTAACTTTCTAACGTGTGATTCCTAACACGAACCAGAGAATAAATAGAAAATTTCAATTCATCAAATAATGAAAATGCATATAATAGTATGAATATATTCTAAGAAATATATGGGAGGAATTTCCATAGAAAAAAGTCTATTGAAGTCAAACAAGGCAATCTGGGTGGGTGTAAAACCTGTCCTTCCAACCCAATTCTACGCAAGAGAAGGAGCTATATTTAATTAAAAATTATCCAGTTCGCCAATGGAAAATGTAACTGGATGGAATTTTCAATACTTCGTTTCACTTGATTATTCAAAAAATTTAAATATTATTCCACATTTAGGTTTGCTCTCAAAATGAATGGTCCAATAATATGGTTAACAAAAAATCCATCTAAAACAATTGCTTTTGAGATATATTGGGTATGAATTTGGCATGCCATATTGAAATCTAAATCAATCCAGTATTGAAAATTCCGATGAGAAACATGTGTTCAGGGTGGGCAAAATTGGTCACTTTTGGAGGGAAACTCCCGTTTCAAACTAGATAGGTGACAAATTTCATGACAAACTCAATGATGGAAAGCGCATATCGATATCTATCATCGTTTCTGAATTACAGCATGTTTTTCCTGTCAAAAATTTCTTGTTTTTATAAAAGCATCTCAAGTGGTGAAATTCTGTGTTCAAGTTGACCTTGTAGTTTGGAATTTGAAAAACTATATACTACCATATTTTATTCTTTCCTGATATTGCTTGTAGCTGTGAAATTAAAAATTTCATAAGCTTATCTAAAGAATTGAAGGATGAGATGTTTTACTTGAGTGATGTTTTCACTTGAAATTTTCAACATGAGGGTTTTTATTGGAAGGGAAAGGGGTAGCAGACATTTTTCCGAAAACTTTCGGTTATACTTTTCAACTGGTAGATATTTTGTAAATCTGGTCGTACTCTCAATGAACGGAACATGTCTATTGAATTAGTATACAGATTGGCATCCAGTTCAAACCACCCAATTATGTTTCAAATACAAACCATTATTCAAATGAAACTCTAATATTCAATAGAAAAGGGGCAATTATTTCTTCTCTCTTCGACACTTCATTATATGATTGATAAATAACACTATAGAGTGTGACATAAAAGTAAAATTTTTTATGAGACTTGGAATATTGCGATATCATCCTATTTCACGTTCTTGGTGCTTAATTTATTCAAATAATGAAAAAATGTCATAAACAATAGTTTTACTGATGATCCTCAAATTATCGAAACTCTCAGGAAAAACATAGCTTTTACGGCCGGTATCTAACAAATTACCGTCAGTTTTAGGTTAACTTTTGTCTAACGGAAAAGGAAAATTTCACACAAAACCATAACCTAGTGGTAATTGAAATTGAATTTTCAAATCCTCTATAAAAATTCTCAGAATATATATTTTTTGTATACACTACATTTCTTTAATGCCCCCCCTTTTATTTTTTGAACGAGTCAACTCAAAAAATTGAAATTTAGAATAATGAAATTAATGCATGAATACTTTATTTTGAAGTGAAATTGACAGATGAAACTTCAATATGGCGACTTGGCACCATCTGGGAAAAAAACTAAATGGAAAGGGGGGTTTTGTGACACATCATTTTGAAGCTCCTAACGAATACTTCACAACCCTAGAGAATGAAGTCAATATTTTCACCTACTACAAAATGGCGGAACATTGAATAATTTTCTGAAGACAAACACATTAATATCGATATTTCTAGAATATTTTTTTTATCTGCCATTTAGCAATTCCAACAACCTGATAAGTTTTGTTAAATTATTCTTTGTTTATAAAAACAACAAAAAAATGTCAGTATGACAATGAACATCATTGTTCAGTTAGAGTATTCTCATTAAGTTTTCAGTTTCACTAGTAGAAAGGAACCACGTCAACAATATATAAAATGGTCAATTCTCGTCCATTGGAAGAAAAAATTTAAGCGATTTTTATTTAGGGTGCGACGCGTAACTTTCACGAGGGGAACTGTATCTGAATATGCTGGAAACTACTGTTGACCCTCTCATCACTGAAATCATCGAAGCGAATTCTAATGAATTTGATATGGATTTTGCACCATGGAGCACCACCATTTTGCAAGATGGAGCACCACCATATCACCCCAGACAAATAAAAAACTATTTGAATACTACTTTTCCCGTTCGTTGGATTGGCCATCGAGGTCCTACAGAATGGCCAGCCCACTCGCCAGATTTAACACTTTTGGAGTTTTTTTATGGGGCTATTTGAAGCAAAAGATGTACGAAACTGAACCTATATCTAATATCGGATAGGCTGTTCATATATCAAGAAGTTCAAGGCAACTATTTCGAGCATCTTCTGAACTGACCTCAAGCTTATTACCTCATATTATGTAGTTAAATGTCAATGTATTCAGGCAATTATTGAAAGTTTCGCCATTTTGTAGTAGTTGAAGATATTGACATTTTATTCTAGGGTCGTGAAGCATTTGTCAGGAGCTTCAAAAAGATGTGTCACAAGAACCCCCTTTTCATTCAATTTTTTCCCCAGCCGCCATCTTGAAAGTTTCATCTGTCAATTCCACTTCAAAATGAAGTATTCATGCATTGATTTCATTATCCCAAATTTCAATTTTTCGAGTTGACTCGTTCAAAGAATAAAAGGGAGAGGGACATTAAAGAAATGCACTGTATATTGAATTGTATATTTGTGTACATGCAAATTCCATCATTTTCCAATGAACACTTTTTCTAGAATTCGTTTATCACAGAAAATCGTAAACTGTGTTTTTATTTTGTGTAACTGTAATTTAACGTTATATGATTATTTCAGCATATGAAAAGCAGATAATTTAATTTTGGTGTCTCATGCAATTTCAGATTGTAATTTTTCTCAAAATCATCTTTTGAATATTTTCAAATTGATGGAAACTCATTCATTCCGTATCCAAAGTAGTGAAAAAACTGCTCAGTATTCTGATGAGAATTTTACTCAAACTTAAGTGCTAAAGAAATCCACTGCCCGTTTTAAAATATCGTGCTCAGTTTTCTGCTTCTGAAGGTGCCGGCAAAAAAGTTGGGAAAATGCCTCAATTTTTTAAACTACATCAAACTTGACCTCACAGTTCTCTATTTGTTAGGTTATGTCCGTTGTCCGTTTCGGTTTGGGAAATTAGGTTCAGTTGAAATTATACATATTTTTCCAATGAATATGAAATAATTCCATTAAATATTTCAATCGACATCTACTTCAATTCAAGTTTCAAGGAAACCAAACAAATTTCCATAATGAATAAATATGTACTCTCTCCCTCGAATTTTCATTTTCTCGTCATACATGTGAAGTGTCTGCGGGTAAAAAAGTTTTTCAACCTGTCATTCAGATACAACTTAGATTAGCTACATTGAAGTCAAGCATGCACTTATGCAAGCATAGATGGAGTTTCGGATAGGAGAGACATTCCTCACGCGATTCATGCACGCATTTCCAATTGCATGCGATGCGAACTTGATAACGAGGTTGTGGCTACTCGCACGTCTTGGCAACCCTGCAAAATACATCTCGATTCATAGTAGCTATTCAAAAAACTTGAAAGCAGTATATGAGCTCGAAGAGAAGTAATGATACACTTCCACCCAGTCTTAATTTCATTATATTCTTCAGTAATCATCAACTTTCAAAATATTGTGGTATGAGAATGCACGGAGAATCGACGGAGTGAGCGACATCTAGGTTTAATATATAGAACATATAACTCAAGGAACGCACTACTGTTTATCATAAGGAACCGTAGCCACCAATATTTAAATATTCGTTGTTATATTTCTCTATTTGTATTCACACATGACTTGTGGATTAAAAAAGTGTTGGCCACTTTAATGAGCCAATATAATAGTTATGTATGAGAAAATGTGCAACTCTCGAGGGTGTATTGTGACTCATAATCATGGTCCCTAACTTAAACTGAATTATACCAACCTAACCAAATCCCACTTTGGCCAATATTTGAAACTTCGAAGGAAAATTTTTAAATCAACCAGCAAAAAAATAGGTAGTGAATACTTCGACAAAAATGATTTAAATCGTACTCAATAATTCAGTGATTGTATTAACAATCCTCTGACTTTTCATATGTGACGGAACAACTGTTCCCCTATACTTCTTCTGTCATATTCTCACTCTGGGAAAAGTAGAACTCATATTCAAAAGTATGTGGCACAGATTGAATATCTTCGAAATACATTTGTTTTTTTTCAATTCAACTGTCATACCTTCTTCTCCATCACCTTTCGGATTTCAATAGGAAAAGTACTGAGTATGGGACACTTCATCAGAAGGATAATTTTATAAGGAATGCATTCACTTATCTGTTCACTGCGTTACTGTTTATTTTGGCGCCCTCTTGCGGAAAAACATCTATCTCGTATTTTACATTATGATACTTCATTTTAAACATAATATGAATAAGTTACATAAATCAAAAAAATTTAAAATCGTGCATCATTTTAATAATTTCAAATTACATTGATTCACAGTAGATGCTCGAACTGTTCTCCTTTCACTGCCAGTCAGTCCCGAAACGTTGTCTGACGTTTTGGAGCATTTCCAGAGTTATTTGATGACATTGTTTGTTTTTTTCACAAGTGGGCGCCAACATGAGAAGTTATTTAGTACAGTCACGGGATTTATTTCCTCTTTGATACCTCTGCCCTTTCAATCAACAAATGTACCTTGAAAATATAGAATCCCGAGTTTTTAACATCAACTAACGTAACGTAACGAAAAAGTTAATAACATAAATATAACCCTTTCAAATAACTGTGATTATCATTTTCAAATTAGCAGACTTGTTATTGGCAAAGAATGTTACAGTATATGTATTAATTATCAATATGATAAGAGATAAAACTGGAACCTCTGGCGTAGAATAAATCCAAAACAAACCCTTTTTGCAATTACCAGAAATGCAGTATTCTTATCGACATGCATGACTCCAGTTGGTGAAACGCGCATCGAGAAGAGTGTTGCAGTTCTGGTGTTTGGTTGCAAATTTCGTATCTATATATAATATTTGAAATATCCAGCACACCTATATTTAAAAAAGGCGATAGTGCGTTAGGCCACACGACTGAGGTAAAAACTTCTTTATAGATTTTTTATTTTTATTTATTATTTACATAATCGGATACATCATACGATGGTATGAGAAATGAGATACATATGTTTTCGAATGAAAATTATAGAGATATCTAGGGAAAACTGCACTGATTGTTGTTCTATGTCTTGTGGTAGGCTCGTTATCTTGTAGAAAGTTTACCAAGTGTCCATCTTCGGACGCAAAATTAACATTGAAATCCCCTGCTGAAATTTGTGTCAACGTATGATAGTTTTCTCCTAATTGTTCAGAGCCTACTCGACCGTAAATGTGTGTTCGAACTTCTCTCGCTTGCCCCCACAGTAATATACGAAACGTATCTCTCTCTATTTCTATCTTCACTAAATTATACCTCCTCTTCAACTTCCGTTCGCCTTTCCGGTCACACTTTTCGTAACGCTCTCATCACGCATTCACCAGCTTACTACCCAAGTCAAGCGCGCGTAAATGAGTTTTACTCAAATAAAGTTTTTGTTTGCTTCAATTCCGAAGGTAAAGTTTCAAATACAGCTTGACGATCATCTTCATTTCATTCAGGATTTGGAGACCAGCTCCCCTACCCTTTCGGCTGATCATTGGCCTTGAGATGGGCCAATGGGTACATGACTGATGGATGACGGCATGAAGTCCTTAGACATCAGTGCCGCCCTTCACGGGATACCCCTACCTGGCTGGGGTGGGATGGATGAAAAAGTTATTCATCCTTTAACGGGGGACATAAGTTTCAAATAAAATTAATCCTCTGCTGAAAAATGTTCCGAATTTTAAATAATAATTTGTATAAAAGTCATGTGCCGTTCTTCTACGAGTACTATGGTCATGTTAATTTATGTTGATGGATCTGAAAGATAACTTGTTAATATGGTGTTTTTCCAATCAGCTTTTTCAATCAGCTTCCATAGAGAAAGATTCTAGAATAAAATACCAGTTACTCCAACAAACTCAAAGAGAAACATTCAGAGCGTGTTAGTAGACGATGCTGATAGTCAATGGTGTGTCGGATGGATAGCATACTGTATTGATTTTGAAAATTTGCAATTTAGATAGAACAACACCCTCGGAATAGATTGTTTTTGTTTCGAAATTTACGCGAACGGGCGTTCTGTTTGAATTTGAACAAGGAACATTTGGGACATGATTGATAACTGTTTTGCGTGAATTCTTTTTGCATCGTGATTCATTGAGTTTCGTTGGCCTGTTCCTGAAAATAACAAAGTGTTGAAAGTAATTATCAGTTAATTCATGTGGTGGGTGTGGTTTTCTTTTTTAACTGAATCAAGATTTGTGGCGCCTGATTTACATTTCTTGTATTCATCAACTGATTTTTTCGTCCACTTCTACAATTCGTTCTAACAGTCCTATTTGTTTTATTTTTATTCAAAATCAGTTGATAAATCCCTGAAATATAATTGTTTCAATATCATTTTTATTAGAATCAATATTTTCATAACATTTTTAAGCTATTGACGCTAGTTTCGCTAACCGAATTAGCATCATCATGAATTGACCAATTTCAGTCATCTGATGCCAGAGGTTCCAGTTCTACCTATCTACAGAATAATAATTGTTATAATTGTTGATTGTTGAAGAAGAATGCATTTAATTTTTTATATAGTTCAAGTAAACGATATAGTGCAACCTACCTTCCACCAGTTCCCCTTCAATAATATAGCTTTCTTCGAAAGCTTCTGATAATTCCTTTTCAATATTATCTGTTTTACTATTAGTGTCGTCATTTAAATCAATAATGAATTTATTTCCACCATTAATATGGAAGTGTCCGATCTCCATATAATATTTTCAACTAAAATTACTTTTTTAATCCTTTTCTGCCAGTCTTCTTCGTTAATATTGAATACTTCTTCTTCAATTGACTTTATTACCGTCTTATCAAATTCCGGAAAATTATTTCTACGCCTGATGATTCGTTTCAATTTTTCCCAAATCAACTCGATGGGATCGAAAACACAAAAAGTGTGGTGTGTTCATACTTTTCAGCAATATTCTAAAGAGCATACACTTTTTTAAATATTGTTGTCTTTTAAACTTCAAGTAGTTGTTTTTGGTGTAGTAATCTTCAAAATACAAATTGTTATTCATCTTGTGTATTTCATCTTTCCTCGAATTTTATTCGGTACTTTGATGAGCTGTCGCCAATGACAGGAAGCGCTGTCAAGAACTATTACACTATTGGCATCCAAATTTGGGATCAATGTGTTTTCTAACCATTTCTCGAAAATATCAGCTTCCAGGTTCTTGTGATAGTCAGTATTGCAGTCCTCAACTTTTTTTCCACATAATTTCAAATAACTTGGAACCCATCCTTTACTTCCTCGGCAATGCACAATGATTAGTCGCGATCCTTTGTTTGCGGTCATGTTAGGCGTACACATTCTCTAACCATTAGTCCACCTTTTCGTAACTGTGTCGTGAGTGTCATACCAAATTTCGTCCAAATAGAGAATTTGCCGTTGTTCTTGTCTATATTAAGTTATTTTTTCTAAGTATTTTTCGGAAAGAAAGTTTTTGGCTCTCTACTACTCCATCTTGATACAAAAAACAAGGATGAGGGAATCTTCCAAGGAAAGGAAGGAAGTAATCAATTTTAAAATAAGTAACTCTATACATGGATGTGTAGATCATGCAAAGAAGTAACTTTCAGACACAAACTAAAAGAAAGTCCTCCTGAAACAGCTATTTTCATATAAACATTGAATTACATAAAAGAAAAAATTCTTTCGAAACAAATACTTCTATATGAACACTGAACACTGTATTTCAAACATTCGTTGTGGAATAAAAACCAGATATCATTCACATGAGTTCTACTTTAAATGAATGGTAAAGTAGAACTCATGTGAATGATATCTGATTTTTATTCTGTTTACATGCGTCTCAAGTGACTTAAATTAATTTCATAATATTGCCTTATCTACTAGTATTAAATTATTTCACAATGTGTCCTTATGTAATAGTCAGGTAAACCTAATAATTGAAATATTATTTTTACAACCTTAATAATATACTGTTATTGGTATTGGTATTGGTCCACCATCTTTATTCAGAATATTATTTTATTTACTTATTTCTACACCCTCATAGGCATCTAGATGCCTGTTGTTGTTTACTTGCCTAACTAATCTTAATGAAGTCTATGGAATGGTATTGTTGCAAAATATGATGGGCGACTGCTGATTTTTCTGGTCTTCCATATTTTAAGTGTGCTCAAGGTTCCTTATATTTTTTTGGTACCTTGGGAGCTGTCTGTCTTGTCCATTTAGTCCAAGTCTCCAGAAAACACTGCAGTCTCTTGGGCTTATGGCGTTTATTCTGCATCTTCTCATGACACCCATTTCATCAGTCTCGTTCCCTGTACTAGTTTGTACAGGTTCCGTGTTGGATGTTCGTCATATTCTTCTGGACGTAATTTTGTACGTCCATATATTGCCTGCCTCCTGTAATTCAGTGGCTCACATTCGCATAAGATGTGTAGAGCTGTTTTTATCCCTTCGTTGCATAATCTGAAGCTGAGGTCTCCGTTGTACAGCCCCATTTCATTCAGGTGTCCTCTAAGCGGACAATGACCGGTTAGTAACCCTGTAATTATTCTGAGCCGATCCCTACTATATTGAAGTAGTTCTTCGGTTCTTTTCTCGGACGGTTCCCTAATGAAGGTTCTACTGTGTTTGTTGCCAGGTACTTTTGTCCAGTACTCTGTGTACTTCTTATTGGTCCATGTCCTAATCTGGTTTCGTACCAATGATTTTGGTACCCCCGGAGCTGGTTCAGGACCTATATATGAAGTTGATGAACCGCGTCTAGCGCATTCATCAGCTTTATCATTACCTGTGATTCCTGAATAACCTGGCACCCAGAACAAAGTTAATTTGTTTCTGTTTGCAAGTTCATTCAGTTCTTCATGGCATTCCCACACCAGTTGTGATGTCACCTTCGGGTTTGTCAGAGCCCCTAGTGCGCTTTTGCTGTCTGTTAAAATATGGATCCGCTCATATCTTTCAGGTCTCAATTTAATATGCCTTGCACACTGCAAGATAGCATACACTTCCGCCTGAAAGATGGATGTATAGTCCTAGCGGATATTAGTAGTTTAAATTTCTATCCGCTCGGTATATTCCAGCTCCCGTTCTATGTTTAGTCTTCGACCCATCTGTACACCAGGCGTTTTTTCCCAAACATGTTTTCGGGATGACTAATAGTCTTCCACTTTTCACGGCTTATGATTTTGGTCGTGAAGTTTGTGTTGAAGGTGTACCTCGGTGTCATGTGGTCCGTGCACATATTCAACGTGTGCTCCTCCACTTTTTCCGAATTTTCTGTTCGGTCCGATCTTTTGTAGTTCTGTGAGTTTTCCTGTCTGAATTGGCCCATCCCGGCCTCCCCCATTATCACAAAATGTAAAGGAGGTCCATACATTTATTGGGAAATACTTCATTTAGATGATCTCTGCCGAATAGTGAGCACGTGCACATACATTGTTACATCCAATAGGGCAAGTTTCTCAAGGCGAAACATCGATGTATACCAGTCTGGATGACAGTGTTCCATGTAAGTGCAATTTGTTACCATTCATTTAAAGTAGAACTCATGTGAATGATATCTGATTTTTATTCCACAACGAATGTTTGAAATGCAAACTGAGTAGAGAAAAGTATCTTCTGTATAATTCAGTGTTCATATAGAAGTATTTGTTTCGAAAGAATGTTTTTTTTTCGTGTAATTCAATGTTTATATGAAAGTAGCTGTTTCAGTAGGACTTTCTTTCAGTTTGTGTCTGAAAGTTACTTCTTTGTATGATCTACACATCCATCTATAGAGTTACTTATTTTCAAATTGATTACTTCTTTTCTCTGGGAGATTCCCTCATCTTTGTTTTTTTTTGTGTCAAGATGGAGTAGTAGAAAGCCAAAAACTTTCTTCCCCAAAAATTAATCACTCCTAAAAATATAACCCCTTCAATTCAAATTATGAGAACTCCAATAAAAATAAATTAAAAAGTATGATAAAACATCCTTCCAACGTGATATCTCAACAATCATGAATAATTTTCAGTGAACTCATAGATTTTGAACAGATCACACCTCAAACCAACTCCTGGGAGGTTTTTTAAATTCAGAAAATTTTATTTCCATAATAATGACTGAAATTCTAGTTGAAGGTTCATTAGTGATAATAATAATCACTAATATTAAAGTCCATTCAGCATTCAAAAATTGAAAAATATAATTACAATACTAACTCACCGAGTCATATATTTTATACTAGCGATCCGCCATGGCTCCTGACGAGTGTAATGCTGTTGCAAAATATACTAGAGAATGTCTTTATATACAACGTTCACAGCTTTTTTGTCAGTAGACAATACAAACTTGTTTTCTTTAGAGGTTCTTGAAAGAGCGACATATAATTGGCCCGGAATATTCAAAAATCCTTTTCAATTGCACATCTGAAACATAAAATGAAGCTACAAACACAAATTCACCTACCGAATATTAAAAGCATTTTTTGCGCATAATTTTATTTTGCGAACGCGCATTTTTTCCCCGCGGCTGGTGTCCCAGTTGGAATATTTGAAAAGTCTTTCTTATAGCACACCTACAACATATAAAACAAACCTACAAACAAAATTTCAGCCTCCAAAAATAACCGGTATGAAGAAACAATGATGAAAAGGTAATTTTCATATGTAAACTTTCCCCTTTCACCCTCACAGAGAGCACCCCAGTCGATATATTCAAAAATCCTTTTTTAGTGCATATTTGAGACCCAAGAAGCACCTATATACCAAATTTTAGCTTCCTAGGAATCACCAGTACGGAGAAACAGAGATGAATGAATGAAAGCCAGAGACTTTCGCATTTACAAGTATAGATTCTCGTCTCTTATTCAATCTTTCAATTATAATAGTTTATGCTATGAACTCTTCTGTATAGTTTCAATATACCTGTGCTTTGATTGAGTTCATGCTTTCCAGAAAGGCAAGAATTTGTCGCATTCGTCTGTTATGGAAGTATGTGGTTTAGGTGTTTAGAGTCCTCTACGTAACAGGTAGATCGTAGAGATTCAAGCCACGTTGAAGTTTTTTTTCAGATATTGTCTATGATTATTCGCTTTACATGGTTGTTTATAACATGAATATAGTAACGACTGGTGGCATGAAGTGAGTGACATGTTTGTAGTAATAACTTTTATGTATATTCCCTTTTCTGATATTCAGACGGCAAAACGCAAGTTTTATCTTTTCATTTCACTGTCTCATCTTTATTCCTGACCCTCATTCAATTGAAATCATTCACTTGTCTGTTTTGCTGACTGTCATGATGAATAGCAATCAATTTCTAATAACCATCCACTGAAACTAATTTCAAAGCAAATTCTGGAATAAATTCGGTAAGTTCCATTTTCCCCATTCCTTAATTTCGTTCATTTCAATAAAGGAGTGCAATTTTATTCCCCTTAGTGTAACTTCAAAGGAAATATCCTTCATCTTTCTCATGAATTGGCACTTCCGCTTCGAATTAGGATAGCTCTTCCAATTCAGTTCATTTTGAGAGTTAATTATTTTATTGCGAACTAGTTTTCATTGAAAGTTTGCATCAATTCACAAAAATGGTGAGAGTATTGAGAATATTCAATTTCTTTCTAACAGAATTTAAAAATACTAGTTGTTGCCCGCAACTTCGCCCGCGTAGAATTTGGTTTGTCACATCAAGTTTCGTGACAGACCATTTTGAACAAATAGTTACAATATTTTTTCAACCCAAAACTTCAGGTTTCCAACTTCAAAGCTGATGAAATTCAATAACATCTTTCAATCCCTATTTTCCTTGGTGGTGGATATTCCTGATTACCTTTCTTAATGCTTACGTACACTATACAAACAACCTACCTGCATATTTCAAGATTCTTGTTTCAGTAGCTTCGGCTGTACGATAATATAAGAGTGTCAGGCAATCAATGGGTATCCACTCATACAATACTGAATATCATCAGCAAAAAAATACTGAAAGGATCAGAATGAAATACGTTGGAAATTCTACTAATCCTACTCCTATTATTATTATAAATGTGTAAAGTTTGTGAGGATGGATGAATGTACTGTATGTATTTACGTTTTCTACTTTTTCTTGCGTGAACATCTCAACGGATACAAATATGAGTTGGTATATGGATAGCTTTGGTTCCTACGGTAATGCGGGTAAAACAGCGGGAAACAGCTAGAATTGTATTGATTGACTGACACTCTTATATTAACGTAATCTTGAAATATGCCGGTAGGTTCTTTGTATAGCGTAAATAAGCATTAAGAAAGGGAATCAGGAATTGCCACCCCCAAGGGGGAATAATGGGAGTTCAAAGATTGTATTGCATTTTGTCAGTTTCGAAATTGGATTCCCTGAGGTTATGGGTTCATGAAACAATATTGTATTTATTTGTTTAAAATTGCCTGTCAGCAAAGTTAATGTGACAAACCAAATTCTACGCCAGCGGAGTCGCGGGAAACAGTAGTAATTTATATTTTTACTTCCAAAATACAGTAATTAAACAAAAATGCCAACTGCACTAAGTAATGAATAGCTTCGAGAATCGAATTATTCACCTATAACAAAAATTTCGCAAAACTAACACGACCGTCAACGACGTCTGCCTTCACGCATCTGCCGGCGTTCTCGGCGATGGTGCTTCATTGCTCAGACCACCCCTCTACCCCGGCGCATCATCTCCCGTCGTCTTACAGTAGACGCGATGCTTAATGCTTTACTGCGTTGCGTCAAATAAGAATTTGACAGATATTCTAAAAAGTGCATTGTAAAAAAGTATCCAATTTAATTGTATTTATGGCTGAGTATTTTGCATATAGTGGCTACCACATACGAGGTAGATATATGCTATCGCGGACTTTTATTGAGAACTATTTTAGATGAACAATCTTACGGTACATTATCTTCATGTAACTTCAATGGTCTAGGCAGCGCACGCCAAGATAGCTCTCAGGGAGCAAGAATGTTTCCGACTTATTCGATATTTATCATTACACGAAACATCTGTTGATTGTAGCATTTATGTTATTCTGATGTATAAACTGTATTTATGTAGTTTCATCTGAATCCGTTCAGTCGTTTAGACGTGAAAGAGCCACAAACCTGCTTTATCTATCCTCTCAAACTTTCACATTTATTATATCAGTATAGATATAGATAGATTACTTTTCTGAAAGAAACGATAATCTAAAGAAAATTATGACGAATTTGTTCAGAATTGAACGTATTTCATATTATTCATTATTAAATGAATACGTTCAGCATTTCATGCTCAATAAATTGCATACTATAATAATAATAATAAGGTTTATTTGGATAAAATTCAACATTATATCTTATAAACTATGTAGAACAAATAAACAAGGAGAGAAACCGCAAAGCCATTGGCTGTCCGCGGTGAGGGTGGTTTATTAATAGTTATTTTATTCCTTAAGTATTCTAAATTAAAATTATGAAATACAATGTAGGTTGCAAATTTTTTAACATAGATAAAATTGATGCAGTAAAATTTGTAAAACAAGATAAAAATATAACAATAGTAAATATAAATCATTACAATACTAAAAGCATATTATAGATCATTAAATTGAAAGAGTACTATAGAATTAGTGATAATGTTTAGTTACCAAGTGCATGGATATGGTGAAGTTTACAGAATAAACCTACAGTAAACAAACATGAATCCCACAGAAACTCGAGGTTGTACATGGGAATCCGGTGAGTACACATGTATCATAGCCATAAAATGCAATTTCCATGTCAGTTGGCAATTAAATAATTATTCCTTTTACATATGTATACCTTAATTGATTAATTTATTTGATAACACGAATTTAAATCTAATGTATATTTCTCATTTACAATTCAGGAAATCATGTACATTATTTCTCTGCAAACTGAATATATATTCTTTCATCCTTTTTTTGATGACACTGATAGAATTCGTCATGATTATTTCTTTTTTAAATTTTTCAGGAACATGGTTGAATACCCTTTGGCATAAGTAATAGTGATTTCTCTGGCCAAGATTTCTTTTAGTTGCAGTTGTTTTTGTATACAAATTTGATTTTTGTCTAGTTTGGTAAGTGCCTATACCATAGTACAATTTGGGATTGAGATATCTTACGAATTATCGCCTAATTAGAACTATCGCATGATAAAATAGATTCAAACAGCCTGATAAACCGATGCGACACGCTTCCTCTTCTTTGAAATACAAATCGGTTCCACAATGAAATGAAAAGACTTTGCAACAATGGATACAAATTCTTGAAGGTGCATTAATTTGCTTTCTGGTACCAGGCAAGATATGATATCGAAGTTTTGTATTCATGAGATTTATGAAATTTGATTCATTTTCCGTTCGAATCGGTATGATGAAAGATTCGAAAATAAAGAACAATTGGAAAGAAGTCGAAAAGACAGTAGAGATTTCAAATTTAGGAAAAAGATGAAAAACTGAGCACTTTTTCTTTGAAATCTTTCGAAATTTCCATAAAAAAATTGTTTTTCTGAGAATAAAAAAAAATCAAATTTAACAGGTTTACAGTAGGACATGACTAAAGAAAAGAAGCTGTTTTTACTAATTTCTCTAGCAAATTTCACTGCAGAATCAATTATCAAAAACACTTCCACATGTTGCGAATTTTATGTGTGACACTGTATATGCAAAAGCACGCTCATCAAGTAAAAGTTGAAACCTACTTCATGGATGGAAAATAGAGGATAACCACACCATGTAACTCTGTTGAAAATTCCACAATGATATGAGATATTCAAAGATATTACCGAGTGTTCCATTCTATTCCCAAACATTCCAGAATGTTCCGAGATATTTTGAAATACTTACGAATGCTCTTGAATATTCTTGACTGGGCGGAGAAATTCAGTGTATAATATGTTAATATGTGTAGTGTGTAGTGACTGTAACTTTTTGAATTTATTGTCGATTGAGTTAGATTACTTTAACGAAAATAGTACAATAGAAATGTCTGTCCACCATTTTGGAGATATTCACCTTCCACAATCTGAGAAAAATTAAATTCGTGAAAAGTCCACATATCGGTTATTTTTCCAACCATGTTCTCTAGCTCTAAAGGTGTTTTGAAATGAATAAAATAGGGTTGTTTTCCTCGAACGATAATCTACTAAAGTTGAAATTTGCGTGAGTTTTTTATAATGAGTCTTGAGTTTCCATGTGTGATTTTTAGATCTCGAAGGAAATCAACGAGGTCTGATACACCAATAAGAAACAGTTCTTAAAAAATACTTTGCATGAAGAATGATCATTTTATAACCCATTTTTTCAGGAAAACAGTTCGCAGCTCGTTGATTGGTAAAGAAGGAGACCTAATCTTAATCGGGGTCAAATTGACTCTAGTAGGGAGTCCGTTAATTTATAGCGACTCCCTAACGGAGTCAGGTTGACTCCCTTTGAGGGAGTTCTACGCCAGACAGGATGTTATGGAAGAAGAGGAACAACAGAAAGCATTTTATTTTCAACAGAACGTGTCTAATTACAGGAAATATTTTCACACTAACAACTTAACATACACAAATCGTTTGTTCAGCTGTTATCACTATTGCTATCTCGGAAACAGACCTACAAGGACGGTTAACTTGGACAAAAGTTTTCTATTTTGGGGAACTAGAATAATATCTTTTTGGATCGAGAATATCTGTGGTAGTTTTTGGAATATTCGCCAAAAACTAGAATTGTCGAATTTTGTGTTTCAGCTCTATCGCCTCCATTTCGAATAATATCAAAAAAGGCAGGGGAACTTTCAATATTGTTTGCGACGTTCGGTTCATTAAATTTCATCATCAACTCTATTTTTTCAGGTACGTTTTTTTCATCGATTTTTGTAGCCATGATAAGAAATTCAGCTATGTATTACAATACATGTATTTCCCGGTATTTTTCTCATCATCACTGTATGGTCATACATTTCTTGGCTAAAGCTACCTCAAAAAAGTAGGAACAATATTTTTGGAGTTTAGAACGCTATACATATCGGAAGAACATATAATATACTAGTAACAAACAGAAACAAATAACTGTCAAAATACTCCTAACCATCTACGTCAACGGTCAGCAACAGCGGACCGCGGTCCGCAAACTGACCGCGAAAAGTCGAACCTCGGACCGCCAAATATTGTAATGTGTTGCATACCAAGTATACTATATCTTTATTATTTAAAATGATTTTTTGAGTCATATAATTCCACTTAGTTCTTATTTTACTTCAATAAGTTGCCTAGTTAACCTGTTTTACAAGTACCTACAACTAATATAGTTTGATTAGTTTCCTATCCAGCCTGTGTGCAAATTAGTTGATGTTGCGGCAGAATGGACAGGATGTAACTGCCAAGTTGTTGAACCTGTCAAAGCCATCACTTCAAATAGAGATAATTGATTTGCAAGATGTGTCTTTGCAAATGTATAAAACGGTATCCACTGAATAATTTTAGGCCAAACATGAAAATTGCAAGAAACTAGCTATGAATGTGGCCACTATATTTGGCTCAACATACGTATGTGAAACATATTTCTCAAAAATGCATTTTTTGAAAAACACATATCGTTCGAGATTAACGGATGCCCACTTAGAAGAAACATTTGAATTTCTTCTTCCTATCGAGAACCAAACTATAAAAAACTGGCCCAAGACCGTCGGTGTGGTTTCTCACATTAATTTTGAGTCTTTTGTTTTATAATTCAGAATTTTACATGAAACCAAAATAACACATAAGTAGCACCTAATTATTATCAGTTGTTTTTTCTGGACCTCGTTAAAAACTTTCCATAGTATCTTCAAAGAATATTCGCTCTTGCAGTCGTATTTTTATGGCAATTTTCCAGCATTTGTGGAGTAGCCACGCAAGCCGTCCTTATTGTTTCTTTCAATCCGTCGATATTGTCAGAAGTTCAGCGGAATACCTTGTCTTTAATGGAGTATCTCAATGGAAAGTCTAGAAAGATCAGGTCAACGTGGTGGCCATTGTGTTCTATCCATTGTCCTGGCATAGTCGTATTGAGAAAATCTCAACTAGTCTCCGACATGAATTTCAAATATAATTTTAGTTTTTGGTGAATATTCCAAAAACAACCACTAATACTTCCGATCTGAAAAAAAAATCATTCTAGCTCACCAAAATAGAAAATATTCTTTCAATTCAACCGACCTTGTAGGTCTTACCGTTACCGAGATAGCAATAGTGGGATCAGCTGAAAAAAACGGCTTGTATAATCGGCCCTATTATCTTAAGCTCAAACAATATTTTTTAAATGAAATACACCCATGAGTTCATAAATTCATTTATTTTTTCTTTCCCTTTTTTTCCTATTTCTGTTTCCGCCTCATCCATGTTCCTTCTACTTCAGAGAGGTTACACACGTTCAACAATTTCAGAAATGATTGTACAAATGGAATCGTAATGAACGTCATACAAATGTTCTCCATGAATCTACTGCACATAATAAATGTAGGTGATTTTGAACCTACATTACTTTGGAGACTATCCAAATAAAATGGTGCACTACTTCTACTACTTTCCAGTCTCGGCACGAAAAATTTAATCAGCCTAATAGAAAGCTGCTGTTAACCTTGGTGTGTATTATGTTCAATAAAAATTCGATATGGAGTAAAACTCTCTTAGTTTTCAGATAAATTACATCAAATTTATTGAATAATGAATTGGGGTCTATCCCTTTATCAAAGTAAATACCAATAATTTTGTAACCCAGGACTTTTATAATTTTTTTTGTACCGTTTCAATATTATGAATTTATTTGATATTCGTCAATTGGATTCCAATTAAGGATCCCTCCAAGTTCCGATATATGAATTGAATGGTATTTTCAAAGAAGAAATGTATATATAAATAAAACCTAGCATTCTTTTGGCTTGATCGATATGTGCAGTGAAATGAACTTTACTATCGAACATAATGCCTAAATCTCCTATTTCATCACATAGGTTTATAGTAAAATTATCTATAGTATAATCATAATGTATACTGGAACTGTTCCTACTGAACGAGACATCATTGCATTTTTGAACTCAGTATCAGTTGATGGCCATACTCGAAGCCTGGCTATAAATCAAATCATCTAAGGGAACAATTCGTTCAGGCCAGTCTTCACTTACCTATACAGTAGGTCTGTGTCTGGGTGTTCGTTCCAATAATTGAGAATCGATTTCGGCATTTGTACTTATATCGCCAAAAGCATTTGAGAGAATTTCTTCTGTGAAAAATCTTTCACTGACACCTGTCGGATATAATCCAACGCCTTTCGTGGTATTAGCCACAAAAATAGTTGAAACTAGTTAATTCAGTTTATTGTATGATTTTCACTATAAAGGATTTTACAAAAACCGCGACACGTGTTTCGATATACAATAGCTTCCTCAAGCGTGAAGATGCTATTGTGTAGTTAAACACGTGTCGAGGTTTTTTCGAAACGCTTTATAGTGAAAATAAGACAATAAACTGTAATAATTAGTTACGATATGGTTTTTCGTCAATTTCGGCCAGTTCTATTTAATCAAGGAAAATAGTTGTTTTCTGATTGGTGTGAGTCCATGAACCTTCTGTGTAGGTAAGTGAAGACGGGCCTGTATGAATTGCTCCTTTAGATTATTTGAGTCACAGCCACTCTTTAAGTATGCCCACTTGCTGTAGGTCAAATTCATTTCCTTGTACGAAGATTTGGGCCATTCAGATACATCATCAAAATAATATAATTCGTAATGTAACATCTGCTAATACCGATATTAATATAGGTGTTCCACAAGGATCTATTTTGGGCCCAGTTCTTTTTATTTTGTACATAAATGAAATCGCAAATTCTTTTCCAGATATTGAGGTGACTATTTATGCAGACGACACTTCTTTACTGATTTTCAAACAAAAATCAAATAGAACTAAAAGAAACCTGTGAAACTGCTCTATGCCAACTAACTTCTTGGCTCAATCAGATCACTCTATATTTCAATGCAGATAAAGCTAACCTTGTGAAATTCCATAGTCATCAGAGGGAATTGATAGATGTAGATATAATTTTAAATAACACATCTCTGCTTGTAAATCTTTAGGACTATTCGTTGACTCACATTCAGATTGTAAAAAACATTGCAAGCTCCTGATTTCCAAACTTTCATCTTTTCACTATATGTTCGGAAATCTCAAAGTTATTTTTACACAGCAATGATTAATGAACTTATACTACACACAACTTGAAAATCGACTGATGTATGGTATTTGCCAATGGGGATACTCTACACTGTCGAATAACGTCCTCGTTGTCAAGAAATCTCCAAAAGATTCGAAATTCTGACCTGTACAGGCCTCTACGTATTTCAAGTCTGTATTTTTGTGTTCAAAAATATGGATTCGTTTTTCATAAATAACGATTTCCACGAATACAACACACGTCGTAAGGATGATTTACGATTACCACTCTCTAAACGCAATATTTCCTATAAAGCTCCAGCTCGAATCGACACAAAGATTTTCAACAACTTACCTTCCTCCACCAAAAGCTCAAATTATGAACGTACTTTCAAAAAAAACTCAAAGGATACCTGGGTGAGAAATGTCTATACTCTAAATAAATGAATACTTTTAACTTGAACGTTTATTCAATGTGAATCTGTATTTTTATGTAAGTCAATATTCTGTGTACTATGTGTGTGCATATTTATTATGTAAACATATAACAGTACATGTTACATGTAAACATGTAACATGTACTGTTATTTTCCTTTTGTACATTTCTTCATTCAAATCCCGACCGTACTACCATGCGGTTGGAACCATGACTCTTTCTTATACAATTGTATGTTGTATTAAAGAAATAAAGTGATTTGATTTGATGCGGTTGGTAAGTACCTAGTCTACGGGCAAAGGGGGTGATGACAGATATGTTGCTTGTCGTTCGTTTCAGCTTTGTTCAAGGTATGATACTCTGAAAGAATTTGATTTTTAGTTATGGGATATCATCGACTTCATAATGATGTAGGACATTACCTTGCACTTTCAGGACAGAATAAACTCCTTTCAAGCTACCAATATTCAACAATTCAGAGACAATTTGATTGTTGTAACGACCTGAATGAGCATTTGCATTAGTTTGCAATTTTAAGGTTATAATCAATTGCCAATATTTATTTTTCGTTAAATATGATATAATTTCATTCTTTATATTAGATCATTCCAGTCATCCTTGACTGGAATGCTGAGCTCTGAAAAGTTTGTATTATGCCAGAGAATTGATGTTTCATCAGAAAATTCATCAATATTACCTATCTATTTTTTTTCATTTTTATTACCAATTATAGTATATAACTATCGAAAAGAAAAACAATATAAATTCAACTCATGAGCTACACAAATACAAATACATAATTGAATATAAATATCGAATATATTGGTATAGGAGCATGAAGAAACTTTTTCTCACTTATCTCATAGGTGCGATTTTGTTCCATTCTTTTCATAAAAGAGGACGTATGCTTGCTTCTCCACTCACAAGCGATTTTGGTGAAATTGGTGACACGTATGAATAGTTGTATTTGTGCCACATGTCAGTATACGGGTGTCTGCAGTATGCTGTATAATGCCCTCTGTAAGTAGTCCCACTGTGATTTGAAAGTGCATATAGATTACAACAACAAGTAGCCACATTTTCTGCTGCAAAATTGTCCATATGCAATCCTTCTAGAGGAAATTCGATGACAACATTCAATGTGCCTCTAAATCTTTCCGTTGGAGAGTATCTTTTCAGATGAATTACTAAAATATGGGAAACTTTGTGCGTTTTCTCCTCTCCTTGCATTTCGAACATATCGGTTTTTCATTTCCATCCAAAGTTTCTTCTCTTGTGAACGAATCCAAGCATTGACACAAACTCAATTGGTCGGTTCTTTGTGGTAGGAAGAGATACAAATCCCAAAAAGGATTGAAGGTTACTGATGAGTATCCACAGTGTGTGCATTCCATCGTGGATTTCAATTGACCAACGAAATTATCTACAATCTTAGAGTTATGCATCCTCAAATATGTGAGCCATGACTCTTGTGCATTGCCGCTGTCGCTCAATTTTTTGTCAATCTCCGTAAAGGTTGGTTTGTGTTTGTCATTAATTATATTAACTTCTTCATGTATATACTACTCTATCAAATGAATCTTCTGACCATAACTCCCTGATGACTCCTGCAAACGCTTTGATTAAAGCACCCTTCGTACTAGAAATACTAGTATTGCTATCTCTCATAAATTCATCCTTTTTCAAATATTCGTGTTTGATAAACATGGGATTACTCTGTGCATGAAACAGGTCTTACCAATATTTTTCAACCCAAGGGTTATGACTGAAGAATTTATTACTGAACTATTCAAAATATCTTTGAAAACCATTTCAGAATTTTGCTGAAAGAAAATATTTTTTCATTTGCTTTTGTTTTATTTCCATAAAGTGAATTGTAATTACCCCTATTTCCTTTATGAAGTTGGCTTTCAGGAAACATGTAAATTTCATCAGTTTCTTAGAATCAGGAAGAGTACCAAAAAACGAAGCCACATTTCTTCTTTAGATGACTATACTAATTTTTTGAATGAGAAAAGATGTGGCTCTTGATTCGTGGGTTTAATTTTTTTCTAATTTCATTGATGAAAGATAAAACTTCAGAGCCAAAAACACCAAAAGTTTCAACAGCTATTGAGCGAAAAATTTAATATTTACCAAATTCTGATATTGCCGTAGTTTGGAAGTTTCTCCAATAGAGGTAGCAGCACCGGCTTTCGCAGAAGTAGCAGAAATATGGCAAGTTGCTAATGTATCCACACAAGTAAAGTCCCAAACAACAGATTTACTGTTTTTCCATAGAACAAGTGTCATACCATCCGGCCGTTTTCCGTCGTCTCGACTTGTGTCTATGGATTCTAAAATCGCAGGAATTTTTGCAGAAGTTAAAGCTCAACCCATGAGTACCTGATTCATCCACAAATGCAACACATTTACAAAAGTGTTGAACACATAGTGGTGTACCAAGTCGAAATCCGATGGCAAGTCTGAAAGAGTCGCCACCCAATAGAGTTCCAAGTGATGCTACAGGAACAGCATTTAAGCACGCACCAGATTTCTTCACAGTTACTGCGAGAAGACGAGCCTTATTTTTCAAAGTGTCAGAAGCTGTCTTCAGTAAAATACTAGTTGCATGTCTTCAATTTTCATTTTCATTGTTTGGTCACTTCTAAATTCCCAAAGAGATTTGTCCCAACCACAAACACATATTGGCTTTGGGTATTGTAAGATGATTGCTATCAGAATGGAAACACTAAAAAATGATGACAAAAATGATGGCAAAGCGAGTGAAATGGCTGAACGAATGCCTAATCTTCCTCTGGAAACTAGAAGTGATGGCTGTAACCAAGTTTCGTCTTCGATGTGGTTATTAGTGATGAGTTTCAGTATCCTTCTCAATTCGTCATCGATATTTTGTAATCCCCGGGTAAGGAAAGTTTTCAGGATCCAACCCTAAACCTCATAATTTTTAATATTTTTTACGAGTTTCACCCCAGTATTTGTTATGTATTTCAATCTATATTCACTAATGAACATTCCCATGAAAAATCCGGGTGAGAAGTTTTTGCCAATATTACTTCTTTCATATTTTTTTTCATAATGTTTCAGTTGAAATCTGTTGTATAGATTTGAAATACCAGTTGAAAGTACATTTCATGAAGAATAAACTATGAAATCTCTGAACCGTTACTTGATGGAAAATAATAACCCTATCCATGAATAATAATTGTACAATTTCCACAATATTGGTATTATATTATTACAGTGAACTAACTATATTTCATCATAGGTTTGTTTTTATTGCCGCCAACTTCTCCCACAATTCTATAATGGAATATTTTTCTTCAGGAACTTTTAACCGGTTTTGTTTTCATGTTGTTCACAACTTGGAACGTCTTATTCTCGTTTAACGTTCTTATCTCGAAAGTTTGTTGAATGTACGGAAGTGTATCCAAGCCTGCAAGTTACATTATGTATGTGTATAAACCACACTCCTGAATTTATGCTAGCCTGAATAAATTGGATCCTGACATTTATTATACATATTCACTACTAGGGAACAATCATTCTCCTAGAAGGAAATAAAATCCTCGGGTAGGATAATCCTAAGTTTTATCTGAGTTGGAAAGATAGTAATTTCTACAAACTAGGGTTCAGTTTTCAATTTTTTTCAATGAGTTCGTAAAAGTATTTGAAAAAGTATAAAACAAAGTCGCAAAATCGTGTTAGATACACTATTTATGTCTCAATTTATGTTGAATAGATTTTATTGATTTTTAAACGTCTGAATTTGTCTCCGCCCGAAATAGTAGATTAACTATGTAATAGAATTGACTGATACTTGACGAAAATCCATAACTTATTCAAGCAACACTCCATTGTGACATTGTTACATCATGATTAAAGGAAATTCAGCAATATTCATCAGCGAGTAAGTGAGGAGATCGAATATTTCGAAGTCATAATGCCGTTAGACTATGAAATATTGAAGACTGTGTTCATTGTTGCCAAGATTACTGTTCACTCTTCTGTTTTGGTTTTTGAGCTACTGTTCAACTGTTCAAGAGTTTGAAAACATCAACTTTTCATCTTCTGAAGACGCGCGTCATGAATAGCACTAGTACAATTTTCTATATTGATTAATAAATGACAATAAATCCTGAAAATCACAATAAATGCAGTATGTATTGCTCAACATTTAAATAACCTGGTAATAGTTTTACTTCATGGCTTCAGTAAAATCCACTATATTGGTTTTTTTATATTTTATTAGAATTTTTATTTTAGCGTTATATCTGCAAGATATGAATTAACCCACGTGGTTTGCATCTTCTGTCAAATTTTATATTTTTTTCGACAATGAATTCAAAAAGTGGGTTTTTTTCGAAATACAGAAAAAGGTTATTTAGAATATGCATACAATAATTTTTCTTTTTTCTTTTGTTTATCGCACAACTGTTGCAAAATTGAGAAAACATTCATGTTTTCATACTTGGAAAATGAACTACTATGTATTCTTGCCGGAAGACGAACATCTAACGGAATGAGAAATGATGTATTTTTTCCTTCCCATCGACCCAAAATCCTATTACAGAAAAACGTCAATTTCCTTAGTTTGCTGCTTGAAAACTTGATATCATCATACTTGTATTCGACCAATAGGGCAGCAGGATGGAGAACAATTATTTCAATGTCATTCCAGCCTGCAACTGTTACTTGTAAGCTGTCACAACTGTCGGTTGTCATCTGTCTTTGGAAGATGATCTAACCCAGACCTCTTACGAGCTCCACTTATGGATGACAGATGGCGCTGGCGAATGATAGATGACAATCGACAGATGATAGCCGACGGCCCGAATGACTTAACATGAACCTCAATAAGGAATAGCATGGAATTCTGAAGCAAACCAGTGCTGCTACTGAAGAGATGATATTTCTTACCTCAATAATATAATCGTCACAAATCAAGAAGATATAAACAAAAAAAAAAGAATACTTTTTTGTTCAATTCATATACTACTTTTTAGAATATTACAAGGCTTATTCTATGAAAATTTAAAAAAATTGTGTAAAGAAAGTTCATATCAATAATGAATAATGAAATAATTCGGATCAACAGGTTTTGCTGCTGTTCATGTCATACTTCGAAAAATTCAAGTTTTCTTCATGTTATTGTTCAGATATTTGGTAGAAAGAAGTTTATCCGTCCCAAATGAGATTTCCAACATTATCATTATATACCAGTATATGTATCCGCCAAAATATATAATTCCCAACCTTTTTTCTTGTATCTGACTGTGTATTCTGAACATCTGTTGATTATTTTAGAAACTATCAAAATATTTAACGTTTTTACACGCGTTCAAAGATCACACTCGACTTTCAAATATGAACCACGATTCATAAATTTGCTAACAATTAAAAATTTTTTGCTTTTCAATTACTATCGTGATATAATCGCTTGAAAAGAAGTAATACTCGATACCCACGTCTCTGCTAAGATTTCTTGAATACATATTTTCATTTTGATGAATGGATCACCAAGTACCTATGAGATATTGATATCATAACCTTACAGTATTTCCATGTACTCGTCCCCTCATCAGCTCTCGTAAACCACGTTTCGAGGATCAACGACAGATCGTGATCGTCCTGGAGATGACTGGTTACCAACATCTAAAGAAAAGTATAGGTTGCTATGGCCCAGGAGAATACGCTGAGAGATAAGGCACTGATCACCATACCGAAAAGAAGTTCAAGACCCAAGTGAAAGTAGATTCTGGTAAAGAAGGAACTGGTTTAGACCATGCACCTCCGAATAGAGAATGGATTCTACAACAGATACGTGCTATAATCATGAAATCGGGTTCTACGAAACTGTTTCAAAGCTGATTCAACAAAGGAGTTAGACCTGACTAGAAAGTCAGATGGAGTTGTCAACGCGTACTGGCCTCTGTGAGATTTCCTTCACATTCATCGCTAGTGAGTAACCTAAGACGTGGTGTGAAAGATGTGCTTAAGCAACTTTTACGGAATCGAGTAGGATTACACTAGGGTATTGATAGTACTTACGTACGATTCAACAGACGAGTATTACTGATTGATGTGATCAGTCAGAAAGCCAACAGTCACATAGTTCAAAACAGGAGGTTCTGTATAGGTTTACCAACCCAGAGAAAAAAACGCATGCATGTTGAGTTGAAGAGATGGAAGGAAATAAGAAGGCACCAGCTTGGTGAAAAAAGGGAACAAAACAAAGAACGACTTGATTTATAGCCTCAACTTAACTCATCAGAACAAAACACTGATCATCCACTGACTCTATATAATAATAATGATAACCGCAAATAGTTACATCGTAATTGAATAGACAAGTGATTCGGATACAATGGATACAATGTTACATCGTTGCATCTCAATATACCACCACCAAGCTCAGCGATCTGTAATGTGACTTCATATCTTCACTATGGCAACAAGTGAAAGTTCTTCAACGAAAGAGAGGGATTTGGAGAATTTTCAGTAACATTTTTCAGTTTTCCGTTTTCTAAAGAAGATACACTATCTATAAACTATATTTTAGACTTCTAATTGAAAATTGTTAGTCATAATTTTTTTCAACTTTTGGCTTCTAATCATTTCAACCTATTCAGTTAATGAAAACGGGTCACGACTATAAGTTATTTTTCCATTGACACAATTTTACTATTCAGTTCAACTCCATCAATTTTTTTTTGTAACTTATATTAATACGTTTTGGAGAGGGGTTTGTTGGGGTTTGGATTCTTGTTGAATAAAAGTTTTTCTTTTTTTATGTATATAAAAACGTTTCGTTCACGGTGGAGAACTTTTTCAATTTAATTTCTTATATTCGAACAACAATGGAAATTTTTAGTCAGTGGTAGTTTACCTTATGATACGTACCTAGGCTGCATTATTGAATTAAAATAATATTAAATTAATATTTTTCTTCATACTGTATGTGAATGTCCTTTGTTTTTTCTGTCATAGTGAAATTTTTTTTATGTTGTGATCTTGTTCTTTTTATTTCGATTGTTAATGGCGGTTTCGGTGTTAAAGTGGAGACGTGAACCTGTATTTGTATGAGGATGGATGATTGCGCAGGGTCATGAATTGGTTTCCTGTATCTGACTTATTTGTTGTTCTACTAGAAATGGTTTGTGTGTTGGCTGTAATGGGGGAGATGGGGGTAGGTTTTGGTTTTGTTTGTGTTGGCTGAATGATTTTTATTGATGTATATTATATTTGATTTAGGTCTTTTATGTCTGTTCTGTTGTTAATAGAGTTTTTATTTTTTGTAATATAAATCATTTCTTATATTATTATTTTCTTTGTATTGGATTCAAAAGCTAATATTTTAGTGTTTTCAAAGTTGGGGTTGTGATCTTTTTTAATGGAATGTTTGTTCAGTGATGTACTTGAATTTTTCATATATTTATGTCCATTCAACCTATTTTGTAATAATTGTGGAGTCATGCCTATGTTTTCTTTCTCGCAGTCATTGCATGGGATACTAAAGATGAGATTAGAGTTTTTCATTTTCAAGGTTCTACATTTACAAGGTTATTTTTACTGACTAAAAATTTCCATTGTATCTCGAATATAAGAAATTGAATTGAAAAACTGTGGCGACCGTGTACGAAACGTCTTTATATACATAAAAAAGGAAAAACTTTTATTCAACAAGAATCCAAACCCCAAGAAACCCCTCTCCAAAAAATATACACTCAGGATTTAAGAAAACTACAGACAAAAATTATAATAATACTAATAAACAGTTTCAAGAATCGTATCGAAATTCATATTTCTTCAGAGATTCATTTCATCATCGCCCCATGTACTTCGCCAAAAATATCCCGCGAAATTTCAATTTTTTTTGGAGAAAACACAAGCACTATGGGAAAATCCTTAAGGCGCTCTCAGAGCGGTGCCTGAGCGAAAGGAGTGATCCACATTGGATTGGAATCGCTGGAGATTAAATCCATTAGGAAAAACGTTCTCGGGAAGTTCATTCCACATAAACGCCGTTCTCCAAATGAAAGAGTTCTTATACAATGAAGATCGAGGTGTACTGAGTTGAACCTCAAAACGATGAGTAGCTACAGTCCGTCGCGTATTTCTGATATGTACCGCTCTTGGTGAAATCAAATGTGCCAAGTCACTTGAACACTTCCCGTGAAAGTATCTATCTCTTCTATAGATACAAATCTCAAGGTTGCAAATGAGGTTAATTGAAACTTGATTTCCTTCAAAGCTATGAAATTAAGAAAAAATTTAACACTAGGTCAACACAACAGAGCTTTATAAGGATAAAACGCTTTTTCCCAACATCGATAAAACTGACAGTCATGAAATTAATATATAGGTGTCATTATATCTCAAGGCATAGTCATGCCTAATTCTCTCAGTGTATTCAGAATATGTTCATGACTAAATATTGTAACTTTGCATGAATGCAGAAGCATAAATTCACAGGTTCAATTTAATATTATATTTGGTACAGTAACTAGACTCTAACCCTAACTCTAGACCCTAAGATAACTCGAGTGAATATGTAAATCAGATGAAATTCATCAATACAATGAACAAGAGAATAAAAAACAAATTGCCACACTTCACTGATTCACGTAACCTCACGAAAATAAAGCAATCCTTCAATTCAAACTTCACCATCATTACCAACATATTAGGAGTACATATGATAATCATAAATCTCAATATACTAGTCGAAACGTGCTGGCATAGTAAGACATTTTGAATTCGACTCGAAACAAGATTCTACTAGTAACCGGCACGGTAGTCGGTTATGTTGGCGTGAGTGGTTTGATCCACTCATTCATTCGACCGTTCTGTATCTGTAGAGTAGGGAGGGTGAGTGTAGGTCCACATCACTTAGGCCACATGTGACCCATTGTACATCCTCCCAAAGAGTTGTCCTCCTAGGTCATCGTCCTGTCCTTTCCAGGAAGGTGGACAGGTCACTACATCTCTTTCATATTGGCAGGTGTAGGCCAAGACTCGCCGAACACACACTCTCTTACTGACGATAACTCCGGACATTCGCATAAGACATGTCTGACAGATTCATCTTCCCGTTGACACATCCTGCATAAAGGTTTGTCCACTAGCCTCATAATATGGAGGTGTTTCCTCAGTTGACAGTGGCCAATCAGAAATCCTACTGTTAAGCGTAGGTTTTTCCTAGTCATCGCCAGATATTTCTTCGGCGCCAGCTTCCTAGGGTCGCCCAGGGTGATTCTGGCAAAATTGCATCCTTTGATTCCATTCGATTTCTTTATGGATTGAGCATGGGTGTGACGTTTGGCTAGTTCCACAATTGGTGGACACGTAGGTGTCGCTGGGTTCTAAAATTCTTAGTCCAACCGCTTCCTTGGCTGAAGAGTCGGTAATGCAATTACCTTTACTCTTGTCGTGCCCTTTAATCCACCTCAGGATAATGTTATTATCTACCGAGGCTTTGGCTAAATCTTGGTGGCGCTCTAGTAATAGCCCTGAGATAACACGTTGTCAGTTCAAAGCTAATTGGGTTTGGCTAGTATCAGTGCAGATTGTCATGTTTTTTATTTATTTGTTTGTTATGTTGTTATTGCATATGTAGCATCCGACTCTGTGTTCTGTTTTATTTGTATTTTGTAGGGTTTATTAAACACAAACCTGGGTTCAATCGCATCACTGACTGCCTGCAGCAGAGGTTGCGCAGTAAGCGCTTCTCGCCATAGGCTTAGCCTCAATCAACCCATTTCTACTTCGAGGTTCACACCAGCCGTGCGCAATCTTAACATGGCCATTAACACAAGCTCCTCAACGTACAGGTCCAAAGGGGTCAGACCAGTAATTAATTCCATTGCCGCGGTTGGTGTTGTCCTCATGGCTCTTTTGATGTTTAAACAAGTCAATTGCTGCATTTGATATAATTTTTGGATGGCCGCTGCTTGTAGAACTTTCGGTCTCTATGCAATGGCTCCGTACGTTAACATAGGTCTTATTAGTGCAGTGTAGATCCAGTGTAGATCCGGGGTGAATGTCCCCATGTGCATCCCACTGACCTCCGGCATAGCTCATAAGCCACATATGCTCTTTTTGCTCTACTCTGTAGGTGGGAGTTCCATGTCAGCTTCCTGTCGAGGGTAGTACCAAGGTATTTCACCTCTTCAGAGAAGTTAAGTTTGCTTTTGAAAATTTCGGGAGGTTTTAGACTCGATAAACTTTTTTTTTTCTGGTGAAAAGGACCATCTCAGTCTTCTTGGGATGGATCTATAGTGAGTGTTCCTTACACCATGTTTCTATTAATTTGCGCTTCGTGAACACACTGCGCTCTATCGCACAGTATGTTGACAAATTTGCCGGTCTGCATGATAATTATGTCATCTGTATATGCAATTGTGTAGAATTCATTATTGTTGAGGTGATTAATTAGAGTATCCAGAACTATATTCCAAAGAAGGGGACATCCCCTCATGACCATTCCTCCCACTATGATGTCTTCTACATTGATACTTATTGCTCTACTAGAGAGCATCTTAAGTATCCATTATGATCTTTCGATTTTGACAACCACATGATGAAGGGCCGAGTCAGTTGACCTTCCCGGAGAATATACATGGTGATTTGGATAAAGCTCATAGTGGAAACAGTGGTTTGAGCCGAGAGAGAGGGCGGACAAACTATTTTCACTGGTTATAGTCCAACCCTGTTGAAAGGTTAGACTTCGCACAAGTTTGGACTTTTCAGGGTTGTCGTTCGTAGGGAGCGACAGCTGATTAACAGAAACACTGACTTCAATAGATTTCAACAGAAAATAATATGCGACATACAGTTAATGCGGTATCATCTAACGGACTCATGGTTTTATCATGTTGATTGCTCTCATGGTATTGCTAAATAACAAAGTTTACGTTAAAAATGGAAATTTATCGATTAAATATTTAGATCTTATCAAATTAGTTTCGATAATCATATTCATCTGGCAGTTATGAGCCAGTTATAAGTAAATTACTAACTTTTTACTATTTTCTTTCCTTTCTCCAAATAAATAGCATATTGTTTTGTGTTACAGTACAATATTAAGAAAAAAGAAGAGGTAGTAGAACCAGTTCAAGAAGAACCAAATCCACTCATGCGAAAAAAGAAAACACCAGAAGAATTGGCGAGAGAAGCAGAAGAAGCGGACGAAGACGAGTTCACAAGTGAGTGTTTCACCCGACTGAGAAATTTTCGTAAAAGATGTAGTATCGTATAGTTGGCTAGATGCTTGAATTACAGAAACCAATTTCAATACCGTTGACCAAAAATTATATTCACCGCCTAGATTGTTATTTGGATCCCCGATAACTAGATTGACATTTTAATTTTATATAATATACAACGCGAAAGTAATACACAACTTGATTCCATTGAACTGCAACTTTATTTTGTGAAAAGCATTCAGAAATCTTATATGGCCAGCCAACATACTACTGAAGAAATACTTTTTGGAGGGAACGAAAAGTTTGTTCCAACAGAAAGATGAATGAATCAAACCTACTCGGGTCTTAGGATTTATGAAACCAATGATCAAATTTCTCTTAGCAAACGTAGAACTAATAATATCACAATAATGGGAATTCAGTCTGATTATTCGCCAATGAGAACGCCATCTAGGGAATCGGCTGGAAACTTAATTACCATTCATCTAAAATAAAGAGGGTATTTACGGCGATGTGTTGCAAAGCCAAGCTTCTACAATGACATCCAAATGAAAAACAGAACCCTGGGATCTAGTATCATCTGCTCAGATTGCAATTGAAGCTGCAGAAAGATTGAAAGTTATTTCTCATTTGACGGGCAATGACTCAACTAGATTATTGTAGCGAATCTTACTATCCTCTGATTAACAGAAAGTCCGAGCTCAATCTTAAAAATAAGATTTTATTATACAATACTATGTTCAAGCCTGTATGCTTCAGGCGCTTGGGGACAAACATCTCCATACTGAAAAGATTGCAGAATTAAATACTCAGGATGGTGGTGAATGCTACATGGTTCATGCGGAATGAAGCTATCCGGAGATATTTGAAGCTGTTAACTATACGGCAGTCCATTCAGTCGAGGAATCAGAGAGTTTTCGAGTCAGCGGAAACTCATGATAACCCATTAGTCAGGGAAGCTGTAGATTACACTATAGACGACCCCACTCGATTCAGAAGGCCTCGTCGCTCGGTTGAGTGAAGGCCGCACGACGTCTGTTAATACCCCAATCAGGAAGGGGTACACAAGGCCAGAGCGGCATTGACCTTTATGTCGCCATCAAAACACCCAACGTCATGAACCACTCGTCCTCCTGACGAAAGACAGTTGAAAGGGTAAGGGAAAAGTTTCCAACCTGATTGAGATGAAGATGACTAGCGAATCTTAGGAGTTCTCATTCATCTAAGTATTCCGATGATCACAAAGGTGGTGACATTGTAGATATCATTTCACTCACAATTGTTCGTGTGTTGGAGAATTCATGGCCCAGCTGAGTACCGACGATGATATCTATGGCAGGTCAAAAAAAAAGCATTTGTCTGGTATCATAAATAAGATTCATTAGGGTTCTGGTTTCATCTAATCAATAAAAGAGCATAGAGGTTGTTCTTTACGTTAACCAAATTGATTGATTTTTTTAGGTGAATTGTGCCTTTTTGAAGGATTGCGCTACATGATTGTTTTGTACAATGAAAGTTGAAAACCAATCGATATTATTAATGACGTCTTTTCAAGGGTTTATTTTGTTCGCCATCTTTTCGACATTTCAATAGTGTTCATCTTCGATTACGTTATCCAAATTGTTACATCATTTCTGTTCAACATTTCGTCAAAGCATCTGCCACCATTGTTATATCAAAAGTGTAGTTTCCAATGATTCAAAGGTTTTGTGAATAGTCATATACCACTGTGTATTCAGTTCAAGCTTTCCCTATTTCTATAATCTTATGCCAGCTTTCATCAGGTATAGAATGTTTTTCCATGTTTTCCGCATTTTTTTTAAATATATGAGTTACATTAAAACAACAAAGGAATGAAATTTGGTCTCACGCTTCGACATGGTCGTTAGTTTTCTACTAAGTGAGCCCCTCTCTTGGAAACGAGTACCTCAAGCACTTCCCTGGCAGTCTTTTCTTTCCCAAGTGGCAGCGTGAGGATTTTTTCAGTAATTTGGTCTCCGGTACGATGAATGCTCGACTTTAGGCTCCCTTTTGGTAAAATCGATCTTTCTGGTTAGAAATTATTTATTTTTTGATCCCATCAACTTCCACTCATTACTTGAGTCACTGCCCATAGCAGAGTCAACGAAAGGTTTTTTATCTTCAGTATAACTCTCAACCATCTCCATCCAACTCAAATATTCCATCATTGAGTCCGTTCAACAGTTTATAATCCAGTTTATAAATCCACGTTGGACCGAAAGCAATGCCAGTGTGGACAATGACTGCTTAGACATTCATGACTTTTTTATCCCTCTCCTGTTTTTCGTCCTAATGTAGAAGGGTGATTAATGAACTTACCTCACAAAAACGATACATTCTAACTGAGAGAGATTTCCTTTTCTCGTTCTACGAGATGTTTTTGCTCAGGCTCTTCAGTAAGTTGTAGAGTGGTGAAGATGCGATTAGGGCTTGCAAAATGAAGTTGATGTAGCAGTTATTACTGTGATCAGGCAGAACTCTTGGCTGCAAACTCACTGCCCTACTGTCGATCGTGTATGTAGATAAAATCTCGCTCATCCTATGACATCCACATCGCTTATCCACAAACCGGTCAAACCTGTTGTCAGATTTGAAAAAACTTGCCCACGATTTTGCGACAGGAATAAAGTTTGTCATTCCAACTCCGTTGGAAATTTTCTCTTTTGGGGACTGTGAGGATTCAACCGGAGGACTGAGTTCAAATTGTCGATTCGGGAACCCTTTCGAACATTCATTCATATTCAACATTTTTCCGTTACCATTAATTCATTTATTCTGGTAACGTCTACAAGAATATGTATAATAAAGTAAATTTTTATTCATCTACATCAAAAACTAATATCCTGATACCAAATATAATGTATGTATGAGAAGTTCAATCAGATTATTGATTGCAATTCGCCTATTCTCAGCCTTCATCATATTCGAACAAATTGTATTCTGAACTTCTTCGACTTCTATTTTATTTCAATTTTGCCCCATTTCTATGTATCTCTTTTTTCTCCAGCGAACCTGAATTTAATTATTTCTTTCTTTTTGTGAATTCTCCATTGTGAAGTATTTCTGTTTGAGTAATGAATTTTACCAAGACTGAAATATTTTTGCCATTTGAATAAATTCTACTCAGCAAAAATATAACAATTCTGTTGCAGATGTTCAAAAAATCAGAACCTAGTTTTAGAGTTCTGGAAGGAAGTGGTTCAAGTAAACTTCCTTAAATCAGTTTTATTTTGCGGCAGAGAGACCGCAATTGTTCCATATCTAAAACCAAATTTTCATGAAGCTACATTTTTGTAATATTTCACTAAACTCAATCCTATACAAAAAAAAAATGTATATCTTAAAATATTTCGCTTTCACTTCATCCTTTCGGTTTGATCGATGAAATGTCAATATTGAACATTAGCTACTTCCCCTAGTTGATGGGTGGATTATTTCCATCCTGATTTTATGCGATTGTGAAACCTAATGTCAATAATACAATATTCAAACAATGAAAGTACTTTGGTTGCGATATTCTCGATGAAAGAAGTTTTCCTTTTGGTCTGACCGAATGTTACTTCTTGAGACAGATGTTTGCGTCAAATCAGTTCCTTCCAGACAAGTTACCTTCAGTATATGGTGGTGCAGGTCATTTTAAATAATTGTGATTCACGTACTTACACTTGCACAATGAAACAAAACAATAATTTCCTTAAACAACGATTTGTATCTGTCATTATCTAGACTGTCTTGAAAATGTGATATAATTTGAGCTCAGTTTTATCAGTCTACCAACGAAATCACAAATCAAAATCAAATACACTCATTTATCATTATAATTTTGATCATTCGAATATCATGGTGATCATTTGGAATGCATAAGCACAATTCATAGCTTCAAACTTAATTTTTAAGTATTATCCTTATGCATTTATCACAAACAGCATATGCACAGGAAAACTATTGTTCACTATTTCATTAATATATTAAAACAGGTAGGTAGGTACACAAACAGGAAGAATAATACGATTATATCATTACAGTCTAATTTTAAATTTTGGTGCTCAATTGATTGTATTTTATGAAGACTGTGGGTCTACCATGTTTTTCATCTACATTGACTGTTTCCATTTTAAACATTCAAAAGAAATTTGTAATATTTTTTTTATAACCAAACTATATCACATTTTCTGACACCTTAGTAGTTTGTAGTTTACACCCATTAACGTTTTTATAACCTTTTAAAATTATCGTTCAAACTCTATCCCTGTTAAATGTTAAATGTTCGACTTTTATTATTAATATTATAAGATAATAATAGTGTTGTGCGAAAGTACAAACCAACAATAACGTATAAGATGTGCCTTTTTGGCCTAAGTTTCCAACAAGACAATATTCATAACGTATTGCCAAAAATTGACGCATTGTTTTTGTGTTTTATCTGTCTTCAATGTGTTATTTCGATTGTTATTATTTTTGTTTTGTACTTCTTCTATGATCTATGGCGTTTGGTATGCTGTGTGTGGTTTCTCTGATGCAACTGAAAGGCAGATCCGTATTTCCTAATTCAACCTATATTGGCAAGAATCAGATCATTAACTTTTTTCAGAAATGTTTGACAAATTTCACATAATATTTCACTAGAAACTTCTGAAATGAATTTGTTCCTAATATTTTCCTAAATTTCCAGTAATAAAAACGTACTGAATATAGAGCAGAAATATGAATTTGTCTTCCACGTCAAAGCTGTATATTTTTTTCTTTTATTATATTTTTGATCACCTTATGATTTCACTTATATTTTCATGTATTTGTTTTTCAATTCAAATAAATTTTTTTGCATTTATTAGTTTCGTTTTAGTTCTTATCATATGTTTTTGTTGAGAAAATCACTAGCCATTGATTTTCAGACTGATTTATCACTTGGGTGAGTATTTTATGCACGGTTTTCTATTCTTTTTTCTTCTTTCAGCTATGGAGAAGTCGCTGAAAGAATAATAAATGGAAATGTTGAGTGGAATATATTATTCTATTATGCCAGTTTGAACAATAATCTTGATTAGCTAACAAAAACGCAGTATCAAAAATGTTTGCTTCTACTAGTAAGTGTCTTACTATTCTTTCAGATAGAAACAAACAGAGTGGACTATCATGTTAAGGAGACATGCTACAAACACAGGTTGTACTGAAAAAAACTATATTGATATTGTGGAAGCACACGTTATTTTTTTTATAGAAAAATATTTGAAAAAGCATACACCTGAAAATCAAAGAATTATCTGCTCAAAGTTGTTCAATTATTCATGTTACAATAATCTAATTTTGTACTGATTACCATTTTTCCGTTAATTAAGTGCAACAGATCAATATTATTGACGAAAATTTTATCAGAAGCTTTGTTGACCAATAATGTCAATTCTCTTTCTATTGAATCAAAGCCTATACCTGAATGGCGAATACAATAAAAAGGCTAATTCGACCTACTGTTTTTTTGGATATATAACCTTCCACAATCTGAAAAAAAAAGCAAACTGAAAAGTTCACCCCGAGAAGATGCTGCGTAATATAAACCACCGAAGAATCCAATTAGTCAGTAACTTGTCGTATCCATAAATTTTGCCTACAAATTGAAAAAAAAATTATTTCTAGCTTTCTTTAGTTGTCGATGTTGTGGAAAACAATTTTTTTTCAAAATCTAGAATCAACTATAAAACTTTCGCCTCAAATTGTGACAGCTCTAATTCTTTTGACATACGTCAAAAAAATGAAATGTCAACATCTATGTTCGAAAGTTTTTATTGAACTAGCTGTTGTCCGCGGCTTCGCCCGGGTAGAATTTGGTTTGTCACATTAAATTTTGAACAAATAGTTACAACTTCAAAACTGACGAAATTCAATACAATCTTTGGACCCCTATTTTTTCCCGTTGGTGGTGGAAATTCCTGATTTCCTTTCTTGATGCTTATTTACGCTATACAAAGAACCTACCTGCATATTTCAAGATTATAGGTTCAGTAGCTTCGGCTGTACGTTAATATAAGAGTGTCAGTCAATCAATAGGTACCCGCTTATACAATATTGAATAGCATCTGCAAAAAAAAACTGATAGGAGCAGAATAAAATACTTTAGTAATCCTACTAATCTTACTCCAACTGATATTGTAAATGCGTGAAGTTTGTGAGTATGGATGAATGTAATATGAGTATTTACGTATTTACGTGTTAGAAATCACACGTTAAAAGGTAGTCGTTAGTCCTTAGCTCGCACAAGTTTCGACTTGAAAGGGTTTTCGTTCGTAGAGGTGCAACAGCTGGTTAACGAAAAAACAGATTTAAACGTTTTTTACTTTATCCCTAAACAGCTCAACGGATTCAAATGTAAGTTGGTATATAGATAGATCATGACCTGGAATAACACATAGGTTAGGTTCCCATGAAAACGCGGGTAAAACAGCGGGAAACAGCTAGTATTACCTAAGTGGGTACCTATTGATTAACTGGCACTCTTATATTAACGTACAGCCAAAGCAAGAAAGCAACTAAACAAGTTAAATTTAGCTTGAAATGAGTTTTTTGCATTATAAGGCTCCACTTTGAAAGTGAAGTACTACTAAAACTAGTATTTTAAAATTACATCCAAAACATTGAAATGTTCTGGTTTGCTTTCAAGCAGCCAAGAATACTGGAGAAAATCTTTACCCTCCAATCAAAAATTAATGTGTCCACAAAGTTTAGAGGAAGATCAAAACTATCTTTCTGCTTTTCATAATATTATCGTAGTTTAACTTCGAGCCGTTCCTTTATTATTTCGTTTGGGTATTGATTATTTTATTTTCCACTCAACAATTTCCACGAATTTTTAGAAAAATGTAACTTTCAATGACTTCTCCACTATATCTGTGCATTTGTGAGTGAGTGTGAATATTTTTCAAATTATTCTACCAACTACTTGAATTCATCCCCCACCTGAATGTTTACATATTTCCATTTTTCCAGAGCTGAAGAACACGATAGAGACACAAGTAAATGAACTCAAGTCTCAAATAGAAAGTAAATGTGTAATGCAATGAATTTGGGGACACCACAAGGCACTCACTGCGGGCCGACATACATCACCGTTCACCGACATTTAGAAAACACCATTTTTATTGAGCAGAATATACTTCAGATAATTCGGCGGCTGACGATGAGGCGGGCTTCGTTACGTTTTCGGAACTGAAGATGATTATGATCCCGAAACGTAGCGAGTTGCTCGATACAATGCAATAATCCCATATAACGCGGAATTATCTCAACTTATATAACTTCGTATAGATAACAGAAAATGCTGTAAACAAACAATATTTCTCCATAAACTTAACAGGGGGAGAATTTAACAACTAAAGTTTTGTTTTCTGTATGTTGACTATTTTAAATAAATCATTGAAAGATAGCTGACTATACATTTGAACTAAATGTAAACGTAATCAATCCTAAAGTACTAGGAATGAGTTGTAAATTCTAACCCTGTCATTATCCTCTGATTTGGCCACGCAGAAAAATGCCCCAAAAACATAAAAAGAGACTGCGATAAACAATTAACAAAAAACAAATATATTGTGATGACATGTACCGGGTGTTTGGACTCTAACGAGCAAAATTTTTTGAATTTACGATATTTTTTATTTATCAATCACAGGTTGCAATATCCAATTAGTATGTGGTACATGTTCAAAAGTTCTAGAATGAAAAAATATGTCAAAATCTCCTTCCAAACTCATCAGAATAAACATCACATATAATTCACTGAACTTGATGATAGAGTCGTTTCGTATTTTGAAAAAAAAAATTAAAGAGAATTTTTTTGACAGAAGATTATCATAAAATTGATTGTGTGAAATGAATTGTTGTAAAATATTCGGATTGAAATGAAAAATAACACTCACGTTCTGTAGATTCAAATAAGGATTAAAAATCGGTAATTTAGTATTATTCAGGAATTTATCAAAAGGTAAATACAATGTAGAGGATGAATGCTCGATCGACACAGGTTTTCGGTACAAATAAGAAGCATGCTCTTCTTTTTGAAATGTTATCAACATAAAATGGGAAATTCGAAATTTCCCCACTAGTAGACATCAAATTTTGAAGTCCTACAATTCCGTCACTATGAACAAAAATGTTAATATATTAATGAATGAATGAAAAAATCAAAGTCATGAACATAAACTACACACTGTCATTATTGAATGTTGAGGTTCATGTCTTTGGAACACATTCTGATGATTTTCGTTCAACCTTTCTACCTGTCAAAGAATGCATTAAATCATTTTTATTCATATGTAAGTAATTTTTGATGCTCATTATTTGTCAATTTTTCAGAGCTATTGAATATCAAAACGGAATTATAAATTTCTATCATTATTATTAATATAATCATGAATGTCATTGTGATTGTTAATATTATCAACAGGATGATAGATAGTCATTGTGTGACAACTCAGTGGACAGCATTTTGGGATTGTTCTGTGTGTTTCTGTTGTTAAATTGTTGAAAAATCCTCGCATCAAGTATCTATTTAAAACACTTTTCCCACAACAAAACAAAAATAGTGTCTCTTGACGAGCGTTTTGTAATCCAAGACAGGAGATGACTAACACTGTTTCAGTCATTTCGTGTTTCCTGTGAAACGTACGTCAAGAGACAGTATTTTTATTCTAATGTGGAGAAGGTGATTACAATAGATTCATTTTCGTCAGAGTTTCCAATTCTTCCTCATTCAGTACCCCCACCAACCATATAATTTTTTGTCAAAAATCTGTTGTATTTTTTTTCAACGACACCTAATCTGTAGTACTGAATCATTTAGGCCAAACCAATTTTTGTACACAGCTACAACATTTAAAATGATGTATTCGTGGTAACTAGAGTGCCAACACCCCGTATACGACATACCGCCATCATAATACGTTTGTCGTAGCGTTAAGCAAATTGTTAACAGGTTTTGTAGATAGATAAATAGTTTAACCTATTTTTTTGTAACGTCAAAAATTTATTAACATGAAACGTGTGCATATACATAAAGTTCAGTTGAAATTTTTTACGGACGCATGAATTTTTTAATATGACGAATGTCTGCGGCTTCTTTTACACTTTCACACTTCTTTCCATCTTTCCTGGGCACACTTCGTGATGGGTCATCCAAATTCCTTGTAGACTTAGGGTAGCCTTCGATGTAGCGTGTTTTTATCGACAGAACTAATGTAATTTTTCAATGGACAACTCAGGGATTTTAAACTGATATCAGTAATCCCTAACCATATGTAAAGGTTCAAAATATGTCATTATAGGGTTCGTAAATGATAGACTGGCTTGAAAGTAATTTCTTTGATTCAAATGAGAAAAATTCATCAAATTCATCAACATCATATACTATTATTGTTGAAAAAAAAAAGGAATTTCCAGGAACTGTCATTTTGATTATTCGAATAAAGAAAGATGGATTGTTTTTTTGATTGATATACACTAAGGGAATTTCGAGCAAACAAAGAGCTCTTCCACAGAAAAACGTGTAAAGAATATACGGATCTTCTCATTGAATGCATATATTCAAAACTTCATAATTATCAAATGGAAATTTCAAATTCTAACATTTCTCACCAGTTTCATTACTGAAAATATTGAGGTATATGACGTATGGTAATGGGTTTTTAAATTTTTTTTCAATTCACCTCTGTATGTTACAAAATATTAATAATATTTATTCTAACTATGAATTGTGTAATGTGATTCTTCAAAATATACCAATGATGTCCTAAAAAAAGGTTCTACCGAAAAACTGCTGGGGTAATGAAAACTTTGCTATTCAAGGAACTCCACAAAAAATCTAACCGATTCTGTCCAAACAGTGCATCATAAGATTCTGTTCCGGTGATCGAATAAGTAATTCAGCTCAGTCTGTAGTGATAATGCAAAGTAAACTGGTGAATTGAATAAAAAATTGGCATTTTTGAATTGTTCCAAATCCAATAGCGCTCCTAAACAAAATTTTTCAGCATTGAAATTTATCAAAGCAATGACCTCCTGTATGCGATTTATTTCGAACGTCTCAATATAAAAAAATGCCAATTATGTTGAACATCATTACGGACGGATAGGAATTCAAGAATTTTTCTAAAATGATAAAATTAGTTAAAAAAAATACAAAAATGACAAAAAAATCAATGATTAGGTCATTATGTGTCATATCAGTCTATTCCAAAATAGAACAATGGTGCATTTTGCTGAACAAAACCTCAATGATTGATTGATAAAATAATAATTATCTAATCTGATTAGATAATGATTGATAAAACGAAAAATCTCCGAAGGAGATTAAATTGTGTCAAACTAGTTCAAAACTGAAAATGTTCATTTGTTGTACTCAACTCAAACCTAGGAAAACTATAAAATTGTTCACGAAGTATAGACATCTTATAATTTATAATTTTACCGTATTCATTAACACAGTATTTTCACACGAAATATTTAGGTTGGCAACATTGACAGAACGCTCCCAATTCATTTGCTCTCCCAACTGTCTGCCAGAAGATCATGTTATCTGTTCAGAGTAATGAAACAAAATTAACATATCAAAGGTGATTGAAATTATTCACTACAAAAAGTAGGTATATTTCTCTCAAAAGTTCATCAAAATTTCAAATTGAAAAAAAAGGAGTAGCATTGGGTATACTCTTAATATTGTCAAGTCTGGTCTTTCCAATATATACGAAGGACATTTAATATAATTTTTTCAATTTTCATTTTTATTGTTATGGAAACAATTACTGATTCATTCTATGTTATTATGTTGTTATTACTGGATCCACAACAGATTCATATTCTGGAATGAATATGTCGGAATGTCACTCAATATCAACAGTATTTTTCCATTATTATTCATTACTATCAATGGGAGAATGATTAATAGGTCAACTCTGAAATCTATTATCCCCAAACCAAAATATTGAATTAATCATATTATTTCAATACATTTCGAAAATTGAATATTTCTATACGTCTGTGACAGGGTAGACAATGGCAGTCATTATTCTCTGATGAATCCGCTTTCATGTGTTTGAAATTCGGAAACTCAGTATCCAAATAAATTAATAAATATCGGCTGAGGCTGATTGAAATACAAATAATCTACACAACGATTTGAAATGAAACAAATTTATTATTATCTGCAGTTTATAACTTTTAATCCGTCAGAAAACGCTTTCTCTGGAATTGAAAACAATCAGATATTCATCAACTAACAATAAAGTTAAATTGAATTTTGTACATCAGAACGAATACTAATATTCTGGTTATGGTGCAGAAGTATTTTTCATAAAATTAGAAAAAATCTGTCGACAAAAAACGCATAATTTTTATTTCGGTTAGCGCTTTGACTGGGTCTCATGGGCTTTCATGAATGAAAATCTAACAAAAATGAACATGATAGGAGAGGTTCATCAATCTGAATATGAAAAATGAATAATGTTACCAGAGTGAAAACTATGAAAACCAGAATACCAATTCTGTACGTCTATGAAATAATATCCTCGGACAATATTTCAATAAAGCTTATTTCATCAGTATGAGTCAAAATACCACCATGTTCCATCAAACCCACTACCTGAATAATTCATTCCTATTCAACTAGCAGATTCATTTCATGTGAGCCCGTGTAGCCTCAGGTAGTTCTCAACAATTCAATTGAGAATGATATTGGTTAATAATAATTTCATTTGATCAGTGTGATTGCTTCAGAAACGTTTGTATCTGTGAATATAGATCGTTTCTATAGCAAAAACGCTTCTGTTTTCGATGTCGCATGTCATTGAATAATTATTGTTCGGTGTTCATTGTTGTTGCCTCTGTCTCTTTGTGGGTACCTCTATACTTCCCTATTCTGTGAGATTTGGGTTGGGGAGGACGAGACTGTGCAAATGGAAATGGTGTTTTAAATTCACAACAGAGTTTTGGAAATGAAATTTTTCTCGAGAAATAACTGATGTTATTGAAATATGTTTGCATTGAAACTTTGAATTAGACGTTATTAGGCATTAACTGAATATTACCAACAAAAAAAGCCATTTGGAATGTTCAATTCACCTATTCTCTCTCTTGAAACAATTGATTTGAATAACAAATTCAAGATGGCACCAGCCGAAAAAATATATATCTGAGCAACATTGCATCAACAACCTTAAAATATTTCGCTATATTGCATCTTTCCTAAGATTTTATAACATATAACTCACCTCAAGATACTAACAATATGAAGTGTTTTCAAGTGACTACTGAGTATTTAAATCAGATATGAATAATTGGGGTGTAATATCCAATGTATCCAAAATTTCAAGCACCATTTTCTATTATTTTTGTCCTCGGTCTAACCTCACTTCTCAACAACCGACCAAAGTTTGTATAACATCATGTAAACAAATAAAACATATTTAATAACAATTCCAGTTCAAGGTGTAACATATTTTCAGGTTATAGTAGTGAGTTTTCCTAGAACACCTAGAACTGGAATTTCAAAGCAACTTAAAATATCCTTGATTTCTTTTGATTCCTTTCTACGCTATTTGCACCGCTTTAATATCACCAGCACAGTTTTTGAATTGTTTTTAGTTTCACATTTTCTGTCTTTCTGAACGGGATATTCACTTGAATACTTTTATGGTGGACATTGATGGAATTATTAGAAGTAGTGGATGGAAATGTTAAATACCAGAGTCTACTACTCAGTAAGAGAATATTGAAAATGTCGAATTGAAAGAGAAAATATTTGTCCACAATTTTTTAAAAGGGAAATATTTATCAAAAGAATTTCAATTTGATCAACCTGAAAACAGCCAACTATCAGTTGAAGAAGTTTTTTAATTAATTCTCTATAATTCAGTTCAGCAATCTGTCATGAAATATAATGTAAATTTTTCATTCATGTCTACAAATATCTACTTCAGCGTCCTAGATACAAAGTAAGTTTGATATTCATCATAATATATTGGACTGAAGGCAGAAATGGCGAAACTCGTGTTTTATTTTAGTCATCCCTCTTTTAATTTTCTGTTACCTGTGTGTCAATTGATTCTATATCATTATCTCCTCTATGTAGCATGTAGTGTATCTGTGTCTATTCTTATTCTAGACTCGTAGCATCTAGTGTGTATCTTTGTATAAATATTATAAGTGTCGTTGCTCAATTGTTTTTCCATAAACGGTGTCTTTTTGGCAAAACGCAATGTTCAATGTGGAATTTGGGTGAAGTCAACGTGGAATTTTACAAATTATACCTACTTTTCTAGTGATATATTACTCAAACAATGCAAAACAATGCAAACATCTTAGTGGATAACTCTTTAATGTCCTTACCCGGGTACCAAGGTTTCCTGAAAAGTTTTGTGCTTATTTATAGCAGTTTGACACTATCCAGAAACCAGAGTGGGGTGACTGAAATGTCATTTTTTGAACCGACTTGTAATCTTGATTGTTTCTGTTGAAAATTGCTGACCGGATGGAGTCAAATTGCTGCAAATGCGCTCAAAAAATTGTTCCTACTTTGTCTGTTGTTGTTTAATATTCCCATTAAAAGTAACAAAATATAAGCAATTGTAGAGTACGACTTAGTAAGGTGTGATATAAATGTTTTTTCAGTACCTAACTTAATCAGCGTTTCTATATTCTAATGATATCATGTCATGTTGATACAAATTCCACCTCCCAAGTTGGTTCTGCAGAGATGAAAAGAATAAAACCCAAACTCCTTCCAAATCTCAACTGAGTTTTACATCACTGGGGTATATGATACATTATCTGAAGAACTTTGTTTTTCATACACGAGAGACAAGATGTTGAAATCTCAAAAATGTTGAAATTTGGAAAAATCATAGGGCTATAAATAAGGACACAGATCGAATCAAGCCAGTCACTATAAACCAGACTATGCCGAGGTGAGATTTGTATCAAAAAACTAGTCATGAAGATCAAGAACGCCGAATATCGTACCACTTTTGTAACGATTGCGTCAAAAATAATATAAATTAGAGACAACGACACATATACATAATTAGTAAAAAAATCCTGCTCTTCAAAATACCCACATCAAAATCTTTATAGCCATTGATTGAATTTATTTGATTTATATAACTCTATGGGTATTTTCCTTATGAGTTTTAAGAAATGAAGCCCAAGTGATTCATTGCTATTTGCCCGTGATCATGAGATTCAATGTTAACACACATATTGATGTATGTGATATATGACATCACGGAATTTTTCAATATGATTCAACTGAAGTGAGAAGATACTAGTGGGTTTCAGGTTGAAAAAATGTTCAATGAACTTAAGTTTTACGCCGACTTTTCTATTTTGTTCATCATCTTCCTCAAGGTTCGCTAAAAGTAAACAATGTTTTCTCCGAAGTATTTTCAATTGAATGGCAAGCTACCATTCATTTGTTTTGTTTGAATTGTCACTATTATGAAAGTAAAATTGTGCATTTCGATAAAAGATGGAAAAATTTCACATAACATTCTCAAAAACAAAAACAGAGGAAAAATAATATCTTACATTTGAGAAAATTATACAATTATACCAAAAATTATTTGAAAATTTGAAGAAAAAATGAAACCTGGTAGGCTTCACTGAAAAAAATAGAAAGCATAAGTTATATGTTCAGGAATGATCTATATGTGGGAATTAGGTTGTTGATACCAAGAAGAAAGAATTTGGCTTTCTATTTTGCTATCTTCATATAAAAAATGTGGGAATCTTCCAAAGAAAGAAAGAAAGCAATCAATTCCAAAACATACTCTTCGCGAAGATGTGTAGATTAGATCAGATTGTTGGAGAGCTAACCCATGACCTGATTCACTGCGATCTTTTCAGACATATTGTGATGCTCCTGTATAGCTTGATTTCTTTGATGAGACTCCATATCCTTGACACTGACCCCTTCATATAGCTGGCAGCCTCTGATTTTGCTTCCCCGCATCTTGCGTGTCTCAGCCTTGCATCGCTTCGCATTCACAGAGCACATGCAGTTCAGTTTCTTTCTTTTCTTGACAGAACCTACGATGGGTTTCTTCTGTCAGACCCATGTTGCTCATATGCATGAGTCGGCTATGCCCCGTTAGTAGATCCACCACTACCCTTACAACCTCACGGTTGTGGTTCAGCAGTTCCTTCATGAACTTTTTCGCTTGCCTCATTCCTAGAAGCGTATTTCACCAATCTATCGATTCGGCTTCCATCCATGAATTTATGGATGTCTTTATATATGCTTTCGCTACCCCGCAGAAGGGTTCTGGGCCGACCATAGCCTTGGATGTGCCTCCATGGGCTAGAACATCAGCCCTCATGTCTGGGTACCCAAGCTAGAGTGACACTATTTTGGGTACTTAGCTCCATGAGTGTGCTCAGACAGCTTCAAAGATTTATAGATCTACTTATATTGTGAAGAGTTCATTCTGAAATGTATTACTTCATTTCTTACACATTTTTTTATAGAGATGAAGAAGTGGAAATGTAAAACCTTTCTTTCCCAAAAATTAATCCTTCCTGACAAGATAGCCCTTCAAATTCGATTATTGAGAAAAGATCTGTGGCGATTCTTGTATGTGTGCAAGAGGCTAACTCGGGAGATGATGAGCTTTTTTTTCATTAACTTTTCTTTCGATTTGCTTAGTTGTCCTGAAAAAGATTATAAAACCTACAATTATAATTTAGGTTAGTTTGTTACATTGTTGACCTAAAATCAGATTCCGCTCATCTGAAATTATGAAAGATGCCAACGCCTTCCTAAGAGGAAATAATAATTATGGTATAATTACTATCTATATTATATATAATTATTATGCAGCTGAGTTGAACAAAAATATCAATTTCTTAAAATATGCCTACAGAAAACGAAAAGTATTATTTTTCCCAAACATATAGTCATCCTTTTTTTATTTTCATAGCTTGATAGACTTGTATTGATTCTCATTTTGATAGAAATGATTCACTTGGATTTTGTGAAAGCTTCCGCTTGAGTGACGTATATTTACAAGAAGCTAGTGATACTCATATTTGCAAAAAAAAAGAAAATCATTGAGGTGATCAATGTTGTATTGTTATAAAAAGAAAATGATATTCGCATCATAATACATTGTACTGTAGATATTGTTGTTGATTCGGAAAATTTTATTCAGTTTTAATATGTGTTTTTATATATTGTCCTTAATGAAATTGCAGATTTATCTCTCAACTGATTTAACCACCCTTCTACTTGCTAATATAGTGAAAAGTCACATCAGAGTGTCATGAATATAAAATATTTGAGAGGCATGAATTATTATGGGCAATCATTGCAATAACAATCCAAATATTCACTGCCTTTTGATAAAGATAATTCTTCATTGAAATGGCTGTTGAAAGTTTCAAAAATCTCAGGCTTCTTAACGTGTAATAAACAACGTTGACCAAAATATGACCTCTGATTCGACTCCAGAATAAAGCTGCGATTTTATGGAAGACGATTTTTAAGAACGTCATAGAACTTTTTGTATTTATACACTTATTACCAGTAACTGTTTCATGATGCTGTGAGACAACACGTTGTAGATGCCTGAGTACTTATAGTTAGTAAGGCTGTTCACGTTGTTATATAATAATATTAATAATAATAAGTCTTAGTCTACAGACTTGATTGTTGTTAGTTGTACACCACCTGCAACGTTATTGTGAAAAGAAAGGACTTAATAAAATATTACAGTTTTCTGCTGTTTGATTTTTTCTCCGAAATTCTTATGAATATTTGATATTAATAATATATTGAAAATAAGGTATAGGGGTGCATAAATATTCAGTTGTCATACTGATCTTTACAACTTTATCTGAATACCCTACATGAGGATAACAGTTGATGAAAGTCATCTATACCGAGTGACGAAAAATCATTGTACACGGCGCCGTTCAAATGTAAGTTTGTAACTCGAAATGAAGATATAGTTCATCAAAACCAATAGAACTCTGTATCTTTCTTTCGACCATTTGATTGGATATCAAATACTTTTTTCGATGATATAACATATATGGCCAAAATGGCGGCGAATTAAATATGACGGCAGTGTGACGTGATCTATAGAAATATTATCAGACAACTCGACATTGGAAGAAACAAACGACGGGACTCAACAAGTTTTTGAAATGCCATATTTTACCTAATTTATCTGGAAAATCTCGATAGGGAGAGATATTTTTTGAACTTTGACATTGGAATGTACCTCTTTTACTACTGAAAATTGTAAAAAGTACTATGCTATTTATTTTTCTCTGCTATTGAGGATATGAAAGTGTCAAAGCTGCTTTATACTTTTGGGTAAGAAATGTTTTTGGCTTTCTACTTCTTCATCTTTTTACAAAAAATGTGTCAATCTTCCAAATAGCTACTTACTCACTTCTTCACTGTCATAGAAAAATTAACAGCATTTTTTGTAGTAAGAGAGGTACACTTCAGTATCAAAGATCAGAAAATCACTTTCTGTTAATATTTTCGAGATAAATGAAATAAAATATGACATTTGAAAAAAATAAGAAAAACGTACGTAGATTAGTGAAAAATGTCAACTTTTGAATTCTCATTCCAAAACTGTTCAAATTTCGTCGAGTTGTTTGATAATATTTCTATAGGTGACATCATAGTGCCGCCATATTGATTTTGGAGAAAATGGCTAATACACCGTCTTTTTGAATCAAAATGGTCACATGTGATATATCATTAGAAAACTAATTTTATATTGGAGTCAGAAAAATAAACAGGGAACCTTCTAAAATTCTTGACTTGGATTAATTTCCGGTGATCCCTGTATATATTTTCAAGTGTTTCATCAGAAATATAGGCTTCGATTGACTACATCTTTACTCCATTTACCAGAACCAACTGTGAAGGTACATTGGAAGAAATGAATCTTTTCAGATTTCTTTTCTTTTACCTGAGACCAAAAATGGTCAGACAACTCTCAAAAGCGTTTTACTTTTGTACACAGAAGTGACTAGCTTTCGAAAACAGAAATATACATGCAGTTCCGTTTAAATAGTAATCTTTGAATTCTCCAATTTTCGATTATCTGCATAGGAAACGGTAGATTTAGTAATTCAAGCTAATAATAAATCTCAGTAATTTTTTTTCCTCATATATATAAAGTGGATAATTTTAGCGACTGGAGAAATGTACAGCAAAATGGATTAACGGGGTCTCTCAGTCAAAAAATCAAAAATCAAATCTCTGTTCTACTTTGCCAAACTTTCGCTTCTAATGGGAAGCTTCTTCAGGGCCTATAATTTATTGAGTTGTTGGTTTTTTTACCATCAAAAAACATTACAATTCATACAGTAAAAATGAGTTGAAAACAATAAATTAAACATACAGTGTGGCCATATAATTTGAAGTTGTAAACCGATTTCAATAATTTTTTTTGAAATATCAAGTACTAAAAGGTCTACCTTGGGACGAAATTTGAAATGTTTATTGAAGTTTCAGGGCATACTACGATATTTTTTCTTAGTCGAAAATCGGGATTTTTTATTAGCGATTTTTTTTATTGAAAAAATCACTACGCCACTGGGTTCAGAGTGCCTCTAAACAGGTGTGACCAAAATTTCATGAAAAAAATATTCATTATTAACAAAGTTATGACAACTCAAAAACTCGAAAACTCACACAGCTAAAAAACACCCTATATCAACAGATATAGCCATGAGAATATTTTTTTATGATTTCAACAATAAAGTGCCGCCAGATGAAAAAAAAAACAAATAGCGTAAATATTTTTAATGAAAATAACGGAATTACATTCAAGTTTTCACGCAAATTAACTAAAACTAAGACCTAATATTCCAATTTAAATCTTAGTTGCCTTGGAAATGATATTACAGTTTGACACTTGTGAAAGATTTAAGTGTACTATTGTCAACAATATTCACCTTACAGTTCTTCGAATTATTTTGTGTCATGGCTGCAAGATTGAGCGTAAAGGTGATCATCCACGATGAAACTAAAATGTCATGAAAATTTTATTTCACGAAACATTTGTTTCATGGTGCGTATTCACGAGGAGATCAAAATTTCTCCACTCGCGATTATTTGAAATTTTTAATTCATGAGAGACGAAGTACAGTAATCTGCTGTTTTCTCGGTGACTTAGTTGGTTCGTTGTTTGTGCATTGTGATGGCTACAAAAAAATATAGAAGAAAAGCTGCAGCTTGTTATTACTTATTAGCTTCGCAAACAAAGAGATCTCACAAAATTTGGGTACGCGATTGGATTAAACAAAGAGAAAACCACAATTTAACGAATAATCTATTGGAAAAATTAAAACGAGAGGATGAGGAATGTTACAAGAATTTTCTCAGGATGTCTGCTGCTGACTTTCATTATTTACTTAGCAAAATAAAGCCTGCAATAGAAAAACAGAATACACTCGCAGGACAGAATAAGGCCATTCCATTTGTTATCGTAGCAGATGATGCTTTTGCCATGAAACCATATATTATGAAACCTTACGCGTTCACAAACTTGCGTGATGTACAAAGGGTATTTAACTACCGACTGTCTCGTGCAAAACGAATAATTGAAAATTGTTTTGGCATTGCTTCAGCTAGGTTCCGTGTTTTAAGAATGCCAATTGAATTAGAACCAGAAAAACTGTCCATTATAGTGTCGGCAATATGCGTTTTACATAATTTTTTAACGACCCGTTCTCGGAAGCTTTACGCTCCTAATGGCACGTTTGATGTTGAAGATTACGAAAATGGTACTGTTCAACCTGGTGAATGGCGACAACACACTCAAACCTTACTGCCACTGCAAGTTAATCGAAATATTCCAGGAAATCTTTATATCGCGTAATTCGATAGTGTTTCCACTGTGAAACATGAAAGTTTCAACTCATGACACAAAAATTTCATGATAAACTTTCATCGTGGATGCTCACCTTAAGAGAGAAAATTGAAATTGTACGCCTTTCGGGAGATGACGTTAGAAGTGCTAGAGAGGTTTGTAGAGTATTTAATAGGAGACATCCAGATCGTCCTCGTATTAGCTGCGGTACGGTAAATAAAATAAATAAAATATTCAATGAAACTGGTGCAGTATCAAAAATGATGTTAAAAAGTAATCCTGTACAAAGACAAAACAGGAATGACAGGAATGATCAAGCAACAGGAATGATTTCGGAAATAATCCTAATGCCAGTATAAGGAATGCCACTTTAGATTTGAATATTCCACGAGAAACTATTCGGAGATGTCTTAAGGCGAAGAACATTAAACCTTTCAAGCCAAAATTTTTACACACACTTCAAGAAGGCGACGAAGCAAGACGCCTGGAATATTGTTTATGTGCCCAAGGGGAATATTTAAACAATAGAAATTTCCTAAAAAATATTTTATATACCGACGAAGCCACTTTCACTACAAATGGAGTAGTGTCATCACAGAATTGTCACTATTGGGCAGCGGATAATCCTAACTGGGTAATAAACTGTAAAAGCCAGTATTCCCAAAAAATCAACGTCTGGTGTTGGATATTGAACGAACGAATAATTGGTCCTTTCTTTTTTGAGGAAAACATTAATGCGCGCAGAGGTTTCTAGAATTTTTAAACACAGAGTTTTGGGATGCTATTCACGAGCTGCCAATCAATGAACGATCAAATTTAATTGTCCAGTTAGATGGGTGTTCAGTTCATTTTGCCATAGCTGTAAGGCAATGGTTCAACGAATATTTTCCAAACCAATGGATAGGCCGTGGTAGTCCGTTTATAGAGTGGCCACGCAGATCTCCAGACCTCACAGTTTTGGCCTTTTTTCTCTGAGGACTTCTCACACAAAAGGTTTACAAAAACCGCTGAAAAGATAGAAATGAACTTTGTGCAAGAATTCGACAGGTATGTGCAGATATTAGCCCTCAAGAACTAAGGAACGTAATCAAAAACATTCGTAAGCGCTACGACACATGTATCGAAATACGTGGTGGATTAGTAGAGGCTACTAGAATATGAGTTAGAATTAATTATTGCACTGAATCGATACATTTCAATAATTAGTTATTAGTAACGTTTATTAAAATTCTTTTGCTTCATTGTTAGTTGAATTGTGTGCATGTAATTCCGTTATTCTCATTAAAAATATTTACGCTATTTGTTTTTTTTTTCATCTAGCGGCACTTTATTGTTGAAATCATTTAAAAAAATGATATATTGTGACTGTTAGCTATTTGAGTTTTCTAATTTTTGAGTTGTCATAACTTTGTTATTAATGAATATTTTTTCATTAAATTCTGGTCACATCTATTTAGAGGCACTCTGGCTCCAGTGGCGTAGTGATTTTTCCAATAAAAAAATCGCTAATAAAAAATCCTGATTTTCGACTATGAAAAAATATCGTAGTATGCCCTGAAACTTTCATAAACATTTCAAATTATGTCCCAAGGTAGACCTTTTAGTACTTGACATTAAAAAAATCAAAATCGGTTTACAACTTCAAATTTTAGGGGGGTGTTTCCATTAAAAATGGGTCACACTGTATAAACTGACGGAGAAGGTTGTTTGAACATGTATAAGATTTTTTTTTGGTTTTGACAAATGTCATACCTTCACATAAATATCATTTTTCAATGGGTATGATGATTTCATAATCTTTGACTTTAAGAAAGAGTTATTGATTGATACAATTTTCATTATTATCATGTTTTTGGTGTAGTTCCAGTAAGTTACTGTATATATTGCTGAGATTATCAATGTCAGTTTTCTTATTCATACAAACAGAAGACTTATTAATTTCAAGCATTTCAAGAAAAAGGCGTTTAGAAATATTTTTTTCTGTATGTAAAACTTTGATATTAGAGTAATTTGATTTATGTCCTGTTTCTATAGAATGTTGTGCTAATGCGCATGATTTTTTATTAAGCTTTATATCACTTTTATGTGAAGTTATTCTATCATTAAGAATTCTAGATGTTGTTCCAATATAATCCAGTTGTTTATAAATATATTTATATATAAATATATATATGAAGATGTTATTAAGTGTGTATGGCATAAATCAAAAACGAAAAATTTGTGGACAGAACACTAAAACAATGTAGGCAAATCGCCTGTCTTCGAAAGTTAGTGGAGTGTTTATAGTATTTTTCAACTAAAATTAATTTTTTATTCCTTTTCTGCCAGTCTTCTTCAGTAATATTAAATACTTCTTCTTTAACTAGCTCTATTACCTTCTTATCAAATTTTGGAAAATTATTTTTACGCCTGATACTTTGTTTCGATTTTTCCCAAATCAACTCGATGGGATTGAAAACACAAAAATGGGGGGGAAGTCTCAGCATGGTGTGTCCATACTTTTCAGCAATACTCTCAAGAGCATACACTTTTTTAAATGTTTTTGTCTGTTAAACTTCAAGTAGTTGGTTTTTGGTATAGTTATCTTCAAAATACAAATTGAAAAATTTTGTATTTCATCTTTCCTCGAATTTTTATTCGGTACTTTGATGAGCTATCGCGAATGATAGGAAACGTTGTCAAGAACTATTACACTATTTGCATCCAAATTTGGGATCAATGTGTTTTCAAACCATTTCTCAAAAATGTCAGCTTACATGTTCTTACGATAGTCATCACTGCAGTCCTCAAGTTTTTTCCACATATTTTCAAAGAATTCAAAACCCATCCTTCACAATGATTAGTCGCGATCCTTTGTTTGCAGGCATGTTACGCTTACACATTCTCGAACCATCAGTCCACCCTTTCGTAACTGTGTCGTGAGTGTCATACCAAGTTTCGTCCAAATAGAAAATTTTCCGTTGTTCTTGTCTATATTCAGTTATTTGTTGTATGTATTTGTTACGCAATTCCACTATTCTTCTGCTTTTCATAACTGATTGACGTTTGTTTATTATTTTGAATCTAAATCCTAGTTTCTTTATTCAATTCTGAACAGTTTTGTAACAGCAGCTCATATTATGGCCGGAAGTATTCAATTTCTTCCTTAAGTTTTCAGTTGTAGGAATTTCATTGTAACAGTGGTATATTATTTTTTCAATGATTTTATTAGATGAAGATTTGAAAGTTTTGGTAATCCCGTATCACATCGCGTCTTGCGTTCTTAAGGTTTGTTTTTGACTATTTTACAGTTGAGAAAATAATTTCCGTCAAATGTTGATGTTGCTTTCGAAAACAAACTTGAAATGTAGATTCTTATATACATTGAAATATACTCTCTGTGTTTCAATATTCAAATGCATCCGAATCTTATTCACTGGGATCTCTTCTTCGCCATTTTCACCATCGCTATTGGAATCACTACACTGGAAAAAGTATGCGATGTTATTACAACTCTGTCACACACTCGTTATTACTATCAGTACTTGTCAAAGTACAGAAATTTTAAGTTATTTTAACTGCACCAATATCGAATTTCGACACTCAAATCGCGATCAGTTCCTGAACTGAACATTGACAACACGGCTGTTATAACCATCCTCGCATTCTATTCGTCACCGTAACATGACTTAAAATTCAATTTTATGACTCTTCAGCCAATCATGAAACTCGGTTAGTAAAAATTATCTAATACGAACCGCCAATTCTTCAGTCCACGTGATTGGCAGCGGCTTCATTTCTCTACATTGGTTTTTTTGCCTTTGAGGCGTTGACACCTTAAACTATGCACAATACCGGTTACTTCGACTATATTACAGGTTGTGATAATTTGATAATATATCCTCTCAGTGAAATTGGATGAGTTCTTTTATTATTCTGAAAAAAAGGATTTTTACTTGTAATATTTGGAAAATGCTATGTGTTTATCCAAACATACAGGATACATTCTGAATTGACTACGTTTCTCTATGAAATTTGTCAGAACATTCATAAAGGAATGTAAAATGAATATCAATCATGAGAAACATCAATTTCAAGTAATTTTAACAACAATTTACTCAAACTTTTCCATAATTTTGAAGCATTTGCCCTTAAGAATGGGTCCTTTCACAATAACCAACATTCTATAACATGTTTGTATGACAAAAGCAATCAATAATAATGAAGAAAATGTTTTCAAGCATTAATGCTTATAACCTTTTCTTTGTCAATGTCTCCATTTTTCTTATTTCAAAATTTCATGGATGAATGTGATCCCTAGAAAAACTGCTAATTTTTTATCACTTATTTATTCAAACAATATAAAATATACAACAAGAAACCCCTAACAACTAACTGAACTATTACTAGATGAGAAATACAAAAGTAAAAATCTAAATTGATATCTTGAAATCAGTTAATGATTTGCTTCACATAATTCTGGATCTGGTTGTTGATTTTAGAGAAAAAACCTGTCAGATTACTTATTAGATCTTCAAACATCTTCTGTTCTTTCTTAATAGGTATTTTCTGAATATTGTTAACTGTATTCTGGTTAGAATTTGTTTTATTGTGTTTTATTTCTTCCAAGGTGTCAGTTAATTTCACCTCATCTCTTGAGTTTCTACCGAAAATAAAGAAACTCGACGTATTTTCAGTAACATTTTCAATGATGGGTTCATCAGTGATATGATCATACTTGTTATGAGTTTCCTTATCTTCCATCATTTTTTTCATACTATCTTTCAATAAACCATTCCCAAATTCATGTGGAATCAATGTATCGATTTCTTCAAGATTCTGGGAAGCAGGATGTGTTTTTTGGTGGTTTTGAACTGTTTCAATGCCCTTCTCCTTTTCGTCATTCTTTGATAACTCTTCCAAGGGATTAGGTTCAAACAGGTATGAGTATAATGAATCTTCAATAACGGGAGCACCATCTTCCCCTTCAATTATCGAAGAATGATCTACTTTGTCTTTCTTTTTTCTGCGATCCATCATATCTTTCATGGAATGAATAGAACTCTCCAATGGATTATTTGTGTGAAGGTATGAGAACAAGGCAACCTCGGTTACTCCACTGCTCTTTTGTTCTCTTCTTTTGAAAGCTTCAACAATATCCTCTTCGTTTCCAGATAATATACTTTTTTTATAATCAGGAGATTCAACATGTTCACTTGCCTCACCTTTGAAAAGTTTAAGAGAATTGTCCCTTTCTGACTTGAATTTTTTGTTATCATCATGGTGAACAAATTTGATCTCCGTAACACCGTCGTTTTCCTGAATTTTAAATTCATCTCGATTAGGTAACACGAACTCCAGTTCATCATTTTCCGAATATTTTTCTGGCCAAAAATTCTGACCTTCTTTCTTAATCTCATTAAAATCGGTGCCTATTTCATTTTCAAGGTTATCCATACTTGAATCTATACTTCTCCTCCTTCTCATAGTGAGGAGGTTGTTTTGGTCAAATATATTCTTGAACAGATGGAGATCATTTGGTGGAATCATCTTATTTGCATTGAAGGGATTGAAATCTTTTTGCAAGGAAAGTATGTCAGCAGGTTTCCACATTCTCAGTTGGGGGGTCACTGGCTGATAATTTCCAAACATATTTTTGCCATCAAAAATTGATCTCTTTACCATTTTTACTTCAACGGGTATTTTATCGTGGTTAGGTCGATATTTTTCTTGGACTGTCGATTCCAGGGTATTGGTAACTATATTGGAATTTTGTTTATTTTTACCGGCTTTATTCAAAACATTTTGTTTTTCTGAGTTGGGTTCTCTCATCTGTGTTGTATTATATTCCCTTCTTCTGTCCTGAGTTTTCAAATCCTTCGTCAATAGTTTATCCAACTTCTCCTTTTTGTGTCTCAGATCTTCTTGAATCTTTCGGAGATGTTCTAATATGTCATAACCAGTTTCAGTTTCATTTTTATGTATTTTGGAAACGACCTCCACTGCTTCGTTTGCCAGCTCAAGCTCTTGTTTTTTCTTCAGTTGTAGCAACTTCAACTTATTTTTCCTCTTTTTCTCTTCGAATTTCAATTTGTCCTCTTCCAGAAGTTGTTTCAAATCTTTCAGGTGTTTTTTCATGTTTATCTTGTAATCTTCGAAATCATTCTCGATAGTAGGGAGGTCTGATACGACTGGAGTTATTTCTCCACGTTTCTGGCGAGCAACTGCTTCAAGATTTTTTGGATATTCTGGCGTTGGTGTCATGTCATTCTGAAATAAAAAAAACATCAGTCTCCGGAAGTGAAAAATAGAAAAGCGTAAACTGGTTGATTTTAGATTTCGATGATTATTTATTTCATTCATTGAAACAACATTCGATCAACAGAAACCTTAGTAAATTTTTTTCTGAAAACGAAACGCACTATCTGTACGTCTAATCATCATATTCAAATTTTATTAGTTGTATCTAATATGTGGAAATGATCAGCATTATTATTGTAACCTTGAAAAGAGTTGGAACTAGAGTAAAATTTCCAAATTTAAATTTTTAAATACCGCAAAACCGCCCTAACTATTTCTAGGTTATTTTTTCTTTTCCACCTGAAAATTTGATATTATATTATTAAAAAAATAAAACTCTCGCTAGAAGAAAATCGCACATCCATAAATTAATAATAATAATAATAATAATAATAATAATAATGTCTTTATTTCCAATGAAAAATAAAATGCATGATATTCATCTTGTTACACAAAAATCCCAAGGGGGAGTTCACCCGAGGGTGCTCTACCACTCAACCCTTGCTATTTTAAATAAGCATATTATAACTTGAAAACTAACCTAACTAATCCTAAAACCTAAATTTTTATTTCACAATTTTTTGACATTTGACATTTGTCATTTGTTGGGTCACCTGAATATTCACCACCAATAACCAAGTGGAAAAAAAGAAAGTTGTATGATTGCAGGAAACTTTTAAGCTCTTTTTTGAATTTATATAAATTACTATGGTGTTTTAGCGAATCGGGAATAGAATTATAAAGATGAAAAATCGAATACGAAAAACTTCTCTGGAAAATTGCGGTCTTGTGTTGTGGACATGTGATTACATTTTTGTTTCTCAAATTTATGTTGTGTACGTCTGTCCTGAATGTTATTTTACGATATAAATAAGGCGGATTTCTGTATAATATAATTTTATGAAATAAACATAATGAATGAAATTTGAACCTATCTTTCATGTTAAACCAGTTCAGTTCCGCAAGCTTGTGGGACACATGTTTTGCATTACTTTCAAATCTAATTACTTCATTATTCAGATACACTTTCAAGTTATTTTTAACTGATGCTACATGAGCATTGCTTCCAAATACTAGTGCTACTGATTTTTTTGGATTGAGCACAAGGGAATGCAGTTCGGCAACATTTGATATGGTTTCTAAGTCATTGTTCAACTTTCTAGCAGCGTTGTTCAAGTCATCAACTTCAAGAGGGAGGTATAGTTGTATGTCATCAGCATACATGTGTATTTTACAATGTTTAACATGTTTATGAAATTGGCTAGTATAAAGTGTGAAAAAAAGTGGTCCCAGAACTAAGCCCTGAGGTACTCCCAAGATGACATTTCTAGCTGCAGATAATTGATTTCCCAATTTGACGCTTTGTCTACGATTGTTGAGATATGATTGACAAAGCTGCAGTGATTCCGTACAGACTCCACTTGTTTTCAAGATCTTTAGTAAGGTATCATGCCTAACCGTATCGAACGCTTCACTAAAGTCAAGCATTACCAATACCGTACAATTATTTTTATCAAGTGATCCAATAATATCATCAGTTACTTGTAGAAGAGCCGTCGTGCAACTATGTCCCTTTCGGAACCCCGACTGAATAGAGGGAAAGATTTTATTTTCATTGAGATGTTCAGATAGTTGACTGGCTTAAATTTTCTCAAACAATTTAGATAAGCCCGTCAAGATGTTTATAGGCCTAAGGTCAGAAAACTGTGAGGGATTTTCGTTTTTCGGAATAGGGGTAATAATAGCAAATTTCCAAGTAGAGGGATATTTAGATGACAGTATTATACTATTAAAGATATGTACCAAGAAAGGCAAGATGTAGGGACAACAAATTTTTATGAAAGCTATACTTAAGTTGTCAGAGCCAGCAGAGCTGTTTTTTATTCGTATAAGGAATTTGAGCACTGTAGCTCCATCTATAAGTTGGAAACTGAATTCTTTTTCACATAAGACAATATTATCGTAAAAAGTATTTATGGAAGAGTAGCTGAGTTCTTAGGTATGTTATCTATAAAGAAATTATTTATTGCATTTGCGTCTTTGAACACATTTGTTATATCAGTATGCGAGTCATTAGCACTGGTTATGGATGTAAGTTTTTTCAATAATTCTTTTCTGGAGCTATTCAAGAAGGCATTATTAAAGTACTCCCGCTTTCGGTTCTCTACTTCGCGGTTAGTTAGGTTTCTCAAACGTTTGAATTCATTCCAGTTGTCTAGTGATGGTTTTTTTTATGTCCCACTTTGGCTTTATCTCTTTTTTTCATTAGTTCTTTGATTTCAGTAGTCAACCACGGAGCATATTTTTTAGTTATCCTAACGCTTTTCTCTGGAAAATGCATATTATATAGACTGAGTAATTTTCTTGTAAGAATTTCGATCTTTTCGTCGATATCTTGTATATAAAATATTTCACTTAACCCAAGTTCAGAGAAGTCATTAAAAAATGAGTACTCATCTAAGTTTTTATTATCTCTAATTTTAATTATCAAAGGTTCAATTTTAGGTTTTCTGCAAATTAATGTAGAGCTAATGCACTCATGCAAGGAAAAATCCGATTCTATTATCTCAATAGATTCAATAAAATTCATTTTGTTGCATATCAACACATCAATGAGAGATTGGGAATGAGATGTAATGTGTGTAGGTTTTGTAACAAGTTGGTGCATTTCCATTGCTGAGAGCATTGAGTTGAAGTAGTTTACTGATGGGGCGGTATTATTTAAGAAATTCACATTGACGTCGCCAACACATACTATCCTTTCAAAATATGACATAGCAATGCTTATACTGGCCTCAATATTATCAATGAAAAATGTGTAAGGTTGATCTGGTGGTTTATATGTAACACCGACAACAAAACGGTAACCGTTAAATGAAATACTGACAAACAATTGTTCAATATCCTCGGATAATTCGATAATTTCGTATTTTAATTTATGATTTAAGTACAAAGCAACCCCGCCACCCCTCGCACCCGTAGTTCGATCCTTTCTTAAAAGATTAGGAATTGATAAATTCCTGGAATCAATATTATTATTTAACCATGTTTCCGAAATAGCTAATATATCAAATGTATGTTTATGAATATAATCACGTAAATCTCTGAATTTCGGTATCAATGACTGTATATTCAAATGACCCAATGCCAATAAGCTATTATCCATACAGCCCGAAAAAAAAAATAAATGAAATATATAAAATATTTATCTGCAATTCAGTCAAAAATAAGGAAAAACAATAGATAGAAAAAGTAGTATCAGATTTTGAGTTTTTCAACTCCATTTGAGGTTTTTACAAAAATTGTTCCATTCCTTGTTCATACATTTTTAAATCCATAAGTATCTGATGCTTCCTTAACCAATTTCAGGCGCTCCAATGTTAAATCTTCTTTCATGACTATCCCAGTGCCCTTCAGAAGTTTTTTCTTATTATATATCATATTTTTCATTTTAATGTCATTTAAAATAACAACAACATGTCTGGGGCGGTCATCACTCTTTTTGCCTATACGATATGCCGAAACAATTTCTTCATTAACAGGAACCTTGAGTTGATTAACAAAAAGATCTTTGACCTTTTTTACAATATTTTCATTCTCCGATTCATCGAAGGCCATCAATCGATTGTTATTATTTTTTGTGGTTTGCTGAATAGTGTCTACTTTTTGTTCAAGTTTCTTTCGACATTCTTCTTTTATAGTGTTCGAATTAGAATTATTGGACTTCAATAATTGGATTTCAGCTTCTAATGAAGCAATTTTTGTGTCATAAAAGTTGAATTTGTCCGCTAATTTACTTGTAATAGAGTTAATAATTGCCTCACTTATTGCGTTAGCCACATTCGCAGACTTTAAGGCATCTACAAGACTCTTTTCAAACTCCGTTTTTTGACGTGTTGACATGGCAGTATTGGACAAAGATATCACTCACCAGGAATATTCAGCACTATAAACTGGGTAAACTACCGTTGAACCTGTGTATTTAACTTGAATTGCAGAGCACTATCATTCACGTCTGCTTTCAACAACAGCCATATTCATAAATTCAAAAATTCGATTTTCCATATGAATAATACCGGAAGTTTTTTGCTTTTCAACTTGATTTCTCAATATTATTTTTGCAACTGAGTGTAAAGCAGTTGTAGAACATTACGTTTGTTATGAAAAAGTTTCTATGAGCTGAGGCTGTACAACTCACAGTTTTCAATCTAATGACTTTATATGTCTCTTGAATTAATGATTTCGGAAATTACTCATTGATTCACAGTAACTAAATTTATGTCACTTTTCATCCAGTGAACCATTTCAATAATTTCATTCACATTTTTTTTATTGTTAAACTAATGTATGTTTGCAGATTTTGCGCAGCAAATAAGTTAAAACCGAAATGATTTTTCTCATTTCATATGACGCACTTGAATTTTTTATTTAATATTAATATTTCCATATTTGCCTCTCACGTCACTGTATTCAACATAAATGGTAGTTGAAGATTTCATTCACCTTTTACTGAGTCCCCTACTTCATATATTCAATGTTTCTTTGAAAACTTGTGAACTTTGGAAAAAAGTTGAGAATCCCCAATTTTAGAAAAGGGTGACATAACATAATAAAAAAACTCCAGAGCTATTTTAACACTTTGCAGTTTCCCCAAATTATTTGAAATAATATTATACTCCAATACTTACAGTCCAATACGAAATATCATATCAGATGATTAGCATAGATTTGTAACAAAAAAGTTCTGTATCATGGAATTTTCATAATGGAACTCCCCATTCAGCAGTGTCATTATTAATGACTCTTCTGAATGAAAATATCTGGTGGAAGTTATTTTAAAAAAAACTTCTTTCTACTTCTTATTTCACCAAAAATGTATGAAACTTCTGAGAAAAGGAAGAAAGTAATTAACTTTAACCCGCAGAACTGAGACTTTGTTATCACAATTGTTATATATGATTTATTTCCCCAAGGTCACAATGGTCGGGCAATTAAACCCAGGTTTGTGTTTAATAAACCCTACAAAATACAAATTAAGCAGAACACAGAGTCAGATGCTACAAATGCAATACGGATTTATACAGATGACTCAAAAACCAAAGGGGGATCAGGGTGTGGAGTGTACTCCAGATCGCTAAGCATAAGGATTGAGTGGGGAATAGGAAGGAATACCAGCGTGGTCCAAAGAGGCCTGGCTGGTATTTCAATCGTCACAAAAGAAATAACCAAGAAAGAAATTTCTGGCAAAAACATAACAATCTGCACTGACAACAGACAAGCCCTATCAGCCTTGAACAGGCAACGTATAACCTTAGGACTAGTACTAGAATGTCACCAAGATTTAGCCAAAGCCTCGGTAGATAATAACATTATCCTGAGGTGGGTTAAAGGACACAACAGGAGTGAAGGTAATCGCATTGCCGACTCTTTAGCCAAGGAAGCGGCTGGACTAAGAATTTTAAGACCCAGTGGCACCTACAGCCTGACGACTTCGACAATTGCAAAACTAGTCAAATGTTACTCCCATGATCAATCCTTAAAGAGATAGGATGGAATCAAAGAACGTAATCTAGCCAGGATCACTTTGGGCGACCCTGGGAAGCTGGCACCGAAAAAATATCTAGTGATGACCAGGAAAAATCTACGCCTAACAGTAGGATTTCTGACTGGCCACTGTCAACTTAAGAAACACCTCCATAATATGGGGCTAGTGGACACACCTCTATGCAGGATGTGTGAACAGGAAGATGAGACTGTCAGGCATGTCCTGTGCGAGTGCCCGGAGTTATCGTCAATAAGAGAGTGTGTGTTCGGCCAGTCTTAGCCTACACCTGCCGATATGAAAGAGATGTCTCCCAGTGACCTGTCCAACTTCCTGGAAAGGACAGAAGGGACGATAACCTAGGAGGACAACTCCTCGGGAGGATGTACAATGGGTCACATGTGGCCTAAGAGCTGTCGGCTTACATTCGCACTCCCTACTCTACAGATACAGATACACTGGTCGGGCCCTATCTCCCGAAGCCCCTATACATGACCACCCTCCGCATTGTTAGTGACCATTGGGTCCGAGCAAGCGCAGTGTGCCGGCTAAAATTTCTGTCTAAATGCAGCATGATCTTGAGATTCCACCAAAAAATTCAATAATTCAAAACAACCATCTTGACTGAGTGGTCTGGACTGAATCTATGGAGTTCGAGAAGAGAATCTTGATATTTTTTCCGTTTATCTTCCTCTTCTCAGACAATAATCGTCTCATCAGGAACTGAAAACTCCACAACAAATACCGTCTCGGTCTGATTGTGGAAAAAAAACTATATCATGCTTATGAGCATGCCTGAGCCTGAGGGTGGGTAATGAATAGTTCACATTAATTGGGCACTTCTCGTTCCCCACAACAGATTCAATATTCTCCGGAGAGTAGGGCAACACCGGTATCTCATCAATACCGTAAAAGTGCCGTAGGTAATGATGAAACACTCTTAGGGTCGCGTTATGTCGATGTAAATAGGCTGAGACCGCATATGCTGGACATGTTCACAGCAAGTGCTTTAGGGTCTCAGAAACCTCGCGACATGATCTGTACCTTATGTCAGGAACCTCTACACCAATCACGTGACTGCAATAGACTGAGGTGTTGAAGTTACGGTTCGGGCAGAAATATTCGATACAGTGTATTCACCAATCTCAATCACCTTTACAAATCTTTCAGAATGATTATCAATTCTTATCACGACACGTGTCGAGGTGTTAAAATAACGGTTTGGTGTTGGGGGAAAATACTCCAGTAATATTCATTACTACACCAAAGGTTTCAAACAATGCATCACAAGTATCAATTCTTATTACTTCAAACCCATCATTATTACTACGATAGACTGAGGTGTTAAAAACAAGATTCTGGCATGCCATGATAAACCCTTCAGATTCCGACTTCAGCCCACTCGACTTGAGGAAAATGAAAGTCAGGCTCTTTGATAGGCCAAGGTCTTCAATGCTGTTGAAGAAGACCCCATGCATTGGCTTACTCTTTAAATTCCATGAATTATACTATGAATAGGTAGAAATGAGCATCATTGTGAAGTTACCCACAACTTTTCATCCACAGTTTATATTGTTTAGAATGAGATTTGGGAACAGTGTTGCCAGATTGCAAATATTAAGAATTTTACCTGTGTTTCGATATTATCATTTCAAAAACACGATATATTATTGAAACTGAGTCAGCATTCTACATAAACTCATTCTATCAGCCAACTCTCCCTATACAAGCATTAATACCGGAAAACATGTAAAATAAGACTATAATATTATTCAGGAAAAATTCATTTGTATCAAAACAGGTAGCGTATGGGAACTGGAAAACTTGTTATCGGTAAAAATGTATGACTTCTAACTCAAAAGTATGTCATTTGAAATATCCTGCGTTCAACAATACCGAATGCCCAGAAAAAACTCCTCCACAATACATCAAATTTCTCACTTATCAAAAATAGTTTTTTAATAAAAACTTCAGAATGTATTCTTCGAAAGTATATCTATCGACGTATTCGAACAGATTTGCGTACCATACCTTCCTTCGGTGCGAAAAAAAATACTTCCGTATATTCGAAACTAAATTACTCAATAAAGTCAAATTTCTCACTTATCAAAAATAGTTTGTCGATGAAAATTGCAGAACATATTCTTCGAAAGTATATATATCGACGTGTTTGAATGTTTGAACAAATTTGCGTACCATATGTTCCTTCGGTGCGAAAAAAAATAGTTTCATATATTCGAAACTGAATTACTCAAAAAAGTCAAATTTCTCACTTATCAAAAACAGTTTGTTGATGAAAATTTCAGAATATATTCTTCGAAAGTATATCTATCAGCCCTATCAGGCTAGCATAACGAATCCAGCAAAATTACAAATAAAAATACATCAATTTGTAGCTAATTAGTTGCTAATTAGTTGCCAGAACAACGATTTTGTTGCTTGTGCCGATCCTCACAAATCGCAAATAATGCTATCGTGATATAAAGGTAGCAAGGTAACTCAATGAATTATATACTTTCCCTTTGATCTTTACAGAAGATTTTTTTTTAATTTTTTATGATCTTGCTATCTTGAAACTAGTTTTCCTTAGAATAAAAAGTATTTCAAATTTGTTACTCACCAGGAGTACACTCAAATACACCTTGAGTATCAGCAACAAAATAGTTGAAACCGATCGGCTAATTTTTTTTTTTCATTTTCCTCGTTCTTGGAATCTTGATACTGGTTTTCCTAAGAATAAAAAGCGTTTCAAATTTGTTGCTCATCAGGAGGGTACTCAAATACACTCCAAAAATCAGCAACAAAATAGTTGGCCTTAATCGGCCGATTTTTAATATTTTTTTAAATTCTCCCTGATCTTGCTATCTTGAAACCGGTATTTTCTGGAATACGGAGTATTATGAATTTGTTGCTCACCATAAAGGGACTCAAATACACCTTGAGTATCAGCAACAAAATAGTTGAAACCGATCGGCCGATTTTTAATTTTTTTTTTTCATTTTCCTCATTATTGCTACCTTGAAACTGCTTTTCTTTGGAATGAAAAGTGTTTTAAATCTGTTGCTCATCAGGAGGGGACTCAAATACACCTTGAATATCAGCAACAAAATATTTAAAACCGATCGGCCAATTTTAATTTTTTTTTTTCATTTTTCATGTTCTTGCTATCTTGAAACTAGTTTTCTTCAGAATAAAAAGTTTTTCAAATTTATTGCTCACCAGGAGTACACTCAAATACACCTTGAGTATCAGCAACAAAATAGTTGAAACCGATCGGCCGATTTTTATTTTATTTTTTTCTTTCTCCTCGATCTTGATACTGGTTTTCCTGGGAATAAAAAGAGTTTCAAATTTGTTGCTCATCAGGAGCAACAAAAATCAGCAACGAAATAGTTGGCCTTGATAGACCGATTTTTATTATTTTTTTAAATTCTCCCTGATCTTGCTATCTTGAAACCGGTATTTTCTGGAATACGGAGTATTATGAATTTGTTGCTCACCAGAAGGGGAGTATCAGCAACAAAATAGTTGAAACCGATCGGCCGATTTTTATTTTTTTTTTTCATTTTCCTCATTATTGCTACCTTGGAACTGCTTTTCTTTGGAATGAAAAGTGTTTTAAATTTGTTGCTTTTCAGGAGAGTACTCAAATACACCTTGAGTATCAGCAACAAAATATTTAAAACCGATCGGCCGATTTTAATTTTTTATTTTTCATTTTCCATGTTCTTGCTATCTTTAAACTAGATTTCTTTAGAATATAGAGTTTTTCAAATTTGTTGCTCGCCAGGAGTATACTCAAATACACCTTGAGTATCAGCAACAAAGTAGTTGAAACCGATCGGCCGATTTTGAATTTTTTTTTCCTCGATCTTACTATCTTGATACTGGTTTTCCTGAGAATGAAAAGCGTTATCAAATGTGTTGCTCATCAGGAGGGTACTCAAATACACTCCGAGAATCAGCAACAACATAGTTGGCCTTGATAGGCCGATTTTTAATATTTTTTTTTCAATTCTTCTTGTTCTTGCTATCTTAAAACCGGTATTTTTTGGAATAAGGAGTATTATGAATTTGTTGCTCACTAAAAGGGGACTTAAATACACCTTGAGTATCAGCAACAAAATAGTTGAAACCGATCGGCCAATTTTCAATTTTTTTTTTATTTTCCTCATTCTTGCTATCTTGAAACTGATTTTCCTTAGAATGACAAGTGTTTCAAATTTGTTGCTCGCCAGGAGTATACTCAAATTCACTTCAAGAATCAGCAACAAAATAATTGGCTTTGATCGGCCGATTTTTAATATTTTTTTTTCAAATTCTCCCTGTTCTTGCTATCTTGAAACCGGTATTTTTTGGAATACAAACTATTATGAATTTTTTGTTCACCAGAAGAGGACTCAAATACACCTTGAGTATCAGCAACAAAAAGTTGAAACTGGTTTTCCTCAGAATAAAAAGTGTTTCAAATTTGTTACTCACCATGAGTATACTCAAATACACATTAAGTATTAGCAACAAAATATTTGAAACCGATCGGCCTTTTTTTTTCATTTTCCTCGTTCTTGGAATCTTGAAACTGGTTTTCCTGGGAAGGAAAAGTGTTTCAAATTTGTTGCTCATCAGGAGGGTACTCAAATACACTCCGAGAATCAGCAACAAAATAGTATAAAATGGTTGGTTGTATTTTGAAATTAATTTATTATTCGTGCTCGAGAAAGCTATTGTATAACAAAACACGTGTCGAACTGTGAAAATCGTACAATAAATTGTATAAGTAACTTTATCTCAAGTTTATGCATACATAGATGTGGAATATAAATATCGGAACATATAATTAGAACCCAATGTATTCTGGACTGTGTCCGCAAAATCAGTCGACCAGTTCAAAATCAGAGATTTGTTCGCGATGAAATATCAACTATCTGATCGAACCACTTTTCCCCTTTCCGCACTGTTGCAACTAATCGTTAGTACTTGTACTCAACAAATCAGTCTATAACGATTGAAAATAAAATAATTTCTTGTGAACTGTAAAATGTTCACGCTCAGAAAAGAAGAAAAATGACAAATTTTAAAGTGGTATTTTGGTGGTGACTCGATTCGAGATACAAGAAATCTATTTATTGTTGCATTTGAGAACAGACCAATTTCGTCACAGAACACCATTCGCTTTTTATTCTCAAGAAACCTAGTTTCAAGATAGCAAGAACGAGGAGACAAAAAAATTAAAAATCGGCCGATCGGTTTCAACTATTTTGTTGCTGATACTCAAGGTGTATTTGAATATACTCCTGATTAGCAACAAATCTGAAACATTTTTCATTCCAAACAAAACCAGTTTCAATATGGCAAGAATAAAGAAAATGAAAAAAATAAATAAAAATCGGCCAATCGGTTTCAACTATTTTGTTGCTGATACTCAAGGTGTATTTGAGTCCCCTTCTGGTGAGCAACAAATTCATAATACTCCGTATTCCAAAAAATACCGGTTTCAAGACAGCAAGAACAAGAAGAATTGAAAAAAAATATTAAAAATCGGCCGATCAAGGCCAACTATGTTGTTGCCGATTCTCGGAGTGTATTTGACTACCCTTCTGATGAGCAATAAATTTGAAACGCTTTTTATTTTTAGGAAAACCAGTATCAAGATAGTAAGATCGAGGAAAAAAAATTAAAAATTGGCCGATCGGTTTTAACTACTTTGTTGGTGATACTCAAGGTGTATTTGAGTATACTCCTGGCGAGCAACAAATTTGGAAAACTTTTTATTCTAAAGAAATCTAGTTTCAAGATAGCAAGAACATGGAAAATGAAAAATAAAAAATTAAAATCGGCCGACCGGTTTCAACTATTTTGTTGCTGATACTCAAGGTGTATTTAAGTCCCCTTCTGGTGAGCAACAAATTCATAATACTCCGTATTCCAGAAAATACCGGTTTCAAGATAGCAAGATCAGGGAGAATTTAAAAAAATATTAAAAATCGGCCAATCAAGGCCAACTATTTTGTTACTGATTTTTGGAGTGTATTTGAGTACCCTTCTGATGAGCAACAAATTTGAAACTCTTTTTATTCCCAGAAAAACCAGTATCAAGATAGCAAGATCAAGGAAAAAGAAAAAAATAAAATAAAAATCGACCGATCGGTTTCAACTATTTTGTTGCTGATACTCAAGGTGTATTTGAATGTACTTCTGGTGAGCAATAAATTTGAGAAACTTTTTATTCTGAAATAAACTAGTTTCAAGATAGCAAGAACATGGAAAATGAAAAAAAAATAAATAAAAAATTAAAATCGGCCGATCGGTTTTAAATATTTTGTTGCTGATATTCAAGGTGTATTTGAGTTCCCTCCTGATGAGCAACAGATTTAAAACACTTTTCATTTCAAAGAAAAGCAGTTTGAAGGTAGCAAGAATGAGGAAAATGAAAAAAATAAATAAAAATCGGCCGATCGGTTTCAACTATTTTGTTGCTGATACTCAAGGTGTATTTGAGTCCCCTTCTGGTGAGCAACAAATTCATAATACTCCGTATTCCAAAAAATACCGGTTTCAAGACAGCAAGAACAAGAAGAATTGAAAAAAAATATTAAAAATCGGCCGATCAAAGCCAACTTCGTTGTTGCCGATTCTCGTAGTGTATTTGACTACCCTCCTGATGAGCAACAAATTTGAAACGCTTTTTATTTTTAGGAAAACCAATATCAAGATAGCAAGATCGAGGAAAAAGAAAAAAAAATAAAAATCGACCGATCGGTTCCAACTATTTTTATGCTGATACTCAAGGTGTATTTGAGTATACTCCTGGTGAGCAACAAATTTGAAACACTTTTTATTCTAAGGAAAACTAGTTTCAAGATAGCAAGAACATGGAAAATGAAAAAAAAAATTATAATCTGCCGATCGGTTTCAAATATCTTGTTGCTGATACTCAAGGTGTATTTGAATACCTTCCTGATGAGCAACGAATTTAAAACACTTTCCACTCCAAAGAAAAACAGTTTCAAGGTAGCAAGAAAAAGGAATATGAAAAAAAAATTGAAAACCGGCCGATCGGTTTCAACAATTTTGTTGCTGATACTCAAGGTGTATTTAAGTTTACTCTTGGTGAACAACAAATTTAGAACATCTTTAATTCCAGGAAAAACCAGTTTCAAGATAGCAAGATCATAAAAAGTTTAAAAAAATATTTAAATTTTTTTCGCCATATCCAAGGTTTAGCAACTGAATCTTCTGTGAAGATCAAAGGGAAAGTATATAATTCATTGAGTTACCTTGCTACCTTCATATCACGATAGCATTATTTGCGATTTCTAGGGATCGGCACGAGCAACAAAATCGTTGTTTTGGCAAATAATTAGCAGCTAATTAGCTACAAATTGATATATTGTTTTTTTTTGCAATTTTGGTGGATTCGCCATGCTAACCCTGTTCGATTGTCCCTCGTCATAAACTGTGGATGAAAAGTTGTGGATAACTTCACACTAATGAAATGAGCTGTGCCATTCCCAATGAAAGTTTCAGAGAAAAATTATATTATCATCTAAATTCCTCAAGATGCAAATTCAATTGCAGAAACGTGCATAATGATTGATGATTTTCTGGTCATATGTCTAATATCAATCATCATAAAAAATGGTTATTTCAATATACTCACATTTAGTTCTTTTTTACTTGAATGGGACGCTTTCATTCCAAACTGGTCATTTCTCTGCGACATACATTCCTTATATTTTTGTTCCAAATCTTCCAATAACGTCTCCAGTTCATTCACCCTTTTGATCAGCTTTGTGGAATCTTTCGATTCTTTTCCAAGAAACATACCACGTTTGAAACGTTCTGACTCCTCGTTGAGTTTGATGTCTGCTCTTGTATATCCATCCACACCTTCAATGAACTCTGTAGAATCGGGAGATCCTTCCGTGAGATATACGTTTCGTTTTTGGCGTTCTATTTCTGCACTTTCACTTCCCTCCTCACTTAAATGTTCATTCAAATCTCTGATTAACTCTGCGGGGTTTTGTAGACCATTTCTGAGGTATAAGCTTCGTTTTGGTCGTTCTATTCTATCATCATCTCCTTTCTCATTTGAATAATCTTGTTGATTACCACATTCAGAACATTTCAAGTTCATCTTTTCCAAAAATGAGTCTAGATATTCCAGTCTGCTCTTAGATTCGGATGACTCATTTGGATTGTAAGGCTCTAAATAGACACTTCGTTTTCGACGTCTGGAATCTTCTTCAGATGATGTTTCTTCGGAAAAGTTTTTCTGGAAAACAACAATTTTGTTGATCCAATTAGAGTAAATATTTTCAGTCACCAATATTTTGAAAAAATCTTGGGACAGATGATGTTATGAGATGAGGAAGGAAGAATTCAAACCAATTCAAGGGCTACATTGAGTCAACTCATTTCTGAGTTGAATGGTTTTTGGAAAACATGAATCCATTGTGGATATAAAAATATTTCATTCTATCGATTTGTGAAAAAAAACGTGAAGGGGTTCAAACAAAATTTTTAAATTTCTAGTAAACTTCAAGAAAAATTGTCAAATAGAAAATAATCAGATCTTCAACAATTTTGAAGAATCAAAGGGCTGAATAGTTCACTGAAGCTAGTTTTGACTTATGAATTGGTTGAATTGTACAATAAATTTCCTATAACTTCAGGAAGAAAGTAAAAATTGAAAATGCATGATATTTCACGTCGAATGCTACTTGAAGCAATTTCATACTCTTCGGAAGTCGGAAGGTCATGAAAAGCAAAAACAAATGACCAAACTAATGATTCACATAACCTCACTAAATAAGACAACCATTTTTCAACTTATTTGAGTTTCCTCACCTACTGCAAAAAACGCAAAAAAGGTAAGCAATATACATTTTTATATTTATTGCAGTGTTTTTGTTTTCATGCATCGCGAGCAAGTACTTAATTCGTTAAACTTTTTTAAAACTTGTATGTTTTTACAACTTTTCAATGAAGTGGCACGTAATAACTTGTGTTATTGGAGTGGCCATCTCACCCGCTCAGAGTATTATGGCCATATTGGGATTTTTTTTGCAAATTAATGTTTTATTTGTTGTTATTTACAAACGTGCTTTTGTTCTTCTTCGTGGCAATTGGGCAGGGGAGCAGTGACAATCTACAATCTGTTCAGAACGATTCAGAACGGTTCGAAAGGCAACTTCTTCATATGGTATTCCTCGAAAAACACTGAAAATAAGACTTGAGTGTAAAAATTATAGAAAGGGGAATATGAGACCTTCTCGTGTTCTTGGAAATAATAACAAAAATCGCCTAGTCAAACATACTAAAAGAATGCAGGAACATGAATTTCCCCTGACGCTTGATGATGTTCGGGCATTGCGTATTGTTTTGCTCTTCAACTTAAAATAGAACATAAGTTCAACGAAATAACCTTAAAAGCTGGCTGGTATAAACCTCGAAGTAGGAATGGGTCAACTGAGGCTGAGCCTATGGCGAGTAGCGCTTATAGCGCAACCTCTGCTGCAGGCAACCAGGGATGCAATTGAAGCCAGGTTTGTGTTTAATAAACCCTACAAAATACAAATAAAACAGAACACAGAGTCAGTTGCTATAAATGCAATACGCATATATACAGACGACTCAAAAACCAAGGAAGGCTCAGGATGTGGAGTGTACTCCAGATCACTGAGCCTAAGGATTGAGTGGGGAATGGGAAAAAATACTAGCGTGGTTCAAACAGAACTGGCTGGTATCTCAATCGCCACAAAAGAAATAACCAGAAAAGGAATTTCTGGCAAAAACATAACAATCTGCACTGATATCAGACAAGCCATAGTAACCTTGAACAGACAACGTGTTACCTCAGGGCTGGTACTAGAGTACCACCAAGATTTAGCCAAAGCCTGAGGTGGATTGAAGGGTACTACAGAAGTAAAGGTAATCGCATTGCTGACTCTTTAGCCAAGGAAACGGCTGGACTAAGAATTTTAGGACCCAGTGGCACCTACGGCCTGATGACTTCGACAATTGAGGAACTAGCCAAACGTCACACCCATACTCAATCTCTAAAGCGATGGGATAAAATTAAAGAATGCAATCTTGCCAGGATTACCCTTGGAGACCCTGAGAAAATGGCGCCGAAGAAATATCTGGCGATGACCAGGAAAAATCTACGCTCAACAGTAGCATTTCTAACTGGCCACTGTCAACTAAGGAAACACCTCCACAATATGGGGCTAGTGGGTACACCTATATGCAGGATGTGTGAACAGGAAGATGAAACTGTCAGGCATGTCCCATTTGAATTTTCGGAGTTATCGTCAATTAGAGAGTGTGTGTTCAGAGAGTCTTGGCCTACACCTGCCGATATAAAGGAGATGTCTCCTAGAGACCTGTCCACTTTCCTGGAAAAGACAGGATGGACGATGACCTAGGAGGACAACTCCTTGGGAGGATGTATAATGGGTCACATGTGGCCTAAGTGCTGTGGGCCTACACTCACCCTCCCTACTCTATAGATACAGATACAGCTGGCTATGACTGACTAAGCGAGTTCTTATCTAGGCATCCTGACATATCATTGAGATCATTGAAATCAGAAAGTATATCAATAGCAAGAGCTAAGGATATGAATGAAACTGAAGTCAGTAGTTATTTCAAACTGTTGAAAGAGATTTTGCAAGAAAATGAACTTTTTGATAAACCAGGTCATGTATTCAACATAAACGAAACTAGTCTGCAACAATACGGCAAAATGACGTATTTGCTAAGAAGTATTCAAAAGCGTTTTCAACAGTCACCTTCACAGAAAATGGTGGAACAATTCCTGTAATTGCTTGTTGTAATGCAGAAGGAGTTTTTATACTGCCAGCATGCATTATGAAAGGTAAAAATAGGAAACCAGAGTTTCAAGATGGTATGCCACCTAGATCCTGCCTGTTATGTACCAAAGTCAGCAAATATTAACCGATAAATCTTTTTAGAGTGGTTGAAAAGTCACTTTCATTCTCAAAACCCTTCGGGTTTTTAGACTAAAAGTTTTCTTGCTTCCAGACGGTCATTGTACTCACTGTAATTTCGTAGAACCACTAAATAGAGAAGTTTTTGAATCTCCAAAAACATTCTTCTATGAATCATGCTGAATATGGCTGAAGCGAAAGCCTGGACGTCGCATTGCGAGACTTCAATTTGGTGAGTTACTGAGTGGAGCTTGGAGTAAAGCAGCCAATTCACAAAACACCATTTCAGCGTTTAAATTCACATGTGCAATTCCCCTAAATCGATCAGCAATTCCTGAATATGCATATGGATTACCTTTACAAGAAAAGGAAAATCAACTAGGTTAGATTAGGTTAGGTCCAAAGTAAGTGGGTCTATTCGACAGTCCACCGCAACCCGCAAGGGTTTATTGTGGCTTCAACTCGACCAAATGAACCCAGCTTCATAACGAAGCCGATTATTTTGTATGGTGAGTGGTCTTTCAGGTCAGATGGTAAGAGTTCAGCTCTGCTATTTCATCATTTTCCAAATAGAGGCGACACACATTGTCTTCCGACAGTCCCAGTCTATGCATATGATGATTCAAATGACAGTGACCTGTAAGAATGCTTCGAAAGGTGAATAAACCTCTTGCGGTGAGCCAATCCTCGAAGATTCTGGAACTGTTACTAATAAACTCGAAACTCCGGCATCAATAATCAACCCTTTGAGCATTTCAAACTCCCCGACTGTTACTTGTACATCAGAAACCGGCTTGTCCAGCACACATCAAAGCTCACAATTACTCTATGATGCGACCCAGCCCATTCCAATCAGTAAAAAAATAGATCAAGCTAAAAAGCGAGCAGAACAGATTGTCATTTTACTCACATCTGTTGAAAATGTACAAAAACATCAACAAAAAGAAAAACAGAATTCACTGGAAGAAAAAAAGTCGAGACCGTGACAAAAGAAGCAGGAAAAGAAAATAGCTTAAGGAAACTGTTGAGTCAATATCCAGCAGTGAAGTTGAGTTCATTTTCGACAGTGGTGAATCTAATTTGGATGGGTGCAATGACGAACTTGACTCTAAAAACGAGTGCAAAGGATATGACGAAGAACTGCTATGAATGTGATAAGGCTGAAGACTGGATGATGAGTAAGTTTTGCTCAAACTGGTTGCCAGAAAACTGCACAGAATACTCTGATATACGCCATCCTTGCAGCCAAAAGAAATAAGCATTGAAAAAAAAATAAAAATGGTACAAAAAAAGGCAATAAGACCCAGAAGTATGTATGGCCATCACTCCCTCAGTACTATGGTCATCTCCACCTGAAACTCTGGGAGAGAAGACAATGTTTTTTTTTTCCTTTGATAATTTCATTCAAATTGAGGTTTAACCCTTTACCGCATCATGTGCCAAATATGGTACAAAGCAAAAATTATTTGATTTGTAATACTTGAGAACGAATTTTGTCGTCATTTCATTGATATTAAAAACATCTCTAGGTAAGTTCAGTAGTGAAAAGTTTCTCAGAACTAATGAACAATTCTGGAAACAGCACATCAATGCAATGATGGATGATCCTGACAATATGATCATGTTTTCAGGTATGAATCACAAAGTATTTTATGGCAAGATGACTGCCGTAAAAATTCCTTGTATCGATAGTGAAGATTCCGATTTATCTGATGAGGATGATGAACCCCTTTCAGATGTTGAATTACCTGTGGATAGTAATTTTGGAGAAACTCCTTTAGACGATGATGTTGCCAGTATCATGAATCGAGAATTTGATGACTTTGATTCTTCAGATGATAATATACCCTTATCAACAATACAAAAACGACGTGAAAAAAAAAAGAGAAAAGAAGTATACGATTGGGTAGAAGGAAATCTCGAAAAATCTGAAGAAAAGATAAATTTACTGGTTCCCAAGATTTGCTTTTCCAATCTTTTCCTATCCAATTCTTCAAGTTTCTTTTCCCAGATAGCCTTATAAAGTATATCTGTGAACAGACTAACCTTTATTCTGTACTGTGCCGTCCAAATAAACATGCTAATATAAAAGAGTTCTAAATAGAGCAATTTATCGGTATTACCATGTACATGTCCCTTATTCAGCTGCCGGCCACAAGGCATTACTGGCATAATACCTACGATCGGCCATCCTGCTGTGAGCAACGTGATGAGCTGTAATGAATTTGAAGAGATAAAACGTTTCTTACACTTCAGCAACAATGATGACATGACTGGAAACAGTCAAACTGGATACGATAAATTGTTCAAGATTAGGCCATTTCTTACCCAAATAAGAGAAAGATTACTGCAAGTTCCGAAAGAAGAGTATCTTGCTGTAGATGAACAGATTATTCCAACAAAAGCTCGAACACAACTCAAACAATATAATCCGAAGAAACCACATAAATGGGGTTTCAAAAATTTTGTCCTCAGGGGTATATCTGGCTTTAGTTATGATTTTGATCTATTTGCAGGAGCACAAAGCAATACTGTACCTCTAGGAGCTCCAACTCTTAGTGTTAGTAGTAATGTTGTTGTGAAGCTATCTGAATCTATACCAAGACATCAGAATTTCAAATTGTTTTTTGACAATTGGTTCTCCAGTGTTCCACTCATGACTTATTTGACTACTGAAGGTATACTACCCTTAGGGACGGTGAGATTGAATCGAGTCCCAGGAGTTGCAATGCCTTCCGAGAAGGAAATGAAAAAAAAAAGGAAGAGGTCATTTAGTTGAAAAATTTGCTACTATAGATGGTGAGGTCATTAGTGTTGTATCTTGGTTTGATAACAAAGTAGTCACCACTTCGTTAACGTATGCAGGAAGTCAATCAGTAGGAGAAAAGCGGAGATTTCTCAAGCAAGAGAATACACATAAGATGATACCTTGTCCAAAGAGTGTCCTCATTTATAATAAGTATATGGGTGGAGTGGACCTTCTAGATGCGATGTTGGGTTTCTATCGTATAAAAATAAGATCAAAATAATACTACTTGCGCATTTTTATTCATTTCATCGACTTGGTTGCCGTGAATAGCTGGCTACTTGCCAGAAGAGCAAAAAAGTTTGATATGCCGCTTCTGGATACCAAACTGGCGATTGAGACGCGCTTTGTTTAGCAGGAAAACCAAGCAGGGTTAACAGAGTAGGAAGGCCTCCGAGCGTGAACCTCCAGCAAATGTATGAATATAAAAGAAAAAAAAAGCCAACAAAAGAAATTCCTCAAGAAGATATCAGAACAGATAGTATGAATCATTTCCCATACTGGCAAGAAACATGTAGATCCAGATGTAAATACCCTGGTTGCTCAGGAAAAACTTTTGTGATGTGCACCAAATGCCAAATTCCATTATGCCTTAATAAGGATCGAAATTGTTATTTACGCTTTCATACTGAATGATTTTTTATGAATAAACTATACCTCTTAGTCTCAAATTAATAATGTATTGCCAAGTCAATATCACCTGATGTTCCATATATGGCACAAACCAGATTTTTTCAAAAATCATGATTTTTTTTTAACTTTTCCATCAAATAGGGTTGAATTTTTCATCACATACAATTTTTCCGCTATGAAATGAAAATTCATGCGGTAAAGGGTTAACAAGTAAGTACAAATAAATAAAGATTGTCAAAAATGTTTTCGCATTCTTCTATTATCGAAATAATTGTGAAAAATCACTTCAAAAAACTATGGTCATCTCAGCCAGATTTACTCTACAGGGTGTTTCAAATTCGATCCTCGCCATTGGGATCTCGGAAACTGTAAGAAAAATTTGAGATATTGAAAAAAAAATAATTCTTATCATAATAGGCTTTAACTTTGATGTTATTTAATTTGACTTTCAATTTGTTACACTCAATGATATTGTGTTATTGCACAAGTCATGGCTTTCACGAATGAAGAAAAAAGAGATATGATACAAATTTATTACAAATACGATAGAAACAGTGTTGGGACATCGGAAATGTATTTAAACTTGTTTCCCGAGAGGCGACAACCACATCGGACTATGTTCAAGTTATTGGATCAAAATCTCACCGAGTTTGGTTAGTTTGAAAAGCCAAAGAAAAAGTACGGAAACAGAATCAACAATCAAAATTTGATGAATGAGGTGTTTATGAGGTAAATTAGATATTGTGTCCTTTTCAATGAAAATAGAGCTTTGAACAAAAAACAATAATTGAATAAAATGTTTCTATCGTATTTGTAATAAATTTGTATCATATCTATTTTTTCTTCTTTCGTGAAAGCCAGTTTTCGCCAAAAATTCAATGACTTGTACAATAACAAAATGGCATTGAGTATAACAAATTGAAAGTCAAATTTAGAAACATCAAAGTCAAAGCTTATCATGATAAGAATTAATTTTTTTTCGATATCTCCAATTCCTCGAAAAAGAATGATACATCGTTGAAAAGGTAAAACCTGGTTCTATTCAAAACAAAAATAATCCATTGTAGCGCCCATAAGAGAAAATAAAGTGGAAGACCGGAAGACGAAACGTCGGATAGCAAATCTGAAAACACCATTATGTGCGAATCCTTTGTAAAATAAAGCGCGAAAAGAATAAAAACCATTTTCCGAAACTTCTGTTTTTTCCGGATGTCTCCGGATATACTCGGAACTTCAGAACTTTCTCCACGGTATATTGTTAGTCAGGTAAATGCACAACTTTGCCTCAATTTAACCATTTTCGTATATCTCAGAGTTTCCGAGATCCCAATGATAAGTATCGAATAGGAAACACTGTGTATATTGAAAAACGCGTTGCGATTTTGTAAGCTGTCCACTGAAAATCTCACGATAAAGTGTCACTTAAATACGTTTGGACTGTCATCGAGAATCGGCCAATCGCATCACATAACTCAACGTTGTGATGATTTTTGAGGGAAAACTGTCTATGAAAATAGCGTTTTTTTTTTCCTATTCAATACTACTGAATATCAATTAACAAGATTTTCATAGTCGAGTCAATATTTGTGATGAATTCAATATTTTTTCTCGTTCGGAATTTGAGGTATTCCTAAAATCAGAGGACTTCAGTAGAATAACATTTTGTCTGAAGAAAATCTGTTTCGTCTATCAGAACGTAAAGTCCATAGAATACTACCCCTCTAAGAAAATTCGTAACATAATAGGAAGGAAAAAAATTATGATTTGTTGCATATTCTGCTGACACAGGCTATTTCCCGAAAAAGCCAACTATTAGTCTGGATGAAATGTTAAGAAAAACTCAGAGTGAAAATATGATGAAATTGAACTATGGATCTGAAAATGAATTTATATTTCGATTATGCATAAACTTACCGTTTTTCTATTCTTTTTTCTCTTAAGTTTTTCAGCAGAACTGAATTCCCCCAACTCTGTCATCACATTACCATGCTTCTTACGTTCTGATTTCGTTTCAGGGCCAAAATATTCGTGAATGCATGGCAGATCATCCTCGATGTCCGAAAACTCCTCTGAAGAAGTCAAGAACTGAAGGTTATCCGATTTCGACTTCGATTTCTTCCTCCCTTTCTTCGATCTCCTGAAAGGAGGTTCTACAATATCTATAGAAGGGTTAGGAATGCTGAACGGGTCTAGTTTGGACTTTTTATCAAAAATTTTGAGTCTTTTCGGTTTTGGTGTTGTTTTGAAAAATTCCTCTGCCTCTAGGTCTTCAGAATCTGCCAACTCTGCGTATACTTCATGTTTAGGTTGTTTTCTGTGATTCTCTAATTGTCCTCTTTCAAATTCCAATTGTTCGAGAAGCTCAGCACTTGATTGACCTGGTTCACGTATTGTTGCCTCCATTTCAGTTTTTTTCTTCTTTTGTCTTCTCTTCTCCATCTCCATCTTCTTGGTTGGTTTTGATTTAACGTCAAGTAGTTCCATGTTTATATCTCTTTTGAAACGTTTCTTATCCTTCAGCTTTCGTATTCTGTCTTTGATGGACTCTCTCGCCATTTTTGTATTACCTCGAAACTCATCTTTCTTATCTTCCCATTTGCTTTTAGTTTCTGCTAGTTTTGCCTTCAACTCTACCAGTTTTGCATTCACATCTCTAGGTTCACGCACGAAAGAATTACGAGATATTTCCTCATTATCGTATTGCTGACCTTCTGTAAGTTTCTCGCAGGAAGGGTTCAGTTGTACGGTTCTCTCTAACATTCTCACATTGATATCTCTTTTGGCTCTGTTTAGAAAAGGAATTGAACGTTTTATTCTGGCTTTGTAAAACTTCTTACTAGCTTTGTGTACCAGAGCTCTGAGTTCCTCATCGGTGAAAACAATATTTCTACGTGCAGCTCTAGCTCTTGCTCTGTCCTTCAAGATTTTTTCCACTTCGCTACTAGTCAAGTGTATTTCTTTAACTTTCGATTCCATTTTAGGTTTGGTTTCACCGGTCTTCGACCGTTCCATGAGAAACTTTTTCAGTTCTTCTCGCTTTCTCTCAAAGTCTCTATGTTTCTTATGTTTCTCTGCCAGCTTCGCCCTATCAATGAAGAACTTTCTTCCCCTTTCATCTATTTTCTCTTTTTTAGCACTTTCCATCTCCTCAGAATCTTCCAACCTAGATTTTAGCGATGGATGACTATAGTATCGTTCGTCAGACATCATCTCTTGCTTCATTTTTTTAGTCATTTCATCCAATACGTGGTTTTTAACAAATGAACCTCTAGAACCAAATTTCAAAGCCACTTCTTCAGATAAAGGAATGTTTTGGTTTTCTTCCATTTCTTCGAGAAGCAGTTTTGTTTCTATCTCTTGGTCTATACAAACTGGAACTCTCGCTCCAGGCAAGACGAAGAAACCGACAGACCATGCTGGTAGAGAAAGAGATAGATGAGATGTTGTTTTTGCCCTGCGTACTTTTGGTTCGAATATATTTTTTTCCTTTAGCATTTCCGAGGTGAGTGGTTTTCCGTTCAGGAAAACTTGCCTGAAAAATAGTTGAAGTAGTTGAAGTTTAGAACAACTGTAAGAGTTTTCCTCCTCAAATCAAGCGAATAGTTGAAATTTTTGACTAACTCAAGATATCGGTAACATAAATAGTTAACCTCAAGCGCAAAAGTTTTTTTCATTATTCCATTTCAAATTACTAGTTTTTTGAGAATATACAGGGTAAAGTGCGAGGACCGTTGGTTAGCCGTATTTTGGGTAATAATAGGGTTCATATCTTGAAAATTGTGGGGAAGGTTTTTGATTATGCTTCATCGAATGAAAATAATGACGTTTTTCCAACCCTTCCCGTTACACCGGAAGTTCCAAATACCAACTTCCGTCATTAAAATGTAACACCCTGTATTTTTTCACATTTTTGAATACCCTATACCAAAAATTAACCGTTCTCAAGGAATTCATTTGTTTACTCCAAAAAACTAGGTATTCGTCTCTCTAGTGATTCCCCCAAAAAATTGAAAAGTTTGATAGAATACCTACATAATTGAGATATCATTGATTCATCGAAATACTCCACTCCATTGTCTTTTAGGAGTAATATTTCCAAAATGTTATACAAGGTGTTCGGAATCAATGACTAATTCTGAAGACATAAAAAAGGCAAAAACTCAGATTTTTCAAATGTAACACCCTGTATTCTAGGATAGTTTTGAAATTTTGAGAAGATTGTGACTCGTTTTCATGAAACATTTCCTATCTCAAAAATCAACTATTCACTTGGTGTTTCAGTTTTTCTTGAAAAAATAAAATATGCACATATCCACCATAACACCATGAGCTACGAAAAATTTATTTCGCACAGTTGAAAAAAGTTCATTAGAGCTATCAATGTGCCGTCACAGACAGGATTTAAGATGAATAAATAATGAATAAAAAAATGATTATTCTAAGTGTTTTCGTGATGCACTGTTTGGAACCTTTGGTGTATTAATGAATATTAGGAGAGGAGACACGGACCTGCATCGTCGAATTGAGTTTTGTGAGTGATTGCTGATAAGAAGTCAGGAAAATCCACATTTTCTCAAAAAAAAATTATGAGGTGATGAAGGTAAGTGGACTATAAATGGATTATCCATTCGTCATAATACTCAGTTTTGGGCTGATAAGAGTCCACACTTTACCCGTGACCAATATTTCCAAGAAAGTTTGGATTTTAACCTTTATTGTGCTATGAAGAACAATAGGATTTTGTATTTGTACATCTATGATGAAAATTTGAGTAATAAAGGATACTGTGACATATCACAAAATGTTGTGAGAGTTACAGTGAATAATTTATCAATTGAAGATGCGGAAAATATTTGGGTACGAACAGTATGGAGCATCGCCTTTTCAAGGACAAAATACAAGCACTACAGGAAAATTTTTAGGCGGTCTAAAAGCGGTGCCTGTGCGAAAGTAGCGATTCACGTTGGATTTAAATTGCTGAAGATTAAATTCATTTGGAAAAACGTCCTCAAGAATTTTATTCCACATAAACTCAGTTCTCCAAATGGAAGAGTTCCTTAAACAGTGAAGGTGTACTGAGTTGAACCTCAAAACGATGGACAGCCACAGTTCTTCTCGTATTTTAATATGAACCGCTTTTGGTGGATTCCAATGCTCAGTGGAGGGAGAAACTGGAGAGACTTAACGTTCAGGACAACTCTTTGTGGAGGATGGCGCGACGTCTCGACAACAGATACGAGCCCATGACTACTATAGAGAGAGGTAATGAAAATTGAGTGACCAACGTTCAGAAGGCCAGAGTGTTCTGCGGATATTTCCATAATGTTCCCCGAACAACGCCAGACAGCACCGAAGAGCATAGAAACATCACCGAGACGGCGAGAAGGGTGCGTTCAATGCCTCCGCCACGCCTAAACGGTGAAGATCTTGCCAAAATCCTCACCGACTTTGAGGAGGTAAGAGCCACTATAAAACGCATGCCACTACACAAGGCACCTGGCAGCGATGGCATTGGAGCAGTTCTACTCCGGAACCTGCCGCGCAAAGGTCTCGTACAAATGGTACGTATCATCAACGGGATAATCAGATTGCAACATTACCCAGACTGCCTGAAGCGCGCGGAGGTAAAACCCATTCATAAGTCAGGAAAACCAAAGAACCAAAGAGAAAGCTACCGAAGGATTGCGCTACTTAGCTTGGTCGCCAAGATTGCGGACAAGTTCCTATTGAGCAGACTTCTCCGTCTGGAGAAAAGGCTGAAACTTGTTCCGGAGGAACAGTTTGGATTCAGGCAGGGTCGTAACATGACCTCGCAACTTGTCCGACTGGTCCACGGAATAAAGGAGGCCTTTCACCAGAAGAAGAATACAGTGATGGTCCTGTTGGACATACATAAAGCCTTTGACACCGTTTGGACAGAGGGATTCATCGCGAAAATGTGGATGGCACACATGCCTTTATACATGATAAGAATCTTGTATTCTTATCTGGTAAGAATACATTAAGCTATCTCTACGGAATTTTCAATGAAAGCAGGTGTTCCGCAGGAGTCCTGTTTATCCCCACACCTATACTCTCTGAATACATATGACTTTCCAATGTTGGCAAAAACGAATGTAGGCATATATGCAGATGATACTGCCATATATTCCCATTCTTACTCTAGTGAGATGGCAACACGCGAAATACAGATTCACCTGGATCGGTTAGTTGTACCGTACATGGAGAGGAATAAGATAAAGCTAAATCCGTCGAAGACTGAACATGTCAATTTCACGAATAAATTCACCGACGTGAAGATCTTCAGGAAATTGACGATTCAAGGAAAGTGTGTGGAAGAACAGAAAAGTGCGAAGTATCTGGGAGTTATCCTGGACAAGCGCTTGAATTTTCATGAGCACTTGAGTCTGGCAATTTGGAGAGCAGGAGCGGCGATTAAACGAAACTACCCACTCGGTGCACGAAATTTCAAACTGAGTGTAGACAACAAGCTCCTGATTTACAAGCAAATTATCAAGCCAGCTATGTTGTACGCTTGTCCTGTGTTCTGTAGCCTTAAGAGGACTCCGTTGCGGAGACTCGAGACAATGCAGTATAAGGTGCTTCGTATCGTGATTGTTAATAATCGATATATTTCATTGGAGCGTTTACGAGACATAGCGAAGGTCAAGCCGATTACGAATTTGATCCGAAGGCTTGCTTACAAACACTTCAAGTGGTTTCTTTCAAAAAGTCCACTGACTAGTGATATCACGGCAGTTAGAGTTTATCATAATCAACCCCGCCGTCACGGTGGGGAGACAAGCTATATTTTCATTTGAATGACCTGAATATCAAAACCATGTAATGATGTGCATAAGCCTTAGCGGCAGGAGGCATATTACCTAGCCGTTTTAATAAAGTCTATGTTTCTGGGTGAGCATCAACCCGCTAACATCGCGGGGGGCGTTCCCCACCGCCTCCTCTCGGCGGGGACGTGAGGGCGCGTATGTCTGGAGTCACTTTGCTACTCTACCCTTAAGGTAGAGGTACTCATGAAATGTAGGCATGTAAGTAGTTTATTTTAATAAAAAAGATTTTTTCTTTTGTTTACTTTTGCTTTTGCTTGCTTTTGGTGGAATCAAACGTGCCAAGTCACTTTTTCGTGAAAATATATATAAAAGAGAGACAAATCTCCAACCACTCTTCGATGTTCCAGACTATCAGGGTTGCAAGTGATGTTCTTGTCTCCAATCAGGCGGATGGCTCTTTTCTGAATGGAATACAGCAGCTTCAGGGTATGCTTAGAGGCGGAGCTCCATACACGAGAACAATACTCTAAAGAAGATCTGAATTGAGGTTTATAAAGCATCAAAATTTGCTGAGGTATGTACAGTTTTCCGGTTTGGAACAGTGTTCCAAGCTTTTGAGAAGCAGCCTTTCCAATTCTAGCGACATGATTGTGCCAAGACATATTGGTGTCCATTTCAACCCCAACAAACTTATCGAAGAAGAAAGCGGAATTGTCTGTCCTGACATATTATAACCGGTTCAGAGACATTCATCTTCTTGGAGAAAACCGATGCCTGGGTTTTTGTGGCATTGAATTGAACCTGGTTTCTTTTACCTCAATTCAAAATCACCTCTAGATCCTCATTAAGATACGCAACCTCATACTGCAGGTAAAGATGTGCATCCGCAGCCGATGTCCTGGAATCCAAATGGAATAACGAGACAAGTGTTTTGTCATCAGCAAAGCAAAATATTGTATTCTGGATTTTTCCAATTATTCGTTGATATACAATAAAAATAGGGTTGGATACAATATGGATTCCTGGGGAACACCAGCGATGATGGTAAAAGAATTCGAGATATACCCATCGACGGCCACTTGGAAAGAACGTTCTTCCAGAAAGTTGGAGAGCTATACACAAAAATGATCCAATATGCCACATCATCGAAGTTTGGCCAGCAAACTATTACTCGATCAATTATTTCATGGGATTGCCAATATTGGGCCGTATCTTCGGCCAACACGTTTCCCCAATCTGTCTCCTATGGACTATTATGTAAGGGGATATATTTGAAATAATGTTTTTGAATATTCTACAAGAATTAAGGAAAATATGGTTGTAAAAATATTTACAATTATTAAACACCCTAGATATGGATGAAATCATTTACAGCACGTAAATAACAATTTGATGAAGAGAGAATGAATACCTGGGAGGTAACGGAAATTTCTTCGAACATATTTCGAAATAGTTTTTATATTTTGTGTGAAAAGACAATGCAATGTTTTTGAATTTTCGCTCTTTTATGAAACATTCAAAATAAACATTTTTTCAGTTCATTATTTATTCATCTGAAATCTTGTTTCCAACAAAAACCATGACAGTAAGTCAATAGCTCTGATGAATTTTTTATAACTGTTGGAAATGAAGATTTCGTATACAGTAGTTTTATGCTGGACATACGCATGTTTTATTTTTTCAATAAAAACTGAAGTAACACATGAATAGTGATTTTTTATATATAGGGAATATTTCATGAAAATGAGTCAAAATATTCTTGGAATATCAAAACTATCCTAAAATATAGGGTATTCCATTTGAAAAAACTGTGTTTAGGACCATTTTTATACCTTCAGAATTAGTCATCAATTCTAAAAATCTTGTATTACATTATGGAAATATTATTCCTATATTCAATTTCATAAGAAATCACTGCAGAGCCGAATACCTATTTTTCTTGAGTAAACAAATGGAATTCTCGAGAACGGTTGATTTTTGGAATAGGGTGTTACATTTTAATCAAGGAACTTGGTATAACCGGAAGTGTTGGTGAAAAAGCCATTATTTTCATTCGTTAAAGCATGTTGACAAACATGCCAATGCTATATTTGCCAATTTTCAGGAAATCAATCCTATTATTTCCCAATTACGGCTAAGCGCTAGTCATCGCGCTGTACTCTGTATTTCCAGCATGTTTTAAGTAAAGTGAATATTATACAATTTGAAACAGAAGCAGTTACTGAAACATAATTTTTCCAAAATGCAAATTTTCGAGAGTTGGTGATTTTCATAATGGTTGATTGGAACTCATAAATGTCAGGAAATTATTTTCCTTGATTTTTTTCAAAAACACATATATTTTGAACAACTGAATAAGGAATTATTATACCCGTTGTGTTAATTTTAACTCTGTTGACCTATTTTTCCCTTCCTCCCATACATAAAGTCAGGGAAATTATTTTCTTGGACAATTAATGAAATTTCACTCGTTTCAGTTCATATACTATTTCGTTGGAAAATTTGGAATCGAATGTTTTCGGAAAATATACCATATTGAAATGTATATAATCAAAAACATTTTTGGGTCATTATTCATCTCTGTATCAGTGACATTTTCAATTATAATAATTCCTCGTAGGGCCGATATCCTGAACAATTCTACAAAAATCAAAAACACCCGATTAGGTATAAAGTCACTATACTCAATTACTGGCCAGTTGTTGAAACTGAACCCATTTCGTCAAAACTTACGTTGAATTAAGTTCAGGTGCAGTCAATATATACATCTGAACTTCCATGGATTTCTCATGCGGGGTCGTTCCAAGTTTGACCTTCACCATATACGTTTCTGGATTATCGTTGACTATCATCACGGTTAGAGCTCCTCTTCTCACGAAACTATTTTGCTTCCTGGTGCAGTGTGCAAAAATATTCGTCCCTGCACGGTTCGATGTTGTTCTTGCCTCCAAGACGTTGCTACCCATCAATTTTTTGTGTAATAATGAAAACCAGTATATCTAAAAAATGATAAGATGACGGTGACTCAATAAAGGCAATTCAAGGTAAGGACGGTCGTTCTCATATTCATTTTCATTCATTCTGAAGTATTTTCCAAATAATCAAGACGCGTTTCTCTACAACGGTAGCTTCATCAGTTACTAGTAAACCAAACTATGGCGGGATCAATCATTCATCTAATTGAGTTTTGACATGAAATGTTGATTTTCAACATGGTTTGGCCCACCTAGAGAAAGTGATAGTGGATCACACCAGTCGTTGACCACCATACAGCAACCACTTTTCATCACTCGTGACGATGCGAACCAAAATAGGATCAATTTGATTACAACATAAATCAAGTGGTCTCAAGCTGAAATCATCCACAAGGAGGAACACTGGTTTAGGAGAAAATTCGAAGAAGCCGCATATATGTTGTCCAACAACGCATTAAGCCAAGCTAGCGTAGATATACGTAACGTAAAGCACTCGAATGACCTATAAATAGTCAGATCTCGAAGACCATGTTAGTTAGGAAAGCTATAGACTATGCTGTAGACGACCCCTCCCGATATAGAAGGCCCCGACACTCTGTCGAATGAGGCCCTCATGTCCCCCGTTAACGGATGAATAGCTTTTTCATCCATCCCACCCCAGCCAGGTAGGGGTATCCCGTGAAGGGCGGTACTGATGTCTGAGGACTTCATACCGCCATCCCCTCAGTCATGAACCCATTTGTCTTTCTTTGACAAAAATCAGCTGAAAGGGTAAGGGAGCTGGGCTCCATCCCGATTGAACTGAAGACGTTGGTCAGGGAATAAGTCCAGTTATCACCCGAAGACGATTGTGAATACTAATAATCGAAACGTCGTGAAGTAACTTGGTTTGGAATCTTTTAATTTTCAATTTTCATTTCTTGTTAATAATTTTTAACTTCCATTTCGTATTAATAATTCAATTTTTTGATTTTCTGATTGTTGTATTTTATTTCATTGTAATGTCAGTTTTTTTTCGCTTAATATAATTGTTCTTTTTCAGCTAATCGTTTTAATTTTTATAGAATTTTTTAAGGATTTCAAATCAATTTATATCATATCAGACAATGGAAGCCCGAACTGATGAAATGTACTACTGTTATGTATAATAAATGTAGTCGAGTAGACGAAACGCGTCTAGAATAAAAAAATATTGTGAAAATTGTTTAATTTTTATGGTGGTGGTGGTGTTAATAATTTTCGTCAGGTAACTGGTCAGTCCATTCATATCTTTCATCTGTTTCACTCTTTTACACAATCATTATAATACCCAAGCCATGTAACATGACTACCCTACCAGTTCGTTCAGAAACTCGTCAAAGTTGGATTCATGGAATAAATTACCAACACAAGTGATAAACGTGAATTCCAGCAGTTTCAAAATAGAATCAGTTTTGTTGGAGCACTGTTACGAGGGGTACTATTTATATTTCGGGAACAGCAAATAATAACAATTTTTTTTTAATGAAAACGGCTTTATAGTTTTCAGAAATATTTCCCTTGATGATTAATACACTTTTCCATTCCTTCAAACCATTTGTCAAAGCAGTTTTTACATTCCTCTGAGACACCTTCAAAACATGATTTTTGAACGCTCCGACTACTTCTTCGGCGCTCGTAAATCGTTGACCACGCAGTTTACCTTTTATTCGGAAATAAGAAAAATCAGGACTGTGTGGAGGATGAGTCATATATTCGATGTTTTGACTGCTCAAAAATTCACCTGTTTGACGAGATGTGTGAGAGCTCGCATTATCATGATGAAGAATGATTCGCCGGCGGCGGTTATTTAGTTTTTCGAATTTCTTCGAAGACTTCGTTTCTGGCCCATACGCATATATCCATGATTCATCACCTGTCACGATTTTATACACGTCTTTTGAAGCATGGTCGAACTTTTTAATCATTTCCTGACACCACTTGACGCGAGCCTTTTTTGAGCGATCGATAATAATAATAGTAATAGCATATGCAATCAGCATGTCCAGCATACGTGGTCTCGGCCTATGTCCAACGACATAACGCGGCCCTACATCACCATCTACAGCACTCTTACGGTATTGACGAGACACCGGTGTTGCCCTACGCTCCTGGGGATATTGAATCCGTTGTGGGGAACGAGAAGTACCGAATTTATTGGAACTATTCGTTCACCAACCTCAAGCTCATACACGCTAATAAGCCTGATGTCCTTCTCGACCACCAGAGCAAGACGATATTTGTCATGGAGTTTTCAGCTCCTGGCGAGACGAATATCGTCCGAAAAGAGGAGAAAAAATGGATAAAATATCGAGATTTTCTCTTCGAACTCCGCAGACTCTATCCAGACCACTCTGTCAAGATGGTTGTTCTGATTATTGAAGTCCTTGGTGAAGTGATGCCACCTCTACTCTTGAATCTTAAAATCATACCGGCTTGCCGCAATAAGGCAGAAATCTCAGCCGCTAAGATGCAGAAGGCTGTCATTCTTGGCTCACTGCGCTTGCTCGGGGCACATGATTCTCGGACCCAATGATCACTTACCCCACGGTGTGGGGAGTGGTCATTGGTTGATAATGCTGGCGCGCCCTCACGAATGTATCGGGGCTTCGGGGGATAGGGCCTAACCAGACTACGGTGAAAAAAATAATAATAACAATAAATGGGCTTTATTCATTGCCTTACATTGTTTATAAAGAGGAAGTAGATACAAAAATCAATGAAAGGGCAAAGTTCAGCCGATACTGTTTCACAACTTAATACAGGGGATAGCATGTACTATATAGAAATATAAAAATAATTACCTAGTATAGGTACATTGGTAAGTGTAAAACTAAGAAAAAAACAAAGGTTATAAATTTCAAAGTAAATAATGAAAATCTATTTAGCTCAAATAGGTAAAATATAAAACATACACAAAAGTGAGACAAAAGTAAAACCAAGGGGTTTAAAAAGTTAGTCTGATCGTTTCAACAATTTTATTCTCGAAATCTGTATGGGTAACGAGAAAACGGTTTTCATTATGTTGATCTACAAAAGAAACTATGGAAAATGTATGATTATGATGAACGCACATCATCGGGTATCATTTCTACATGGGGTATTGGAAAGTAAATCTGATATTTCCAATATTATTATTCCCTAAATTTGTATTGTTAATGAGAAAACGGTTATCAACGCGTCAATCTACTCAAGATTCTATTAAAAAGTTATACACCAAATAATCTTAATAATTCTACGTTCAACCTATAGTGATAGGTATTTCCAGCCACAGATAATTAGTGCGGGTGTTAATAATTTCGTATCCCAATCACGGAATTCGTTGGCGATCGAACTACGACCACGATTTAATTCACTATACCACCGATATATTGTGTTTTTTATGGTGCTTCATCGCCATATAAAAGAACTCAGTTCATCGACACATTCTTGTTGAGATACTCCAATTGATTTTCTTAACTGTAAACAAAACACATTTTACCTATTGACATTAGTGTTGCCAGTTCCCGAAATATAAATAGTCCCCTATCATACTTTTCGATTTTTGAATGTACCCGTTTCGAATAGGCAATATTTTACAATTTTCCCTTTCATTGTATTCATTGAGTGTATTCTCAGGTTTTTTGTGTGTAATTATTCATGTGAATAGCTTATCTGGTACTTTGGTACCAGGATGTTTACAAACAAATTCATCAGACTCAATGTTCAAAAAAACAAAATTCTTATTTTCCCACGTATTAATAATGAGTTAACAGTATATACTCACCGGAGTATCAGAAAATAACTCATGCATACGCGGTTGTCTGAAAACAACGTCATATCCAGTTTTGGCAGCATTCCCGATTTGTTTTGCCCAAAGCAGTACAGATGAGAAAATGACTGTTTCAGAAGGCTTTGGTGCTGTCGTCCAAATTTTCACGTTTGGTCTGGAATTTCTTTGGAGGATTTTGTATGACATATCTTTCTCTGGAAAGGTATCTTCTGTGATGTGGGGGCTGAAAAAAATGAGCATGTGAATTTTGTACAGTCATAAATGTGAATTATAATCAATAATAGAAAGTGCAAGTACTGCACTATGAACGTCATACATGAAAGAAGCACCGAAGTGAATAGTTTTTCCAAGCACCCATTCAACTCGAGATGTTAGTACATTAGAATGGGACGAATCTTGAAACTAAATTTTGAACCAGTTAATCTTTACCGATTGAGCTGTGCTTGAATTTCAGTCACATATTTGGTTCTCTAGACAACGCATGATCAACTGAATGCCAAATCCATTCATACACCGAAGAGCTATATAGCTCAAAACTCACAAGAAAAGGTATTGGTGATAATGATTCATATAAAAAATTGTCAGATTAAGACATAAGGATAAATAAGACTCATCTTCTGATAATACTGATTTGGTTAGCGAAATGCGCCTCGAAAGAGGGTATATTTTCTGGTGAGGGACAATTGTTTCAAACAGATTTATTTCACACCAAAGGTTCTAAATTCTACTTATTCTTGTACGTGTACGTGAACGTGAACGTGAGTCGAAATGCTCTGTCGAATAAATATTTATCGAAACGGTCCATACACGAACAGTGAGGAGTGATAAAATCAATCATGATGAGAAAACCAATGAAGGTAACTTTCTTTTGACTGTTGACATAATGAAGCAAATTATAGCAAATGAACTTGAAAAATGTACGAAAACACTTCTTGGAGAAATCTCAATCCTCGGGAATGATATAGAGGTGTTGAAAGACACAAACATTGATTTGATCAGATTATTAAGTAATAGTCAGGCATCAATATGGGATGGAAAACTATCACAGAAAAAAAAGAGTTTGAAAAAGACAAATCCACCGAACAATGGACAGCACAAAAACAAACGAAAAAACACACAATACAAATAAATACTCAACACCGTCAGGGAATATCTACACGTCCAACTATACACAGAAATAAAAGAGAGAATATATCTCAAAAACCAATCGTTGAATCAAATTCAAAGGATTTGGATGGAGATTTTGCCGGTGGTGTGGCTATACGTAGGGCGGTGCAAACCGAAAGCAACATCTGAAAAAGTCAAAGCCTACCTGGTAAAAAAATCACCTGGATATAATTTCGACGTGAAAAAATTGGATACTATTGGACGTTATTCAGCGTTTCGATTCGGCGCGAACTTAGAACTCAAGGACACTCTTTACGAACCTACTTACTGGCCCAAAAAGTTTAAGTCAAACGATTTGACTTTCGTAGATCGACATTTCGGACCTCAAAAAGACCATAATATAATAAAGACGAATTCTTATTCATTATTTTTCTTGCATTCAAATATCTTTAATCAAATATTTTTAATATTTTGCATGTTAATGTAAGGTCACTAGCTAATAAAATTGACGAACTGGAATTCATTGCAGTAACAAAAAATATAGACATTTTGTGTTTGTCAGAGACGTGATGCTCTGATAGCAGCATTGGCTCAATGGTATTAGGAAACTATAAAATTGCCAGTTTTTTCAACAGGCAGAAACATATTAACGGCGGCGTAATGGTGTATGTAAAACATAGAGCATTGAAGTCGTAGTTTCTTGATTGGAAACGAGAAATACTATCTACTGAATTTATATAGACCCCCCCGGGAGGTCACTAGACACTTTCATAGGCAGATTGTTACAAATTCTGAACCAGCATACTAGACGTTACAGAAACATTATAATATGTGGCGATATGAATACAGATAATTTGAATTGATCAAATTGCGCGAAAAAAGAAAAAGACAGAGATCAATTTATTGATGTACTTGAAAGCTATCAATTGTATTTTAAAAATGATAAACCTACTAGAGTTTTTACGAATGAAAATGTCGACACTTCAACATCACAAATTGACTATTTCGCTACAAATATTGATAAGTTTTAGATGAATGAAAAAGTCGTGAAAATGGATCTCAGTGACAATTGTGGTTTGATATTTCAATTAAAGGTAGACTGTTTGCAAAAAAATGAGTATCGAAAGAGTATCGAAAGAGTATCGAAAGAGTATCGAAAGAATTTACAAAAAGAACTACGTGTCAGGAGAAATTATCGAAATTAAAAGAATCCTTAAGTAACGAAAACTACCATCTCTGTATGAAAGTGGCTTAGAAATGAACGAAGTATACTCGAATTTTTTCAATATATTACTATACGCTTTAGATCTAACATGTCCTTTAATAAAAATGAAAATTGATAGGCAATCCACAAAAAATTAATGGATAACAGAGGAACTCACGGCAGAAGGTAGACAATTGAAGGAAATTTATTGTTTAACCAAAGGTGGCCATGATCAAAACGTGCTAGATTTGTATAGTACGATGAAAAAACAATATAGTAAAAATATTAAAGAGGGTAAACGAAAATATTATCGAAACATAATAGACATCAGAGGGTATACAGAATAAAACAGAGGCGAATATTGAAAACTGTTAATTCGCTGTCCGGAAAACGAACATTGAAAGAACGACCACAGGAAATGTATATTGAAAGATATTATGCAACTATGGTTCCAAATGGTTTACAAAATCAATTCAAAAATGTATTAGGTACAACGGATTCAAACGTAAACATGCATAGTTTTTATTTCAAACCTGTTACACCAACTGAGGTCTTCAGTGTCATTACTGAAATTAAGAATAAAAATTCCACCGGAATGGATTGCCTTACTACAAAAATAATTAAATCCATAACTGAATTCATCTGTGAACCACTGGCATTCATAATCAATGAATCTGTTGAGGACGGAACTTTTCCAGACCCACTAAAAATTGGAAAAATAATTTCCTTATACAAAAAAAATAACCCCCTTATAATCGATAATTATAGACCAGTAACCATTCCCAGTGTCTTGGCTAACGTAATTGAAAAAAGTATCTGTAACAAATTATTTCCTTTTTTGGTGAAACACAATATAATCAGTAGCTATCAACATGGACACTGCCCTGGTAAGTCGACGGAAGGAGCGGCTGCAACTTTCCTGGAGCATATTTGTAATGGTATTGACAAAGTTAAATTTGTAGCTGCGCTTTTTTTGACTTATCCAAGGCATTCGACTCCATAGACTCCATTTCTTGCATGGGTAATATATATGAAGTTCAGGAAATTATATATGACATGGGATGATACGAAGTCAGTTACATTCAACGTAGATATCGGAGTTCCACAGGGCTTAGTTTTGGGACCACTGATTTTTCTGATTTATATCAATGATTTACCTCAACATCTAGGTACAAAATCAATATCATTTTCTGCCGATGATACTGCAGTCTCAGAAGGAGCTGATAGTCGAAACTGAACACAATAAGTCGTAAATTTACGAAATGATGTCACACAAATAAACTATAGTCAATGCCGACAAATCTGTGTTAGTTCAATTCTTCAACCAAAAACACTTAGAGCCTATACAGGTTGATATAAATAATGTCACTATCTATCCGTGGGAAACCACAAAATTTCAAGGAATTCATGGCAAGTTTACATAAATTATGTTTGCAAGAGAATCAACACCAGTTTTTACGCATTGATACAACTTAAAAATGTTATGTATGAAAAGCATTTGTTGAACATTTACTATGCGATGGTTTATTCAGTACTATCTCACAATGTGCTTTTGTGCATTCATCTCTTAAAAAAGGATAATACATATGTTGGTCTTTGACACACAGATTCCTGTAGCCCATTTTTAGGGAAAGAAAAATTCTAACGCTACCATCTATATACGTTTATAATTGTCTGCTTTCCGTAAAAAAGAAGGAGTCTGAGTTTGAAATTAATTCAAAGTGTCACAATTATCCAACAAGAAATGGAAATACAGTGTGTAACAACGAAAACTTAACTGAGCCGTTTTTGAATATAAAAAGTAGGATTTTTAAAGAAAGCTCGGACACCTCGATTTCTAATTAAAGGGGGACATCTTTCAGACTAATCAGATTTTTGTAATACGTACCCCTCGGAGGTGTGTGTCCGACGACCCTTATTTAGATAGGGAAAATAGGTCGAGTGGCACCTTGTTTTAAAGATCTTCCGAATACCTTTACAACTCTGATAAAAGAAAATTTTTGTAACGATTAGTTTTCGAGATACAAAATTCAGGGAGACAGGTTCGGTTTTAAATAAGAAAAGAAATTTTCAGAGAAGAGTAGTGAATGACACTAATGCGATTGGAGTGATTGGTCAAGTCATCGCCAATCCCAGGTTAAGTACCAGAGGTTTATCAGCAATGGCCGGAATAAGCCATATGAGCGCATGGAGAATCCTTAAAAACCACAAATTCCATCCTTACAAAATTAAACTTGTTCATGAACTCAATGAGGATGACTTTGACCGAAGACAGGAGTTTTGTAAGGGCATGAGTGAGAGATTAATGCAAAATCCCGAGCTGCTTTATACATCTATTTTTCGGACGAAAGCTCATTTTATTTAAATGGTTGCGTGAACCGTCACAATTGCCGTTATTGGTCGGATAAAAACCCAAGACAATACGCAGAAATACATACCCAACATCCCCAAAAGTTGAATGTCTGGGCCAGAATGTTAGGCAATCATATTATAGGTCCATTTTTCAGTGATGGAAATTCAACCGGTGATGTCAAGATGAATTTATCCATTTTCAACAAGACGGTGCACCACCCCATTATGCCCAGCAGGTTCGAAATTTTTTGAATAATAATTATGAAGGACAATGGATTGGCAGAAGAGGTCCAATTGAATGGCCAGCACGGTCACCAGATTTAACACCATTGGACTACTTTTTTTGGAGATTTTTGAAGTCTAAAATTTATGCTACACAGCCAGCCAATTTGGATGAATTACGTCGTAGAATTATTGATGAATGCCAAGCTATAACTCCTGAGATGTTGAATAATGTAAGAGCAAAATTCGAACAAAATCTTTATTGTTGCATGGAGCGAAATGGCGCACATTTTGAACATTTACTCCAAATTTCCTATGTGAATTACCCTTATTAGGTGTTACTTTTTTCGTGTGTACTTTGAAAACAATTATTGGGATTTATTAACCCTAAAACAGTTTTGTAAACTCTTCTGTGTCATCAGCATTCAAGGAAATCAGCAGGTTGTATTCGTTGTATAGGTAAGTTTTTAGTATGATTCACTTTTTTATCAGAACCATAAAATATCCACGTCAAAAGGCAACCTTCATAAGGAGGTGATACTCAATTTACCCGAAATGTAAGGGTGGTAACCAACCCCATCCCCCGAAAAAATCTACTCGTAATAAACAATAATTCTTACTTTTTTACGAAATCAAATGGACACGTATTAGCAGGTTGTCATAAAAAGCAAAAATTTATTTTTTTTATAAAAGTTCTGAACGTAAATTGTACCTCAAAAACAATTCGATTTATTTTAAAAAGAGTTGAACTCAATAAAAATACCTTTGAATCTTCAAATTATCTCGAAAACTAATCGTTACAAAAATTTTCTTTTAACAGAGATGTAAAAGTATTCGAAAGACCTTTAAAACAAGGTGCCACTCGACCTACTTTCCCTATCTAAATAAGAGTCGTCGGACGCATCCCTCCGAGGGGGTGCGTACTACAAAAAATCTGATTAGTCTGAAAGGTGTCCCCTTTAATTAGACATCGACTTGTCCGAGCTTTCTTTAAAAATCTTACTTTTTATATTCAAAAAAGGCTCTGATAAGTTTTCGTTGTTACACACTGTATAATTAAACTGCAGCAACATTGTACGAGATTGTTCCAAAAATCACCTTCTCTAGCAGGCTCCAAGCTATTCAATTGTCCTCCTTCAAATATAAAGAGTATCCCATTACTATCTACTTTCAAAGGAAAAGTTGAAGAATACCTTTGAGAGGAATGTTTTTATTCTATCAATGAGTATTTTGAGTATACTTCCAAATAATTGTGATCAATGTACTGTAATCTCTATGTTATTTATTAACTTCGTATTATACATCTACATGTTTTTTTCACTTGACGTTTCCTATATCATTGTTAAATGATCATTTCAAAGGAATAAAAACATTAGTATTATTATTAGGATTAAAGAACATAAATGGCGACAAGATTTTATCAAAATTATAAATCGAATCATTAATCAAATAATAATCAATATAATGAAACTATACTAGATTCTATGCCTTCATGCTAACTGGAAACATTCACCAGAAGTGAATAGTCTTTTTCAAACGTTTCATTCGCAGCTCAATATAATTTTCAATGAATCATTTTTCTTTCGAAAGATCAAATTTGAACAAAGAGCGCAATGGCGTACTGAAGGCATCGACATTTCATCAAGAAATCTAAAATCCACCAATCACAATAAAGAAGTCACTAACAACTATGCTGAACAACACAAAAATTGATTAAAAAGTGATTGAATGTGTCAAATGTAATTTTTACAGTGGAAGAAATGCTCAAGCAAATGTAGAATCATGAACTATTATAAACGATTTCAGAGACGGACAAAATAAACAAATATAAACTACAATATCAGTAGACATTCTGAACCATTAATATCTGATAGCAGAAACCCTGACTGATGACATTACCATTCCATATGGCCCCCTCATATATTCAGTTTGTACCACACGAAATCTGCTGAGTTGTAGATGGTGATACGTACATTAAAACACGTCATTGACGAATTATCAATAAAAATTTTTGAAAATCTTCCTGTGTCAGCATCAAATCCAATGGTAGAGTCAATTGAACACTCTTTTTGAACTGGACATTTCCATCATTACTAAAACCACCCTTTGTAATTAATTCCTTCCTATAAAGGCGATGATCTTGAAGATCGTTCGAATTATCGACATAATATATCTCTTGTTCGTTGAAGTTTTTGAAACGTTGAGTCAAAATCGTTCATCGGTATGGATTTCAACCAAAAAAGTACAGTGCCGGATTAGCCACGTAGTAAGAGTAGCAAATGCTACGGACCCCGCGAACCGAGGGGTCTGTCTGACCGTAAAGAAATATCAATTTAGATATAGGAGTGTAAAAATATTTTGCTAGGCTATGCTTCACTGCCACCTGAAAATCTGAAACTAGAAATCGACACGTTAAATTTTATCTGACATTAATCATTTATATTTATTTGTATAAAAATATGTGATTTCATACTTTATTGTCAATTTAGTTTTATGTGTGTTGTATGATATTATATTTAAATAATATTATATATCAAAACTAACAACTTTTTATATTTATACTTATATTTGTGATTTTATATTATCCTATGTGTTTTCAATTTCATATATTAAGTTGTTTATTTTCATATGCAAATCCCCTTTTTATAAATAATTCTCATACTTGGATCTTCTTTTCACCACATACAAGCAATATCTGATGCTTCTGTAGTTTCTACGATGTTTATTCAACTGTATGTATTACTTTAGTTATCTATTTTTGTGATTTGAATCTGAATAAACATTATTATTATTATATTTATTAGATAGGAAATTAATTAATTAACAGATATGACACGTATTTAGATATATCAATCAACACATTCATGTGAAAATAAGTAATTTTACTAACTTTCAACGTTAATGTCTTAATGTTTATAGTGTTGGGAACACTACAACTCCTGAAAAATATTTCGAATTTTTCCTAATACTTTTGAGCAGATTCCTTTAGAAAATTGCGTTTCATTACTTTTCGGCATATAGTATATAGTAGCACCGTACACACGTGTGAAAAGTGCCTCTGTGACTATTACGAAATTTCTAGTGAACTAGTGCGAGTATATTCATGAAATTTGATATGCTGACTCCTCAAATCAAGCTGATTATCGGTGTGTGATCGAACCTTTGATAGTGTTCTTATAAATGCAGTTATATTGAAAAGAGTTTGTCCAACCTGCAATTCTGCCTCTGAGCAGAAAAACCAACTGAAGAAAAACTGTTGATAAGAAACGGCTGTGGATCAATAGTTAAAATTGTGTTCCGAGAACGGGAATAAATAAAAGTGGCTGTGTGCTAATTATCCAAAATTCGCTTTCTCGAAAATGAATGCCTCTGATAACGAAAGAGAAATTTCTACTAGAGATTTATACCAGCTGCTTCTTGTGGCAAATGAAAAACAAACAAGTGAGCTGAAAGCTGAGATCCAACAAGTCGCATCGGTAACAAATACTGAAATTACTACTGTTAAAAAACAAGTCAAAGAGCTAGAAGAGCGCTGTATTTGGTTGGAAAAGAAAAACAGGAAGAACAACATTGTTATATTTGGACTGTCAGTATCAGATTTACTACCTGACACACTCAAAAACCTCAACGATTTACTAGGAACAGAACTCACCGTCAAAGATATAAACAACATTTCATATATTGGTACAGGGGAGAAAAAACCAATCCTTCTAGAATTCACATCTTTCCTAGGGAAAAAATCCATTTTAAATAACACATTTAAATTAAAAGGGAAGAATATATCGATTGCCAACGATTTAAGTAAGAAGGACAGAGAGGATTATAAAATTCTGAGACACCACCTGAAAATAGCCAAAGAAAACAATATAGTGGGTGCAAGAATAATAAGGAATACATTGTTCCTAAGCGACACTGAGAAATACTCTGTTGAAGAATTGAAACAACGAAACGAAGGAGAGAGTAGCAGCGAAGAATCTCAAACAGGAAACGAACAAGAAGCCTGCTCTATTACCACATTCTGCTCTCAAACCCAAACTGGTGGAAAAAACAAGGGAAAGAAGAGAAAGAAGGGAAAGAGAACTCTACTAGACACTATCCACTCCAGGCACTTTACACGTTCTCAAAAGACGGACTGAAGAATATAAATCATATCTGTTTAGCTCAATTTGTGAGTCTTTCTGCTTTCTTTTGCACTTAGTATCATTAGTATCATTAGTATTACTATTATTTAATTTTTTGTCATAAATTTTGTTCTTATATATCGTCAAATTGTTTTTGATTACTCCTCATTATCAAAATGGACCCTTATATTAAAAACTATACACATATAACAGTTGATTCTAAGACCATTAATAACATAAAAGATTTCAACGATGAATATCCTGCAGCCACAAGCAAAGACTTTAAAATGATCCACTTCAACATTAGAAGTTTAGCGAAACATTTTGATGAATTATCTGTATTTTTGAATAATCTCAAAACATCATTTCACGTAATTGTGCTTACAGAAACGTTCAATCTCTTTGATCCATCAAAAACTTTTAATCTCCATAAATATGATTTATTATACAATGGGGGTAATTTAAATCGTAATGACGGCGTGGTTATATACATAAATACTGAACTTAACTATAAATTCAAAATTATACAGATTGGTGACATCAAGGCGTTGGAGGTAAATATATCTCAAAATTTCAGGAATATTAGCATAACTGCCTTATACAAATCCCCCAGCGTAAGTCCAAAGTTTTTTAATGATGAATTAATTCAATATTTAGAAAAACGCAAAGCCCATGATATACATATATTAACAGGTGATATTAACATTGACTTGTTAGGCGAGGAAGATTACATAGAGGAATATAAAAATATCCTAAATACATACAATTTCACGTCCTTTATAAATAAAGTGACAAGACCTCTGAGCAAAGCGTGCTTAGATCACATATTTTTGAAAGGAAACCAACAGATAGAAAATGACACAAAATCATTCATATTCCATTATGACATTACAGACCATTTTCCTATAGCGATCGTTCTTCCTGGTATACCCGAGTTATCAATTAGCCAGAATAAAACTCATTTTAAAAACTTTCTTGATTATGAAAATCTTAAAATAGACCTTGATAGGGAAACATGGGAGGAAATCTATGGATCAGATGATTTAAGTTATTCCACAAGAACCTTCATCGATAAATTGAAACACTTTATAGAAAAAAACACTAAGTCAATAAGAATTACAAAAAGGAAAAACAGAATAAGAAAGGAATGGATTACAACAGGAATTCTTAAATCAATTGATGAAAAAAACCAAATGTATCTAAAAATATTGGAAGACCCAAACAACATTGTTTTGAAAAAAAAATACAAAAAATACAAAAATAAAATCAGCTCGCTGATTAAAATTTCGAAAAGAAGATATACAAATATTTTGATAGATACAAATAAAACTAATAGTTCTAACTTGTGGGAATCAGTTAACAAAATCTGTGGTAAATTGAAACCCAAAACTAAAATAGAAAAAATTAAATTGAGTAACAATTATATTTTAACAGATAAGGTAGATATCTCTAATAGATTCAACGACTACTACAGTGAACTTGGCCAAACCCTTTCGGAAAAAATAGACCAACCACAAAATTACATTAATGAAAATCACAATGAACCAAACACAATGTACCTATATGAAACATCTGAGGAAGAAGTAAATTTAGTCATAAAAAATCTTAAAAATAAAAAATCTCCGGGATGGGATGATATTCGTGCTGAGACTCTGAAAAAAATTTCAAGCCAAATCAGTTCACCACTCACTTATTTGATAAATGAATGTTTTCGAAAAGGATGTTTTCCAGACTGCTTAAAAATTGGTATAATTAAACCACTACATAAGAGTGGGGACAAAACCAGTATAGGCAATTATCGCCCTATATCCCTGCTGTCTATCTTTTCTAAAATTATCGAACGAATTCTGAAATCAAGAATTAGTAAGTTTTTAGACAAGTTCCATATAATATCTGACTTACAATACGGTTTTAGAAAGGGAAAATCGACAGAAGATGCAATACATCATTTAACCCAACAGATATATGAAGCTTTGGATTCTAAAGTTCCAGCAATTTGTATCTTCGTCGATCTTTCAAAAGCGTTCGATACAGTATGCCATAAACGACTTTTGGAAAAGGTGAGACAGTATGGACTTAGAGGTAATATATATGAACTCCTTAAGAGTTATCTCTCAGAAAGGATACAATATGTTAACATTGATGGTGTTATCAGCAATCCCAGGAAAGTAACCTTTGGTGTCCCTCAGGGAACCGTTCTGGGACCCTTACTTTTTACAATTTATATCAATGACATGATGACATTGCACACGAAGGGGAGAGTCCTTAGTTTTGCTGATGACACTGCAATATTCTACCAGGCAAAAACGTGGTATGACCTAAAAAGTGATATTAAAAATGACTTCAAAATATTCAAGTCTTGGTTTCAGTTCAACAAACTCACTTTGAACTGTGACAAAACACAATATTTACCATTCACATCTTACTCGAACAACTTACCAAACCTTGGCTCCCTGAATATAGACAATAACACACAAATACCTGAAGCAACAACAGTTAAATACCTAGGTATTATACTTGATCGACACCTTCGATGGGACAACCACATAAAAAATGTTGTCAATAAAATAAGGGGCCTACTGTCTAGATTCAGGTACCTGAGAGACTTCCTCGATTTAAAAAATCTTAGAACGTTGTATCTCTCTTTGGTCCAGTCGCTTATTAGTTATGGTATTTTGGGATGGGGTGGAGTGGCTGAACACCACTTACATAACCTGAATGTAATTCAAAAATGGATTATTAAAATCATCTACCGAAAGAATATTGACTTCCCAACTGATTCCCTGTTTCAAGAGAGCCAATTTCTTGATGTGAGGCAGCTTTTTTGTCAAAGTGTATTAAATAACATCCACAAGAAAAAAATACTAGTAAATACTCTAGATCATAATTATGAAACAAGAGGGAAATCAATGTATACCTGCACAAGTGCAAAAACAATTGGTCAACGTTCATGTAAATACATCGCTCCGAGGTTATACAATCTACTACCAGCTAAAATAAAAAGAATAGACAAATTCAGAAAATATAGAGATGAGGTCAAAGATTGGATAATGCAAAGTGGAAGAGACATTTTTAACAATCTTATAAATCTAAAATACTTACGATGAAGCAAAAAAACACAAATTGAGAGCTCGTTTTCATTTAATTTTATACTTTTTTTATATTCTTTATCTTCTTTATTTCAATATTTTTACAATTATAGCTAAAGTTTTTGGTTGAAGAAATCCTTAATCAGGATAGCACGTTACAGGATAGGACCCCCGTCTTCCCTTGCTCGTACAAGTTTGTCGAAGACTTCTGAGGGTTGCTCGTAGAGGTGTGACCGGTTGACGGAGGGAACAAATCTATTCAGTTGTTAAGTGGCTCTGCTGGTTATATGTGTATACTGATATATAAGTAGTAGATATATTAGATGTGTGAAACAGTTAGTGTTTACGGTTATGTGCACTATATATGTATGTATATATTTGTTTGTTTATTCTAGCATCATCACATACAAGTATCTTGAATACTTCCGTGATGTTTTCAATGTTTACTCATTATTCATGTAACACTGTTTTTCTTTATGAACTATTTCCTTGAATAAACATTATTATTATAAGGTAATATTTTTTAGGCGCAAATATTTAAAGGGCGTGTTCGGGCCATGAAACTTTTCACAATGAACTTATGTTAAAAAATCAAAACGAAATTTCGGTTCCCCATACAAAATTGCTGATCAGCTGATTAATTTCCTATGGGAAGACCAAAATTTTGCGACCTATGTTTCTTGGCGAAAGTTGTTCAGTTTCATGGCCCGAAACATCCTTAAAACATTAACGCTCAAAAAAGTATGACCTTACTTATATAATTTCTAATATATTTCGATAAAAAGGCGAACTGTTTATTTTTTTAACTCAGTCATGATCTGTGGTTGCTTAATTAATTATAAAATATACATTAGTTTTATGAGTGAAACTTCGAGATTATTGAGAGCTAGTGACGGTACTATGCCTATTAATTTTGAGCTAGGTGTTGCTTAAAGAAGTCGATATTGAAAGCGTCATCTCTGAATTTGTCCAAATTAAATCCAGAAAAGTTTCATTGTAGTAGTTTTGTTTTATTTAATACCCTTGAGAACCTATAGCAAACTAAGGGCTTCGTGACAGAATTGCTACAGGCCTCGCGCTGGCTTAATCCGACACTGCAAGTCCCTCCATTTTTATATGAAGACTGCAGCAGTGTTTTGTGAATTTTTCCAAAGTATTCGATTGCGTAAATCTAAAAATTTTGCTCGAAACCTGCACCATTATGGAATAGAGGGAATTACTCAGAAATAGTTCGAGACATATCTAACTGGCAGAAGACAGTTGGTTAAATTTTCTACTCTATTTGAAATCACTCATATAACACACGGAGTTTCGCAAGGTTCGATGCTATATTTCTCCTTCACGTCCTATTTCTCCATCAACGGCTTAACAATTAATAAAGGGGGTAAATACACTTCATTTGTAGATGACACCACAATATTATCGCAAAAAAGTAATACTACAAAACTTTACAATGCGATTTGCTTAGATATCAAAAAAATTACGGATTGGTGTAATGAAAATCTCGTAGCGTTCAATATTTCGAGCATCATTTGTAGTGTGGATGATATTTCTTAAGCTTCAAATGCTTATGTATTTGAGCATGCTTAATGCAACAAATTTCAAATTAGAGAACAAACAAAATTATGTTAACGTATTCAAAACAAACTTTGTTGTTTTCACTAAACAATTTCACAAAAACGCAACACGTTTATGTCCCAGTTTCCACATTTGACAAAATATTTAGTAACGGGGAGTTATTCATTCCACTTGATCATTCAGTAAATTACCCGAATTCCTGAATTTATTGATTTCTAAACATTCTAGAAGATTGAGTTGCAAACTCTTCTCTTCTAAATGTAACACATCGTATTCATGATTGAACTCATGCCCTTCTGCTAAAAGGTGGTTTGCAACTGTGGAATTGGTCTTTCTATTTACAAAACTACTTCTGTTCGCTTCAATTCTCTGGGAAAATGTTTTCCCTGTTTGGCCAATATACAGTCAGTGTTGGGCAAGAGCCACAAGTAAGCTTATATAGTCCTGATCTATCCGACACCGAACTTTTGTCTTTATTGCTTTTAATTGTCTTTATTGCTTTCGATAAATTTGCTTGGACTATTATTCGTTCTGTAAGCTACGTGTCCGCATTATGTCTTCAAAAAACAGGAAATATTATTGGTTGGTTCACCCAAATATGACAATGTCCATATGACCAGGTCCATGGCTTGCTTTTGTAGTTTGGAAAGGATGGAGTCTACCTTATAACAGTTTTTAACCGCGGTTTCTTCGATCTGGAAATTACTCTCAGACAGTGAAATATTCAAAAGTCTGTGAAGCATACTATTGAATGCAGGTAAGGGGTGTGTGGTGGAATTATGTTTGATAATGTCCGTGTAAGATGAATTGTGGAAAATTGCAAATTCATGTTTATTGTTATTTTTCGTAATGGTCAAGTCGAGGTAATTTATTGAATTATTTTTCTCCCTCTCAGTGGTGAATTTTATCAACGGGTGGATGGAATCGACATATTTGATGAACTTCCTAATTGCCTATCTGTACCAGTAAAATAGACTGAGATAATATATCATCTGCGAATCTGTACCAGTACAAGAAACTGTTAGTTGACTGATTATTATGGATTTCATACTATGTTATCTATGAAAATTTTAGCCAGCAAGGGACTCGAAGGGTTCCCCATTATTAGTCCTTCACTGCATGAATAGAATTTTGAGACAGACAAATAGTAACAAAATCTAAAATTTCCTGTTGTATCAGTAGATTCACGTCGTTTTTGTCTCAGAAACACTCAACCAGTCCAATTGTTTTAATTGTCGGAATACTGGGAAATAAATTTTAGACATCAAACGATATCAATTTTGCGTTATCAGGAAGAATTACGTTTTTAATATTATCCACTGATCGATAGAAATTATTTATACTGAATTTCGGCTTGAAATTGGTATAGGTTTCGATCAATTTTATAAGGATTTCTGAGATTACAAACGACAGGTCTAATTGGGTAACTGGTTTTGTGTAATTTAATAAGAGAATACAGATTTGGTAGTTGTGGATTAATGATCAATGCTCTATATTTATCCTTTCCATTCACAACCAATTCTTTATTATTTAACGGGTTTTCTTAACCTTTTTCTGGTACATAGTTGTAGGGTCAGTCCTCAGAATATCATAGCTCCCTGAATTAAGGAAATCTAGAGTTTTTCCAACGTAGTCATTTTTGTGTAATGCAGAAACCGTTCAACCTTTATCTGCTCTCGTAAAAATCATTTCATTATCATCAGCTTTTTGCTTAATTGATTTTGCAATTTCAATTTCCCCATTAGACTGAATTTAATCAACAGATTCAGACTTCAAAATATTTGCCGCGACATGTTTATTATAATTACAAGTACCTCTCAGAGCCAGCTCCGTTTCTATACCTAATCATTCTATGGTCGTAGAATGAATATATGGTTTTATGTTATGACTGAGACCTATTTCTAACAATCTCGTTTCATGTTTCAACTATGTCGTTATATGAGATTTCGATATTAAAGACACTTTGTTCAGAAAATAAACATAGATCTCAAATTTCTTCAACTGCCTTCAACTATGTCACTCGTAAGACGCTCAATTTCAATTTTCACTCACCCATATCTACCTTAATCAAAAATTCAGTAACATACATTGGTTTCAAGATGTACACTACCAATTTATTTGAAATGCATAGTAAACATGCATCCGTTCAGAAAATCTACTGAAGATTTCCTTGTTGATAGACCCCATTATAGTTTGCTAGAATTTTATTATGATCACTTTGATTAGGTGTCTGTACATATATAAGTATTTTTATCTATTCATCGATTTATATTGATATGTAATATGATTATATTGATATGTGATATCATTATATTGATATGTAATATGAAAGTTGAAAGTGAGACATGAAATGAGTCTCACTTTTAACTTTCATATTACTTTTCCTTTCACAGTACAATAGTACAATTTACAGATGATGACCATCCAGTACCATTCTGTCATGTAGACATCATTATTATTATCAACCAATTTTTTTTCAATTATTGTCATCATCATTTTCATGATAATATTCAGTTAGTAGGTAGGTATGTTTCAATTTCTCTAGAATTAAATATATATTCTGAGCTTTTAATCATTTCAACCTAAGATGGTTTGAAAATTCATTTCCTGGATAAAATCGTTTTCGACCTGATGAATATCCAGGAGTCTAAATGAACATAAAATTTTATTCGGAGTAGTCAGAGTATGATACAATCTGGAGTGGTTGTTGATTTTCAATTCAAAATCCATATCAATCATGAGACAAAATTCATTTCCAACTGTCAAGAAAATCATTATTGAATAAATTCAGATTTCCTTCACAGAATCTCAACCTCTTTTTCAATAGTTTCTAAAGCTCATCATATATTCTTTCAATATATCATTTTGAACGTTTGAAATATAAAAATTTGCGAAAATTTTAGTAACTTTGTTGAAACTTACGGTTCCCACATCACTGCTGTCACTACATCTTTCAACTCCACCATCATCTTTTCCATACGATCTGCGGGAAATTGACTGATGTCACTCCCAACTATTTTCCATGTTTCATTTCGTTCGGTAAAACCTTCCAGAACGTCATGGAGTATATTAAGATCCTGTTCATATATCATTTCAGTCTTGTTCGTGGAATCTGAAAGCAAAAGTCCCTTCAATTATTTTAGTTCTTCACACATTCATCATCAATTCATTCATAAATTTTCTATAGACTGAAGAGTTTCGCCAGTGCCAGTGATACAGAAATCAGGTCACTGTATGCGACGAACAACTCTTCTGGTAGAAGCTGCAGCCATTATGATGCTGTTGAAGAGCCATGGTCGATGAATGAGTACGTTGATTGCTAATTATTTTTTCATTCATCCACCCAAACATACCACATAGGTCTAATTACAAAGATAACTTTATTAATCACAAAAGAATACACATATAAACATAAGCGAGTTGTTGACGTGGTCAACTAATAAATGTGATGCTCTTACAAAGACATAACAAGTTGTACAATGACATTTTTCCTTCGGTTTCTCAGGAAATCATTCCAATCTATCTCAATTATTAGATCCCGCAAGTGGGGCACCTACAGAGAACAAATTCTGTATATAAAACATTGTATTCGATCATGTTCTTCTGAATAAACACTAACTTTCACTAACGGTAACGAATGAGGTGAGTCTACTCTTACAAAGCCTATGAAAAAATTATATTGAACGTTTCTTACTGTCTTTTTTTTGGTTTATAACCTTCCACAAGCTGAATCACGAAGTACAGAATATATATTCCACTCTTTCAAATATGAATTTTTGAAAAAACTGAAAGGAAATCCAACAAAGTGGGGTTTTTTGAGGACAAAACACAAGCACTGCAGAAAAATCCTTTAGGCCGCCCTCAAAACGGTGCCTGTGTGAAAGAGTAGCGATTCACTTTGGATTTGAATCGCTGGAGATTAAATCCATTTGGAAAAACGTTATCAAGAAGTTTATTCCACATAAACAAATCTCCAACCTTTCTTCGATGTTCCAGGCTATCAAGGTTGCACGTGATGTTAGCGTCTCCAATCAGGCGGATCGCTCTTTTCTGGATGGAATCCTGCAACTTCAGGGTATGTTTGGGGGAAGAGCTCCATACATGAGAACAATACTCCAAAGAATGTCTGATGTGAGCTTTATAAAGCATCAAAAGTTGCTGAGGTGTGTGAGTTTTCTGGTTCGGAACAGTGTTCCAAGCTTTTGAGAAGCAGCCTTTGCAATTCCAGCGACATGATTGTGCCCAGACATATTGGTGTCCATTTTAACCCTCAACAAACTTATCAACGTTTTTTTGAGTTATTTGAATTTAAGAGTAGGGTAGAATGGGGAATGGCGGTCACTTAAGCAGGAATCGAAATAACTCATTTCTTATATGAGCAAAGGCCAAAGTGATTTACTTACTGAATAGCTAATTCACTTCACTTTCTGTATATAAAATACAAATACAAAGCTTTGTATGGTTTTTTATATTTTTTTGCCTTTTAGTAAAGCTTTCATTGACCGCCATTACCCGGACTTTCGGGTAATGGCGGTCAGCAGGGGGGGAGGGGTAATGCCAGTCAGTCAAAAAATATAAGGTTTATTCTAAGGTTTACTTTTAAATTAAAATAAAACAATAAAATATTGAGTACTATTAAAAAGTAAGTAGGCAATTCAAAGTTTGCAAAACTAATTTAAGTTATTACAGTTCATATTATAAGAAATTTCAAATCAAGACGCTTCCATTTTTTATCACAATAATCACATGCATATTTATCAGGGGAATCACAACCGGAACAATTTTTGTGAGCCCACTGCCCACAACTTCGGCATCTATACCACATTCTTTCCGAACTCTTTACAGATGCGATATATCTCTTCTTCATTTCCTGAATAAATATCGTCAACATTATTGTCGTAACAAACATTTTCAAAACGCCTTTTCATTTTTGAAGCCAAAAGTTCCTCATCCGAAGAAGAAAATTCTGAACTGATTTTTGATGCCTTGATATTTTTGGATTGTCTTGTCTTGACATTCTTGGCTTGTTCTTTAATGTTTTTTTTTGTAACCTTTGTTTTCTTCTGACCAGATTTATAGCCAGTTCTCTTATTCTCCTTCATTACTTTTTCTTTTCGTTTTTTTCCCTTTATTTCTAATTCTTCTTTTACAGGTGTTGCTGTCAATATGGCGGAGTGTTGTTTGGTTTTCACACGTTTTGTAGCTTTTGTTGCTGTTGGAAGTGGAAGGGACCTGGAAGGGAATTATCCATTTCAGGCGGAGGTATGGTATTCTGCAGTTGGTTGCTGGTTTCTGGTTCAGAAGTATCTTCATCTGTTTCTCGATTTTGATTAGAGGTGTTAGGTATGGAATCATTGATGACAAGATCGGTGTTGTTAGCTAATAAATAGTCTGAAGCGAAAAAGTCTTCTTCTCCAAAAATTGAAGGGTTTATTGGCACTATTCCTGATGCTTTGAAACCAGAAACCCCTTTCTTAATCGTAGCTGTGTCACAGTAGGCTTTGTTAAATAGAGACGCCACATCATACGGGGTAATTTTCTGTAATGCATTGCTTTTATTAAACAAATCACATCCCTTCTGAAAAGCAGCTTTTAGAGGGCCATAAAATGCAACATCTAACGGTTGCATTCTATGAGATGTGTGGGGCGGAATAGAAAGAATGACGATATTGTTTTCTCGACAAAACTTGTATGCTTCTAAAGACACGGGGCTATAATGTTTATCCAAAACGATAAGGATTGGCTCGTCTGCAGATGGCTTTGCAAACTTGGCAAAGTGTATTAGCCATGTCACAAGCAACTCTTGGTTTGTCCAACCATTTTTGGAGCAGTGATAAATAGCTTCAATTGGACCATCTTTCGATAGCTGTGGTGACATTCGCTGTCTTGGGTAAATAAACATAGGTGGTATGTAGGACCCTGCAGCGGACACTGCACAAATGACAGTTATATTTTTTCCTCTTTCATAACATGTGACAGACCCTACTCTCTTCTGTCCTTTTTCCGTAATAACTGTGCCAGGGTCTTGCACGTTAGTGACCCCGGTTTCATCCTTGTTATATATTTTGGAAGCAGGAAAGTGATATTTTTCCATAATATCTTCCAAATTTTTAGAGAATAAGCTAACCTCTTCCTTGTTGAATGCTGTCACGCGATTTATGCTGGTTGCTTCAGGTTGGCGGATAGATATCGAAGGATTTCTCTTTAAAAATCCATAGAGCCAATCTTTTCCAGCAAGTCCTGCCGCTCTATTGAACCGGTGCTTTATATTATTTGTCTCAGCATAAACGTAGGCTGCACGACAAACTTGGCGTGGAGTTAAACCATAAAATAGTTTAGCTAGAATTTTTATATTCTCAGCCATAGATTTTTCTACCTCTGGTGAGAAAGTGGAATGTCTTCCTAAACGTGGTTCAGTAGCAGGAAGATTCTTCTTGATCCGTTCTTGCAAGGTACTGAACGGTATGTTGTAGGTTTTGGAAGCTTTTCTAATAGAAAGTCCACCACCTACTGCTTCGATAGCTTTTTCTAAGATCGCTTTACTCCACGACGCCTTTGTTGTTGTTCTAGGTCTCTTCCTGGGCATCTGCGCACAAAAAGCAATTATGAGATACTTTTTTTACATTATTATATGCGATAAAGATATATGAAAGTTTGTCAAAAACTTGTCCTATATTTTCGTATAGGGTAATACCGGTCACTGACCGCCATTACCCGCTTCGAATGATTGGCATAACCCCAAAACTACAAAAGTTTGTTTCAGTTGACAATACAAATGATAAAATACGCTTTCAAAATCAAAACCGAGATATTGTATTAATAAATACGCATGCAATAGTTGGTGGTTAACGCTGTTTTATTCGAATAATATATTAAATGACTTACCTTTGGTTAAAAATTTCGAATTATAACAAGAATACACCTCTACACACAGGAATGGCTGGCACGCTCACTATAGGTGCGTCAACACGATTGCGCCATATATATAAGGTAACTTGCAAGTATACTAGATGGAAGCACTGGTATTTTTAATGAGATGTTTCGAGAAGATGGATATCTTAAACTGACCGGCATTTCCCACTGACCGCCATTCCCCCATTCTACCCTACCTACGATAAAATGCACATTTGAAAGGAAAGTTCATAATCAACTTCCTTTTTTTGATGTCGTGATCATAATATCGATAAATACTCTTAATACGAGTGTTAATCGTATTAAGAGGTTTATCTGAGAAATTAAGATGTAAGGACAACTTCAAGAACTACCAACACATGGAGATCTCTTTTGACACAAACCAAACCTGAAAATTCGGTAGAAAAACGAAAGATTGTATTCACAATATACCTTGTTCCTGTGAATAAAGTTATATAGGTGAAACCTCAAGACCCCTAGATATGAGAAAAAATTAACATATTAAATATATCAGGAGAAAACAGATGGCAGGATCGGGGATAACAGAGCATCAGTAGCATAGCTACTAAGGGACTAGGCGGGGCAGTACCCCAAGGCCCTCAAGCTCAGGGGGCCCTCAACCTCACTAGAAAATCTCAATCGAACTCAACTTTTGAAAATTTCTCCCATTTTCAAAATGAATATAACAGGTGGCAACACGACTTTAATCATGGCAACTCAGTTTCAGATAAATTCGAAAGTTATAAAAAGGGAATTCCCCTAAATTATTTCTGAGGGTTGACAGTGTTATCAATTTGATGGATATCAATATATGCGTTTTATTATTCATCAATGTGCGTTTTTGTGATTCGCGATTGTCAACTCAAGTCGAGTTTTTTTTTCGAGAATAGTTAAAAAGTTAATGTTGTATTAGGAGTAGGTAACAAAGGTTTGATTTTATTTGATTTTAGAACCACTCAAATGAATCTATAGATTTCGGCTACTCATTGTATAGCGCAAAATTCCGTGAAACCACAGACCTCTAAATTTTTCGAAAATGTGTACGATAAATCGTCTTGAGATTTGGGAAACTTCACGAATAAAATACTAAATGATGATGAAAGACGTCAAATTCTTGATATGGGACTTTTACAGCCTTCAGGACCTTTTCCAATTGATATCAACCAGAATAATAGGTGTTTTTCAAAATCATACTACGTTTCAAGTTCAAAATATGGACCAGTTAATCGTGAGACGCTGCTGGTTATTTTCTTCACAGAGGAATAATGTCTGGTGTACGGGAATTCGTGATTGGAAACATTTATCAGAAAGAATTGAACAACACAGTTGTTCGAGTGGCCATACGGAAACATGTGCTGTGTATGAATTTTGGAAAAAAATGATACTAATACTATCGACAAAGAACTTGAAAATGAAATTCGCAAAACAACATCCTTTTGGAAAACGGTTCTTTGAGGTTATTTGATATCATACTTTTCCTAGCAAAGAGTTCTTTGGCTCTGAGAGGACATCAAGAAGACTTAAGTCAGGAAGGATACCATGGAAATTTTTTGCCCGATATGATCACATTTTGCGGCAGTTTTGGATATGCCCAAAGGTAATAATAATTATTTTATTTTATTTTAATATTATTCATAATCATTGACTGTTTGATGTAAGGGTTTTTCAAAATTGTGTTTCTTTATGTTTTTAGTTTTTAGAATCTACAAGATATCTGAGTAAAACAATTCAGAATGAAATGATTGAGAACTTGGGCACCAATCTCGAAACCCGTCTACTAGAAGACATTAAGGTGTCACCGTTTTTCGCCATCATAATGGATACGACTGAGGACATATTGAAGGTAGATTAGCTAAGCATTGTTGTGAGGTATGCAATAATAATCAGATCGGAAGTAAAAGAAGTGTTTCTGGGCTTTTATGTACCCATCAAACATGGCGGGGAAGATTTAGTTAATCAAGTAACTACATTATTCAAAGAGAAAAATATTGATTTAAAAAAATGTGTGTGGCAAGGTTATGATGGAGCCAATGTGATGAGTGGTGTGTATAATGGTGTACAAAAACATATTAAGGATATCCAGCCTAACGTGGAGTACGTGCATTGTGCCACTCATTATTTAAATTTGGTGATAAATGATATACAAATTTTTTTCGCAACGTTGCCAGATTTGTTTAACTTTTCCGGAAACAGCATCAAGCGTTGGGATCTACTGTCAAAATTCACAGGCGAATCGGACACCACTATAAAAAAATGAAATCCCACTAGATGGTCCAGTGGAGTCAATACAATATCTGCAATGAAACTTCGTTTTTTTTGATATTATCAAAGCATTATCAGAAATAGTCTAAAGAGTCCTAATAAAGATGAGCGTAATAAAGCAGAGAGTATTAAAACAAAAATGCTGGATTACGAGTTCATGTTGCTTTGTGAATTTATGCACAGTATACTGAATGACATCAATTATGCATCCAAAATTTTACAAAAATGCGACATCAATTTGGGCGAGGCAAGTAAAGCTTTAGAGCTTTAGCAGAGACCAAAGCAAGTTGCAAGTTTATAGAAATGATTTCGAAACATTCAAGTGCAAAGCTTATGAACTGCAAGGAAATATGGTATAGATACCCATTTTCAAGAAAAAAGGCAAAGGAAATTTAAAAAACATTTCAATGAAATAACTGCTGATCACCGATTTTAAATCCGAGAAGAAATATTTAAAATAAAGACTTTCAATAATGTACTTGATACATTAATAACTCAATTAAATACACGATTTACTGGTATGAGTGCAGTCTGTCAAACATTAGATTTTCTAACACCAACATTTTTATTACATGTTGATGAAGCAACTTTATTACAAAAGTGTGACGAATTCCAAAGAAAACATTCGGATTCAATAGGCCCTGGCTTTCCACTTCAATTTGTTAATTTCATCTAAACTGAAGCATGGACTGTTCACCAATTATATAAGGAAATAATGAGTTAATATGGAGTGCTAGAATGCGATCCAACGGAAGTATTTACAGCAATGTTATTATTCTTTAAAATTCCTGTCATTTCTGCAGCAGCTGAAAGGTCATTCAGTAACTTGAAAATAATAAAAAATTATTTAAGAAATAGTATGGGCCAAACTCGACTCCGACATTTATCGCTAATAGCAATTGAGAACAAAACAGAATCAAGTCTGGATTTAATCGAAGTTATTGATACTTTTGCGAAAACTAAAGCTAGGAAAAGATTGTGATTATAATAGCTATTTAGTCAGTTGGTAGGTCCGATCTTTATATATTAGTAATAAACCCTTGAATCTTTTCTATTTCGTTTTATTGCCCAATACTTACTACAATTATTAAAATAATTGTAATTTATGTTGTCAGTGTTTAATATTTTCATTACCTGCCCTGCAGCTGATGATAAATTAGCTCAGCATTTTTAAAGTATTTGTATATTTCATGATTTTACTTCATTAAACCTTACCAGTTTTGATAGCAGTGTGGCCCCCTTTTTTTTAATTGCCCCAGGGCCCTAAGTTACCTAGCTACGCCACTGCGGAGCATATACTAAAATCAAACTGGTGATCATGCTATAGAATGGAATGAAACACTAATTATCACCAATGGAACTCATGAAAAAAATTAGTAAACCTGAAGAATCCTCATATTCTTTCAGTATGTAACAAGTGTATTTCACATATCTTTGTGGAAATTGATCGTACCTGGTTGCCATTACTAAGGAGAGAGGTTGAAAACTGAAATATGAACCTTAACTGAATTCTCAAAAAACATTCACTATATGTATTCATGTAGACTATCGCATATGACTTTCCTTTTGACGTATGTCAAAAAAAATTTAAGTTATTCACAATTTGAGGCGAAAGTTTTAAAGTTAATTTCAGGTTATGGAAGAGGAAAAGATTGTTTTTCGTATCGTCGACCACTAAAGAAAGCTAAGTAAAAATATTTATTTTTTTTCCAACTAATTTCTAATTGTAGGCAAGTTACTGACTAATTGAATTCTTCAGTGGTTCATATTACACAATTACTTTTTGAAGTGACCTATTCAGTTTGCCCATTATTGCACTTCAGCAGATTCTGTATTGATTCAACTTTGTTTATTTTTCAGATTATGGAAGGTTATATACCCAAAAAGACAGTAGTAACAATTGAGTCTTCCACAGAAAAAATCTTTCAATGAATATCAAACGAATTTTTCGGCTGAACGATAGTCTGGCCATACATGATATTATAATAATAATAATATTTATTCATCCTCAAAGACGTTGACAAACGTATAGGATAGGTCAGTATTAAGCAGATAAAAATCACATCAAACGATAAAATTGTAGATCAGTAGATAAAAATAATACAATAAAAATTTATACAAATAAGTCAGAATAACAAAAATTAAAACAATTGTAGTTATAAAAATTGAATACGTCATGCCAAAGCCGCATGAACCCATTCAGTCGAGATGGTCCGAGAGAAATTCGCCAATACTATAGTAGGCCTTAGAAAGAAGCAATGTTTTAACTGCTTTTTTAAATGCTACAGTGTTCATCTGTTTGAAATGGTCTGGTAACCGATTGAATAATTTTATTCCCATATATTTGGGAGAATGTTCGAATTTTATAGTTTTATGTTTAGGAATGCTCAACTCCTCTGCATATCGAGTTGGGTAGCTATGATAGAATGAGTTCTTAGTACAGTCTGTTATACATTCGCGAACATATAAAAGTATTTTAAAGATGTAGATGCAGGGAAAGGTTAAAATTTGATGACTAATGAAAAATGTCTTGCATGATTCCCTCCAAGGGATGCCTAGTAATTTCCTAACGACTTTTTTTTGAGCAATGAAAACTCTATCTTTGTCAACACTGTTTCCCCATAGGATCACATTATAACTTAGATGGCTATAGACCAGACTGTAATATACATCTAAAATGGCGCGTAAAGGCATACAATTCTTAATTCTTGAGATTGCATAATACCCTTGATTGATTTTTTTACAAACAACTGTGATATGGTCAGACCACTTCAAACAGTTGTCTACATGAACGCCAAGGAATTTTGTACAACTTGTGCATGCCAGTGTCATTCCATTGATTAGTAAGGCAAGCGATTGCTTTTTCGGATCGTTTTTTAAATTAAAATAGATATATTTTGTTTTGGTCAAGTTTACAATCAGATTGTTCCTTTCACACCAATTTAAGAACAGTGATATTAATTCCTCTGTTTTTGATTTTAATTCCTCCTGACTCTCTGCTGATACAGCTAAAGACGTGTCATCTGCGAAAAGAGTGAGAGCATGTTCATTACTGGTGAAATAAGTAGGTAGATCATTTACAAACAATAGAAAGATCAGCGGACCTAACACAGAGCCTTGAGGAACTCCAGAACATATATCGTGATAGTCTGATTTCATATCTTTAATCTTGACGAACATCCTACGATCTGTAAGAAAGTCAATGATCCATTCTAGGAAGTCCCCTCTAAATCCTAGATTATATAATTTGCTCTCGATGAATTTAAAATTTAAACAATCGAACGCACGTGACAGATCGAAGAATACTCCTGCAACATGCTTACCCCTATCTAAAGAAGCGTAAGGTAGGTGCGGCTAATAAGGCCTATCGGGTAATAAGGCCTAAGTAACAGAAACACAACTTTAAATGGTTCCCGCTAAGCGAAATCACAGTCATAGGTAGCAAACCATCCTAGATGGCGCCCCAAACCTGTTACGACTCGCAAGCCCGCGTGCTGCCACCAGTGCGACATCGCTCATTGTGGCCGGCGGACACACGTCTCGATTTATAATATAACGGTCGAACCAAACGTAAGTATTTTTTTCATTTTCACACTTTTCCACATTATTTTATAGTTAACTTTCCTATTAGTTAATGTTTTAAAGACCTGTATTGTACAAAATAGTATAAATTAGACAAAATAATAATATTTTAAACTTTTCTTGACAATGTGGTTGGTTGTTAATAAGGCCTATAAAATTTGACCATAGGCCTTATTACCCTCCTTTATTAATATCATCGAGTGACTATTTTACTGTTCATTTAAGACCTTTAGAAATGAAATAACAACTGTTTTTAATTGATTTATGGTTTTCAGGCAAACCTCATAATCACAATGCCTTCCAAGCGAGCATTGTGGTCTGAAGATGATCTGGTGGCAGCAGTCAGAGCAGTACAATGTGGACGGTTGAGTACGTACAAAGCTGCTGAAAGGTACAAAGAACCCAGAAGAACTATACGAAACCACCTCCAGACCGCCAGTTTAAAAAAAACCTTGGGCCGAAAACCTTTACTTAATGAAGAACAGGAAGCTGAGCTTGTGAGTAGAATTGTGAGGTTTGCTGCAATAGGATTACCTGTTACTCCAGATATTCTCCGCCGGTTAGTCTTTAAATTTTGCGAGACGAATGCCATCAATCATCCCTTCAATCAACAAGCTAAAGTTGCTGGTAAGGATTGGTTTAGAGCGTTTATGAAGAGACATCCGGAGATATCACGTCGAAAGGCTCAGTTTATGAACCCGGCCAGGGCTCAAAAGCTTAATAAATTTATCGTAGATGATCATTTCCAGAGACTGAACGAAGTTTATGATAAATTGGATCTCAAAACTCGCCCTGAGAAGATTTACAACATGGATGAGAAGGGCTGCCGCCTAACGATTCACCACCAGCAGACTGTTTTGGCACAGAAGGGAGCCAAAAGAGTTCATTTACAGTCTTCAGAACACGCCGAAAGTGTCACCATCGCCGGTTGTGTGAACGCACTTGGTATTAGCATACCACCAATGATAATTTTCAAAGGCAAACGTTTGAAGCCTGAGTTATATGATAATTTACCACCGGGATCATTAGTAGAAAAATCTGCAAAAGGTTATATGACAAATGAACTGTTTAAAGAGTTTTTGAAGCACCTAGCCCGCTACAAAACTCCAGGAAAGTGCCTCTTAATATTTGACGGGGCAGCTTGTCACTTAGATCTATCCATCGTGGAAGTTGCAGATTCACTCGACATAGCATTGTACTGCTTACCTTCCAATACAACCCATGAACTGCAACCACTTGACAAAGCTGTCTATCGATCATTTGAACACCACTGGGATTCAGAAGTTTTATTATTCAAGGAACAAAATCCAGACAAAAAGCTTACCAAGGCACGCTTCAATATCATACTTACTACTGTCTGGTCTAAATGTATGACACATAGTAACATAACAAGTGGTTTTAGAGCGACTGGTTTGTATCCATTTAATCCGCACGCTATTCCTGAAACAGCCTTTGCTCCATCTGTATTGTCAGAAGCTCCAGCTCTTGTACCAGACGTTGTAGATGTAGAAAATTCGCCACCTCACGTCCCATCTAGGCCAACAGCTTCCGAGACACCCCAGACATCGACGTCCATGCAAGAACAAAGAATTGATAATACCCCAAAAAAATCATCTGAAATGTTTCACAGAATGGTTTACGGTAGTTCCAGTTCTGACGATGAGGATAATGTACCCCTCGCTCAAGTGAAGAGAGCATCATTTAAGCAACTCCTGCCTACACCAGCTAAAAATACCGAAAAGACACCAACAGTCAGAAGAAAAGCCATCAATTATAGAGGAACTCCAGTTACCAAAGACCTGTTTGATAAAAACAAAATAGAAAAAAAGACCTCAAAAATGAAAAGCACAAAAGGAGCAAAGAGCAGGAAAGAGAATAGAGAAAGTTGGTACTGTCACGCATGTAAACAGGAGCAAGAGACTGCTATGAGGATGTGTTGCAAATGCAGCAAGTGGTACCACTAGGAGTGCGTTGGTTTAACAGAGGAGGATGATGATGATTTTGAGTGTCCAGATTGTGCCTAATTAAAGAAAAAATGTTATTTTTAAGTCTTTACTGTGATTATCGTATTACTATTATTTTATGGATCTCAATTACCAAATATAAGAAGATTATTTCATTCATTTTTGTAGTTTAAAGTCTTAGGCCTTAATATACTACCATAGTTTAATAAGGCCTAAAGACAGTGTTTTTTAAAATGTTTAATTTTAACTATGTTTATAGCAGAAGTTGCTGTTTTTCGTTTTTAATTAATAGTGATTGACATAAATGTTTAATAAACATTAAAATTTACTGATTTGTTTAAACAGTCTTTGATTTATTTAAATTTCCGCTTAGCTAGGCCTTATTGGCCGCACCTACCTTATATGATTTCTAAGAATCTCCAAGTAGCTGATTGAGTGGACTTGCCTTTGCAAAAACCATGTTGAGAATCGGACAGGATCTTGAACCTTGATAAAAATCTCAATATTCTCTCATTCACAACCTTTTCAAAAATTTTTGAGAAAATGCTAAGCAGGGCCACGGGGCGATAGTTTGTAATATCCGATGTATCGTTCTTCTTATGAACTGGTATGATCATGGCTGTTTTTAGAATTGAAGGGAATTTGCCACTTGTGACTGATAGATTCAACAAATAAGCTAAATGTTTTGAAATGTGTAACTTAATTTCTTTTAAAATTCTCACTGATATATTATCAATTCCTGTACTTTTTTTATTTTTTAGATTGTTAATTACTGCGTCAATTTCACATTCGTTAACGGGCATAAAGAAAAAAGTATTCGATTCAATTCCAGAAACTGTGCATACGGATGATCTATTGTCGCCAAAATGGTCTGCTAAGCTATTTTCTACTACTGAAGAGAAATAGTCCCCAAATATGTTCGCAACATGATCTCTGTCTGAGATTACTTTATTATTATAGTTGAGAGTAATATCTCTTTGGATTTTTTTTCTGTTCGTTTCTTTGTTAACTAGGTTCCAAACTGTTCTATTTTTATTGTTAGAATTCTTAATTACATTTTCGTGAAAATTCAACTTTGAAGCTTTTATTAATGATTCATAGTCTTTCTTCGCTTTTTTGTATGCAGCACGAGAATCTTCGTTGCCTATATTTTTACATAACCAATGCATACTTTTTAAATCAAGACTAGCCTGTTTCACTTCAGGAGTTATCCAGTTATGTTTGTTACTAGCGGACGATTTGTGTTTTTTGGTCGGACAACATTTATCGATAGCATCACTTATAATATTCATGAAGGCCAGAAAGCTCTCATCTATATCAGTTTTGTTATATATTACATCAAAACTGGTTTTGGACAATGTCGAGGAGAGTTGTTTCATGTTATGCTCTGATACATCTCTATAAATAACATAAGATTGTTCAATAAGTTTAGATTTTTCTAATGGCATATTATAAGTAACTGTGAATACTTTGTGATCACTGAAACTACCTTCATAAACATTGGATTTGCAAAACATGTTCTCAACATTTGTTAGTATGTAATCGACTTTAGTAGATGAAGTTTTCCCTGACTGGTTGGTAAAAACTCTAGTAGGAGTCAAAGATGTCACTTGTAAATTGAAATTGAGTAGTAGTTCATCTAATTTGATCTTTTCAGTAGTATTTTCTTATATACCTATGATTAAGTTGGCAGACACTTGATGAAAATTCATAATCAACGTATTCAAAAAACACTTTTTTGTTTAGTGAAAATCTCACAATACTGCAAATTGCAGCAAATTTTGAATATTGCAGGTAAGTTGGAACACCTTGGATACCTAATTATTATAAGTGCCATCTGTGTTTTCTTCTTGTAAACTTATCATCACACGCCATACGGAGCTAAAGAGCTCTAAAAACCGGCCGCCATCTTGACATTCCGGCTGCCAGCCTCGTAGAAGCGAAACGTCAAATTTCAAACTTTTTTCGGTAAAAAAGCAATCATTGACAATCATTTACTATGATACATAAAATCTTTGTTGTAATTATTTGAACTAATAAGCGACCTTTTTAGTTAACGGTTTTACTTTTATTTTGTTAATATTTCTGAAATTAAAAATGTGATATGAAATTTAAGGTTAGGATGTCATGTTGTTAATTTGGAATACCGAAAGTGAATATAATTTGGGATATTCCATCTGTGATTATTGTAAAGGATTATTACTTAATAATTATATTAGTGTAAGCTTTTTTCTTATAAAAATGATTACCAAGAGAACTGAAAACTAAAAAACTGTTACAAAATTAAAAAAATTATTAGATAGTAAGGAAAAGTGTAAGCAAATTCAAAGAAAAAAAGGTGATCATCTGCACCTTTTGGAGTTTTTTAGATTCTGAAGCTTTTGGAGTTTTTTAGATTTATTAAAATTTTGATGATGTTCTCAATTATCGTTTTGTTTTATTCTTTCTAGTATTGAAGTTTGATAATTTTCTAACCATGCGATGTATTTTTTATTGGGCTAAGCCATTTTCTTCTCTACTTATTCCCAAAACACAAACCAGTAGGTATTCCAAATTTGCTGCAGTTCCTCTAAATTATGACTGGTATTTTTGAAAATTCAGACATCCTCAAAAGTTATTTTGGAGTTTTTGATATTCGCTATACTATACTAATATTCGGCCCAAAGTCCAATAAACTTTTCACCAATGGGTAGTACAGTAATTTATGCGAATGAATATTACTGAAATTCCTGATTTGCCTGGTTAGGGAACAGTAAACCCCCAAAAAAAAAGCTTCCAATATTGCTGTCATTCATGCCTTCTGTATCTGGCATTATCTTACAGAAACTTGATACTCATACATACAACTCGAGTACACAACATCAGCTAAACGCAATCTAACTACCTCCGTGAAACACGTGTTTCGGTTTTGTGAACTATCCAGTGGCAGTTAAGTGTTACTTGAATATGAGAAATATCAGAAAACTATAGAATGGACTGAATGAACGATTATTATTATTATTATTATTATAGTTTGTACCGTAGTGTGCGCTGGTCAGGCCCTATCCCCCGAAGCCCCAATACATTCGGGAAGGCTCGCCAGCATTTTCAACCAACGACCACATCCCACACCAGGGGGTAAGTGATCATTGGGTCCGAGAAGCATGTGCCCTGAGCAAGCCCAGTGAGCCAAGAATCACAGGCTTCTGCATCTGTCCGGCTTAGACGTCTGCCTTAGTGCGGCATACCGGTATGATTTTAAGATTTGAGAATAGAGAGGGCATCATTCCACCAAGGACTCCTATAATCAGTGCAACCATCTTGACAGAGTGGTATGGGTAGAGTCTGCGGAGTTCGAAGAGAAAATATTTTATCCGTTTCTCTTCCTCTTTTCGTCTCGCCAGGAGCTGAAAAATACACGACAAATATCGTCTTGTTCTGGTGGTAGGAGCGTAGGGCAACACCGGTGTCTCGTCAATACCGTAAAAGTGCCGAAAATGGTAATAAAGCACTCTTAGGGCCACGTTATGTCAATGGATATTCATGTTGACATGCTGACAGCAAGTTCATTAGGGTCAGAGACGTCTCGCTGCAGGCCCTGCACCTTCTGTCGCGAACCTCTATACCCATCATGCGACTGCGGTAGACTAAGGTGTTGAAGACACCATCCTGGCATGCCATGATGAACACTCAGTTTCTGACTGAGTAAGGTGAAAGTCACGCGCTTTGATAAGCCGAGGTCTTTTTCATCTGCTCAACTCAAATAAAGATACGAGAAAACATTTCATTGTCAGAGTAGTAGAACAAATATTAATCTCAAAGCACCAGTAAATGTAATGTGGTATAATTTTAATTTAGTATGTAACATGTGTGACACTGATGGAAACTCTTTGATCTTTATCAAGGATTGTATCTTACATAGAAGCTTTCTTTTATAGTTTTTTTTTATAATTTTCAATCGTTTTATGTCAACTTCGTGAAGGCTGATTCATTTATAATATGTCAATTGAATCTTATATTATTTCATTTATAATATAAATATAATTTGTAATTTGTCGATTGAATATGTAATATGTGAATTCAATTGAATTGAATGTTATATATATTTCAGTATATTTTCTTCAACATTTTCTGTAATTGGGAGTACACCTGTTCGAAATGAAGTGCTATCTATCTATCTATTAGTATTATTATTTTTCTACCGTGGAATGCGCCAATCAGGTCCTATCCTCTGAAGACCCGATACATTCGGGACACATTATTATTATTATTATTTGTGTCATCGGCATCGACTGTATTTGTCATTAGCCTCGTCCTGAGCCTCGTCATTTGCCTCGTCCTGAGTAAACAATGCTAATAACTCACCGAGCCACATAAGGCATTCCGTCAGCTATGTAATGTTGCAGAATCATTTCAGCTTCAACTAGATAAACTCTCTCAAGAGAAATATCTGGTCGAGATTGGGCTCGACTTACGACCTTTCGATCGTGAGTCGGGCGCGCTATCACTGCGTCAGTTAACCGCTAATTTTTATTATTATTATTATCATGCTTACCAAATCCTAGCTGCCAGTAGCAGGAAACGTTGAGTTTGTCAGATATCTCCAAAAGGGGCAGCACGCTTTTAGGGTTCCAGTTCCCTGCCTCGGTATCGATATCATTTATACCATAAACCGGCATCAAATTAGCCAGTTTGAACCACTCATTAATCCCAAACCACATCGAAGGCGTTACGATAACACTGTTTCCATCTTCAGATAAATAATTCGCGAATCTGTCGTCCTTGTCAACGTAGTTCACGAAGGAGGTGGAGGGGCCAGCGATCCTGATGTAGGCTGGACTCAGGTGCTGAGCCAGGCGCAGAGAGGTCTCGCTGGAAAGATGAAGTTTCAATTATTCCACATATGCATGGTATTTCAATGAATGTTTGTGAAGTATTTGACAATCATCAAAGCTTTCAAGTTTATTAGTTATGTTCAACTGTCAAAAGGGTGCGAATTATAGAAAAATATTGATGAAAATTGCAATGGATAGTATGATTGGTATACAAAATCAGTCCCAGCGACGGGCGTGAGTTGTACAAGTATCCGTCAAATACTGAAAAAGTTCAATTTGCATCTATAGGAACAAAGTTGCTTTCCGCTGTCTATCCCTATGAATGCTTAGATCTTTGAAACTACGCAACGGATTTTGATGCGAGTTTTTTAATAGATAGGGTGATAAGGAAGGTGTATATGTATATAACATGCATAATATAGGCAACGCAGCCCTTTGGTCTTTTACGCTTCTGGTTTCGGTGAATCGTCATTTGATACAGATTATGCTTCTGCTGCTTAGATAAGAGTTTAGTGCAAAGCATATTCATACAGTATCCTAACCCGTAAGAAATTAACTGAGTCACTTTCTGGCTTATTTAGCATCTTGAGAGGCTAAGAAGCCTCTCGATCCGATGTTACAGGGAGGTGTGGTCAAGGTGCGGTCGTTTAGTCGATGTTACTCTCTTTTGTAGATTCAGGGTCTAATTTTTGGTTACTTAAGAGTCCATCAAGGGTTCCACGAGTAGCTAGAGAAAGGAGTTCCCACAGCAGAGCCCCGCATTACCATAGAAATGAAGTGCACGATAAGGCACCCGGTATCTTGAAGGTTCTATGAGATACAACTGATGGGCTCAGAATCATACAGATACATACATCTTGGAATAAAGCAATCCTTAGGATATTATCATGGTCAGGGAATAACAGCAGAGCGAGTGATCCTGTTATTTCCATATCTTGAGGTGCTATCGTGAAAACAATATTTCATGACCGAAGCTAAGATATTCACAAAATGCAACGAACATTGCTTCAAGCAGTGAGACGATGAACAAAAACTGACAACCATACCAGATGAATTAGCAATATTATCTTACAATCATTGATAACTTTGAAGTCCATGATTTTTTTCGAATTATTATGAATTTCATACATACATGATAATGTTTTGTGATTGGTAGATGGTCAGTGCTACTGACTTCACCATGGAGTGATTTCACTACTTGTAGAGAAATCATGATTTTATCAATCGTAAGGTCTAGTTTATGAAATTACTATGGATCTTCATCAAATAACGGCCGAATCAGTCAGAAAATTCGTGGTTTTGGTTTTCTGTCGATCCCATAGATGGTGTCTTCATGAAAGAAGTCATCATTTCTTATGAGAAGAGTGTTTCAGTTTATCAAATTTTGAAGAAAAACTGAGAATATCAACTATTTTCCAGATTATGGTAACCCAATCAACTAAAATCAATTCCAGTTGTTGAAATTCATTCACCTCAATAAAATAGAACTGAAAGAGCAAAACTATTCAATACAAAAATACTGGATTTGGAAAGAAAATGCAATAAAATGTCAAGTTCGAAAGCATAAATTGAATGTTGAAATGCTAACATACCTTCATATTCCAGAGTTTTTCAAAAAAATCTGTCAATTCCTGAAGAATATAAGCAAGTACAACTAGAGAGTTACTAACCAAGCTAACCCTTCCTATAAATAATTTTTCTTCAGATATAGAATTATTTGGAAAGTTGTATTAATGCATCGGTCGTTTTAGGAAAAACTTTGCCTGTTACATAGATGAATTTTCCTAAAATTTCATGAAGAACTCACCTCAAATTCACCCCAGCTAACAAGACAGCAGGATCAATGGAAAAACTCAAGAATTTCTCACTAACACATTGAATAGATTTCTTCAAGTTGATATTACAAGATGTTTCAATCTTTTCTTCGGCTCCTCGTACATTTTGAAAAATAATACAAGTAACGTATATCCCAACGAATTTCATCAACATCTTTCCAAAATTATTATTTCAATCATCAAAATTTCATTATATTTCAACTGCACCGCGACAACTGAAAATTATAACTCAGCGTAATATCGATAAAACTGCAAAATTGCGATAGTCATTTGCCAAATTATAACAATCAGCAAAAAATAATTTGTTTGGATATTCATGACCTAATTCACTTCTTCATCGAAGGTAAGGAAAACAAATGAAAATATTTATTCAATATTTCACTTGATATATAGGGTGAAAATTTCTTCTTGTTTTACCATCGAAATATGTAAATCTATAATTTCTACAAACTCAAACTGAACCTTTAACTAACCATGATAATAATAGGTAGGTATACAATGTTTACAATAAATTTTATTTGAGTTCGAGTTGGCTCCATCAGTTAAGCTGGAATGAAATTATTGTGAGTCTATACTAATATAAATGTGAAAGTTTGTGAGAATGCATGTATGTATGTTTCTGGCTCTTTCACGCCTAAACGACTGAATGGATTTAGATGAAACTTTACATGAATATAGCTCAAACATCAGAATAACATATCGGCTGCAATTTACAAAGGTTGTGTGTAATTTTGTTCATAATATAGCGATAAGCATTAGAATGTCGGAAAAATTCTTGCTCCCTGAGAGCTATCTTTGGCGTGCGCAGCCTATACCGTAGGAGTTACCTACATGCAGATAAAGTACCGTAATAGTTCTTAATAAAAGTCCGCGATAGTATATAATATCTACCTCTTATGTGGTAGCCACTATATGAAAATACTGAACCATAAATACGATTAAATGGAATACTTTTTTTACAATGCACAATTAAGAATGTCTGTCAAATTCTTATAAAAATTGAAACAATTGTCGTTTTTAAGTATTTAATACAGATAAACTTTGTCTTTTACATTAAGTAATTTTGGCGAATCGTTTAAAAGTTATCACGATTAACTTGACGTAACGCAGTAAGCCATTACGCGTCGCATATACTGTAAGACGACGGGGATAGAGGGACGGTCTAAGCAATGAAGCGCCATCGACGGGAACACGACCCGAATACGGGCAGACGCGTGAGGGAAGATATCGTTGACGGTTGTGTTAGTTTTGTGATTCTCGAATAAACTATTTACTACTTAGAGCAGTTGGCATATTTCTTCAGTTACTGTATTTTTAAAGTAAAAATATAAATTACTTGCTGTTACCCGCTCTTGTATTAATGTACAGCCTAAGCTACTCAACCTAGAATCTTGAAATATGCAGGTGGGTTCTTTGTATAAAGTAAATAAGCATCAAGAAAAGGAATCAGAAATATTTCCACCCTCGATTTTCGTCAGTTTCGAAGTTGGAAACCTGAATTTTTGGGTTAATAAAGAAATATTATTACTATTTGTTAAGAATGGTCTGTCACGAAACTTAATATGACAAACCAAATTTCACGCGGGCGAAGCTGCGGGCAACAACTAGTATTGTATAATTGTTATTATGAATAGTGTTCATAGTAGCATTCACCAAGAGGTCTAAAACGGAGGTTCCCGGACCTCTAAAACATCGAGGTGAAGAAATACAAGTGTCGTGGGAGGTTAAATATCTGGGAGTAATCCTAAATTCCAAACACTGGAACCAACACTTGGACAGGATAAAGAGGAAAGCGGAGGTAGCACTGATGCTCGCCAGGCGCACTTATGAAAAAATATGGGGGCTAAAACCAGACGTGGTATATTGGCTATACTCGATGGTGCTTGAACCCATGATAACATACGCATCTCTGGTCTGGTGGCCAAAGATGAACCAGGCGACCGCCATCAACAAACTAGGCAAGGTGCAAAGACTTGCATGTTTGGGAATGACAGGGGCAATGAGAACTACCCCAACAGCTGCATTGGAGACACTCCTGAATCTACCTCCTTTACACTTTGCGATAATGGAGGAGGCCAGGATGGGCCAATTCAGACTGGAAAACTCACCGAACTACAAAACACCGGACCGAATAGAAATTTCGAAACAAATGGAGGAGCACATATTGAATATGTGCACGGACCACATGACACCGAAGTACACCTTTAACACAAACTTCACGGCCAAAATCATAAGCCGTGAAGAGTAGAAGACCATTAGTCATCCCGAAAACATGTTTGGAAAAAATACCTAGTATACAGATGGATCGAAGACCAAACATGAAACGGGAGCTGGAATATACCGAGCGGATAGAAATCTAAACTACAGCTATCCACTAGGACTATACACATCCGTCTTTCAGGCGGAAGTGTATTCTATATTGCAATGTGCAAGGCTTATTGAATTGAGACTTCATAAAAATGAGCGGATCAATATTTTTACAGACAGCAAGAGCGCCCTAGGGGCTCTGACAAACCCGAAGGTGACATCAAAACTGGTCTGGGAATGCCATGAAGAACTGAATGAACTTGCAAACAGGACCAAATTAACTTTTTACTGGGTGCCAGGGCATTCAGGAATCACAGGTAATGATAAAGCTGATGAATGCGCTAGACACGGATCATCAACTTCATATATAAGTCCTGAACCAGCTCTGAGGGTACCAAAACCATTGGTGCGAAACCAGATTAGAACATGGATCAATAAGAAGCACACAGAGTACTGGACAAGAGTACCTGGCAAAAAACACAGTAGAACCTTCATTAGGGAACCGTCCGAGAAAAGAACCGAAGAACTACTTCAAATTAGTAGAGATCGGCTCAGAATAACTACAGGGTTACTAACCGGTCATTATCCACTTAGAGGACACCTGAATAAAATGGGGCTGTACAACGGAGACCTCAGCTGCAGATTATGCAACGAAGGGATAGAAACAGCTCTTCACATCTTATGCGAATGTGAGGCACTGAATCACAGGAGGCAGGCAATATATGGACGTACAAAATTACGTCCAGAAGAATATGACGAACATCCGACACGGAACCTGTACAAACTAGTACAGGGAACGAGACTGATGGAATGGGTGTCATGAGAAGATGGGAGAATAAACGCAGTATTTTCTGGAGACTTGGACTAAATAGACAAGTCAGAGAGCTCCCAAGGTACAAAAAAATGAATAGTGTTATTAACATTCATCAATGGGTCAGTGTATTTATAATCTTAACCATACAATAATCAAATAAACACTATTCGCCATACACAAAATCCAGAGTTTCATGTTTTTTTTTGTTATCCAATCTCATTTGAAATCTTGTATTCTGGACTAAATCAACTATTTCAAAAAGTCTGGATGATCTTGTCAGAGCCCAACTCAGTTGGTATTGCTTACACATATTAGGAGTTTCTCAATGACATATTTGCTTTAAGGAAATTAATAAAAACACTTTTGTGGGAAATTAACAAATCAATTAAAAACCAGAAATATATACTCCTAAACGAGCAACTCGATTTATGTAGGTCTCCACTCTTGCATTTATAAGTTTACCAACTCCTATAATCTTCAATGTTGAATTTTAAAGTTGGCACCCTGGTTCGTTCAACTGCCAGCTTTCAACTACCTGTCCTTTCATCTCACCTGAAAACTCCCAATACTCGTATAATCGAGTTTTCTAATTTCAGTTTCATACTTGATGATGGGGTTAAAACTCGAAACCGATCTTATAAATAAAATTCACAGTGGTAATTAGACTATCAACCTATATTACATATATATATATATATATATATATATATATATATATATATATATATATATATATATATATATATGGATCATGGGGAATTGTTGAATCAATAATTCGTAGGACTATGTATTTTTGTGTAGCTATACTATTTAATATATATTTTTGTTCAAATTGAAAGGGTATATTTTTAGAACAGATTATTTTTGGGAAAGATGAAAGATGATCCACACTCTTCACGAAGATGTGTGGATCATGCAAAAAAGTAACTTTCAGAAACAAAACTGAAACAAAAAGCCCTCTCGAAACAACTACTTTCATAATAAATGTTTGGAGTACACACTGAAAAGGAAAATGGCCAGGGATTTCAAATCATTTTATATCATATTAGACAATGGAAGTCCGAACTAATGAAATTCAGCTATCATTTTGCAAAACATGAAAATTTGTCTTTATCTTGATATGAAAAAAATGACACTCTTCAGTGCATTCATTGAATCCAATTCGATAATATAGGTCAGTCGGTAACCAAGCGGTTCGGCGTGGGTGCTTTGTTCACTCACTCGAATTGACTGCCGTGTTGGTCGGTGGTTCAAGCCCTAGTCTGAAGATCGATCTTCACTTGCTACCGTCTAACCCGTGTTAGGAATCACACGTTAAAAGGTAAGACCTCGTTAATCCTTAGCTCGCACAAGTTTCGACATCTGAGGGTTGTCGTTCGTAGGGGTGCGACAGCTGGTTAACGGAAAAAACAGATTTTACAGATTTACAGAAAATAACAAATACTTCTATAGTACTACTACATAATATATTTTTCATATTTCACTACCGTGGGAAGAATAATATGAAATTGAAGTGATGAATTCAATAACTCTACCATTAATTATCCGCTTTGAATCATAACAGTTTGCTCTTCTGTATAAATATTACTTTCAATTAAAACAAAGTACATAACCCAGTGTGGTAGAAAGAACTAGAAAGGTACATTAACAAACTCAAGTTTTTCCTTCGCACATGCCATATGCAAGTTAAATTGATATTGTAAAACAATTCAACGATAATCCGCTTTATTCCCGTCATTTCAAAACAACAATGATGTCATATATGAAACATATATAATATTTACACATTTTTTCACAAAATCGGTATTCGATAAATATTCGTGCTTATGTTTAACATTGATTTTTGTTCTCTGGTATGATTACGATGACGGAGCGAAAGGCCTAAGCTAAATCAACGTAAAAGAGAAGAAGAAAACATTGAGGTTGAGAATGTATTTGTTTTTATCTGTAGTGTCAGATTTTGAATTCAGTATTCTAATTGAAATCTTGTTATTCTTCATAGAGACACGATCCCTGGAGATAATTATCAATAGGTGTATTTCAAGTAACAACGGTGAACTTCCTCGTAAAATGGCTCACACACAATTTCTAGACGAAATTATACGGGAATATTTATTATTCAGAGGATTTGGTAATACTTTGAAAGCTTTTGATGCAGACTTGAAAGGAGACAAAATGAAGAGCTTCAGGGCTGATAGAATTGTTGACCAAATAATGCATTTCATAAATGTTCACGATTTGGCATCCCTTCGAGAATTTTGGGGACATTTGAACATGCATTTGTTTTCCAAGTTGGAACACAACTTTTTACAAAGTATTTATGGCAGTTATAGTTTTCTGGTAGAGAAGTAAAGGTGTTCCTTCAAATTTTATGAGACAATTTATTATTTACCAAATTTGAGAGATATTCCAGTACCCCAACATTTATCATAAATGAGCAATCCTCAAAATGATTGGAATATCTTGCAGAAAAATTGAATATGACAGCAAATTTCTCAGAAAGTAGGTACTTACATTTTTTGCTATTCATTATGGAACAGTGAAAATCAGTGTATTCCACTTAGCTTTCATAGCTAACACATGATGAAAGTTCGGAGGAAAAAAAGACCATTATCCTGGTTTTAACAATACACACAATGTGAACACTTCTGAATCAAAGTCATTTACATGTGAACAAAACATTTAATAGAAACTGTTTATTCATATGATTGATACAACTAGTTTTATTCCCATTTTTTTAATATTTAAAATATTTTACTGTACGAATGTTGCCAATTAATTTTTATGAATATTGCCACAAATGACAAATCACTGAACAATTTTAAACAATGTATAAGCTTTTCTGTTCAAGGAAATCTATACATACATCAGGGTAAAATTAAGTAGATACTTGTATTATAAGTATTTTTGTTTCTTTCAGGGGAACATTTTTGACAAGTGCCCAATGCCCACTAAAATCGTTAATGCTAAAGCCTAAATATTATCTGTAGCTAGCTCATAGTTATATATGAATAGTTGTTGAGCTGTAGCACTGTTTCCAAAAATTGTTCAAAAATTCGTATCTTATAGAAATAATAACAATAACACACTTGGTTAAATCACCTCACACTTGGTTAAATATAAATAAGGTTTGTTTTGTTCACTCTATTTTTATTGCAGATCTGTTGTTTCTATGGTAAATTATTCGCTCTTTCTGCTCGATCAAAATACATTGAGACGAGACAGCGAATAACTTTTGCTGGGAATAACATAATCTGTTTGCCAACAAAATTCAACTAGACATGCATATACATTGTAAATTATTGTTTCAATTTTCTATTGTCATCATACACTGAGTAAGTTTCTCTGCAAAGTAAAAAGCATTCTGTATTATGTAGTTGTAAGGGGTTGTCTTGAAAGTGTGGAAACTGCAGATCTTTTCATGGTCATTACCTTTCGAGTGTCATAGTTATAAAATATCATTGGAATAAGTTACAAGACTACTCTAGAATTCATTTTGAATTTGAGAGTGCTTTATAACAAAAGAAGATGTTTGGAAAACCATATATTTTGAAGCACACCCACTAACACTAAAATGTAAATGATTAGATTAGATTTTTTATTGGTCAAGTTATTATACCTTAGTGCTATGACAAGTCAATAATGTGTAAAATAAGTGTAATTTACAATTAAAATTACCAAAAAGGAGTAGGTGGTATATAAGAATTGTATATGATACAAGCACAAAATAAAGTAAATAAATATATGAATGTAAATATAAAGATACATAGAGACAGTACCTACATTGACGATAGTCACTCTGTAAAGCTGAGAGATGTTTTTTCAGTTTCCATTTGAAATTAGCGAGGTTTGCATTTTTCATTGATTGGGGCAGTGAGTTGTACAATGATTGTTCATAAAATGATAGAGAATTTTGGAAATTGACAACTTCAATCTCCACTTGGAATTTGTGTTTTTTTTCATGACTTCCTCTTCTCAAAGTATCTCATATATCAAGAAGTAAAAATGAGAAACGTCTTCATAAGTTTCAAATGCACAAAAGAATTTGTACTCACATGATAATCTCTTGAACACATAATATTCAACTATTTTTACAGTCACTCATATTGAATAACATAGTTTTATATGAAAAGTATCCCATTATTTTCAACAATTGACTTTGAAGAAATTTTCGGTTGGTAAATATTGGAAATTGATCTATTATCGTATGTGCGCAAGTCGGTCTCATTTAAACCTCAACACTGTCAGATTATCCAGCTAAATGGAATCTGAATCACAGTTAATAGGGATGATATACTTTCAGTGAGAGTTTTCCCTGCTCCATAATTCACTAGTATATAGCTCTTATGAAGACTTTGAAGGTGAAAGCAATATTTTTAGTTCACTTGATAATCCCAACTTCTTTCCTCAAGTCTCAACTTTTTTGAAGTCTGAAGTAGAACAAAAAATAGAGTGCGGTCCTCCTACTGCTTCATATTTCGTTGACATTGAAGGAACATTCTTGTTTCTCTCAACGTGCAAATTGTTTGAAACGTAATTTATAATTGATTCTTCCAGGTGTTAAAAAACTCGAGAATGCTGTATTGAAAATGTACTTGGTTTCTGCAGTTACAAACAATAAACCAGAAAAAATGATAGAGTTTTTTATGAAAATGACACCGGAATTGAAAAACCAGAGTGAGTGGCAGGATTGGTTTGGTAATTATAATTTTTTATCATGAAATACCATCATCAAGTATCTGAGACACAAATGAATATTTTGAATATTTACAAGGAGAGAGAGAAAACTGATTATCTAAGGAAATTTTCTTTTTGTGAAAGTAATCTTTACCGATCTTCTTTAAGAACTAACATACTCATTTCCCTGATTTCCACTATTACATACTATAAAGACAATTTTTAAATGAACAAGCTGAACTAATGTTAGGTGGTGCAATTACCATGTCCATAGTTAGTATGATATTTAACGCTTTCTTAGAATATGCCAACAATACTGTTGTATATTTTCTAGCGAAACTCAAAGTAAAGTATGATAGGTACAGTAATCATTAAAATCTCATCAATGTAACTTATGACCATGTTTACACAAACATCTAACATATAAGAAACATACAACATTTCTCAAATAAAACTAAATCCACCTTCTGCGCCATAGGAGATGGATCTGACTTATTAGGACTTATTGGACTTATTAGGTAACTAATAACAAACAAAATACTTTCAGGCATGTTTTTGACCTCAGTTGTGCATTTGACTGAGTAGGTCACAAACTATTAAGTACTGATGAAAATGAAAGAAATGGGAATACAAGGTAAACCATGAGTGGGCGGGATCATATCTGTTGAATCATTCATTTCAATCATTTCCTGAATGATGAATGTTTAAATCCACCACTTTAGGTGTATCTCGGGGTGTGGTTATTGGGTCCCTATGCTATCGCTCCTATAAATAATATTACTATCACTTCCTCGTCGGGACTAAGACTGTGTTCTCTCCGCAACTCAGCAGTAATTCATACAAAAAAGGAGAAATTTAAACGTGTATTATCTCCCACCCTCCTAATTATTCCAGTCCAACCCACCTTTCCGCGAACAACCTTGATTTCACTGTCTTCTTCAGTATCATTCTTCTTTGCTTTCAGTACATTCTCGAAACATGATAGATAAGCATGCCCCCCTTAATTGTCAGGGCCGCACTTAACAATTTACAGCGATAGTTGAAATTCATTAAAAAAAATTGTCACTATAAAGGTGGTGGTGTAACACACTGTCCGCAGACTCTGCGGTGCGCTTAAATATACTGTATGGAGAGATAACATTGATCCGATCCCGCTCCACAATAACGCCCGTCCGCACGTTTCCCAACTCACCATTCTAAAATTGAACGAATTTAGCGTCTAAGTTCTGCATCACCCATTATACACCCCAGACCTCTCGCCAACAAACTACCATCTTTTCAAGCACTTCGATAAATTTCTCACTGGTCAAATCTTCGCCAATCAGGACCAGGCAGAAACGGCCTTCATCTACTTCATCGAATCCCGAACACGCAATTTTTATGCTGGCGGAATTGTGTTAGGTTAGCAAAAGTGCATTTATCCAAACGGCACTCATTTCGATTGAATTAAATAAGTATTTACTGACATGTTACAGTTTAAGGTAAACTCATAAAAACGGACAAAACTTTCGAAACAACCAAATATATGCAATTTCTACCAAAATTATGTCTGGAGTTTTTTCCCAACACCAAATCGTTATTTTTACACCTCGACACGTGTTTCGATCACCAAGTGATCATCTTCAATCATCTTCAAGAGGAAGATAAAACTTCCTCATCTACAATCATCTTCAAGAGGAAGATAAAACTTCCTCTTGAAGATAATCACTTGGTGATCGAAACACGTGTCGAGGTGTAAAAATAACAATTTGGTGTTGGGAAAAAACTCCAGGAAGTTTTATCTTCCTCTTGAAGATGATCACTTGGTGGTCGAAACACGTGTCGAGGTGTAAAAATAACGATTTGGCGTTGTGAAAAAACTACAATAATATTCATTACTACACTAAAGGTTCCAAACAGTACATCATAAGTACAAAAATATGTCATATAATTCCAATCCTTATTTCATTAAGACAACAAATCTAATGAAGTTCTTGATAAAATGAAATTCCTGGGTTTAATGCTAGATCCAAAGTTCACTTGGACACATGAACAAAGTAACAACAAAAATAAGTTTTCTTTTTTATCTGAAATATAAAAGACAAAATATTTCCCCATGGACTGAAGCTCCTATACCAGTGGTCGCCAACCTGTCGATCGCGAGCTACCGGTAGCTCGTGGAGGCAATTCTGGTAGCTCTCACAACGATTTTAATTTAAAAAATACAAACTGCAAAAATCAGAGAAGCTTCCGAAAATTCCACAAAAAAAATTAATTGTCATAATATTAAACATAAACAGCGGCAACGTTGCGGTGAGCGATCTGTCGCTGACGCCAACAAGCTAGAATCGGCTAGAACCGACCAGCCGGACCAGCGCGTTAGTGCGTTAGTTATCAAAAAGCTGGAGTTTTGGGAACAAAACCTAATTAACAGCGATGCCAAGCATTTTCCTATTCTTTCAGAAAAAATATCTCAAAATCCATTAGAACCCTATGACAACAAATATCATGTAGAAATAATTTCTACCCTTAAGAATAACTTCAAAATTTTTTTTAAGGATTTCAATGAAATGGCTTTAGTAGCGCAGTTTGTTGTTTCACCCTTTATGGAAATTGATATCCAACAGTTTGCAACTTGTGTTATGCAGAACTTTGGCGAAGACATCGCTGCAACAGAAATGGAAGTCATTGAGTTTCAAAATGATTTAGCCTTAAAATCGTTAGTCTCAAGTACTGAATGTATCTGGCCTATTGTAAGTAAAGACAAATATTCAGTTCTATGCCGTGTTGCCTTGAAAGTGAAAACATTATTCAGTTCAACCTATTTGTGTGAATCTTCTTTTTCCAATATGAAGTTTATTAAGAACAAATATCGCAATCGACTTACAGATGAACATTTGGATAATTGTATTCGAATGGCTGCATCAGATTATACTGCAAACATTAAAAAAATCATCGATGAGTCTGAGTGTCAGCCTTCTTATTGAACGTGCTTTTTTATTTTTCAATGTTTATGTTCATGATAGTGCGTTACTTTTTTGTTGTTACCTATTATTAACTATTTGTCATACGTGACATGCCGTTGTGGCTGGATAAAAGTTTGTGTTTATTTTTCAAACACCTTCGTTTGATAGGTAGGAATGTAGCTATGAACAAGTACCTACTAGTAATATTAGTTATTTTGTTATTAGTTTATTACTAGTACCTATGTATTATGTATTACCAGTTAAATAGTAAAATAAATACATATAATGATAAATTAACTGTGGATTATTTCATTTACGTTGCGTTACGTGGCTTCCGTGTGGGTAGCTCGCTGTTTATTCCAAAATTAACAAAGTAGCTCAACACATTGAAGAGGTTGGCGACCACTGTCCTATACTATGGCTTGATGCAGTCTATTCTTCAATATTGCCTAATATTCTGGAGCTTATCAGAAAATATCAACACAGTTTTTACAGTTCCGAAAGTAATACTACGAGTCAAACATAAAATGTCGCCAGCATTTTCACGTGATTCTGTCTTTGAAAAAAAAACATTTCAACTCTACTAAGTATATACAGTGCATTTCTTTAATGCCCCCCCCCTTTAATTTTTTGAACGGGTCAATTAAAAGTTTGAAATTCAGGATAATGAAATTAATGTATAAATATTTTATTTTGAAGTGAAATTGACAGATGAAACTTTCAAGATGGCGACTGGACGCCATCTGGGGAAAAAATTTAATGGAAAGGGGGGTCTTGTGACACATATTTTTGAAGCTCCTGACAATGCTCCACAACCCTAGAAAATAATGTCAATATCTTCAACTACTACAAAATGGAGGAACTTGTAATAATTCCCTGAATACATTGACATTTAACTACATGATATGAGGTAATAAGCTTGAGGTTAGTTCAGAAGTTGCTCTAAATGGTTGCCTTGAACTTCTTAACATATGAACAGCTTATCCGATATTTCACGCCGAACATTTTAGAACACAGTAACGTCAATATCTACAAATATTTATAATTCTCTGCCATATATCCAATATTGAAGCAGGTTCAGTTTCGTACACCTTTTGCTTCAAATAGCCACATAAAAAAAGTCCAAAGGTGTTAAATCTGTCGAGCGGGCTGGCCATTCTGTTGGACCTCGACGACCAATCCAACGACCGAGAAAAGTAGTATCCAAATAGTTACTTACTTGTTTGAAATAATGTGGTGGTGCTCCATTTTGTTGGAATACAATATCCATATCGAATTCATTAGGATTCGCTTCGACGATTTCAGTGATGAGAGGGTCAACAGTAGTTTCCAGCATATTCAAATACAGTTCCCCTGTTAAATTTTGATCAATAAATAGAGGTCCTACAATATGGTTTCCCAATATTCCTGTCCAAACGTTAATTTTTCTGGATATTGGGTATGTGTTTCCCGGAAAACGTGAGGGTTGGTGTCACTCCAATAACGGCAATTTTGTCTGTGAACATTGCCGTTTAAAAAAATGTACATTCGTCACAAAAAAAAATATTGTGGAGATAGGTAGAATGCCTTGCAATGGTTTCCGTCATGATTTCGCAAAATTCTGTTCTTCGATCAGGGTCATCTTCAGTTAATTGGTGTACCATTTAAATTTTGTATGGATGATACCTATTCCTCTTCAAAAGTCTCCACACAGTAGAAGGAGACACCCCACAAACATTCGCGACGGAATAAGTAGACTGTTCAGGATTTACTACCATCTCATCAATTATTTGCACCTTCTGTTCTTCCGGAATGGACGGATGACCTGGGGGCTTTCTGTTATGTACACTACCGGTAGTTGTGAATTTGGATACAAGTTCCCTCAAATATTTTCTACAGATAGGACGATTCGGAAAACGTTCATTGAAAATCCTTTCGGTCTCGTGATAGTTACGCGTCGCACCGTAAATGAAAATAGCTTCAATTATTTCTTCCAATGGATGAGAATTGACCATTTTAGAGATTGTTGACGTGGTACCTTTCTACTAGTAAAACCGAAAACTAAATAAGAATATTCCAACTGAACAATGATGTTCATTGTCGTAATGACATTTTTTGTCGTTTTTATAAACAAAAAATAACTTAACACACCTTGTCGGGTTGTTGGAATTGCCATATGACAGATAAAAAGGAATATTTCTGGAAATATCGATATTAATGTGTTCATCTTCAGGAAATTATTAAATGTTCCGCCATGTTGTAGTAGGTGAAGATATTGACTTCATATTCTAGGGTTGTAAAGTATTCGTCAGGAGCTTCAACTAGGATAACATCGGTTTCTAAATACACATGTTATTGAAACAGGCTAAACTTTTGAAACAACCTGATAGTAACGTCGGTTATTAGAAATCCTCTATTCAAGTATTGCGTAATCAAAATACTAACACTGTAAATTCTTGGTTTCAGTTAATCGATTTCAATATTCTAAGGTTAATATATTGTATGAAAATTGGGGGATACTCGTTAAATAAATAAATATTGATAATTAATATTAATAATAATAATATTCATTTTGTCGTCAAATCTTACAACAGATATTGAGTGATTATGTTTTTTAGCTCTACCCTATACGAAAAATCCAGATGAAAACAAAACATTTGCACTTTACTTTACTAAACAGTGGCAAGATACTCTCCTGTTATCATTAACCAATTTCTTTGCAACCGTTATCCAGGTAAAGACATAATATTGGCTCAAAAGTTATTATTTATTCTTCTTCTCATTTTAGCATATGCCGATGCCAACTCTGATGAATTACACAGAAGATGCTCAAAAAATAACTAAGCTTCAGGAGCGTAATGAATCGTTGAAGAAACGTTTAGTCCTGTTACTTGATAGAGATCCTAAAGATGACTTGAAGCCTTGTGAAGTAGATCCTCCCAGACAACTGATGGATGATTTCTTTTGTATTGCTCCGGAAACTGTAGGCGAAACTCAGGCGAGAGGTTTCAGGAATTTAATTCGTAACATGAGTGCAAGCCCAATATTGGGGAAGAAAGACAATTCTGGTACCAAGAAAAAGTCTGGTGCCGGCAAGTCATGAAATATTGGAAAATATCAATTTCATCTCCACCAACAGTCAATAACTTGTGTGATGATTGTGTGTTGTGTTGTGTTATAGAAGTGATGTCTGAATGTATGAGATGTGAGATGTTACTGTAGGTTATTGAGTACCTGAATATCAACTCAAAATTTCATTTTGATACCACTTGGTGTCTCCCATCTCATGATTATCTAACTCATTGAAGGAATTACCATGTCATTTCCAGTATGACGAAATCACTTTGCCAGCAATCGTTTACCTTTTCAGCACCAAAAGCTCACAGTTGCCTACCTGAAGATATGAAAAAAGTCAATTCCTATACATTTTTCAGAAAAGCATTCAAAAAATTAATTTGTGATTCTTTGAGATCATTTGTTATTGAGAGAAAATATGAAAGTAACAATATCATAATTGTAATGATCTTATATAAGCTTGAAGTTAGCAGTAGCGATTATATTTTTAAAAATATCTCATTTCAATTTAGTTACTTTTGTGCAGCCCCTCATGACTCACTTGTAATGAAGTTTATATTTTCGAATAAGTCTATACTGATTATTCATTCAAAAACTGCTATGAATTTCATTATCACCTTCAAACAAACGAAAAACTTCTATTGGACATTTATTTATATGGTACATTGTATTTCATTTTCATTTAATTGTTGCGTGTTATACCCATCTCGAAACAAGTGTTAACTCACTTATCGAGTTAAATCAGTTGAACAAATGATGTAAAATTATTATTATTATTTTATTATCATCACAAGAAACTCACATTCCTTTTTTGTCTAGTCCTAAATTGATATTTATTAGTGAAAATGTTTCCAAAATTGGTATATGAATATTAGATATTATAGATGGTGTTGAAACGATTAAGTATTCAAAATTTTTTCTGTAGTTTCGCAGGGTGTTTCAATATTTTACATTCCAAAAAATCACCTGGACAGCTTATTACTAGAAATTCTCCTAATTCCATTCAACATATCTTATCAAGAGTCTATTGAGTATATTTGTAATTTGACCTCAGAATAATTATTGTTTATATTCAAAATAAAAGAAGTGTAGATTGTCCAGATATTTCCTTGGGATACAAACTAGAAGAAAGAATATTAAAGTAGGATAGGTTAGGTCCAAAGTGAGTGAGTCTATTCAACCCCCACCGCAACCCGCAAGGGTTTATTATGGCTCACACCTCTTCACACTCAACCAAATAAATCCAGCTTCTTAACGAAGCCGATTAGTTTGTACGGTGAGTGGTCTTTCAGGTCAGATGGTAAGAGTATGGCTCTGCCAAACTCTAAAAATCCGATTCGGTCCCCAGCGGGGCAGGCACAAAGTATGTGCTCTGCTGTTTCAACATTTTCCAAACAGAGGCGACACACACTGTCTTCCTACAGTCCGAGTATCTGCATATGATGATTCAGATGACAGATGCAGTGAGAAGGTCTGTTAGATATCCTAGTTCATCCCTTAGTCCAACAACTGTTTGGTATCTAGCTTCAAAGGGTGAATAAACGCCTTGGGAAGCATAAAAATATATGAAACAACTACTTCACCATGCGGTTATTGGTTTATACAAAATTTACTTGTTCATCAAAAATTCGTGATAGAAGCTGAAACAGATAGCATTCTTCGGAGCCTCCTAATAAATGAAAGAATTTTCTGATATAGAATGCCACTTACAAAAATAACTTTTACTCTCGAGATTCGCCTAGCCTAGGATTTTAGATGAAAACACCCCATTTCAATTCTCCTACTGTAACTTGAAAAACATAGAGTTGTATATTGCCATTGCTCATTACAGTGTAGCGCATATACATTTTGCACCACAATAAAAAACGTTTCAAGGTCAGACACAAATAATAATGTTGTAAATTATGCCCGAAAGATAATAACGCCGGCCGCCGATGGTAGCCATAAACCAGGCGTGAGTGGCTAAGAGCGCGCGATGATTCCCCGCCAATCGAGAAACAGCGAGAGTAATGTTACCGACTTTGATAGAACTTCGGAGAAATTTCGACAACATTCGATTACGATATTTAAAGGCTAGCCACGAGGATATCGGGACAGTCAAGTACACAGTGAAGTGGACGTTACAGTGCGGTACGCGAAAAGATCTAGTAAGGCGATAGACATTCAAATAATAGTAAAATTTTTAGTTGAAGTAAATTGATGGATGTAGCCGTTACTACGTGATAGGAAATCATAATGAAGAAAAGAGAACTGAAATTTTCTATGTTTTTTACCACTTTTATTTGTAACCAACGTTACTGCAGTTTCGTCCTATAAGGACATTTTCAAACTTATACATTTAATGTCCTCATAGGACGAAACTGCAGTAACGTTAGTTGCATATAAAAGTGATGAAACTTATACATTTGATGTATAAGTTTGAAAATGTCCTTATAGGACGAAACTGCAGTAACGTTAGTTACAA